>NC_136057.1:1226299003-1226930054 GCF_964261635.1 Lissotriton helveticus
CAAGGATAAAAACTCTTCACTTTTAGATCATCCCTGTTTTTGTTAGAGAAATGACTATGTACTAATAGGTCTTTCAAAAAGGTACCTATTCTAATATGTAACACTGGGATGTGGGGGAACTAGATGTCAAGCAAAAAAGAGAGTCTTAGAACACAAGTGGGCGATATCCAAAGAGGGCAATAGCTACCCTGTAGCTAGGTATTTTGTGGCCCGACACCAAAGGAACAATAATCTTTTGAGTTTCTATTGTATAGACCAGGAACCCATGATGGAAAGAGGGGCTGATAGGGTAAAAACTGTACGTCAGCTCGAGTCAAAATATATTATTGAGCTAGGACACCTGTTTCCCATGGTCTCAATAGCGAGGAAGAACTGTGGGTTCATTTGGGTTAGAGGCTATATTTGTGAAAGCAGCTTAGACTATGCATTGTCTCATCTGGATGAATGGAAAATATTGATGAACATTAACAGTCTCCTTTTCCTTTCTTAACTTCTCTCTTCTATTTTCTTTCCTCTGTCGATAAATCAATGAAACTGAATGATAGCATGGCATTGAAGACTAGAAGGCACTGGTATAATGTGGGCATTAGACAGACTTCATGTTATGTATTACATTATGGTATTATGGTTGTAACATATGGCACAAGCACTTTAAGGGGAAATGTTCAAAATGTACGAATCAGTTAAAAGTAGCGATTGCCAGCAATGGTAATTATTAGCCACTATGGTTGTCCATAGTGGCATAATTCCTGTGTTAGAGCGAGAGAAGTCTATAGGCATTAGCCTTTCATTAGTGACAGATAGCGACACTAATTGTCTCACTGTGGAGTTAACATTGCCCATTCAGGACTTAATTAAACATTTGGGTCCATGCATGCAAAAGATTGCATAGTAAATGCATACATGTAAAGAGAAATCCTTACTTGGCTCAAAAATACAAAAAAGTATCCCTTTCTAATTGGTATTAGCACTTTGAACAATATCAGATTAATGTGAATATGATAATGAAATGTTTCTACATAACATATTCTAAAACAATACCATGCTGATTTTACATATTTATCATATTGGATTGAAATTTGAAATAAACTATTGAATGTGTTTTATAATGATGCATTGATGCAATTGTACTTTTACCACAAGATGGCAGCAAACAAAAGTAAAGTATCTTTTGTAGACGTAAGTCCTCTTTTATTATGACAAAAAGAATAATGTTTAAATTGGTGAGATTTTGTGGCATGCTGACATTGATCAAGGCCATTACGGTCAAAAAGTGTTTGTCAGCCATAGTGTTAGAAATGGGATTTCTGGTTGGCAAAGGCTTGCGCCAAAGCGAGGCAGAAACCACCACTCTAGTCAGGGCAAGGGAGTTACACGCCAAAGATAACCCCTGCTCACCCCCTGGTAGCTTGGCACAAGCAGGCAGGCTTATCCCGGAGGCAATGTGTAAAGCATTTGCGCACGCACACAGCAACAACATCCCAGGCACACCACAAAAGGAACTCCACACAAGGTTATACAAAAATAGCCTTTGTATTCTCATAACACATTAGAATAGTAAACACATAACATGCACTGTGCCAACTGGCACAGGCAATATTCACAAGGGATTATTTACACATGACAGGGCCACGTGGGCCACTGTCAGGATTAGCACTTAGCAGAAATTGGTAAAAGTAACCTAGGTCATAAACATACAGCCAGTAACCACTGGTAATCACTGTGCTCCACCTCAACCTGTAACATAAACTACATTATGCACAGTCACATCCAGCGCGAATTACATCCTGAGCCAACCTCATCAGCATAAACACATTATGCAATCTCCTCACTAGTCTAAGCACATTAGACCCTACCTCTTAAATATAACTCACATTAGGGGCGTACCTCACACAGTGAAACATAATCTCACTAGCATAACCACATGAAATGCAAAATAACCTCATAATCATACACCATATGTAGAGTTATCAAAACAGGGTGAGTAAAACATACTAAATGCATTACATTTCCAAGCACCACATTGCATGCGTTCAACAATCACATTAGGGGCTGGTGCCCTATAAATCCAACAATCCCTCTGGCCAACTGACCATCTCCAAAAGGGAGCTCAAATGCCCTGTGTCCAGAATGTCAGGGCGCGCTGCCAATGCAGCGAAATCCAATTGCGCCACTTTGCAAACCTAAACGTTGCAGCTGGCACTAAGTGCTGCGCAGCTTTGGCAGGGGCAAAGGAGTGCAACTCACTCCTAACTCAGACATGCCCCCAAAGTCAAGAATTGCGGCCTAAACGGTGCAGCTTCCCACTACGTGCTGGGAAGCTGTAAATACTCAAATGAGGCATGGTACCACTGTGCCGCTTCTGTCCCTCTCAGGGTGCCACAGGGCTCTTGTCTGAGCCCTACGTTATTCAACATCTATGTGGCCCCCCTAGCTAACATCATGAGATCCCACGGGTTCATCCCAGTATCATACGCGGATGACACCCAACTCCTCTTCCCTTTTAAAACGATGACTCCTGAGGTGCGGGACTCCTTCGCCCGAGGGATGAAGGAGGTGGCACGTTGGATGGCAGCTAACTTTTTGCAGTGCAACGTCTCCAAAACGGAGGTTATGCTTTTCGGAGAGGCCAAACGATTGTGGACCCCGGACTGGTGGCCTCAAGATCTTGGCCCGGTCCCTGTGCCCAAAACCGTGGTAAAAGACCTGGGAGTTAAACTGGACCATGAGCTTACCCTCACACAACAAACTAATCAAGTGGTGGGCTCATGCTTCCATGTAATCGGGCTTCTCAGGAGAGTATTCCCCCTGCTACCAGATACCACCAGGAGAACGTTGGTCCAGTCGCTAGTTTTAAGCAGGCTGGACTACTGCAATGGATTAATGCTGGCTGCCAACGAGGGCATTTTTTCTAGATTGCAGGTTGTGCAAAACACGGCTGCACGTCTAGTTCTGAATGTCCCGCCCCGCACTCCCTCGAAACCATTGTTGGCCAAACTGCACTGGCTTCCAGTTAGGCAGAGGGTGATGTTTAAGATCTGCTGCGTCATCCACAAATGCCTGATCGGAATGGGTCCTGGCTACCTCACTGAGAAATTTATCCCTTATGTGCCATCCAGATTCCTGAGATCAGGAGATCAGGAACTGTTATGTGTCCCCAGGGCCATGAAGGCAAGAAAGGGGGGAAGGGCCCTATCGGTAGCGGGTCCAAAGCTGTGGAACTCACTCCCGATGGAAATTAGAGTATGTAGGGAACATTTCCCTTTTAGGAAAAAACTCAAAACATTCCTCTTCAATCTCTAATTTGATCTCTTGCCTATTTCATTAAAATGATGACGAGTGTCTGTTCTCGGGTTGTGGCCTAAGGCGCGGAGATACTCCTTCGGGAGTCGATTCACAGCGCCATATAAACTTGTAAATAAATAAATAAATAAATAAAGGGACTCTCTTCATAACTGCCAAAATGTGGGCACAACTGTGCCCCACCACGGAGGAAACCATGGCCTCTCTGGGCCCTCCCGGAAATCATTGTGCCCATCGTAGGAGCCCGCAGGGTCAAAAACAAAACATGCCCCCTGTCGTTGGGGCAGCCCTCTCACCAGCGGGGCTGCCCAGGCGCTGACAATGCACCTCGATGTGGCCTCAGGCACGGGGACCAGCTCCGGCCTCTCTGGAGCTCTTTAAACAATGATGTCACCTGTTGGAGCTCCACTGGGCTCTAGAAATAGGTAGGTTCATGTTGGAGCAGCCCACTGCACACACTGGGCCGCTCTGACTCTGGGCCCCACAGGCACTACAACACCCAAAAGCAGTCGCCCTCCCCCACGTAGCATTACTCACTGGCTCCTTGGTGGGACTCCTGCGGGCTCTGGAGTGGGACCGGCACTCTGCTTCTCCCCACTCCGCTGGGGAAGCTTTGTCGGGTATCCTGCTGCATTCTGCAGCTTCCCCATAGGCGGGGGGGGGGGCTCCTGCCCGTCTTCCTCCACTTCTTCTGGGCATTGCACAGGAGTCCCAATAACGCACTCTGCAGTGCACACGAAGGCAGGGTAGTCCCGCCGGACTTGGGCCATCGTTTTGCACACCGGGGCTCCCACCAGCTCACGGGAGCCCCGCACCACCGCCTCTTCACTTTCGAGCGGCTTCCCAGCGGAGGAGGCGTGCGCAGGACTTCCCTCACAAAACCGGAAGTCCCACCCACCGCCAGGCACAGTGTTGCCTCACTTCCGCCCTGTCCTGACTCCGGCCGCCGCGGTTATTATTATTATTATTATTATTATTATTATTATTATTATTATTATTATTATTATTTATTTTTATAAAGCGCATAGTCACCCGGAGGTATCCCAGCGCTAGAGAACCCTAGAACAGTAAAACTGAGGACCGAGGCTGAGTTCACGGGGAGAGCATAAGAACTAGGGAAAGAGATATGTCTTTAACACCTTCCTAAAACGCAGATATTGAGGTTCAAGACGTAGGTCACGAGGAAGAGAGTTCCAAAGACGGGCCGCTTGTACCGAGAAACGTCTTCCTCCTGAACGGACTTTCCTAAATCTTGGGGTGTTGATGAGATTTTCTGCGTTGGAACGGAGGGATCTAGTGGCTATGTAAGGGGTGATAAAGTTGCGAAGGACTGGGGGGCCTTGGTTGTTCAAAGTTTTGTGCACAAGACACAAGGCTTTAAATTTGATTCTCTCCCTTATGGGGAGCCAGTGAAGGAGTTTGAGAGCGGGTTTGGCCGATGATCTGGCCGGGGTGTTGGTAATAATCCGGGCAGCAGTGTTCTGAATTCTCTGCAGTTTATTCAGAGTCACTTCCGGTGCGCCCAAATAAATCGCGTTACTATAGTCTAGTCTTGATATAATGAGACCTTGGACTAGTAATTTTTGCGATTTAGGAGGAAGAAGGGGCAGGACTTTCCTCAAGGACTTTAGAAGACCAAAGCAAGTCCCTACGACCTTCTTTGCTTGCGGGGCGAATGAGAGTTCAGAATCTATCCATACACCCAGACTTTTCACCTCTGTCTTTGGGTCTGGGGGGGGGCCTAGACAGGTTGGCCACATGTCCAGGGGAAGTGAGGTTCCTTTTGGGCCGAGTAAAAGGACCTCAGTTTTTGTCCCGTTTAGTTTTAGGGCTGACCTGTTCATCCAGTGATGGACCTGCGTGAGGCAGTTGAAGAGATCGGCTTTCTGTTGTTTGGGATGGGACAGAGACACCACTAATTGTGTGTCGTCAGCATAGCACAGCAATACCGGCAAAACGGGGGTGGTCACCCGTATTTTAAATAAAATAAACACAGTGGCCATGCGGGGGGGGGCACCCGCAATTTACATAAAAAAAAGCATGGGTGGGCACCCGCATTCGTGACCACCGAAAAAAACTTCTATGAGGGGTAGGCTCCCTCCTAATTGTCATGCAGCCCTGGGGCAGCAAAGCTTCAGCGCCACTGAGAAGTGGGCTCCAGTGAGCAGAGAGAGACCCAGGGGTATTTCAAAAGTAAAGTCAACACTCACAAGTTAATGGGGCAGCCCCAAAGTTCCAGGGCTACAAGCAGTCCAGCAATAAGGTTCCAGGACATTGCTGGGCCCAGGGAGGCAGCCTCCTGGCAAGCACTCCTGGGCCCCAGCAGCAGCAAGCCCTGCAGGATCAACACCCACAAGCAAAACCAATTCATGGGGACACAGTCCCTATATTTATATGACATATTCCTTTGTTAACAAGGTGCAGGCAATGGGAGAACCAGCTACAACTTGTTCAGGGGAACTCCTGAGCACTTTGTTTTACTCAGCCCCTCCCTCCCTTTCACGGGCCAGGCTAGGGACATCAGATGCACCACAGGAGGTTGAGCCAGCATTGTGGAGGGAAGGCACAGCCCTATTCAGGTCCCAGGGGTGACTCCTCCTTTCCATCAACATGCAAGTCTCCCTATTCCCCACCGGGCAGACCCATCCTGATTCCTGGAGCCAAGCACACCAGCCAGCCCTTGTCACTCACAAGCCAGACAGTCAATTCACATTCATTGCACACAGAAATGCCAACTTCTAAAAGTAATTTACAACAAGAGGTGGTGATGGACAGAGTCTCTGAATTAAGCAGAGTACTCTCACCCAGTCAAGAGATCAGGGCTAGATCCAACACCGTTTTTTAGCTCATTGCACCATCCCAGTTTCAGAACCTGGCTGTATGCAAATTAGTCTGTCCCTGGCCCAGTGCATCATGGGAACAGGGCAGACCAGACTACAAAAGCCAATTCTTACACTGGGAAGGAAACAAGCTTCCGGGGACCGGTTTCTGCCATTTCAGGCGTCTTCGGCCCGGCTTGCTTGAATCCTGATGGTGCAATGAGCAAGGGACTCACATCTGAGTATACCCTTCCACGCTTAGGGTGGACAAAATAATTTACAACAAGAGGTGGTGATGGACAGAGTCTCTGAATTAAGCAGAGTACTCTCACCCAGTCAAGAGATCAGGGCTAGATCCAACACCGTTTTTTAGCTCAATGCACCATCCCAGTTTCAGAACCTGGCTGTATGCAAATTAGTCTGTCCCTGGCCCAGTGCATCATGGGAACAGGGCAGACCAGACTACAAAAGCCAATTCTTACACTGGGAAGGAAACAAGCTTCCGGGGACCGGTTTCTGCCATTTCAGGCGTCTTCGGCCCGGCTTGCTTGAATCCTGATGGTGCAATGAGCAAGGGACTCACATCTGAGTATACCCTTCCACGCTTAGGGTGGACAAAATAATTTACAACAAGAGGTGGTGATGGACAGAGTCTCTGAATTAAGCAGAGTACTCTCACCCAGTCAAGAGATCAGGGCTAGATCCAACACCGTTTTTTAGCTCATTGCACCATCCCAGTTTCAGAACCTGGCTGTATGCAAATTAGTCTGTCCCTGGCCCAGTGCATCATGGGAACAGGGCAGACCAGACTACAAAAGCCAATTCTTACACTGGGAAGGAAACAAGCTTCCGGGGACCGGTTTCTGCCATTTCAGGCGTCTTCGGCCCGGCTTGCTTGAATCCTGATGGTGCAATGAGCAAGGGACTCACATCTGAGTATACCCTTCCACGCTTAGGGTGGACAAAATAATTTACAACAAGAGGTGGTGATGGACATGCCAGAAACCGGTCCCCGGTAGCTTGTTTCCTTTCCAGTGTAAGAATTGGCTTTGTAGTTTGGTTTGCCCTGTTCCCATCATGTACTGGGACAGGAACAGACTAATTTGCATACAGCCAGGTTCTGAAACTGGGATGATGCAGTGAGCTAAAAAACGGTGTTGGATCTAGCCCTGATCTCTTGACTGGGTGAGAGTTTTCTGCTTAATTCAGAGACTCTGTCCATCACCACCCCTTGTTGTTAAATATTTTGTCCACCCTAAGCGTGGAAGGGTATGCTCAGACATGAGTCCCTTGCTCACTGCACCATCAGGATTCAAGCAAGCCGGGCCGAAGAGGCTGAAATGCCAGAAACCGGTCCCCGGTAGCTTGTTTCCTTTCCAGTGTAAGAATTGGCTTTGTAGTTTGGTTTGCCCTGTTCCCATCATGCACTGGGACAGGAACAGACTAATTTGCATACAGCCAGGTTCTGAAACTGGGATGATGCAGTGAGCTAAAAAACGGTGTTGGATCTAGCCCTGATCTCTTGACTGGGTGAGAGTTTTCTGCTTAATTCAGAGACTCTGTCCATCACCACCCCTTGTTGTTAAATATTTTGTCCACCCTAAGCGTGGAAGGGTATGCTCAGACATGAGTCCCTTGCTCACTGCACCATCAGGATTCAAGCAAGCCGGGCCGAAGAGGCTGAAATGCCAGAAACCGGTCCCCGGTAGCTTGTTTCCTTTCCAGTGTAAGAATTGGCTTTGTAGTTTGGTTTGCCCTGTTCCCATCATGCACTGGGACAGGAACAGACTAATTTGCATACAGCCAGGTTCTGAAACTGGGATGATGCAGTGAGCTAAAAAACGGTGTTGGATCTAGCCCTGATCTCTTGACTGGGTGAGAGTTTTCTGCTTAATTCAGAGACTCTGTCCATCACCACCCCTTGTTGTTAAATATTTTGTCCACCCTAAGCGTGGAAGGGTATGCTCAGACATGAGTCCCTTGCTCACTGCACCATCAGGATTCAAGCAAGCCGGGCCGAAGAGGCTGAAATGCCAGAAACCGGTCCCCGGTAGCTTGTTTCCTTTCCAGTGTAAGAATTGGCTTTGTAGTTTGGTTTGCCCTGTTCCCATCATGCACTGGGACAGGAACAGACTAATTTGCATACAGCCAGGTTCTGAAACTGGGATGATGCAGTGAGCTAAAAAACGGTGTTGGATCTAGCCCTGATCTCTTGACTGGGTGAGAGTTTTCTGCTTAATTCAGAGACTCTGTCCATCACCACCCCTTGTTGTTAAATATTTTGTCCACCCTAAGCGTGGAAGGGTATGCTCAGACATGAGTCCCTTGCTCACTGCACCATCAGGATTCAAGCAAGCCGGGCCGAAGAGGCTGAAATGCCAGAAACCGGTCCCCGGTAGCTTGTTTCCTTTCCAGTGTAAGAATTGGCTTTGTAGTTTGGTTTGCCCTGTTCCCATCATGCACTGGGACAGGAACAGACTAATTTGCATACAGCCAGGTTCTGAAACTGGGATGATGCAGTGAGCTAAAAAACGGTGTTGGATCTAGCCCTGATCTCTTGACTGGGTGAGAGTTTTCTGCTTAATTCAGAGACTCTGTCCATCACCACCCCTTGTTGTTAAACTTCTAAAAGTGGCACTTCTACACAAGCCCCAATCAATCTGCGCACACTATCGCTCAGCATTTAATCTCATGAGTTCGCACATACCAAACTCGCCCCTGCACTCCCTAAACATCAGGAACTACCATGGACACACACCTCCCCATGCATTCCCATGGGAGGGTAGGCCACTCTCACCACACATACACAGAGAACGCACGCACGTTACACTGGACCACAGTGAAAAAGTTCGCAGAGGCCTAAAATCACCAACGCCAGGTTACAGAAACAGGCGAGGAAAATGCAAAAAGTTTCGGGGTGAACCTGCCAAAAGGGCCAAGTCCAACACACAGTGATAATACAAAAGAAAATTATTTAATCCAATTGAACTAGTGTGTGCGTTACAAACGTTGTGGTGACAAAGCAATCTGAAGCAGTTGAACTGCGATCCACCACCGCAATGTAGCAGCACCCACCTGGAATGGGAGCGGCGGTCTTGGTGGAAGTTTTGAGATAGACATATATATATCTTCAAACAAACGTCCCTCCATCAGGAACAGACAGGGGCACACCTTGGGTGTTTAAAATGCATTTGTTTGGCCTTTTAAAACCTGCATTCCAGTCACTCTGCATGACGCATTTCAGCTACTCAGCCTTTATCAAATGCCTCGAGTGACAGTTTGTTACTTCTCGTGTGGGTGGTTAAGTAGTCCCTTGGGCTCCCCATGCATAGTGGATATCTATGAGGGACTATGGGTTTACTTCCAGATCTTCTGCTAGTGATGCCGCCATACTTGCATGGTTGCAGTTCTCTTTTCCTCATAATGATTCAAACATTCATTGCCAGTGCTTCATTCTAGTAACCATCCATTCTATGATGGGAACAGTTGATAACTGATGGCATTACCGAAATACCACTATCCGCTGTAAATGAGGGGTAGGACTACTTTACACAGTTCCCCTCGCCAGCCACTCTATGCCTTTTGGATCCTCAATACCTGAAGGTGCTGATCTGAGTGACAATTTCCTTGTCATGTCACGGGTTCCGAGAAAAAAGGGGGTCCCAAAACACATTTTCTCCATGTTAAGTCTATGTGGATTTTTCATTTTTTGAACATGACTACAGTCCGAACTGCTGAACAGAATTACACCAAATTTGACAGAAAGCTATATTTTGGTTCAGCAAGCGTGCTTGCAGATCTTACTCAAATTTGATTGACTGCCAGCATTTCAACCAGGAAGTGTTGGCAGCCATCTTGGGACTCAACTTGAAGCTGTGTCCCAGAAGTACAAATAAAGAAAAGGGTGCAGGGTAGGAATACTCTAACCCCCCAGATATGGTAGGAGGTCCCACAGGGATCTCTTTTTTTTCCAATTTTGCAGCAAATGTGTGGGTTGACCATTGGATCCATGGCAAAATTTGTTAAAAAAGATGCATTGGCTCCAGCACATCTTTTTCATTAAGCTCCAGGGAGTGCCAAATCCCGGGGCAGTGTTTTATAATAATGCGGGGAGATGTCCATTCAGCACCACCACACCCTTACGGCCGCCATCTCCCCTGAGATGAAAGTCTAAGCCTATGACTCAAGGTATTCACAGGGCATTTACTACTAATAAATGCCCTTTGTGAATACTGAAAGTCATAAAGTTCTACTTTTGGTATTCACAAAGGGCATTTACGAGTTGTAAATGTCCTTTGTGAATACCAAAAGTCATAAAGGTAGACTTTTGTCTCAGATTACTTGTTTGAATCTGACCCACTGTTTTTAGGGGAATGGGGCACCATTCACTTTGTTACATGGTTGTGACAAAGACCACAAGGTCGAAACACATCAGCCGACGAATTAAACTATATCTGTTAATTATTTTCAGGAGTGTAGGCTCTTTCTTTTGTGGATTTGAATCAAGGGTGTCAATTTACATTTGAAAAGTGGGTCCTGCTCCCACGGCCGAGCACCACCCAGATAGGTGGACATAGTTGGATCATGAGCAGGAGGTGTTTGGTGGATTTTTAAAGTTTTCCATCACGCACAGCCACTGCAACACATTGTGGAGTACAACGAGACGTGTGGAGGATGGGTGGCAGTTTGAATGCTGTTCTTTGTGTTCCCGTCTGGACACGGAGTCCGGCTGTCCCCCGCTGACAAACCCTCCATGAACACACTATTGTGTGAAGTTGAACTTGTGAATGGCAGGGGCACCGTCATGTAGGGGGTTTCCTTGCTTGAGACAGCAGTGAATTCGCACTGAAGCAACATTTATGTTTCTTTGGATCTGGACATACCCATGAGATTGTCAGAAGCAGTGAGTGAGGCAGTACATCAAAGGTTAAAAGCAGCGTGCAGCCTGTTCAATGAAAATGATTTGGGCACACGTGTATGCGAGACAATTAGAACATTAACAGCTAAGACATTCCTGGAACTTTACAACATAACTTGGTCCAAAATGAATGGCTCAGCAGAAAGGAGATGAAGCAGAGTTTGGACGTGTATAAACAACTATATTGCAGTGAGGAGAGCGCCCCGTGCCTTGCATATTCTGACTAAAACAACATCTCATAATCCTCACCTTAAACTACATGAGTGGTCCTGTTTGAAGGCAGCACTTTAAAAACATGCTGTGGCTGTTGTCAAAATATGCTGCTATAGAATAGGAGAAAGTGGGGGAAGAATTAAACTAAAGGAGATTCTGGACAAAGATCCCTCACAAGAAGAAATTAAAACCTTCCTTAAAGAGATAAAAACAAGATTATAAAACCATGATGATGAGGAAAAAACTAAAAAGAAACAAAAGTTCCTCATGGACAAAATAGATTATGCCACTGGCAGAGTCCTCACTTTTGTATCAGTTGCTGTGTTAGTGTGTGAGTGGGTAAAAGAGTGACTGTATGGATGAGTGAGTGGATGTGTATATAGATTATGAATCAGTGACTGGGTGTGTAAGTACTGGTATGGGTCTGTGAATGGTTTTTGGGAGTAGGTGTACGAAAGTTTCTATGGAGGTATGAGTGGGTGTGCTAGTGATTCTATGGATATTGTCATCAGAGATGTCACTGACCATATCAAGAGTGATGTAATAGAGTTTATCGTTTTGCAAATAACTATGGCACTATTTGACAAATCAACAAGTGACTGCAAGTGCTTTTAGGTGTTAAACATATATACTAACCTACTACAAAAGGTAAATTAGTATAGTATACATACTATTACTGAGTGATACTACTTCTAAGATATATTAAGTGAGTAGCTGCCTAACTGTATGCATCCTTCTATGTAACGGTGGGTAAGTGGCTATATGGTTGAATAAGTGTTTTTTTTAGTAGTGGTGTGGCGAGTGACATGATGTGCGAGTTGTTCTATGGGTGGGTAAGTGGATGTGTAGTGATTGTATGGGTGAGTGAGTGGGTTTCTGAATGTCTGTATGAGTGTATGACTCTGTGTGTAAGTAGGTGTATGAGTGAGTGAGTGGCTGTTTATGTGGGTGTTTGGTTAAGTGAGTTGGAGTGTGAGTTGCTGTATTGGAGAGTACGTGTCTGTGTGAATGAGTGTATGGGTGAATGAGTGGATGTTCGCGGTTGTATGGATGTGTAAATTAGTATGTAAGTAGTTGTGGGTGTGTGTGAGTTTGACCCTGCACAGGGATGGTACGCTGAGTGCAGTGATAGGTACACAACTTCACATGTGTAAAAAAACAAATTACTTCATTTCACAATTCATAAAGCATGGCTTGCAAACCTCTACAGGACAATATTGGAGTCAGAGTACCCCTACCCTGACCCTTTCTAAACCTTTTACCACTCACATATATTTCCATGGACTGACACCGCCGCATGAAATGGCAGCCATTTTGGTGGGATGCTCAACTCCACTGAGAGAAGCGCTGGAGTCATGACCCCACCAACATACAAGAAAATAATCTCACTATTCTAAAACACAAAATAGATCTCTATAACATCCCTACAATACACCCGTATGGTCAAGGTACTCCTACCCTGAACCCTTCTATTTTTTTTTCCTTTAAAAAATCCCCTGGGACCACATCACTTCATGGAATGATGGCTGCAACATTTTCCAAAGCTTGGCCAATGACAACACTTCTTCGATCGCGTGGCTTCGTATAGCAACGCATCGGCATAATGAACCCGTCTTGTCCGGTTGAACTATTTTCTGCGTGAAAAGTTCCCACTGCTTAATTGCATACTGTGTAATATGTTCTTCAAAACATTCTTCAATTAATTCCTGCGCCTTTTCTTTCATATCGTCCTTGTTATTGGTCTTCCATATGAGCTTCCTAAAATTGGTTGTACAGGTCTGACCAGGTGTTGTTAAATAATTTTGATGTTTTGAAGATGACAGTTTGATTTGTAATATTTGTTGGCTGTGATTACTTTCTAACACTTTCCTTAGTCGATAAGATACAACTTTATCAAAAATGTTTATAGATACCATTGTATAATCTATTCTTGATTTAGACTTTTGTGTTTGGAATGACCAAGCTGGAGGTATATCAGTTACAAACCTGACATTTAATATTCTTAGTCCCAGTGCTTTCACGTCCATCAGTAGTTTTCTTCCAATTGGATTGTGCTTGGTATTTGTTCGGGAGTCCAATATTTGTTCAGGAATTACCCATTGGTGATTTTGGGACTGTGTAAAATCATCCCGTATTAAATGTATTAACAGGTTTGTATTAAAATCACCTGTAACAATAAACTCAACAGTCGAGTCTTCTATTATTTGTTCTAATAAAAAACCTGTTAAAGCTACACTTATATCCTTCTTTGACGAGTACTTAGGTGGAATGTATGTATTAACTAATATTAACGTTTTCAAGTTTTTTTCCCCACTTGTTACATATTTCAACTTTACTGCTTGGATGTTAGAATTGTTCGAGACCAATTGCTCATGTGTAATTCTCAAATCAATCAAAATTAATATCGCCAAGCCTCCACATGGTCGGCCAAATTTGTAATATCTAGTTGCAGGCACATAGTATCCTTTGTATCCTTGTAACAAAAGGGGTCAATTTCCCATGTTTCCTGCAGGAGTATGATTTGATAGAGGTTTGTTAAAGTATCTATTTGAGCGTTTTTTATCTTTTTACATATACCATTTATGTTCCATGAGCATACTCCTATTGGTACGTGATCCGGATTCCCTTCTTCTATTTTATATTGTGTTCTATCCTGTCACTGTCCATGTATTGCTGTCCGAATCCAATTTTCGTTAATTTGTTTTATTTCTCCAATTTTTATTTCATCCATGGTATTTTTCTCATCCCGATGTATTTTACCAAAGGGATTTTTTAGTATCGAATACACTAAGTTGTTCTTTCTCCTTTTAAAGTTAATCATGGGTAATTCTTCTTTTATAAGCAGAGTAGGATATAACTTTGGGGCAGGTTGACTAATTTTTATCCCCCAGCGTTTGAAAGATTTCTTGTTCATGCAGGATTTGATCCACTACGGAATCTGTATTTACGGTTAGGAGTATTAATGGTTGATTGCCTTCAGGGTTTTGTATAAACCCCACGGATTCAATATCTTTTGTGGTCACATTTTCTAATGATGGTACTGATTTCAGCAGCCGAAGAATGATTTGTGCAGTACTTTTAAGCAGTAGCGATTCTTTCTTTTTATCACCACAAGCTTGATAGTCTTTACATATAATATGCTTAACTTGACCGGTTCTTGTAATAACTAGGTCATCCTTTTTAGATTTATATTCATTATCGTTGATCTCCTTTTTTGTTATTGCTGTGTTAGTCACAGGTTCATCTATCTGTTGTCTTTGCACAACTAGATCTTCTTTTTGTTGCGTCATACTTCCGTTTGTTCTTGGAGGCTTATTTCTTGGTGAATTGTTCTCTGTACTTTTGACCTATAAAGTTTTGGTCTTCATTTAAAGAGATTTCGAAATCTACAAAAGTCAGAGATTTCTTTTTTTCAATCGGATTACTTTGAATATCACACATAAAGCTCTCAGTTATTACACATCCATTTTCTTTTTGCCCATGTGTTGCTTTTTCCTCTTGGTCTTTCTTGCCCTCACTTTTTACTAAGTCATCTTGTTGGTCTTTAAAGTCTACCCAGTTTTTTCCTGACTTTGTAAATATGTCATAGTATTTTCCATTTTCTTTCCCTGCTTTTGCAGACTGAATCCCAAGGACATCACTATTTTGTTTTCCTGATCTCCCTTGACTTTGTTGTTCATTTATCATATCTACAGATATTTTCAATTTAGAATCAGCTTTCGCTATATTTTCCCTCTTTGCCTTATTTCTTGCCTTGCGAATTTTTTTCTTTGTCTCTTTGTTATTTCAAAGACTAAATGATCTTCCTTGTCAGTTCCTTCTTTACTCCTCTGTGGTGAAAAATCAGCCAGTGATTCTTTACTATATAGCATATTAGTCTCTTCTTGAGTCTCTTGCATGGTTTCGACATTCATGTCCATTCCATCCCCAACTTGATTTACTTTATTACCTTCTGCAGGGGCAATTGGATTTTTATCCGAATATCCCAACTCCTCTTTTTGATCTTCATGTTCATTACAGAGAGAATAACACATCGCCTCTTTTTTATTATCATACTTTCTGTGTACTAATTCTTTAACATCTTCTAATTTGGTGTTTACTACATCTGGGATAGTTGCAAGTTTATTTATTATAGGTACACCTGTACAATCGAAATAGTTGGATGCTGCTTCTTTTTGAGCTTTGTTCATTAAGTTATTTAGTTCGGCTAATTTTTGGTCTATTCCAGAGACTGCGTTGGCCATGACTCTAAGAATTTCAATTTGGGTATCCATTTTGTTTGACTGGTATGTCAGTGCTCCTAAAGTTAATGTTGAAGTTTGATAAAATATATCCCATATTGGTCCTAGATCTTGATTATCTGTATTTTTTGATTTTTGATCAAATAGTTTTTTAGTATTGGTAACATGGGTATTAATATCAACCTGGCCAGTATGATAATTTCCATCTGAATTTTTAATGTAAACCAAATTAATGTCTCTATCTGTACAATTTGCTTTGAGGTCACCTTGATCTCTACTTCCCCTATTTTTTCCCTTGATATTCCTTGATTGCATCTCGTTTGGAGTACCACAAACCGGATTTTCATAAATCAAATCCATATGGTTTCCAAGTGTTTTTATATGATTTGTAGTGTTGCACTCCTGACTTCCATATATCAATTCAATGTCTTTTTCTCCACTTTTACTTATTAACGTAGCTGCCACTAAGGGTGTATTCGTTGTATCATTATTATGGTCATTGAATAGTTCTGTTTTTTCTTTATTTCGACTTTAACCTCTATTGGAATTGGGATTTCGGTAGTTCTTGCACCTATAAAGTTTTTGACTTGTAATTGATTTTGTATTGATGTTTCCGTCCCATTCTTGTCCGTTATCATTCCTTCCGTTTGACTTAGCAATAATGGGCTTTGTGCTTCTATTTCCCCTCTTTGTTCCGTTATTTTACACATTGAGTCTTTAGTTTGTGTACTGATGACGTAGTCATATTCCCGATCCGAGTCGACTATTTGTGTTTCAAAAATATGTATTGGTTTGAGAGGAATCTGTAACTGTTTTTTGTCTAGATCTGTTTCCATTGACATAAGCGCTCCTGTTGGATCTATCAAAAAATCGAATTTCTGTGGTATTTTTGTCGATCTTTTGAACATCCACGCTATTGGAGGGATTAAAGTTTGGTTTGATCCTTTAAACTGTGCTTTCGCATTTTTTTGCACCTTTGGTGGTTGAGATTTACATGACTGTTTTGTCTGGGCGCCCAGTGTTCTTTCCTTCCCTGAGCGCATTCCCAATGTATTACTTGTTTGTTCGTATTTAGATAATTATAATTTAATAGTTTGTATCACTAATGTATTCAAGATTTTCAAGTGTGTATCGCAGTAATAAATGGCAAATATAACAACAGCCGTAGTAATGATGAGTAATAATGAGTAACAATTTTGGTTTTTAGACAGCTCAGCTATACACCATCAGTTTTTCTCCAGTTCAGGTGCCACTACAGGTAATCTTTATTTGCACTGCACTGCGATGGTTCTGACGTTGTTCTGTCACAGCTCTATCACAATTTGGACGCTCTATTATTCCAAACTCCTACCACATCACCGGTCCCACAGGTCCCACCTCCTTCTTTTCATAGATGGGCCTACCTTTCTTAACCACGCTTAACTTGTACCTAGTATTATCTAGTGTCTCTCACCGCCTCACTGGCCACCAACCTCTGTAGGTCTATGTGCCCCCCAGTGGCATGCCCTGAGGCCCTAATACCCCTCCTAAACCCTACCATACAGGACTCTCAGGCTCTCCGCAACTCCGTGGCCAGCTAAACCAATTACGGCTCCAGCCGCTCTTGTTGCAGCCCCGGTTCAGCTCGCCACAGTCACGCCACAGGCGCACCCTCGCCGGTCAGCAGGTCAATTCAGGCTCCAACTCCAACAAATGTGGTAAAGTAAGGTGAGATTACTCACCGATCGTGTTGCTTCTGGAAAACCACAAGCTGCTCAAAATGCGAGGTACTACCGGCACTACAAGTTCCAAGAAGCACCGTGCTGTAGCTTTCTATAGCTTTCTGCAGTCGATCCTCCAGTCCCATCTCGTGGAAACCCAGTCCTGTTGGAGCCGCCATCCTGACGCACGAAAGTCAGAAATGGTCCTGAAAGAGATACCTACTCAGTTTTTTTTAAAGTATCAAAGAATGCATGTGTCCTGGTAGCCAACGAGATGGAGCTCTACATACTAAGCACTCTATCAGAGAAGTATTTTTGGGAGTTTTTCTCCTTTTTAAAATGTGTTATCTTCTTGAGAACGTTATTGTTTGAACAAGATAGTTGGAGTAGTTACAAACAAGGCTTTATGCATGTTAGATGACAGGTTTTAGGTAGTCCTTGCTTCCATGGGGAGCCACTCTGACATACCAGGATAGGAGAGATTGGATAACGTTTTCTCCCACAACCAGCTTGGCAATTGCATGAAAGGCTACTTTGAGGGGAGTTTGATGTGCATTTGGCATTCCTGTGAACAGGGAGATTTCGTCAAAATTAGAGGTTTAATATCTGTCTAGTTGACCTAACGGCTAGGGCTGTCGACCTCGAACCTGGGGAACTGGGTTCGAGTCTCGGCAATGACGCTGAACATCCTGTGATTCTGGGCGAATCACTTAGTCTCCCTGTGCCTAACAAAAATGAATGTGTCCTCATGTAATGCAACTGGTGCTATGTAAAGCTCTCTGATACCCGATTAGGGTCGAGTTGGCGCTATATAAAACTCTGTAAAAAAAATAAATGATAAAAGCCTAAACTCTGAAAGAATCTAATTTGAAATTGTGCACCTTTTGCCACTTCAAAGATACTGGTTTTGAGGTTGATGTAAGCAGATGCTATGAGAGCAGACAGACTGCAGAATTGAACAACTATTGTCTAAGCACTGAGAGAAAAGTCATATTTGGATTGGGATTTAGCAGCTTGAATAGGATAACATGTTGAAATGTATTTAAAATGTTACTGCTTGGATTCATTTGGACCTGTCTGTGGTTTTCAACACTGTTAACCATATGATCCTGATCACTAACCTTGCTTCATATGGGATCAATGTGAGCATCCTTGGTTGGTTTTACTCTTATCTGGAAGATCAGCAGCACATTTTCTCCTTACACCGTTAACCAGACTAATTACTTTCAATGGCTTTTGGTGTCCTACAGGTATTTTCTCTTACATAACAGAACTTAATTGGCAAAAAAAAAAATTCCGGCCATCCATCTCTGAATAAGCAAAAACATTCTGAACCTATATACCAATAACGTAACATTATGAAACAAAACATAACATATGACAACATAAAATAACATACCAGCATTTTTGCAGAGTATATGTTCACACAAAGGTCTACCCAGGTGCTACAGATATGTAAAATATGTAAATTGTTACCCAAATAAATGGAACACATTTGATCAATATTGCAAGAATGAAAGGCCTAGTCATTATACCAACATGCTGATAATTGGGAGCTGAAGAACACTCTGGTATATTTGTCATTTTGGCATCCAGCGTTAGACGACCCACGCATCTTTATGATTTTGTAAAGTATCTAGGATTTAAAACAGAACAGCAAATTACATTTTACCTGACTATGCAAATACATTTAGCAATATTTATCTGTGCCTAGGCTACTGCAGTTTTGAAAAACATATATGACCTTATTACAACATTTGCTGTCACACCCTCTGCTGTAGGACCATCAAAGCTGTGGTGCTGCTGCCTGCCAGATTAGGATTTAAATCCTGGTCTGGCAGACATGCTGCAGCGGTCTAAGTCGGCAGTCTGTCAGGATCACTGAAGAGCCTGACATGCAGACCGCCATTCTCAGAGTGCCGATTGCGACTTCCTGCATGGCATGACATACATGCCAGACCGTAAATGGGGTGCAAAACCAAGGGGGCACTACTTGTGCCCCTCTGCTTGCTACCCTAGGGCTAGGAGCAGCAGTGGGCCCTGTTAGGGCACTCTCTGTTGCCTCTCCGCCACCTTTTCATGGCGGGCTCAGAGCCCTGTTAAGGGCGGTGGACAGGCAACTAATAATATGCTTGCAGGTGCCTCAGCAGCACAAAGAAGGGGGAGTAATTCAATTAAGGAATGGAGAGGATGAAATCAAATCTAACAGCTATACAAGAGGCACCTCTCTAACCAAAGATCAAGCATGATTCATTCTCGCTCAGAAGTTTCCTTTATTAACTCAGAGATTCATTAGTTAGTTTTCTTTCACATATTTTAAGAGTTTTTCCTCCTTTTTTTCAATTAAAGCATAAACCTCAAGGTCATTTGTGATATTTACAGGAAACAGTGTAAACAGACATTAAAACCTGTACATAATACACAACCGAGTAATGCAGTGTTCAAAAACAAAATTAAAACAGAAACAAATCACTAATACACTAAACAATAAATAGAGTATTGAAACTGATACAACTGATACAAAGACAAATCCAAAAAGCTTGTCTTGCCTACTGTGCTTTTTAGTGTATCGGGACCTATAGCCTTCAAGTCCTCGTTACTGGGTATCTCTAGGGTCCTAGGGAGGCCAGAGTACAGATGTAAAACTCTAAGGCTGCGCCAAGTTATTTGAGCTCAGTGAGTACTTTATTTGATACTAGCAGCCCGTCCCGACGTTGTCCGGGTATGAATTGCTGCCGGCCAGTAGTATATTGTTTTGTAGGATTTCGTTTTGATAGCATTTCTTATCTGTGACAGGCCTGTGAAATGCTCCGATTCACAGTGCACTGCTGATGCACTTAAGAGTGCGCGTTCAGTAGTGTGTGAACTCAAGTTTCCCTACTTTATTTTTCCTTGCAATATTATATAGCGCGAACTCGACAACATGGCATGAGCACAATTTACATTACAGAAGAACACATTCATTTGTGGTAGGCACGGGGAGACAAAGCGATTTGTCTGGAATCACAGGATGTTGAGCTGATGCCGAGATTCGAAGGTAGCTCCCCAGCTCTAAAGTTCACAATTCTAGAACTTGTGGCGGGAGGTGTATCTAAAAGTGTATGTCGGTGCTGGCCATCAATGTGAGAGACCTGTGCATTTTTAAAATCGGTGGTGAAAAAATATGAGTATGTTGCTGGAGATGTGGGCCGCCGTGCCACCAATGTACTTACCGGGGGAGGGTAAACACCCATTATTCCGCAACTTTCTTTCCGCATACCATCACTCTGCATACTTTCATTACGAAAGTATCATGACTCCGCAATGCCATTATAACGCACGGCATTACATTTTATATGCTTTTACCACGCATACATTTACAACGAAATTCGTTGTAAATGCATGAATGGTAAAAGCATGTATTTTTTTAATGTTTGGATAAGGTAAGTATGGGTATAGGGGTATATGCTTTGGGGTACTGAGGTATATGTTTTGGGGTGTTTGGGTATTTTAAGGGTTCAGATATAGTTTTGGGTTATGGGGTACAGGGGTAGTTTTAGGGTTTAGGGATAGGTATGGGTTTTGGGATACAGGGGTATTTTTAGGGTTCAGGGTTAGGTTTGGGTTTTGGGGTATAGGGGTATTTTTAGGGTTCAGGGGTAGGTTTGGGTTTTGGGGTACAGGGGTATTTTAAGGGTTCAGGGCTAGGTTTGGGTTTTGGGGTACAGGGTTATTTTTAGGGTTCAGGGCTAGGTTTGGGTTTCGGGGTACATGGGTATTTTAGGGTTCAGGGGTAGGTGTGGGTTTTGGGGTACAGGGTTATTTTAGGGTTCAGGGTTAGGTATGGGTTTTGGGGTACAGGGGTATTTTTAGGGTTCAGAGCTAGGTTTGGGTTTTGAGGTACAGGGGTTTTTTAGGGTTCAGGGGTATGTTTGGATTTTGAAGTACAGGGGTATGTATAGGGTTCGGGGCTAGGTTTGGGTTTTGTGGTACAGGGGTATTTTTAGGGTTTAGGGATAGGTTTGGGTTTTGGGGTACAGGGTATATTTATAGGGTTAAGATGAGTTAGTGTTTAAGGGTGTTGGGGTATTTTAAGGAGTACGGGTGGGTTATGATTATGGGGTGCAGGGGTATTTAAAGGGAGCAGGTTGGACACCCAGAGCTGGAATGTACAGAACCTGGGAAGAAAAAACAATAAAATATTGGGCACAACGCTCGCTTTTTTTTCCATAATCCCGCGCCCCGCACATGCCCACGCCCCCAGCACACGCCCACAGCACACGATATGAGACATGGCATGAAGGGCGGAACGTACCACACGCCCCCAGCGTTTGTCACGCCCCCAGCACACGCCCACAGCACAACGCAGACACGCCCACAAGGGACTACTTTGCTGGCACAGTTCTTTTACCTTTTAAATGTATATGGTGGGCGTGTGCATAGCCTATGTCCTTCTGCTGCAACTGCCCTTTCCAATGCTCTATTGGGTGTTGTGATTGGTGCTGTGGTTCCTGAGATTACCCGCCTCAAAGGTTTGGGCTCTCTCTTTATTATATTAGTATAGATAATGATTCCGTGTGGTTGCTCTTGGCCTCAAGGACAAAATGCCTAAGCATTTGAACCTTCATAAACGGACCCACAGGTAATTTGATTGAAGGTCTTCATCAGGGCGGGACAACTACATGTAGGACAATGCGGATTGCCGGGTGGAGGTGTCTTTCTAAAACCTCAATAGCAGCGGTCTGGTCATGTCGTAACTCACCTTCGTCACTTGGATGCATCTCTTGATTCCTACCGATCACAGCGGTCCTGTGGCGGTCCAGCTGCCACACTCATAATACTGCAGGTGGGCCCGTAGTGTGGCGGTGGTCGGGTTGGTATAACGGTGGTCGGGTTGGTATAAGGCCCATAGTCTATTACTGTAATTTTGAGCATTTCTAGGGGCTGATTAGCACCAAGCACCACCCTTCCAGTAACAAGGTCTTACTGCCTCTGTATAGGTTTTGGTATAAGCATAATAATTCTCAGGATAATGAAAAGTTTGTTTTCCTCTAGCTGTATCTGTTATATCTCACATTTTAATGTTGATAACATGTTATTCAGTTAAGTGATTGTATGAGCTGCACTACTTTTGCTCACAGTAAAAAAGCGTACAGAGATTGCACCACGGAATGGAAATCTCCAAGTTAATGTCATGCATGGACTAAGTTCAGATACAACCATTTTTGGAGCTTTGGGCATAATTACCAATGAAACGAGGCCATTTTAAACTATTATCTGCCTTCTGGGGACCACTTTTGGCCTCCTACAATGGCACTAAATAGCGACGGCCCACAATGGCCTTCAAGGAGCCATTCTGTGAAAGATGTCACAATATGCTTCAAAACGGAAACAGCCATCATCAAACAAAGGGAAATTTTAGAATGCATCTTGGTGGCGATTATTAGAGAAGCAGAACTGAGTAAGCTTAATTGTTTTTTCTCGCCTTTTATATATCAGTAGACAAGAGCAAATTGATAGGGATTGAAAGTCACATGATCTTTTAATAAGGACTTAAAAGTAAAGCAATGATGTTGCGAATAAAACTTCACAAACAACAGAGAAGCACACCAACATAGTCAAAGACATGGATTTGCTCCTGTGGCATTCCTTGTTTATCTGAGAAATGTGTACTCATGAGCAGAGCCTTAGTTCCATCCCTTGAGTAAAATCTAATAGATAGCAGTTAATTTCTTCCTGTTTACTGCAATGTTATTACATGCTGAAAGCTTACTTGTACCTCTATAAATAAAATAATACCTCGTGGAATAAAACTTACAGTGATTAGGTCAGAGTCTGTGGCTTTGTGTATTTATAGGATAAATGAGAAGCAATTTGACTTTCAACGATTCTTCGAATATTAAAGACAAGCTGTTATTTGAGTATTTACATAACATACACAGATTCGAATAGTTAAAATGCATTTATACAACGAAAGTGGCTTGTTTTGTCTGAATATGATAAAGGACAAACTCTGTTAATCAATGTACAGAAGCAATTAGAAGTATACAAAAATTATTCATGTATACATTTTAATTAAAGGAGGAAAGATTAACTCATGCTAACGAATTACAGTCTGCACAAAGGATGTATTTACTATAATGAATCTTGAAAAAACGATAACATGATTAGGTTCTACTGCACTATATGGTCATCCTATCTGGAATGCGGGGTTCGATCTAAGTGCACTTTCACAGGAGGATGTCAGGCATTGTCAATTTTTTCATCATACAGTGTCCTCCGATTTACATAAAGGAATGTCTTGAAATTATTAGTTCAAGTTGTTTGCAAAACGATATCTTGCATTCATAAATCACATGCCCATTGTCATTCCCCAATGGTGGTGCAATATTTAGTGAGAGAAATCACACTAAATGTGTGGGGGTGGTAATTGTAAATTTCCATTCGGGGATGCCATAAAATTGCTTAACGGCAGTGCTTAATTCGAGCCGGTAGTTTCCTATTACCGGCATAGGCACATGAGAGCAGATTTACGAGCCCAGTGCGCCACATTTGCGCTGCCCTTGCGTCACTTTTGTGACGCAGCAGCGGCATAAACCATGCACCACATTGCACCCTATTTACAATGTGACACATCTAGGGAGACGTGTCACGTTGTAAATCCCTGCACCACATGAAACCTGTGTCAGGTGTCATGTGGGCGTTCCGGCACAGGGTGGGCGTTCCATCGCAGGAACGCCTCGGAAAAGTGCCTGAGTGAAATCTACAAGATTTCACTCAGTCACTTTTCCGACGCCGCTGCGTCAAAACCTTGCGCCTGCTTGAAGCAGGCGTCAGGCGTGATGCACCATGTTGAGGATAGGCCAGGTTCGAACAGGCCTGGAGTTGCGTCACACCAGCAACACAACTCCAACACTGCGCCAACCTTACGCCGACAGATCCGACATGCATCTGTTTATTCTTGCGCCATGATGCGCCACATTGTAGATGCGGTGCATCTGTGGTGGCGCAAGGGTAAACGTGTGTCAAGCATCTTTCATGGCACATCCCTGCTGATTTGCAGGGATGCGCCTTAAATCTTAGCACTGGCACTTGTGACAGCCTGTCAAATGGTGGCGCTGTCTGCCAAATTTAGGTATGAGCACCACAACAGTTGGTTATTAATTTAATATACATTAACAATCAGTAATTCGTGCCTCCCAAGCGATTCTGTTAGCTAAGTGGGCCTTGAGTTGTACGAATTGTCACATCTGTAGGAATGTGATGGTTTTGTTGGTACTGTAATTGGCAGTGCTGGCAGAGGCAATAGATGGTGCAAGCTGCTGTGTCCTAATGACATGGGCCCTGCCACTCATTGTTTTACAAATTACCCACTGACAAACAGCACACCAGAACTTAAAAATATTAAGAGAGTAACAGGTGGTTTTATTTGTCGGTAGATCTTTGTAGAATTGTAAACAATAGGAACACTTTAAAGTTATAAAAGATAAACACCTATGTTCATCTTATGTCAAGTTATATATGACTTAAATAATACTTTTCACTTTGCTATATAAATATGCGCATTAACTTATGAGAATTTAATATGTTATTGCTTAGTATGAGAAATGTAGGTTGGAGTATCCACTAAACTAAATGTAACTTCAACTTCACCCAGTGGTACTAATTCAATATCCAGAAGATGAAAGGTGTCACTGTTTCTCCCTTCAATGAGGCACATGTTGAGGCGGAGCTAGTGCTGTTTCTGAGTGTGGAGTCAGTTTCTAATCCTCCAACGAACACTCAGTACTTCAGATGTCTCCAGTAACGTAGGATCGTGGCTCTCTCCGGTAGAAGTTTCTTCTCCTTGCAGTTGCATTGGGGCAGGGATCTAATTATTACAAAAGAAGCCAACAATTGAGTTATTGAACCTGCTGTTGTTTTCTGAAACCAGCAAGGACAGGTCCCACACAGGTGCATTTGGGGCAAATGGAGTCTTGCATAAGGAGGCCAGACTATCAGATGTGCCCAGGACCTTCTGCATTCCATGAGTAGCCACATTTGTTGATGATGCCATTGCAAGTATTTTGAAAGCAGAATTATTTTCTGCACAGAAGCATTGAAACAAGAAGGAGTTAATTGACTTCTCAGTCATGAAGCAGTTCACAACCATCTCCATTAATGGCGGGTTTGAGTAAGGCACGTGCAGGCTGTTGCTGTGGCTACTGCACTTCACTTTGAGAACAGCACTTCCTTCAACAAATGGGCTGTGAAACTGCATAGAGTTAATGTAACTTGATGACTGCTACAAATCCATTTTCTATCAATTCTGTCACAATGGGAATGGCAGATATTACCAAAAAGCTGGCACTGTGACTGTGTGGACTATGGCCACTCAAGTTGCAGGACATTGTGCTAAAATGTAGTCCAAAGATGGTCTCTTTCAACAAACAGCTAAGCACAGAGAAACAAATGGCTGAAGCATCTCAAGAACAACCTTGTGGTACCCTTACCCCTCTCAGAGCACTAGGAATCAAACTATGCAATTTTTAAACAAGTGATTTGTGCCTTTGTGGTGCTCCTTCAGTCTGAGGCATGTTTTTTGATACAGTACCCATGAGATTAATAAACAATGGCTTTTTCTTTGGGTTTTACCATGTTGAAGTGCCAGCTGCCCTCCCCCAGCACACCAGCCTTTACACACACTACCAAAAAGTCTGCATTTCCAAGGGACCCCCACCACACCAAACACCAGGCTGCACATGTCACTCCTACTGTACAGCCCACGTTTCCCACTTGCCATTACTCTCGATAAAGGGCATGGTAACTTTGGCTCTGATGCAGCTGCATTATAGAGGCTTGAGGTAGAATGGAGGAGAGTTGAAGGACTGCCATGGACAAGGCAGGGAGACGTTATGATCTCCACAGGCGCCTAGCTTGGAATACAGTCCTGCCTATCTTCTTCCAGGCCATGGCAGTGATTAGGCCTGGCGCTTGGATTTGCACCATGCTCCCATCATGTTCCAAGGGAAGATCTTCCATTCCTTGGGGAAAATGAGTAGGAACACCAACCATGCTAAGGTTGGTTGGTGTTTAGCCTGATTCCTAGGGCTCAATGCTTGTCTCTGATAATCATGTCCAGACTTCAGAACTACGCCAGGTGTTTCCAGTTTCAAGGCACTAGCATGATTAGCAAATATGATCTACATGAGTGGCAGAGATAGCTGCAATTTCTTTGACCTCCTTTGACAGGCTTCACAAACTGACAGAGTGTTCTGCTTCTTAGGGAGGGGCGTGGCCATCAGGGGGCTTATTGATATCAGGTTTGTACTGCAGGCCTGCTTTGCCACTTTGCCAGCCTGTGGTACATCTGCTACCCCCTCCTGCAAACAGCTAGGCTGTGGTTTCCATCAACAACCCACCTGTCCTGACTTCTCCTAACCTGGGGTCTTTCCTGCACACATACCTTATTGTCCTCAGACAGATCACACTCTATTCCAGAATGTCTCCAGCACTAGGTCTTCTACCACTTGAAGTATGCCTGTGTTTCTAACAAGAGCCTGTCCTAAAAAACTAATCAAGAAAGCAAAAAAGGGGGGGGGCGTGGCCGAGCCGGTGGCGAAGATGGCCACCAGCTAGCGAAGCTCCAGCTTTCAGCCGGCCTTATGTGAGATTTCCCTCGCACATCGCCCACAGCCAGATCCTGAAAACCGGCACATAAGCAGCGGAAGCAATGCGGCACAGGATCTGCTGAGTGCCGAGCGCCTGCATCAGTTTGCTGAGGAGAATCGGTGTGTAGAAGACGGCGGGGGGTTGAGCGGCTAGGCCGCCTCTGGCCTCCCGGAATACAGCGTGGAGCTCCCGCATGCCACTCCCGGAGCGCTCCGGGGTCCTACAGATCGGCGGACCGGGTGAGTCTTGCCTGTGACTTTTGCGCCGTTCCCCCTCCCTTGATTCATGTTGCGCTGCGGCTGCTGGGCCAGCTGCTCCGCCCCCCGCAGCCACTACTTATTGGACTTGCAAAGGGGATAGGGTCATTCCAATTCACACGCTGGGGGTTGGGTGCTGGTCTGGTGCCGCGGCTGAGGCGAATGTGCACTCGACGGCCACAAATCAGGAATCGACGGCCAGTTCCACTTAAACGACTCCATGAGCTGCCACATAATAAGGCAGGACGGCGCTCGGTCACATACGCCGCAAATTGGTCAGCACCTACAGATCACCACATCCGGTCTGGGACATGGTAATGGGCACTGCCGCCTTATGAAGCCACCACCAATAACCTCTGCACATTGACCATTTGCGCCCTGCCTGCTCTGGGACACTCACGCTTGGTATCATTATTTCCACATCTCCAGGGGGGAGGTGCCGCCATCTTGACCAGTCTTCACCAGCCAGCCAAAGATCCCGCCAGTCACCTGCACTGCCTCTATTCTGTCCCCTTGTGCCCTGGAACACCTGAGGCCTAAGGACATTGACGTTCAGACCCTCTGCCATAGAGTGCTACATTACTCCCTGAACCCCCCCTTTCCGCCTACTGCCCTGAAGTCACGGAATGTGACGCAGGGATCCCAGGCAGAGAACCTTGCCTTTTGAAAAAGTGAACGGGTGCACAACTTCGCACAGCATGACCAAGACTTCGCCTCCTGAGACTTCAGAAGCTTCCTTCACCTCCTTACTGCTGGAAATGAAGGCGGGATTTAAGGCACTGGACTCACGCTTTGATTCCCTGGACCAGACGATCGTTTCATTAGGCGCCAAGGTACAGGGCCAGGATAGGCGCCCTGACGTCGCTGAGGCTTGGGTGTCTGACCTGGAGGACGGGACAGCACAATCTCTGAAGCGGCTGGAGAGGGCAGAACGCCTACTTAAAGAAGTAGCAATAAAAACGAGGACTTGGAAGTGCGCGGTCACAGCAACAACGTCTGCATAATGGGGGTTCCGGAGACGATATCCACGGGCCGAATGGACATTTTTGTTGAGAAGTTACTGACTAATCTGTTCGAGAGTGAGGCCTTTACCCCTGGTTTTGTCATAGAACGGGCCCATAGGTCAATTCGACCTAGGCCGAACCCAGGCCTCCACCCTAGACCTATCATAGCGCGCCTTCAGAATTTTAGGGACCGGGACACCATGCTCCGACTAGCAAGAGAACACTAGTGCTGAATGAGGGCGCATTGTATTATCTTATGTGAATTGGAGGAACAAGTGGAGCGATGGCTACGGTTTCCTCTGTCCCTGGCCGGCCGGGTGGCTATATTAAAAATGGTGGTGCTTCCTAAAATTTTATACCTCTTTAATAACATCCCGCTCCCCCTCTCTGATGGATTCTTCCGCACCATGCAGACTCTCATGACTCGTCTAGTATGGGGTGGGAGGCGACTGTGAGTTCGCTGGACTGCCGTACGACAGGGGCGGGTTCAATGTGCTGGATTTTTACCTCTATTATTTAGTAGCGCAATGCCATTATGCGTTTGGCTGGTTCCACCCTGATGCACAAATTCCCTTCCTGCGACCAGAAGCAGACCTGGTGCTGCCTGAAAAATTATGCAAGGTGCTCCCCGGGGGATTTCCACGTGACAGACACGACATACAGACGGTGTCCACAACTGCCTGGGCGAGGGATAAGTTGAAGAAGCGCACAGGCATCACACAGTTGTACTCCTCCGCCCTGCCCTTACCCAAGGCCAGATGGTTCCCAATTAATGGGGAAAGATTGATGCAGAACACATTGGCTACACTAGACATCATGAAAGTGGGTTATTTTTTCCCTGGGGGGCTTGACTTTTTTAATGGACGAGGTTGCACGGTTCACTGATTGCAACTTCATGACGAGATTCCTACTGAGCCGCATGAAATTCGTGCTGTGTGCTACCTTCCCCACGTACTCTGGTGTTGGAGTCACACGGCGGCACATGCCTTATCTCTAAAATGTACAGGCCCTGTGCCGGTATGCTGCCGGCGAGTGACTCCAGCCTTAGACAAACCTGGGAGACAGACACGGGGTGCACCATCACAGATGAGCAATGGGTCAAATGCTGTGAGGCCACCAAAGACATTTCACTTAATAGTCGCCATAAGCTGTTACATTTAAAATTTCTCTGCCACGCTTATTTTACATCAGCCCTGGCACATAGGATTGATGCTGAACGACCACACACCTGTTCGAAATGTACTGCACCGCACGCTGATTTTATCTGTTTGGCATGGTCATGTTCACGATTGCAATCCTATTGGTCGGAGGTGCATGTGACCCTCTGGAAGAAAATTGGACTTCCTTTGCCCCGTTCCTGAGATTGGCCTATTGGGGTACACTGTACAAATTCCTAAGAAGTTCAGGAAACTTGCGTCATTGGGGCTGCTTTTAGCTAAACGAGAGGTGGCCATTCACTGGGGTAGGAAGTCTTCTCCTAAACTGCAGGATTGGCTGGGAAGTCTGGCACACTGCAACACTAACACTGAAACTTACGGCAGTCTCATGCCTGCGGTGTCACGGCCACGGGACATATGGGGACCGCTGAGGTCCTATTTTGAGACTACCAAGTGAACCTCTGCCTCACAGGTGGATGCTGGGTTGGTGCCTGAGGAGGTGGGCTAATTGGGAAGTTTTTTCCTTTTTTGAGCTATGATTTCCCTTTCAAATTGGGAATGTTCACTTAGGCCATGTTCCATTGCTCCAATTTGAAAATATTGCTGATAGGGATCTGGTTAAGTTGAGATGGGGACCGCGGGCGAAGGGTGGGGGGTCGGGCTGGATTACTTTGGTACTGGACTGGTCCATCATGGGGAACACTGTATGTTCCTCACTGTGTTTACTGCTTACTGCTGTCAGGAACGATTCAATAGATATGTTGGATTACTGTTTGCAATGCAATGTGACTACTATTCTATAACTGGAAAATAAAGATATATAAAAAAGAAAGCAAAAAAGCGAGCAATGCAAAACAATTACAAGCAGTTGCTCCAGACAGAACCTAAAAAGACATGTGGCTGACTAATATGTGCCTCTACCTTCAGCACACTGTCTAACCAATTCACAGCTATGCTGAACAAAAATTGGAAACTTCTGCAGTAGGAAGGTCTGGACATTGGAAGACCAATGTATTCCTTCAAAGGGCAAGGAACATAACATATATGGTGGTATAGACAAGATCAAAACACAAGGAGGTTGTGTCTAGACAAACAACGCTGTGGAATTTACCTGCTCCCACAGGACATTCATCTTGTGGTTCCTGCAGTGTCTGTGGTCTAACGGAGCGGACAAAAGAACTTGATCTGTGGTCAAAAACACCATGGAAGCAAGAGAGTTATACAAACTGTAATTCCATCAATGTGATCTATGTGATTAAGTGCCCATTCAGATTACTATACATGGGAATGATGACCCCAGTAGTTACGCACCCGCATCATAGAACAGCGCAGCACAATTAGATGAGGGAGGGATGCCACTAGACTGACATCACATTATATTGAGAAAGGCCACACCGCTGATCAACTGGAGTGGTCTGTTATTGAGCAATTATCACAAGAGCATCCAAAAATGATAAAAACGCTCCTCCGTTTCGAACAGTGATGGGTTTACAGGCTCCGTACAGATCGAATGGGACTAAATGATGAGATCCTATGGGGGAGTCTTATGACAGGCTGAGCCCTCATGCTTTAGGATATCATTCTTTATGACTGGGCATTACATACCCCATGCAAAAGAGTAACACTGCGATAGGCCTTTTGCCCTCTGCACTTCACGTTCTTCCTCATTGGATTGGTCCTTTGATGGGATTATTGGCTCTGCATTTCCTTTAGAGACTGCAAGTTTATACTTGTAAAATAGACATCAAGCCCTACTATCATTGACTGCCCTACTGACAGGTTGCATTTTTACCTTGTTATTTAGACATGAGACCACTTGTGCTACGTAAGACCTTGGATCAATCTAGTCCATTCGGTCACTACTGACCTCTTCCATAAAACCAACCATTGACAAACACCAACACCCATGTAATACATGACATTAGAAGTAACATTATTATCTTTAATGTGGACGCCGTGTAGACAGCCCTTAATATATTGTGCACTTGCTCCACGACCACTTTCTGAATTTTTCGTGAAGCGGCCCCAATTTTTAAACATTAATTTTTTAGTATTATCATCTTATATCATCCAACCCCTTTAACTGAAGAGAAACGGGACCGTCATGAGATGGGAACTACAGTTCCCAGATCCACCAGTGCAAATCACATAAGGAAAAACCACACCTGCGTGCCGAAGACAATCTTATTACGTAATCCAGCTGGCTCCATGGAAAGAATGCCACATGTGAGACCATTAAACTGCTACCCGCCCGCGCTCACATTGTATCAACCGGCGGGGAGTGGACTGACTAGATGAAGCAGTGTGGCGAAACTTCTGATGAAGTAAGGAGTGGGGGGCTAACTCAGGTATTGGAGAGATACTGTGTTTCCAAAGTAGCGGGTTTTACTAAATGAGAGGGGGGAGTTTAAAGCACGCTATCTCTGAGCAGTGTTGATTACTAAAAAAAAAATTCTGTACAATCTATGTTGCGTGACGCCAGTTTACCTGCATATCACTATTTGGTATACTTCTGACATTCCTACATTCAAGTGCGATACTTGCGCACACCAACTTATAGTTTAGGTGTGAGTCACATTTACACCTGTGACTCCTCCGGTTTTGGTAATCCCGCCTTCTGGACCCAGTCAGAATCCCATGCAGGCTAAATTGTAGGCCACCGTCTCATGATTTATCGAGGTAACATGTAACCAGGTGGCTTCTGTCAGTGGGCACAACTATACATGGCTGTGGATTGTAACTAACAATATAAAGATATAGCCGAGTAGGATTGTATTTTATAATGGTACAATACTCCCTGACCGAATTGCTTTGTGAACTCAAAAATAATGAAATAAGTCTCACTAACCAGAATGTTAATATGAAGAACTTGTATGGCCTTGTGACTGTCGTTTTGTGCCTATTAGGTTGATCCCCAATATCCACATTGCTTACTACCATTTTCTCCCATGATCTATTTTCTATTTGTTTTAACTTTTCTTAGTGTGTGAATATGAAGGCTACCACCCCTCCCTTTGACTGAATATGAGGTATCCCCTTTAACCTCATGGCTGCTGGAGCTATTCCCCTGCTGTGCTGGGCCATAATAAAAACGGGTGTGGTCATGACGAGCTCAGCTCGTCATGAGCACCTGAGTGGTATATGCCATGACGAGCTGAGCTCGTCATGAGCACCGAAGGGGCTAATTGAGGGTAAAGAGAAAGGGTTTGTTTGTTTCTGTTTTTGTACTGCTAACAGCATATAGTACCAATCGACTGATATGTAGGATTAAGCAATCCTTGAACATGAGTTAAAGTTCTCAGTATAGAACAAGTGATTTCACTGTATAGACTGAATAAATGGGTTATCAATAAGTTTGTCACTAGGATTGTCCCTAGTGGGAGGAACATGCTTCTTGGGCTGTTCCACCCTCTCATACGTAGTAATTCTGTTTGTTTGAACACGCATTGGGTGATCCTTTTTAGGAGAATTTTGGTCAAAATTGTGTGTTCCACTATGTTGGTTACCAGTCAGTATTGTTTGCAACTGTCACTGAAATTATTGTCGTCTGATTATTTCTCACCCTGACATGAGCATGATGAGCTACACATGATACTGTCTCACTTAGGCCTCACTTGGGCACTTCTTAGGTGTACCCCCTTTCCCTGGTACGGTAGGACATAGGGGACACCACCTTTATGTTTACCGTAGGGATCCGACAGCCCTGATGAATGCCCCAGACCTAAATGGCTCTTTGCGTGGGCAGAAACATGTTGGCCGTTGAATAAATGGATCAGAGACATTACTCTCTATAGTGTCCATCGACTACTTTTTGTTTTTAACGTACCTCAGGTCCTCCCTAATAAAGGTGATAACCGAGGAACCTAAAGGCACTTTTACTTGAACTACATCCCATTTTATCCTGTAAGATTTATGCAAGAACTCCCTCTTAACGCCAGTCTTTGCAGAAGTTGAGTCTGCCTTGGTACTACCATCTTACCAGGGTGGGGAGAGGATATCTATGATGAAGCATGACACAATATTATGTGTGAGACATCCTTACTAGAGCTCTTTCATAGTCTCACAAAAGGCGTATTATCTCTGAATCTTGGGTGTGAACCGCCTTTCTCACTGCTTTTTTAGATTTTGGGCTCTTTCTTTTGTGTTTGTTTGTTTTGTGTGGGGACAATAGGTTGGCAGTTATACCCCTGACTCTCTCTTTCTTATGGTTTATGTATTGGCCTCTGCCACCTTGATTGATGGCAGGCTGCCCGCCAAATTCTAGATAAGGCTTTTGGTCACTAACTTCAATTGGTGTATAAGGCTTTCATACATTCAAACACATTTCTATTTGAACCTCATAGGGAGATATTCATGTATTCACTTGCAACAACTATACAAAGGTGGCAAAAAAGGTGAAATGAATTACCAGTTTCGGGGTCTACCAACCCTGCCAATAGTCCAAAGGGGGCCACTCAGGTCCCATGCCCGTATAGATTACATGGGGTGTGAGTTCCCCAGTCAGGATTCATGGATCCCTGGGTCGGCACATGGACTGGGACCCCAGCATCTGGTTGCAAAAACCCCACAGTAAAATTATCCTTTTTGGCAAGTAGTCAATTGGTAATTATTAATGAATTGCTTGTAATTATGTAATTTATGGTATACGTATTTATTTGACTCATAATTTAGTTTCCAGTTGTGAGGTTGCGTGGGAGTGTTAGTTAACTAACAATTTGTTATTAATTTTTAACACATTATTTAATTGATTTTTAAATATGTAAATTATGGAATACTGATTTGTTTGACCTATATTTAGGTTGCAGGATGCTAAGTTTGTAGAGATATATGGTAGAATAGTAATTAAATAATAATTAAATATTAAAATATTATTTAAAAAATATTTTTTGAATATGTAAAGTGTGGAATAATCATTTATTTAATTTTATTTGCACAATGCTAGGTTTTTAGGGGTCTATGGTGGGAAGTTAAGTAATGATTAATAATCAATTGATAATTGTTAATTAATGTATAATTTATATTAGAGGTTTAAGTTATGTAACAGTTATTTTTAGTTATGTTTTTGGTGTAGGTTGTTAGGCTTGCAGGGCTACAGGGTGCTAAGTTAATTAATAATATTTGAATAATGATTGTTTATTAATTTGTAATTTTTATTGACATGTATTTATGTAAATTTGTTAATTGTTTTTAGATTTTAATATACTTACATTATGTTAAATATTTCTTTTTTATTAAGAAATTAATATTTTTTCTACGTTCATGGGGTTACTTAAGTAGGCAATTTTTAAAAATGTATGGTGGGCCCAGAGGGGCCCCCCAGCCCGGGGGACCACCACCCCCCGGGGCTATAAAATAACTGGCAAAATTAGTGGTGGGGGGCCCCCAGGGCTTTCAGTATTGTGGGAGGGGGGCTGCGTGGCCCACCTCCTGGAGCCCTCTTGGGCCCTGGGGACTGCCACCCCCCAGGGCCGGCTCCTACAGTGTCCCGGGGTGCCCATCCCAGGACACTGCTGTTTGCTATGAGAGGGTGGGAGTCTCGTGGCTCCCGCCCTCCCGTAGCAAACTTGGTTTGGATTTTGAAAGAGAGAGTGCTCTCTCTTTCAAAATCCAAGCCAATTAGCTTTTCCACACGGTGAGCTGCATGTTAGCAGCTTCCCATGTGGAAAAGTAATGCCGGCTCCCAAAGGAAGCGGGGAGCCGGCAGAACCGTGGGGGTATTGGGGCTACCCCCACGGTCCCCAATGTTTTTTGTAAGCTTCAGGGGATGGGGTCTCCGGGGATATTAGAAATTAGTGATGGGGGCTTTTTTTTTACGGTAAAATTAGGAGTCGCGCACGCAGCGCTTAGTGCGGCCCCCAGGTGTGCACGCATTGGATGCACGACTCATAAGCTGTAGGGTGCACAACTTCAACACATTTGGTGCACGAATTCTAAGCGTTCGGTGCACAACTCTGGCACATTGGGTGCGCGACTCTAAGCAAAAAATCCCCAAAAATGTTTTAGATATACATCCAGCTTTTGTGTTTAGTTCTTAGGTGGCTCTAAAAAGAGCCCTTGTGTTTATTGAGATATTTTGGTACCTACAAGTAATTACCTATGCAGAGTCTAAAGTTCAAGAGGAAAACTCTGTTACCCTCATCTGTAAAATGTACACCATCTCTCCTATAGATGCCATCCATATTGAAACGCAGATTGTTCTGGTAAATGGACCCCATTCTATAATCTCTGAGAAAAGCAGAAACAGATTTATTGACATGTTTCCTAGCTTTCTTAATTTGTGGACAAAATTGATTGGACAAGTTCCATTTCTGCCTTTGGCGTATGTTAGAATAGACAAAGGCAGTTTGGGGGAAAAGTGACATCAATTCAGTAAAGTTTTCCTTTATAAGCATTTCCAGACCTACCCCAGTGAAAGTGCCTAGGTCATTGCCACGACAGTGCACAATTATGAGGTCAGGGTGTTGGAGATGCAAAAAGGATTTAACCAATGGCATCAAATACAGCCACTTTAACCCTCTCTGTCCAATCCATTTATTGTCTACATTTGGTAAAGCTAGGTCTTTGTCCATGTTTCTGTTTTCTGCATACCTTTGGCTCCAGAAAATATAGCTGTGTTGCACAATCCACACTCTAAGCATCTTGAAGGGAGGTTTGGATGCACTCAGATGGTCTCTGTATGTGAAATGGCAGTTTGAGAAGTGAGATTTTTCTAAAATGGTGGATAAGATGCCGTTTTGAAAAAAGAAAAGAAATGATTGGGTGTTTGCGATCATTTTAGTCTCAAAAGTAGGGTGCATGTTTCTGTTTTTTGAAAGCATATTTTTTATTGGTTTACAAAAAGTATTTCAAAGAAGCAATACATTGGATACGCTGATATTTTGAATAGTCAAGCACACTTGCTGTTTGGAGTTGCAACATTGTGTGTTGAACTTCTGACCTATGAGTTCAGTTAAGTGTCCCATGAACTGTTTCTATGGTAACAGTCAGAGAGCAGATTGGGGTTAGGGCTCAAATCTATGTCACTTGGAAAGGGCTGAAATGTATAACCAATAGAAATGTGTGTTAGCTTTTGAATTGTTGTGGGTAGCAATGTGATTTGATATTTACATGTATATGTGTGGTGAATGAGAGGGAAAGCTTGCCATTCTTTTGGTTTTGCTAACAGATGCACAGAGCAGAGATTCTGTATAAGAAAATCTAGTGTGTGACTAACATACTTCTTAATCTACAAATCAATTTCAAAGGTAACTTATTCTTTTGTGAGAGGTTGTATTTGGTAGATCAGTTTTTTAATAAGATTAATGTGTTTCTCTTGGTAAACAGCAAGGAGTAGTGTTGCATATCTATGTTCAGTTTGTGAGATTGTGTATTAAAAAATGTGGAATGCGTGCAGTCATGTTTCCTGTTCCAGAGTACTAAATGTGTTTTGGTAAAGTGCAAGGGGTACTGTTATTTGACAAGAATCACACTGTGAGTCAGTGTGCATGTGGGAACATTGTGAGAGAAGCATTTGGTTGCTTGATGTGTTTGCAGACACATAATTGCTTAAAAACTTTTTTTGATCTTACGTTTTGATAGAATTAGAAAATAGACATTACTAATGTATTTGGAAAATGAGTTAGGCTTTAACATTGAAATGCAGTAAAGAAATATGTGAAATGTGTGTTGACACTTTTGTATTTGTAGATCAGTAAATGTGTTTTGATATAGTCTAAGAGATAGTCTTGGTTGTCTAGAATCACACCGTGTCTCTATGCACGTTTAGGAGCTGTTGTGAGAGAAGCCTGTGCGTATTTCATGTACTTGAAGTTTTACTACTGGTTAAAAACGTATGCTGTTGCTAAGGTTTGGTAGAATTTAAAGCAGTCAGTGTGCATTTGGAAATATTGAGAGAGACTCCCTTGCTTGCTTGATGTGTTTACAGACACATAAGTACATGTACTCATGCAGTGAGCCAGGCTTTAGGGCATGCAGTGCTTCAAACTCCTAAGGATTATGCATGCAGTGATTAAGCACCTTCACAATTGTATTTCAGGCACACAATTCTCCAGTTAGTATCCATACACTCCAGGAAACACCCTGTGACTGCTCTTGCAAACCCATACTGACTCTTTCGGTAGCATGTAGTAATGCTTTCAGTAAAGTGCAAGGGATACTGGTATTTGTCTAGAATCACACTGTGAGTCAGTGTGCATATGGGAAAATTGAGAGAGAATCATTTGCTTGCTTGATGTGTTTCCAGACACATAAGTACATGTACTCGTGCAGTGAGCCATGCTTTAGGGTATGCAGTGCTTCAAACTCCTAAGGACTATGCATGTAGTGATCTAACCACCTTCACACTTGTATTTCAGGCCTACAATTCACCAGTTAGTATGCTTACACTCTATGAGATTCGGCGCAGTTCTGTACACTTGTACGCCTAGGTACTTCAACGTGTGTGTAGCTACCGTTAAGGAATGGGGGCCGAACTGGATCGCTTCTTGGTTTTCCCCTTGGTGAAAAAGGAAGGCATAGGTCTTGCTTTCATTTATGCTAAGGCCTGAGAGCCACACAAAGGAGGTGAAGATATCTGGGATAGGTGTGAGATCTAAAGTCAGGTCGTTGGCCTACAAAATGATATCATCTACGTATGCAGAAATTACATGTGTAGCCTGCCCCAGGTGTATTGCTGTCTGCGCTGCTGATAGCTGCACCTTAAGAGCCAACGGCTCCAGGCCCCGTACAAACAACAGGGGGGACAAGGGGCAGCCCTGACGGGTGGCTTTGCCAATCGGGTACTCCCATGAGTTGGGACTCCCAGTGCGAGCACTCGCAGTGGGGCCAGTATACAGCAGTTTATCCCATTTTAGATAGTCCGTAGGTATTCCAAATCTCTTGAGTATCCAAAGCATGCAGTCCCATCTGAGCATGTCAAGTGCCTGCCTCAGATCCATAGTGATGTACCCTGCATTACCTCTTTCCTGGGAGGTGGCTGCCATGACGTGGTACAGCCTCCTAATGTAAGTGAAGTACTACGCGTCCGCACGAACCCGCACTGTTCTGGTTGAATTAACTTATGCAGATAAGGGAGTAGGAGGCCGGAAAGGACTTTACTCAGTATTTTGTATTCAGTTGTGAGTAGGGACAGAGGTCTATAACCCGACAGATATGCTGCCGAGCATCCCGGTTTGGGAAGGGACACTACTAACACCTGCCTAGTGGTGGGGGGCAGTGTCCCTGTGGCCAACGCAGTGTTATACAGACGCTCTAGCTGCGGTACCGGGGAGTCTGAGAATGTAGCAAGAAATTTGTCCTGGTGGACATCAAGGCCAGGGACCTTGTTCCAGGGCAGCCTCTGATGGCCTCCTTGATTTCCGCCCTTGTGATGGGGCCAGAAAGAGTGTCCTGTGCCGCTTTGGTCAGTTGAGGAAATGGTACATTACGAAAAGCGTCAGGGGTGTCTTCCAGCCGCGGAGAGGATGACTGGAAATATAGAAGGCTCCATTTATGCCTTGCTGTGTGTCCGCTGTGTCCCCGTCCATAGTAATTATCTTGTGTATTGAGGTATATGGGGGTCATTCCAGAGTATGCACGCTAGTTGTGTGCCGGCTTTGTCAGCGTCAACAGTATAGTTGATGTGTCTGAGTGTTTCAAGTAGCTCAGCGTGCTTTATTTGGGTATCCTGCAGGAGTGCTCCCTTAGTGGGGTCATTCGCTGCTTCTTGTTCGAGACTATTCTCGACTTCTCTAAAGTTGTTGTGTGTTTCCTGTCGTGCCCCTGCTGTGGTGCTGATGGCTATTTCCCTGATCACCATCTTGAATGCATCCCACTCCACCTGTGGTGTGGAGGCAGCTCCCGCGTTTTCTACAAAGTAGTGGCCGATGCCTACAGCTAGAGCCTCCCGGAAGGCGGAGTCCTCAAGCATTAGGGGCCATAATTTCAAAGTGGGGACTGGGGTGGGAATTCTGCCCCAGGCGAGAGTAATCTCCAAGGGGTTGTGGTCAGTCAGTGTCTTGCCCAACTATGTAGCATGAGTTACCTGAATGGTGATATGGTTAGAACAGAAGATCCTATCGATTTGAGTGTGGATTTGATGTGGGTGCGAGAAGAATGAGTATTCTCTACTGTTGGCCCCAGGACACCCCCTGCGCCGCACGGGCCTCCAGCTGTAGTGCCTCAGGCCCGCCCCTGACATCGGTGCCCTCGCTGCTGCCTCGCTCTCGCTTCCGTTGCCCTTATTGCAAATCCCTGCTTCTGTTGTTCGTGTCCTCGCTGCTGCCTCGTTCTCTCTTCCATTGCCCTTATTGTAAATTCCGCTACTGTTGTTCATGCTTCTCGCTGCTGCCTCGTTCTCTCTTCGTGCCCTTATTGTAAATTCCTGATGCTGGTGTTCATGTCTCTGTTGCCCTGATTGTTTTTTTCCTGGTGTATTTCTGCCCTGGTATTAGCTGTGTCCATTAGTAGTGTATTGTACCCCCGCGTGTGCCCCCCGCTTCCCGCCGCCGCTCCCTCGCTGCCCGCCCCCTTTTCTGCTGTAAACCCCATTGGCCGCCCCGCTCCCGCCTCCCAGCTGCTCCTCCCTCCCACTTCGCCTCATATGGAGGCCAAGCGTACGCGCAGCGTTCTCGCGCAGCGGGCGCACCGATTGTGCGCCGAAGGCGCGCCAAAGGCAAGCCCGTCTGCACCCGTCCGCGACTGGACCGCGCCCAGCGCCATGACCCTGGCCCCCGTCGCCGCCAGCCCCCCGCCGGACTTACGACGCCACCACCCTCCACGAACTCAACACCGGCAGAAACCCCGCCTGCTACCAAGCCACCCCGAAACGCACCCACGGACCCTTCACCTGCCAAGTCTGCAAACACACCTGCCTCCGATCCTGCACCGCACCAGCCAAGAGCAAGAAGAGCACCACCAACTCCCACCTCAAGTGCATCCTGCTCAACACCCGCTCCATCCACAGGCACGCCATCGAACTCTGGAACCTCCTCGACACTACATCACTAGACGTCGCCTTCCTCACAGAAACCTGGATGAACGCCTCCTCAGCCCCAGACATCGCCATAGCCATCCCTGAGGAATACAAAATCACCAGGAGAGACCGCGTCAACCAAACCGGAGGAGGTTTGCATCGCCATCGTCCACAGAAATACCATCCGCGTCACGACCAACTCAGACGACACCCTCACCGCCGCCAAACACCTTCACTTCCAGATCCGCGGCACGACTCATCCTGGACATCCCTCATCGCAGCCACATCTCCGCCCACCTGTCCAACCTGCACTGGCTCCCCGTCAACAAGAGGATCACGTTCAGACTCCTCACCCACGCACACAAGGCTCTCCACGACATGGGCCCGAAGTATCTCAACAGCCGCCTCCCCTTCTACACACCCACCCGCCAGCTCCGCTCCGCCAGCCTCGCCCTCGCCTCTGTCCCACGCGTTCGGAAATCCACCATCGGAGGCAGATCCTTCTCCTGCCTGCAGCCAAGACATGGAACTCCCTCCCCACTCACCTACGGCTGACACAGGACCATCTCTCCTTCAGGAAACAACTCAAGACCTGGCTTTTCGAGCAGTAGTGACTCCCCCACGTCAGCGCCTTGAGACCCTTACGGGTGAGTAGCGCGCTATACACATTTTTGATTGATTGATTGATTGGTTGGGGTACTTCAAGAGCAGGACATCCCTCAGGCCCCATCCCTCAGCCCATCGGCATAGCGCCTCTGCCTGTCGTATGGTGTTGGCTCCACCAAGAGAGGGGGTGTGATCTATCAATGGCAGGGTCCATTACAGTGTTTTAATCCCTGCCCAGTATCCATGGACATGTAGCCCAGGGCACCAGAACAGGTTGAGGTCTTAGGAGGTATTCATCCTGTTCGAAGTTGGGTGCGTATATGCTACCTAGGATTATTTGTGTGCCATCTAGTGTGCCCCTCACCAGATATATCTACCAAATGGGTCTGCTCGTTGTTCCAGTGCCTTGAAGGGGAGCCCACTCCTAACGCATATGGACGCGCCTCTAGCAAAGGCAGAATATGCTGTGGAAAAAACCTGCCCCCTCCATTTTTTATGCACCTTAACCGCCTCAGCAGTAGTTAGGTGGGACTCCAGTAGGAATACTCTATGTGCTCGCCGCCTATTTAATTGCATGTGGATTCTGTGTCTTTTGTGGACAGACCCCAGGCCTTGTACATTCCATGTGATCAGATTCTAATTGTCCTGCATCCGTATCTGAAGTGTGGTAATGGTGAACGCATGTTCAATGTTAGGGGAACAGCGATACTCCGGGTAGCATAGGTGGTGGGCCAGATCATGAAAACTACGAAACTACATTCTACAATACTCGGGCCAGCAGTGAGAACTGCGCTGGCCCAAATCATTTGCACAATGGTGCTCACTAGTAACAGTGTATGTGTTGCTTTCGCTACAAGGGGGTGCATTTCTGTAGGCAGCTTAGTGAGATTAGACCAACGTGAGCTCCACGCTGCCCAGACCACATTTGTCAACATATATCGCAGGTTCGGAACTTTGGGTGCACCTATATTCCGCTAACATACATTCTTGCATAAACATTAAGCTGTGATTGACATAAGTCATGCCCCATTATTGACCAGGACAAAGCATTATCCCAAGAAGCCGTCAACAGTTTGGGGTGTGATATTACTGAATAATGTTATACTGGTCTCTGAATCAGAACAGTTCAAGATGTCTTCTGAGGAGTGCGAAAGTATTGGATGGGTTTCATCTAGGAACCTGTTGGCCGCCTCTAGTGCTTCTGTCTGATCCCATAGGACCTGTTCCGGCATGGGAGTCCCGGACTTGGCTGTGTGTCCATGCTAGAGGTGTTTCGATTTGCGGACTCGTCTCGGCTTCGGGGAGGCAGCGGCTATCTGTGAGGAGGGGCCAGACTCCTGGGGGGAACATAATTTTGAGCCATTCTTCCACCTCATCAGGTGTGTCAAACAACTGTGTCTTTTGGTAGTGTGTCACTTTTAGCTTGTACGGGATCAGAAGTGCATATTTAATGTTCAGTGCTCTGAGTTTTTTCTTTGCATCTTGGTATACGGAGCGCTTGCGTTGTACCAGGGCGGTGTACTCCAGGTACAGGGACACCCGCTGGTTCTCATATTGTATTTGGGACATTTCTCTCGCCTTCTGTAACAGAGTGTTGCGGTCTCTAAAGATCAGGATTTTGACAATCAAGGGTCGAGGATGAGCCCCCGTGGTTGGTCTGCCAGACGGTATTCCATGTGCCCTTTCTACTCAGAAAAGGTCCGATAGGCCCTCCGGGGCCACGTGTTCCCTGAACCACTGTTCCATGAATCTTGTAGCATCCGGCCCCTCACAACTTTCAGGCAGACCTATGACAGGGATGTTGTTACATCGGGCGAGCCCTTCTGCGTCGTCCTTCCTTTCTTGTAGCCCATCGACCTGTTTTTGGAGTTGCGCAAGTTGTGCACTATGATCCTTGTGCTGTAGTTCCAATTCAATCAGTGCGAGTTTATTATCTTTAACAACCGCAGCAGCTTATCATGGTCAGCCTTAAGGAGGGTAAATCCCCTTGTTAGGGAACCAAGTTGCTGTTCAATGGCCTTACTTAAATCACAAGCCTTCCTCAGGATAAGGTCTAATTTATCCGGGGGGGCCTCCAAGTCAGTAGTCTGGATAGTGTTAGGCATCTGTGTGGCAGAAACCGTGTCATCGGTCTGCTGGGTGTCGACAGCACCAGTGTCCGACACCTTGCCCCTGGGGTGTCACATAGCTGTAAAACCATGGGATGTCAACCGTGGGCCCAAAATAAGTCAGCGGTCCTCAGTCGTAGGGGTCGGCATGGTCATGCACAGCTATCAGTGGGTTGCTCCCCTCATCGCCAAGGCTACTTTAGGGGTTAGCAGGTGACCTGCCGCACAGCAGCTGTGTGTGGATTGGGAATGATCTTCAAGCCTCCCGCCTCGGGCCCACCATAATCCCGCACTGAGCAGCAATGTCACTCCCAGTCGAAGCTGCGTCACCAGTGCCATGCAGATGGGGAAGAACCAAGCAGGGGGCTGTAGCTCTACCGACGGATGCGGCGCGCAGTTACAATCAGACTAAGCTCAGGAAAAGACGGCCACACGCCACTCCTCCACACAGTGGGGCTGGGAAAGGTTCCCACATTCTGATGAACCTACAGGACTGACAATTGATTGTACCTTGAAGCTAAAACCGGGGTTATTCACCAGACTGTATGCATTGATACCCTCTGCCCCCGTCCTGAGGAAGACCAGCAGCTGAGGACCGCACTCACCCTTATGCAATAGGGTTGAAACATCTACACTGTGAAAAAAGCATGTTAGCAAAAGTACTGTACTTAACTGTGTTTATAGGGGTAGGCCTGAAAATCTAAAGGGAGACCTTTCAATTTATGCTAGATCCCACATGTCATAGTATTTGAATTTCTATCTTGATTCAACGACAATTGTTTCTTGTTTTCTTTTCTATTTATTTCACATGAGCACTAACTTTCACACACTCCCTTCTTCTTGATGATAACCGTGTGGATATAACATTGTACATCATGCTTTTGAATCATTGTGTTTTTTTAAATAACTCAGTGTGACTGAATACATTGATATTATCAGTCTCTTGGTAGTGGCCTTGAAACCCTTTTTTTGCCTATAACCTCATGTGCCTAAATGAATATCTTTATACTCATTTAATGATATTGGTTTTTTACTTGAGCCATAATAGTCTAGGACCGCTGTTTTTCTATATCGACCAATACCCAGGTCCTTTGACTTTACTGGGTAACCCCATCTGTTATAATGGCAGTGTTGACAGAAGCAAGAGAAGTGCAGAAAGAAGCAAGAGAGGTTGAGAAATAGGGAAGAGCGGGGCACAAAGAGGCATGAGGGATGCAGAAATTTGCAGAAGAGGTGCTGAAAGGAGCAAGAGCAGTACAGAAAGAACCAACAAATGGGCAAAAAGAGGGTACAGAAAGAGGTAGGAGAAATGCACAAATTGGCAATAAAGGTACACAAAGAGGCAGGAGGGGTACATAAAGAAGGGATAGAAGTACAGAAAGAAGCAAGAGAATTGCTGAAAGAAGCAACAAAGGTGTAGAAAAAAGCAACAGAAGTACAGAAACGGGCAAGTGAAGTGCAGAAATGAGCAAGAGCAGTGCAGAAAGAACCAACACAGGTATGAAATGAGGCAAGAGGGGTGCAGAAAAGGGTAGGAGAGGTGCACAAAGAGGCAGCACAGGTACAGAAAGAGGCAGGAGGAGTGCAGAAAGAAGGAAGAGAAGTCCAGAAAGAAGCAACAGAGGTACTGAAAGAGGCATGAAGGGTGCATAAAGAGTAAGAGAAATGCAAAAAGAAGCAACAGAGGTACAGAAAGAGGCAAGAGTGGTGCCGCAACAGGCAGGAAAGGTGCAGCCAGAGGGAACAGGGGTACAAAAAGAGGCAAGAGAGATACAAAAAGAGGGAAAATAGGTTCAGAAAGAAGCAAGAGGGGAGCAGAAAGAAACAAGTGAGGTACAGAAAGAGGCAACAGAAAAGTGCAGAAACAAGCAAGTGAAGTGCAGAAAGAGGCAAGAGAAGTGCTGAAAGAAGCAACAGAGGTGTAGAAAGAAGCAAGACAAGTACAGAAAGAAGCAAGTGAGGTACTAAAAAAAGAAGCAGGAGCAGTGCAGAAAAAAACAACAGAGTTGCAAAAAGAGGCAACTGGTGTACAGAAAGAGGAAGGAGAGGTGCAAAAAGAGGCAAGAGAGGTTTATAAAGAGACAGGAGTGGTACAGAAAGAAGAAAGAGAAGTGCAAAAAGAGGCAAGAGAATTGCTGAAAGAAGCAACAGAGGTGTAGAAAGAAGCAAGACAAGTACAGAAAGAGGCAAGTGAGGTACAGAAAGAAGCAAGAGCAGTGCAGAAAGAACCAACAGAGGTGCACAAAGAGGCAAGGCAGGTACAGTAAGAGGAAGAGAAGAACAGAAAGAAGCAACAGAGGTGATGAAAGAGGTGCAAAGGGCACAGAAAGAGCTAGAGAAGTAGAGATAGAAGCAACAGAGGTACCGCAAGAGGCAAGAGATGCAGAAACAGACAGGAAAGGTTCATAAAGAGGGTACGGGGTGCAGAAAGAGGACAGATAGGTGCAGAAAGAGAAAATATGGGTACAGAAAGAGGCCAGAGGGGTGTATAATGAAGCAAGTGAGGTGCAGAAAGATGCAACAGAGGTGCAGAAAGACGCAAGAGAGGTGCAGAAACTAGCAAGAGAAATGCAGAAAGAGGCTAGAGAATTGCTGAAAGAAGCAACAGAGAGAACAGCAGAAAGAGGCAAGAGGGATGCAAAAAAGGGAAGAAAGGGGGCAGAGAGAAGCAGGAGAGGTGCAGAAAGAAGCAAGAGAAGTGCAGAAAGAAGCAAGAGAGGTGCCAAAAGAGAGATGACAAGTGTAGAAAGAGACAACAGGGGTGGAGAAAGAGACAACAGGGGTGCAGAAAGAAGCAAGAGAGGTACAGAAAAAGGCAAAAGAGGGGTAAAAAGAAGCAACAGAGGTGCAGAAAGAGGGAAGAGTCATACATGAGTGGTGCAAAAAGAGACAAGAGATGTGAAGAAAAAGGAAGAAGGGTGCAAAAAGAAGCAAGAGATGTCCAGAAAGAAGCAAGTGAGGTTCAGAAGGAGGCAAGAGAACTGTAGAAAGAGGCAAGCAAGTTAGAGAAACAGGCAAAGGGGGTGCAGAAAGAGGGAACAGGTATGTTGACAGAAGCAAGAGAGGTACAGAAAGAGTGAAGAGGGGTACAGAAAGAGGCAAGAGCGATGCAGAAATTTGTAACAGAGGTACAGAAAGAAGCAAGAGCAGTGCAGAAAGAACCAACAGAGGTACAGAAAGAGCGAAGAGGGGTACAGAAAGTATCACTAAATGTACAAAAAGAAGCAAAAGAGGTGCCGGAAGAGGCAAGAGAGGTGCAAAAAATAGGCAAGAAATGTACAGAAAGATGGAGCAGGGGTGTAGAAAGAGGTAAGAGGATTACAGAAATTTGCAAGTGAGATGCAGAAATAAGCAAGAGCAGTGCAGAAGGAAGCAAGAGAAGGGCAGCAAAAAGCAAGAGAGCTGGAGAAATGGGGAAGAGGGGTGCAGAAAGAGGCATGAGGGATGCAAAAATCTGCAAAAGAGGTGCAGAAAGAAGCAAAAACAGTGCCCAAAGAACCAACAGAGGTGCTCAAAGAGGCGAGAGGGGTGCAGAAATAGGTAGGAGAGGAAGAGGCAACAGAGGTGCCGAAAGAGGCGCAAAATGTCCAGAAACAGTTAAGAGAAGTGCAGAAAGAAGCAACAGAGGTACAGAAAGAGGTGAAAGAGGCACGATAGGTGCAGAAACAAGAAAGAGAAGTGCAGTAAGAGGCAAACTAATTGCTGAAAAGCAACGGAGATGTAGAAAGAAGCAAGAGAAGTACAGAAAGAGGGATGCACAAAAGGGAAGAAGGGTACAGAAAGAAGCAAGAGAGTTGGAGAAAGAAGCAAGAGAAGTGCAGAGAGATGCAAGAGAGGTACATAAAGAGGCAAGATAGGTGCAGAAAGAGGGAGGAAGGGTGAAAAAAGAGGCAAGATGGGTGCAGAAAGAAAAAAAGAGAGGTATAAAAAGAAGCATGAGCAGTGCGGAATGAACCAATAGAGGTGCAGAAAGATGAAAGAGAGGTACAGAAAGAGGCCAGAGAAGTGCAGAAAGAAGCAAAAGAGGTACAGAAAGAGGCAATAGAACAGCAGAATAAGGCAGTAGAGGTGCAGAAAGAGGAAGGGGAGGTGTACAAAGAGGCAATAGGGGTACAGAAAGAGGCTAATTGGATGCAGAAAGAAGCAAGATAGGTACAGAAAGAAGCAACGGGGTGCTAAAAGAGACAAGTGGGGTGCAGAAAGAGGCAAGAGAAGTGCAGAAAAAAGCAACAGTGGTGCAGAAAGAGGCAAGAGGGGTGCAGCAACAGGCAAGAGAAGTGCAGAAAGAAGCAAAAGAGGTGCTGAAAGAAGCATGAGAACAGCAGAAAAAGGCAAGAGAGGTCCAGAAAGAGGAAGGAGGGGTGCACAAATAGGCAAGAGGGGTACAGAAAGCGGCAGATGGATACAGAAAGAAGCTAGAGAAGTGCATAAAGAAGCAACAGAAGTGCTGATTGAGGCAACTGGGGTGCAGAATGAGGCAAGAGAAGTGCAGAAAGAGCAACAGAGGTGCAGAAAGAGGCAAAAGAGGTGAAGAAACCAGCCGAAAATGTGCAGAAACATGGAACAGGAGTGCAGAAAGAGGCAAGAGGGATACATACATTTGCAAAACAGGTACAGAAAGAAGCAACAGCAATGCAGAAGGAACCAACAGAGGTGCAGAAAGAGGCAAGGGGGTGCAGAAAGAGGTAGCAGAGGTGTACAAAGGGGCAAGAGGACGACAAAAAGAGGCAATAGTGGTGCAGAAAGAAGGAAGAGAAGTGCAGAAAGAAGCACCAAGAATCACATTTGCAGAGTGGTTTAAAGAGGGGCATGGCCTCGGACCACCTACCAGCAATCCCACTTTGTGGGGCTTACTGGAGGCACCTGGTTGTGCTAGTTGGCCCCCAGGGACCCTCAGGAATAAAGGGGACTTAATCCCCCAACACAGAACACATCAGAGGGCACGTTTGCAGAGTGGTGCAGGGAAGGGGCGGGGTCTCCAGTGAGATGCCGGCTTTTTAAAAAATATATATTTTCAGAAGGGGGCCCCTTCTTTTTGGGCTCTGGGGAACTTAACCCCCAAAGCCTTGAGCATTTTTTATTTTAAAAAAAAAGGAGAAGGGGCCACATGGACTCCCTTCCCTGGGCCATTTTTTTTTCCCTGGAGAGGAGGGGCTTGCCCCCCCCACCCTGGGCCACTTCTAGCACCAGGGACCCCATCCGCCAGAGCCTAGCCAGCCTTGTTTATATGTTTTTGGAGGGGACCATGTGGCCCACCCTCCTGAAGCCATTTAAGGTACCGGGGACCCCATCCCCAGGGGCATCGCCAAAGGTCTTTTTATTTAAATTTTATGGGAGGGGGCCGCGTGGCCCCCCTTCCCTGGGCCACTTCTGGCCCTGGGGACCCCATCCCCCAGGGCCTGGCCTCTTTGTTGGGGACCACAGGGGGAGCCACAATGCGCTCGCTGTCCCAGCCGGCTCCCCACCTCCTGCGGGAGCCAGCATTGCTTTTGGAAAAGGGGAGCTGCTAACATGCAGCTCTTGACCTAAACCAATTCTTCTTTGCTTGTAAGCAAGAGCAGGTTTCCTCCTGTCATTTCCAAGAAGCAAAGCAGTGTTTGCTATGACAGGGTGGGAGCCGTTCTCCAGCCCTGCCATTGCAAATGGCAATGTCCCCGGGGTAGGCACCAAGGAACATTGCAGGATCTGGCAGTGGGAGGTGGTTGTTCTCAGGGCCATCGTGGGTGCCAGGAGGGGGTCCGTGCGGCCCCCCTCCCATCATGAAGATAGCCCAAGGAGGTTGTGGTCCCTGGGGCCCCAGATCGGACGTCCGCATTTTAATGAATTGTGCCCTGAGGAGGTGGTGGTCCCCGGGACAGTGTGGGGGGGCAGGAGCCCCGCCCACACTTTAAATTGAAGAACCAGGAAGGTGGCGGTCCCTGGGGGTTTGGGGGGACAGCGAGGCTCCCCGATCATAATTGCGAATGCCCCGGGAAGGTGGTGGTCCCCGGGGCAGTTTGAGGTGGTGGACACCGTCAGTCACCTACAGAAAGAATTTATCCTTGAAAGACATATTGGTGAACAGTCACCTGAAAACTCGCAAGAAAAGTTGGCTGGAGCAAGGCGGTCATTTTCACAAATGCATTCAATGCAAAGCCTGTAGTCACAGTGACAATGTCAGAGAGGTAACACCACAAAGAACTCAAAAACAATGGAAGACCCCCAGACCAATAAATTGTGGTACTGAGTTTGTGGTGTATGTCATCACATGCTCTTGTGAAAAGTGGTATATCGGATCTACAACTTTCCCAGTTAAAAAATTGATTCTGAAGCACTGACGAGCCATAACAAATCAAGATTTTAGCTAAAGCACAGCTAAATATTTTAATGAAGTCCACAACAGTGACTGGAACTAGGGTAAATACGTTAGTCTGGACATAGTACCCAAGCATCCAAGAGGAGGTAACCAAGTCCAAGCCCTACTTGTTTATTGATTCATTTTGGTTTGTACCCAACCCACTCCATATTTAATTTTATCTACCCTGTGGACCCACCGGGAGATTTTACAGACTGACCAGTAACTGCCGATATAATGTATATGTTCTTGAAAAATGCAGATTGGATTTTAATTCACAGTGGAAATGCAGTACAGAGCTTTAGTGAATATGTGACATTAATTGCTTGTTTTTTTGGTTTTCCCCTGGCAGAGCCCCTAGGCGCAGCAGACGGAGAGTAGCCACTATGAAACTGTTAAGAGCACCGGGGATTGTAGGACATTCTCCCGAACTGTCATCTCTCCTCTAGCACGATTAATGGTTAAAAGTAGGTAATAATCATGACCACTTAAATCACCTTCTAGCAGTTATAAGGATTAGGGCACTAAGACTGCAGTTGCACTGATAGGCCACCAGGATCCTTCCTTAAATAGATTTGGTGCATAATGGAATAATTTAGAGATATACAGCAACAAAAATGTAGGGGTACTAAACCATTATTTATTGTCTTTTCCACTTTTTGCTGCATTTTTGCAAGATCTTGAACACCTTAATAATAATGAAGAACTATAATTGGTCTTTGAGGAGGATAACAGCTTGATATACAGCCATTTTATTAAATACATATACTGTGGCAAACACCTGGGTACTACACCTTAAATGAATTGACTAATGTATCTTGTGGAACCGTCCACTACTCCGTAGAATTTATAACAATATGAGTGAATAATAAAAATTATTATCTGTTATCATACATGAATTGTTGATTGTTATAGGGTACCTAAGGTTATGCAGGGGATAGAAGTGACTGAGAATCATGGTCAATGTACAAATCACATTACGAATTGTATTACTGTGGGGAAGGGTGGGGAAGGGTTAACCAATTGAAAAAACACTGATCATTTAAAAATGTATTTGTTGAAGTCTTTTGTTTATGTCTTCTGGCACGCTGCGTTGTGCCTGACACTGCCCCTTTAAATGTTTACGGAACCTGTAATGTGACCAAGACCTCGAGAAAAGTCGAAACGTGTCTTTTTGTTTGCCAGTAAACTTGCATATTTTCACCCCCACAACCGAAGTGGCTCGTTTCTTCTCACATGCACAAGTGGGTATTATCTTCTGCATATTTATATATATATATATATATATACATATATATATATATATATATATTTATATATATATATATATATATATATATATATATATCTTGATCCAAATCTCTCCCTTTCACGAAGAAAACCACAGGCTGCTTCTGGATGCTCAAATGGTGTTTATTTAAGGCACAAAATCAAGTAGCTGCCTACCGACGCGTTTCGCCACTAAGGCTTGGTCAGGATACATTCGATATGTGCTTGGTGCTATTTACGTGTCAGAATGGTTAACATAGAAACAGGACTCAATTTGCTCATATTGTTTCACAATAATGGCAGACATTTTGGAATGGTGAAATGTTTCATATTACTCGCCCATCTCTGTTAAAGAAGTCATTTATACAAACGTTTTGCCCAAGTGGGCTGGAATTCACCCCAGTTAATACAACTTAGAGGTGGACATTTTTGGAATGATTAAACATTGTTTTCAATATCATACTAATCAAAATCCAACAAAAGCTTAACCCTAGTGGGCTGGTTTTCACATTCCAAGTAAACATGATTAATTCATCAAGTCTCGCCCTAGTGGGCGTGAGAAACTAAGTTCAATGTCCACCTGATAGGTCAATTCGGACGTGGGCAACATTAAATAATATCCAATACCAAAATGTCCCAAGATGTTCTCGATGGATCCTGGATTCCTGTGCAAAAAAATATATAAAAATAAATAAAAAATAGCACCACATGTGCATAAGAGTAATTTTAAAAGGACCTAAAATATTCTGAGATAGACTGCGACAATTAAGAATTCTGGAATCCAGATTTATTATTGACTTCGAAACATTACAGCCCATCGGGATGAACTGCAGTGAAGAACTGGCAGTCCAGCTATCATGATATTCCAGTGTGTAGAACTCAGTTTAATTACCTCTGTACTATTCTTTTTCATTCTTGTATATATTGATGAATATGATAGGTCCTTTTAAAATGACTCCTATGCAAATGTGGTGCTATTTTTTATTTATTTTTATATATTTTTTTGCACAGGAATCCAGGATCCATCGAGAACATCTTGGGACATTTTGGTATTGGATATTATTTAATGTTGCCCACGTCCGAATTGACCTATCAGGTGGACATTGAACTTAGTTTCTCACGCCCACTAGGGCGAGACTTGATGAATTAATCATGTTTACTTGGAGTGTGAAAACCAGCCCACTAGGGCTAAGCTTTTGTTGGATTTTGATTAGTATGATATTGAAAACAATGTTTAATCATTCCAAAAATGTCCACCGCTAAGTTGTATTAACTGGGGTAAATTCCAGCCCACTTGGGCAAAACGTTTGTATAAATGACTTCTTTAACAGAGATGGGCGAGTAATATGAAACATTTCACCATTCCAAAATGTCTGCCATTATTGTGAAACAATAAGAGCAAATTGAGTCCTGTTTCTATGTTAACCATTCTGACACGTAAATAGCACCAAGCACATATCGAATGTATCGTGACCAAGCCTTAGTGGCGAAACGCGTCGGTAGGCATCTACTTGATTTTGTGCCTTAAATAAACACCATTTGAGCATCCAGAAGCAGCCTGTGGTTTTCTTCGTGAAAGGGAGAGATTTGGATCGAGATTTCAGGGTGACCGGCACCCACACAGGCTCGCCGCAAGCTCGAAACCGGGAACAGCCGGAAATGTGGTTCATATATATATATATATATATATATATATATATATATATTCACTGAAAAAACCATAGGTTTCACACCAGTTATAGTTAGCTGAACATTTTACTCATACAAAACCATTGAAATTCCCACGTTATAGTTGGTTGGACTCACTATAACTCGCGCGCCCGCAATCCACTGCTGATGATGTCACATATTACATCATTCATGACATGGTCAGTGACATCACTGATGACATCACTGATGACTTCTCAAATGACATCACTGATGACATCACTGATGACATCTCAAATGACATCACTGATGACATCATCCATGTGATAATACGATGCACCTCCTCACACTCTAATCTAACATTTGATACATCCAGTGTTAAATGCAGACTACCATTCCAGAAACCATTGACACACTAATACCAGTTACTACATACGCACTCACTGATTCCTAAGTCTACACACACATCCACTCATTCACCCATACAATCACTCATACATACGGTCACTCATCAATAGAACACTATCATATCCACTCATACACCTATACAGACACTTACACACTGACACTCATCCACAGAGTTACTCAAACACCTAGTCAGTTATGCAGGAATCAATCACACTCCCATTTCCTCAACTACACAGTATACACACTAAACCTTACTTATTCAAACAGATACTAACACATACTTACTCTCTTTTACAATCACTGATACAAGTACACATAGATCTATACAGTCACTTATGCTATCACAGGCTCTCATATATAGTCATTTATATATGCCAACTCTCACATGCACTGTGTTTTACATATGTACTTACTTGGACATGGAGCACTGAGATAGCCATTCACTCACCAACACATCCATGCAGACAGTCAACCCCCATACAGCTCTTTCCACATGCACTCTTGAACCCATATACCAAGTGAATCAACTGCTCACACATATATACACAGAGTCACACACCTCCCAGCCACCCACACACACACTCACCCTCACATACAATTACTTCAATAACCAATATAGCCCCTCATATAGCTACTGATCAACAAATGCAGCAGCTTACAGAACAACAGACATACTGATGCACACATTCAGACAGTTAAGTCACTAACCAATGCATTCAGTAAAACACATTTAATCACTCACTCATACAGTCAGTCACGCACCTACTAAATCCTTCATCCAGACACTCACACAACCAATCATTGTTCAATATGTAAAACACATTTAAACTTTACAGAAACACACAGTCACTGGATGATGTGATGAGATGAGACACAGGCACAGAGCGAGATGAGACACAGGCACAGAGTCAGATGAGACACAGGCACAGAGTGAGATGAGATACGCAAAGAGAAAAATGACACACACAAAGAGAGAGATGGAGCAGGCACAGAGTGAGATGAGACACAGGCACAGATTGAGATGAGACACAGGCACAGCGTGAGATGAGACACAGGCACAGAGTGAGATGAAACATGATGATGAACTGGAGAAGTGTGGCTCACTGGTTAGAGGCGGCAGACCCGTAAGCAGAGAACTGCCCGGGACCAGGGTTCGATTCCCGACGCGGCAGGGTCGTGGACCAGGGTCAGCGGACTCGATAATTCTCGCCTCGGTGCCTACTCTAGTCAGAAACCACACTCGGCAACTCTGGGCATCAGCTTGCCTCATCTTCACAACGGCCCCCCCAGACTGCCGGGGATGCTTGGTCGCACCTTAGAGATACCCATCAGGGACCCTCTCTCAGGGTGAGCCAGGACGGGTTCCCCAGCGGTCGAAGCGTGGAGATACTCCTCCGGGAGTCGATTCCTAGCGCTATATAAACCTGCAATTAAATTAAATTAAATTAAATTAAATTAAACACAGGCACAGAGTACCCTTTAAGCTAAGAGATGCAAACTGTGAGCAGACACAGGTGACATTATGGAAAAATGTGAAAATATAATTCCTTATTTCACAAAGACACTCATTGTGATCCTTGTCAAACATGAGTGAGATGAGACACAGGCACAGAGTGAGATGAGACACAGGCACAGAGTGAGATGAGACACAGGCACTGAGTGAGATGAGACACATGCACAGAGTGAGATGAGACACAGGCACAGAGTGAGATGAGACACGCAAAGAGAGAAATAACACACACAAAGAGAGAGATGGGGCAGGCACAGAGTGAGATGAGAAACAGGCACAGAGTGAGATGAGACACGCAAAGAGAGAAATGACACACACAAAGAGAGAGATGGGGCAGGCACAGAGTGAGATGAGACACAAGCACAGAGTGAGATGAGACACAGGCACAGAGTGAGTTGAGACACAGGCACAGAGTGAGATGAGACACAGGCACAGAGTTAGATGAGACAGGCACAGAGTGAGATGAGACACAGGCACAGAGTGAGATGAGACACAGGCACAGATTGAGATGAGACATGCAAAGAGAGAAATGACGCATGCAAAGAGAGAGATGGGGCAGGCACAGAGTGAGATGAGACACAGGCACAGAGTGAGATGAGACACAGGCACAGAGTGAGATGAGACACGCAAAGAGTGAGATGGTGCAGGCAGAGAGTGAGATTAATAATGAAACTGTACTGCACTGTTGCTGTGACACAGTTGCTGTGCTATAAACTTACTTATGTTGTAAACTAGTGTTTATATGGTTCACTCATTGTAATTGCTATGTAGTATGTTAGTAGTGGTCTATAATATGTTATTTTTTCTTTACCACAGATTGTAATCATCTATAGAAAGATAAAAGAATATGCCGACGAAGGAAAGAAGAAGAAAAAGTTACAAACATGCTTTATTGGCCAAGAAAACACAATTAGAAGATTCATCCAAAACACAATCTTCAATGGAAAAAAGGAATGCTCCTGGTAATCAAACAAAGGAGTTTTTTAGGAAATTACCGCAATGTCAAAAACATCTGGATATTGTTTCAAAGAAAAGAAATCATCTGTAAATACAAAGAAAAAGCAGAGTGTCCCAAAAAATGTTACACCTGTAGAAGGAGATGATATTGTCTATAGTAATAGAAGGAGAAATCAATTTATTGACATTCGTAGACGAATGTTTTATAACAGAATTGTTTTAAATTTATTAAAAAATGTTAAGATTTATAAAAAGAAGACTAATTTTTACAAGAAAAAGACAAGTATAGTGAAGATTGTGGATCATGCTTTTGAAGTGAAAAAAAATTATTCATTTTGGTAATCAATAGAATTCGTACACTAGATAAGGTAATCAATGTTTTGAAATCAAAATGTAAGTGGAAAAGAGTAATTAATCGGACTAATTTTTGTGATGTTTTTTCTGGAGAATGGAAGCATAGTTCAAGTTGTGAGCCATTTTTTAATGAAAAGAGTTACTTTCAGGATAATGATTTGGTGCATGCAGTTGACACCAGTGGTCGAGCATATGAGGTGAAGGACGGTTGTCTGGTTAAAAAAGAAAAAATTGTGCCTAAAAATGCAGAAGAGGTGTTAGCTGATGAAGTTTTAGGGAGATGTCCTAAGGCTCCAGTGTATACTTGGAATTGTAATAGTATTTGTAGTGTGCGACAGGATTCAATTGATTTGTTTCTCAATTTCTTACAGACATATACTAAGAAAAGTCTAAAACAAAAGATGAAAATGTTGCAAGAGTTAGATCCTTGCAGAGTGAGAGAAAAAACAGGTTTGCATGGGCATTCACTGGCTTGTCTTTCAAGAAAAGTATGTCAGAGTGTTTTTCACCATTTTAGGATGTTAGCAGTGCATCATAATAAAGTGAGGAAATTGGTGAGAAGGTTGTATTATGCAAAAAGTCCAGCACTTAAGCTAAAACAGTTAAACAGTGCTCTTTTGCATGGATCTGAATTAGATGTGAAGAACATTTGTGAAGAAATTGAGTTTTGTTATTTTGGTGAAAAAGAGGACAGTGCAGAAACTGATACAGTAATAGAAGGTAATGTGGAAGAGAATGTACAGATTTCGAGTACAGAAAAATTTGACCATGAAATTACAAAGTTTAAGGTCAATTCAAGTGAAAGACCTAATTTTTCTTGTGTGTGTTGTCGAACAACTCATTATAAGAATCAGACTAGATTAGTTGATTTATATGTAAAAAGTGAAATGGAAAACAATTATGAGTGGAAGGATTTATGCAACTTATTTGTTGGTAGAAAATTGTTTTGATTTGGGTTCTGATCAACGTATTTATAAATATTGTTATAATAAATTAAAACAAAACAGAATGCCTGCTAGAGCTGTTCACAATAATCTGGAGTTGGTAGACATTCCTTCTGAATTAATGGATTTAAATCCTATGAGTCTATTCTGATTCAATGTGTGCATCCTTTTCAGGCTATTGTTCGCATGGAGCCTAAGACAGGGAAATTGCCTCCTTCAGATTTACAGAGAGGATTAAAGGGAAGCGTTGTTTATTTGCCTCTAGATTTTAAGAAAAATATTGATACAATTGGTGTAGAAAAAGTAGAAGAGGAACCTCTGGTTATTCTAGTTAATGGTGTTCCGACAAAGAGTAAGAAAATCTGGCAAGAATTAGTGGATGTTAGGAAAGTCAAAAAGGCAACGTTGTATTTGGTACAAACATTCACTACTACAAAAATGTATATGTTGGAGAAGAGGAAACAACTGTAGAAGAGGACAGTGATTTTGCAGCTGGGCATTTGAAAAAGTTGATGTCTCTATAAGTAAAGAAATTTATGAACATTATAGTGTTCATCCTTTGCATTCCAAAGAAGTAATGGGAAATGCTATTGACTTGTTTCAAATGAAAGAAGCAAAAGGAAGTCCCATTAGTGTATGGGAAGAAAGTTTGGAAGCTCGTTGTTTTCCTCAGTTATTCCCAACAGGTCAAGGTGGACGATATGATGACCGATCTGTTCAAATTCCTGCATCTGAATACCGGACTTTAAGATTATATGCAGAAGATCCAAGGTTTCGTCAATGCATTCCATATTTGTTTCATCTACTGTTTGAGAGTGACTTGTCTGGACTTTCTTATGCAGTGAACCATATACTGAAAAGTGGAGTACATCTGCAAAATGTTTCGGCAAGGGACTTTATGGATAAAGTCAAACTGCAAGACAGTATTTTGGAATCTCACCTAATTAATCTGATGGCATGTCAGCGTGGTACTAACGAGTATTGGTACCGTCGTCATGGGGAATTGAAATGTATGCTAAGAAACTTAGGAACTCCTACATGGTTCCTCACTTTTAGCTGTGCTGAGTATGCTTGGGAAGACTTACTTCAATTTCTACGAGAGGCAAATGCAAACATTGAAAATATTGAATACAAGACACCTGGAGAACTGTGCTCTTTGGACCCAGTTAATGTATGCAGGTATTTCAATCATAGGTTTGAAGCTATGATGTCTTTTATCACAAACAAAAAAAATCCTCCTCTTGGAGAGGTTTTGGATTTCTTTTGGAGAAAGGAGTATTAAGCAAGAGGTGCTCCTCACATACATATGCTGCTATGGATCAAAGATGCACCCAAATTTGGAACAGATTCGGATGACACAGTGATGAGTTTCTACATGTGCTGTTCCAAAAAGTACAGAAGAAAACAATTTAAGACATCAAGTTTTATGCTTTCAAACTCATCGTTTTGGAAAATACTGTCGTCGAAAGTTCAAATCCAAGGACAAGTTCTACACAAAATGTCGTTTTGCATTTCCACGTCCAGTAACATCGAAAGGAAGAGTGAACAATTTTATGTCATCTTTACGACATACTGTGAAAGAAAATCACCAAAAAATACATACAATTTAAAAAGAAATGAAGACTCCAAATACATAAATGACTACAACCCAGTCATTTTGTCCATGTGGAATGCTAACATGGATATTCAATATGTTGCTGACAACTCTATTGCTGTGGCTCGATATGTGACGTCTTACATCACAAAATCAGAAAAGACGGAACTGAAGGAAATGTGGGAGGAAATTTCACATGAAAAGAGTATAAGTAAGAAATTGTACAGTTACAGTCTGAAGATGTTGTCGCATCGAGAAATTGGACCATATGAATGTTCTGATCGGTTATCATCAGCAAGTCTATATGCAAAATCTAGAACAATCATTTGGGTGAGTCTAGGTCTTGCTGCAACACGAAACCGAGTTTTGGATTCTGTACAAAAAATTTAATATTTGGCGGAGAAAGAACCAAACAGTACAGATATTTTGAAGACAAACATTTTGGATACATACTATCCAAATAGAAGTAGTCATCTTGAGAACGTTTGTCTCTATGAAGTTCTGCAAACCTATACTTTTAAGAGGACAATCACAGAAGATATCAATAAAGGAGTATATGCTGTAATTGGATGTGAAGGATGTCTAGTGAAAGAAAGAATTGTTATGTTATATGTATATGTTTTACTTTTGGTATAATACTGATTCAGTTGTATTATTGTGCTACCCATTACCTATTTGAAAGAAATTTTGTAATTTTGTAATGTTAGCATTTACTTTATTGAGAGCAAGGCGGAGAGACATTTTGAACTGTCCCTTTAAAAATGTTACGCGTAGCCAGAATCACGACATTTAACGACACCCCCCATACGCGCGTCACACGCTGCATTACAGCAATCTCGGCGAGAGTAATGGTGAACTGCCGGTCATCTCGGCAAAACTTTGAGCGTATTTAACTGGTAAGCGTTTACGAGCTATACTGAGACAGAGTAGTTTAAGAGGCCTCAGTATTTTTTAAGCGCGTGTAACACAGAAGAGCATCCAAACGTTGTTCCAATTGCGATAACGCTCAAATGCATTAACAGCAATGAATAGACTCGCAATAATAGAGTTTATCTAGCATAAACGATTTTTTACTTAGTGAGATAGTATGTGATTAACGGGACGTGAATGCTATTAATGTCACGACCAGCCGCATGGATTATACGAAGAGATAGCATGTCCATTTATAAATAGAGATGTTTTGTTTTGTTTATTCCCTCTTTATCTATGTACTAATAAGGTGATGAATTTATGTTCAGTGACCAATACAGATGAGTGTAACACAGATTATGCCAAGCGCCGCATTCAAGGGGCACGCACTTAGGATACGGCCCCCCGGGCCCCACATCCGGTCTCACGAGATTGGGCGGCCGGCTCGCCCTATGGGCACCCGGCCGCCCGTAGCACACCCGTAGCACGCGGTCAGGTGGCGCTTCTGGAGAGGTGAGGGGGCGGAGACCTTGGGCGTATTTAGGGGCAAAACCCCGAGGCCTCGGTCTCTTTTCCTGTTGCCCCCTTGCTCACCTAGGACCTTCGCGCCAACGCTCCTGACCCCCAGGGACAAGTTTCGGACTCAGATTGTAACTTCGCGGCTCCCGTTGGATTTTCGAGGGAGCGCGAGGTGTTGAAGGGGGTCGAGTGCGCCGGCGGGACTTATCGGAGGCGGCGGTGCGGCGAGGAGTCAGCAGTAACGGGCCCGGCGTCTTCGGTGCTTCGCTCGCTGAACAGGTAAGGAGCCGGGTGCCTAGGGGGCCTGTGAACAGCCATGGGGACGGTCAGGGGAATTTTTTCGACTGTGTTTATCCTTTGTGGGTGCAGCGGCTGTTGGCGGGTTCCCGGGTGCGGGTTCCTGCTGGCGACGCGGAAGGGGCACCTGTAGGGAGATGCTGGGATAGGGACCTGGGCGAGGCCTAGCAGCGCCATACTTGAATAGAATAACGCGCGCTTAGAAAAGAGTGATACAACGGTCGAAGGGTCTTTAGAAATGGCGCCAAAGAAGGGAGGGCACAAGAGAAAGGAAAAGGACCCCGCATTGGCAACAATTATGAAGCTCTTATTAGAGAAACTGAGCAAAGAGAGTAGCGAGGAGAGCGATTCGTCGCAAGATGAGCAGCCGGCCGTTGTAGAGCGCCCCCGCAGGGGGGGGTGCCGCCTAAGGCGGCTGTACCTCAGGGAAAGGAGAAGCCCAAACAGCGTAAGGGAAAAGGGGGGCCAAAACGAAAGAAAAGCAAGACCGGGAAAGACACAGGAGATTCCGACGTGAGACCAGTAGGTCCCGTCACACCTCCGAGTGTGGTCGACGAAGTAGTGGCCCCACCGCCCAGTCCAGTGGCGGATCCAACAAGCTCAGCGAAGGGCCGCCTGTGCTATATTCAGCATCGGATGATCAGGGGAGATGCTATGTTTCATCAAGATGGGGTGCACCTGTCGGACTTGGGCACCGATACGTTCATCATGGAACTGTGGTCGTTTATTCTGAGCGCAGGTGGGGAGGGTGGCAGACCTGGGGGCCTTGGCCACCCTTGTGGCGGTAATGATACCTGCGATCAGTGAACATTGATGGACACAATGGACGGGAGTCCGTCTTGCGCACTCCATAGGCCAGCACGGAGGGGGGAGACGGTAAGCTCTCCGCTGGGAAGGAGTGACAACCGGCTGGGGAGGCGAAGGCAACAGATTTCGAGCCTCCTGGGTCCCTGGGCAGCCTGGTGGTCGAGGGGTGGGCCCTGGTAATGGCGGACAAGGATCAGAGGTTGGGGCCCACCACTTTAAGGGGCAGGTGCACGGCACCTGGCGTAGGATGCTCAGTTGCGAGATGCGAGCCCGAGGGTCTCCCTTAGTGCTGGGGGATATGAAGAACGACGAAATGTCATTATTAAAAGTGTAATGTTATTATCACTTACGCATGTTATTGCTTGTCATGTTTATGAATTGTTGATATTAAACATGGCCGTTTTTATACCCACGCAAATCTCTTGGTGATTTATATGTGGGTTTGGAATGTTGGTCAGGGGGAGGCAGGGACAATGCTGGGGGTCCGGGTCCTATTATTTGTTGACAGATATCTCCCGATGAAGGCTCCAGCCGAAATACATTTGGATTAATAATAACGGATGTATGATTTTTGATAAATACCACTATTGTTGGAATTACGTCATCTAAGAATCAAATATTTTGACATTGGAATTGTCATCATTAAATTTGAATGATACGCAAAGAAACTTGTGTCTCCTTTAAAGAAAAACACGTGAGAAGAATTGTGGTTGATTCTCAGCCCACTGTTACCAGTGCCCTAGGGGACACCCACACAACAGTGTCGGTGCTACTTTCTTGAAACAAAGAAAAGGCCATTTGATTAATCATCAAAAATTGAGTTGTGAATCTCCTGACAAAGGGAATTTTACTATTTAGCTCTTTTGCAACTCTTTAAGCCATGGCGTACAGAAGAGGAACTACTTGGAGATTTTCTCAGTTATGAAGATTCCTTCAATGCACCCAAGGATACCATAGAATGTCCTGTTTTTTCAAATTATCTGCAAATGTTGAACGAGGAAATACAGCAAGGAGCTACAACAGTTCTCAAGACAGTCAGAGTTCCTCTTCATTGAGTCAGGATCCACTAGGAGGACCAATTATCCAAAATGAAGCTGCCACTTCCATGGATGAAGTGGAAAGAGTAATGGAACAAGCTCAGGAGGATGTAGTTAACTTAGAAGATTTGGAAAAAGAACTAAACGTTGAGCAGAAACAAATATATGTCGAAGACACTGAACAGATTGAGCATGGTTTATGTCATGAGAAAAAGAGTGTTCATGTACGTCATTTATGCCTGTCCGACTGTACGTGAGTGGAGAAGCAGAAACTGGAAAAAGTTTTCTGATTAAAGCAATTGCAACTTATCTGCAGAAAAGAACGGAGTCATCGCTGTCTTGTGTTGTTACCGCTCCAACTGGGTTGGCAGCACATAACATTAAAGGGATTACTTTAAATCGTTTATTGATGCTGCCAGTAGAGCATGATAATAAATTTCAATACCACAAGCTATCTGGAGAAGCTTGTTGTGAAGTTTCCAGAGTCCTGAAGAAAATGAAACTTCTTATCATTGATGAGGTAAGCATGGTATCAAATGTAATGCTTGCTTTTGTGCATTTAAGAATGCAAGAAATTCTTAAAACAGACTATGATGTGTTATTTGGAGGCAAACACTTCATTGATTTTGGAGATCTACTGCCGCTAACTCCAGTGAAAGGACAACCAGTGTTTAAAATGCTTACGCATGAAGATACCAGGAAGTGCCTAGGAAGCATTGGAAATGTTAACATATGGTTAAATTTCAAATATGCAGAATTGCTTCAAAATATGCGACAGGCAAAGGAGGAAGATTATAAAAATATTCTACAAGATGTAAGAATTGCAAAAGTAAGTAAGCATGGCAAAGAAGCTTTACATGCACGATTAATTTCAAATTTGTTTCCAAACGAAAATATACTCCCAGAGAATATTTTTAAGAAAATTCCTGAAAACAAATCTGTGATATGCTTGATGCCAACTCTGCAAGAATGTTCAATCTTCAACAACAAACAAAATGTTAAAGTTAGAAAATCAAGAGATTGTGAAACTTGAAGCTATTGATAAAATAGAGCATGAAGGAGCAACTATTATCTTGTCAGAAAAGTTGAAATCAAAATTGGATTCTTTAGAGAAGACAATATCTAAAAGTGCTGGTTTGGAAAAGACTCTGTATGCCTGTTTAAATTGTCGTATAATTTTACTACGGAATTTACATGTGGAAAGAGGTTTAGTAAATTGAGCAATGGGTCATGTTGTTGATTTTGTGAATTACTGAAATAGAGATGGAATTGAATTTTTAAAAATTAAATTTGATGGAATTGAAGAAGTACAATAAATCAGTCTTTGTTCTGCTCGATTTTTGCTTGCGAAAGATTTATATGTCCGCTGAAAACAGTTTCCTGTTTCTTTGGCATATGCGGTGACTATTCATAAATCTCAAGGATTAAGTGTAGATAGTGGTTTGGTGAATATTTGAAGTTCTGTGTTCAAGTAGGGTATGGCATATGTTGCTTTATCTCGAGTCAGAACTTTATCTGGATTGTACTTAATTGATTTTGATGATACAAAGATTAATGCAGATCTAAATTGTGTAAAAGAATATAATAGGTTAAGAAGAGAGTATGCTCCAAATTTACCTCAATATCCTCTATTTGAAAAGCGTGTGATAGGCTGAAAAAGAAGAAATTAGAAAAATTGTAGTGAAGTTGTAGCAACAAAAAAAAAGTAGATGAACCAGTAATTGTAAGCAGAAAGGAAAAAGGATTCAGTTAAAGATGTTGTTGAATTTCAGTTTGAAAACAGTTCTGGTGTCAACTGCTATGCTAATGTAGTGGTAATGTTTTTTTTCTCCAAACTTTACAAGAACAGATTGTTGAAAATCGGGATCAAAGATTTTGTTGCTTGTTGCATTCTGTGTTTGAGAAATGTAGCAGTGATAGAACAAAAATAGAAAGTGTTTCTGAAATTCGAAATGTTTTAGACATATGTTCTCGTCTAAATCAATTTTTACAGAATATTCAGCAATATTGTCAGGAATTTCTAATGTATATGCTTGTTGTATTGCAAAATAAAGGTATAGATGTAGAAAATATTTTTGGCATTTCTTATCAATGGCGATTCAGAAAAGGGGGAGGTGATGAACAGAGTGTCTGAATTAAGCAGACCACTCTTACCCAGTCCAAAAAATCAGGGCTTGATCCATCACCCTTATTTAGCTCACTGCCCCATCCCAGCTCAGAACCTGGCTATATGCAAATTAGTCTGTCCCTGGCCCAGTGCATTATGGGAACAGGGCAGACCAAACTACCAAGCCAATTCTTCACCAGAAAGGATACAAGCTACCGGGGACCGGTTTCTGGCATTTCAGCCTCGTCAGCCCGGCTTGCTTGAATCCTGATGGAGCAGTGAGCAAGGGACTCATGTCTGAGTATACCCTTCCACACCTATAGTGGCCAAAAACGATTAAGAAAAGGGGGTGGTGATGAACAGAGTGTCTGAATTAAGCAGACCACTCTTACCCAGTCCAAAGATCAGGGCTTGATCCATCACCGTTATTTAGAACACAGAAGCCTCGAAGGTGAGCAAAGGGGCTGTAGAGAATGCCGGCTATGAGGACAATGTCACGGAACAGCTAGAAAAGCACAACAACATGCAGATGCTAGACGCTTTGCTAAGTGTGGAGATAGAGCCCAATAATCGGCCCATGCTGCATTTAGAACAGAGATGGGGTAGCACCCAGAGCTTAAGGGACCAGCAAGGGCTAGATCCTAACTGTGACAATGGCAGAAATGGCAAGAATGGAAGAGAAGATAGAAACACGAGGGGAGGCTCCCCAGAGTTTTATTCAGTAAATGAGGGCTCAGATACTACGGATGTCAGTGAACAGGAGACTGAAGAGGAGGAGGAGAGGTCCACTGAACAGACTTCGGATTCAGATACAAGTAAGGGCTCCAGGGAACTAGAGTCTAAAAAGAAAAAGAGGGTTGGTGATAAAAGAACTGGAAAAGGGTCAAGGAGTAGTATGAGTAAGAAATTATCGTGGGATTATTCTGCTACCTCAGAGACTTATCTGGAAAATGGGCAGGAAGAGGAGGAAAAGGATGGGAGGCAGAAACCACAAAATGTAACCCTTGAAATGCTGTTTGGGACTCTGAAACAAATGCAGACCGAAGCAAGAGTGGAAAGTCGAAGAGCAAAAAGAGACACAAAAAAACTTCAAGCATCATTAAGAAGAGTAAGCAGAAAACAGGAAGAGGTCGAGGGAAGAGTCTCGCAAGTAGAGGAAAGGACAAGCAGGGTGGAAGATGAGGTGACAGAATGGCAGACGTTTAAATCAGAACAGGAGAAAGTGGTGGAAGACCTCCAATGGAAGTTAGAAAGTTTTGAAAATCGCCAAAGGAGAAACAATGTGAGACTTTTGGGACTGGAGGAAGGGAAGGAGGGACAGGACCCCAGAGGATATGTGGTTAAGATATTGGAAGGAGCTTTCCCAGAGTCAAAATGGCACTGGGATCTTGAAGTGCAGAGAGCCCATAGATACCCGCTGTTTATCAAGAAAAACCGAGGGGGGTATGAGAACGATCGACCAAGAGCAATGCTGGTATTCCTAGGTAATTTCTTAGCTAGGCAGGAAATAATTGATAGGGCTAGGCCAGATTCAAAAAAAACAGTTGATGGCAATACTTTTTTCTCTAGGCCTGACTTTTGCCACGTTACCGTGGAAAGAAGGTGGAAGTTGAGACAGATGATAGGTCCCTTCCAAAAACAAGGGGCGGAGGCTTATTTGTTGTTCCCTTCAAGGCTGAAAGTAATTAGGAGAGGCTATACCAGGATGTTTATATCAGAGATAAAAGCAGCGGAATATCTAGCAGAAATTACGGAACTTGATAAAGGAAAGGAGAGCAGAACCAGAACCAGAACACCACCTAGATCCCCTGTAAGAACCTCACCGAAGACTCCATAAGATGGTAATAATAAGCAAAATGTGTATATTAATGCCTGACAGAGGTGAAATAGGATAGGAGAGAGTAGCGATTCTGCAGACTACAGGGGCTACACATAGGCCAGGATTGGCCTATTTGCCTGTAGCAAGGGGGGGGGGGCTCTGAAAGGGAGGAGGGCAAGGGGGGGCGGAGGGGGGGTGGAGGGGAGGGGAAATAAGCACGGTGATTTTGAGCACAAACATGGTGAAGGTAAAAAAATCAACAAAAAAAATATATGGAGTAAGCTACACAGTGGAATAACAAGAAGAAATATGGGGAAGAAAATAAAGAAAATCATTAAATGTTATTGGTATAGTTGTAAACATGAAGTAGGAAAAGTTACGAAATATGATGACCTGTAGAATAGTTTCGATAAACATTTGTGGACTTAATGAGTTAAACAAGAGGTTAAAAACCACGTCTTTGTTAAAATCGCTAAAACCTGATCTAGTGTGCCTTCAGGAAACACACATTGAGGGCACCAAGGCTTACCTATTGGATCAACTTGGCTTTAAGGTTTTAACAAAAACTAATCAGAATACAAAGACGAGAGGAGTGGCGATATTGGGCAACAGACAGGATACGCTGGTTAAGAGGAAGTTGGAGGATCAGTGGGGCAGATGGGTTATAGCAGAATTATTGTTTAGGGGAGAAACTATTACGCTAGCTTCGGTGTATGGATCTACAGGGGATGATCCAGATATTTTTCAATTTTTAGACGCAGAACTTGCGCAATGGCCGGAGCCCATAATATTATGCGGTGACCTGAACATCCATGACCCAGATAGTAGTTTTTTAGACCCTGATAAGAAATATATGGGGAGAAAAAGAAGAACCTATAGAGCACTAGCAGATATGGCAAGAAATAATTCGCTAGAAGATCCATGGTTAAATTGTCATCCGAATTTAGATGGAAGTACTTTCTTCTCAGCTCCTCACCAGACACTGGTCAGGTTGGATTATTTTTTAATCACGAGAGGTTTGATAGATAGAGCAAGAATAGAAAGAGAACCAAGGATCATTTCAGATCATAGCCCGTTAGTGTTAACTGTAATACTTGGGCAAAGGAGAAATAAAGAACTTAGACAATGGACTTTTGACAGAACGCTGCTTCAGGATCAACTTTATAGGGAGAGAATGAGTGAATGGATTAAGGAGTTTTGGGAGATTAACAGAGGTACTTCAACACCAGGGATTGTGTGGGATGCTTTTAAATCCGGGATAAGAGGAGAAACTCTGAGCTATGTCATCAGTGCTCAAAAAGTGGAGAAGGAAAAATCGGAGAAAGACAACAAATTGATCAGAGAGGCAGAGGAAGAACTTATGATGGCTATACATACACATTCTCCAATTGAGCAGATATTACTGAAGATAGTTGCCCTTAAAGCTGAAGTTATGGATGGGATGGCTAAAAAGACTGTAGAGAAGTACTTAGTAAATAAAGAAAAGGCGTATGAGCTTAGTGAAAGAGTTGGTCACATATTGGCAGTACGAGCTAGACAAAGAGATGGGATGGCAGATATCAAAGAGATTAAAAACTGTCAGGGAATTAAGGTTAAGGATGCAGAACAGATTAAAGAGGTCTTCAGACAGTTTTATACGGAGCTTTATACATCAGGGGGTCATGAAAGAGAGGAGGATATAAGGGCATATTTGAGTGAGATTGAGCCCTCAGTGCTGGCAGAGGTAGACAGAAAAGATCTGGAAGAGAAATTTCAAGTGGATGAGTTGGTTGAGGCTTTGAGTGAGCTGCCATCCGGAAAGGCAGCTGGTCCGGACCAAATTCCAATAGAATTTTACAAAGTCTTCCAATCCTCTTTATTAGCGGAAATGTTTAATGTGATGCTGTTAGCACAAATGGGTGAATTTGTTCCACAAACCTGGGGAGGCGCAGATATTATTGTTGTTCCAAAAAAGGGCAAACCCGTAGATGTCCCCGGCTCTTATCGACCCATTACTTTAATGAACGCCGATGTTAAGGTGTTCTCTAAAATTTTGGCAAAAAGGCTATCTAGGGTAATTGAATCCTTGGTTATCTCTACTCAGCATGGATTTATTCCAGGCAAGGGAACAACCCAGCATACCAGGCAAGTAATCACGGCGTTTGATGTAGCAAGCATCCTAGAAGATCCAATGGCAGCGGTGTTTCTTGACGCCGAAAAATCGTTCGATAGGGTCTCTTGGAGATATTTATGGGATGTTTTGAGGTGGCATGGTTTAGGTTCAGGATTTATAAAGGCACTACAGACACTATATATTAACCCGACGGCTAGGATAAGAATCAATAGAGGTTATTCGGCAGCAGTTAATATCCAGAGAGGTACAAGGCAGGGCTGACCCTCTTCTCCCCTGCTTTTTGCTCTATATCTTGACCCCTACATACGAAAGTTGGAAAGTAATCAGCAGATACCACCGTTAGTTCTTAATGGTTGTAGACTTAAATCATTAGCGTACGCGGATGACGTCGCCATCCTGACTGCAGAACCTACAGGGGCCATTAGGGCAATTGAAGTTGAAGCTGAGAGGTTTGGTCAGTTTTCAGGATACAGCTTGAACATCACTAAAACACAGATAGTTAAAAACCAGTGGGTAACCTGTAACGATGTTAGAGTGACGGATATGGCAACTTACTTAGGGGTGCAAATAACAGCAGAAATTGATATGATTGTGGAAAAAAACATGGATCCCTTGATAGCTCAAGTGAAAAAAGATCTAGAAAATATGAATAATTTGCACCTGACATTAGTTGGCTGCACAAATATTATTAAAATGATGATTCTACCCAAATTCTTATATGTATTTAGGGCTGTACCTTTGTTGATTGAAGCCAGTTGGTTTAATGGTATAGAGGCTATATGCAACAGGTTTATATGGGCACATGGAAAGACCCGGAGGGCCTATAGGTACATGACACTTCCCAGAGAAAAAGGGGGTTGGGGTGCACCAGATTTTCGCTTGTATTATATGGCTACTGTCCTGCAATATATTCAAGGCCTTATTGGAGGCAATGCCGATGATGTAAGAATGCATAAGATGTCTACAGAGGTTTACGCTGTCGCACTAGGGGTAAATGCTCACAATTGTTTTTTGAAATGTATAGATTTTAGCTACTTTAAGAGAACTAGGTTTAAGACTGTTAAGGCGGCAGTCACAGTGTGGAATTCATTTTTAAAGAAAGTTAAGATGGGGAGGTACAATAGGTATGTTTCATTGGTCAACAACAGGTCGCTCCCTGAGGAAATTTTTGCAGACCATACAATGGCAGAGTGGGCTTTAAGGGGGATCACGCAAATAGGCGACCTATTCTCACAGGATGGTTTTAAGCAATTTTCAGAGCTGAGAGATGCATATGGTATACATAATAGGGGATTTTTCAAATATTTCCCTATATGCAAATTAGTCTGTCCCTGGCCCAGTGCATCATGGGAACAGGGCAGACCAAACTACCAAGCCAATTCTTCACCAGAAAGGATACAAGCTACCGGGGACCGGTTTCTGGCATTTCAGCCTCGTCGGCCCGGCTTGCTTGAATCCTGATGGAGCAGTGAGCAAGGGACTCATGTCTGAGTATACCCTGCCACACCTATAGTGGCCAAAAACGATTCAGAAAAGGGGGGGTGATGAACAGAGTGTCTGAATTAAGCAGACCACTCTTACCCAGTCCAAAGATCAGGGCTTGATCCATCACCGTTATTTAGCTCACTGCCCCATCCCAGCTCAGAACCTGGCTATATGCAAATTAGTCTGTCCCTGGCCCAGTGCATCATGGTTAACAGGGCAGACCAAACTACCAAGCCAATTCTTCACCAGAAAGGATACAAGCTACCGGGGACCGGTTTCTGGCATTTCAGCCTCGTCGGCCCGGCTTGCTTGAATCCTGATGGAGCAGTGAGCAAGGGACTCATGTCTGAGTATACTATGCCACACCTATAGTGGCCAAAAACGATTCAGAAAAGGGGGTGGTGATGAACAGAGTGTCTGAATTAAGCAGACCACTCTTACCCAGTCCAAAGATCAGGGCTTGATCCATCACCGTTATTTAGCTCACTGCCCCATCCCAGCTCAGAACCTGGCTATATGCAAATTAGTCTGTCCCTGGCCCAGTGCATCATGGGAACAGGGCAGACCAAACTACCAAGCCAATTCTTCACCAGAAAGGATACAAGCTACCGGGGACCGGTTTCTGGCATTTCAGCCTCGTCGGCCCGGCTTGCTTGAATCCTGATGGAGCAGTGAGCAAGGGACTCAAGTCTGAGTATACCCTGCCACACCTATAGTGGCCAAAAACGATTCAGAAAAGGGGGTGGTGATGAACAGAGTGTCTGAATTAAGCAGACCACTCTTACCCAGTCCAAAGATCAGGGCTTGATCCATCACCGTTATTTAGCTCACTGCCCCATCCCAGCTCAGAACCTCATTTTGTCCACCATAAGCGTGGAAGGGTATACTCAGATGTGAGTCCCTTGCTCATTGCACCATCAGGATTCAAGCAAGCCGGGCCGATGACGCCTGAAATGGCAGAAACCGGTCCCCGGAAGCTTGTTTCCTTCCCAGTATAAGAATTGGCTTGGTAGTTTGGTTTGCCCTGTTCCCATCATGCACTGGGACAGGAACAGACTAATTTGCATATAGCCAAGTTCTGAGCTGGGATGGTGCAGTGAGCTAAAAAACGGTGATGGATCAAGCCCTGATCTTTGGACTGGGAAAGAGTGGTCTGCTTAATTCAGGCACTCTGTTCATCACCACCCCCTTTTCTGAATCATTTCTTATCAATGGCAGCATAACTGCGACAATTGTTCCTTTTCAAGTACTACTACAATAGACACTGAAAGATTTATATATTTGACTTTACCAGACTGCAAATCAGTGTCTTTTAATAATCTAGTTAGAGAAGCAAATCAAAACATGGTCTGTACTCAATGTAAATCTGCAAAGCTATCAACATTATTTATACAAAGATATGGACAGTATGTCATTTTAATGTTCCAACGATGTAGACCTGATGGAACTAAATTGACAACTTTAATTAAAAATGTTGTGGCTTCTCAATTATCAATTTCAGGAAGAACCTTTGCAACTGCAGCAATTTTTTACCATGATGGTCCTTCGACAACATCAGGACATTACACAGCTTATTTAAAATGTCAAAAAGGCTGGACTAATTGTAATGATACTCAATTGACTTTCAAACAACCTTGTGACTTACAAAATTCTTACCTAGTGTTCTTACAACCGAAATTTTAGGAAAGGTAATTGGCCTATGAAGATCGGAGCAGTTAATAAAACTTAGTCTGCTGTTCAAAATTACTTTGTGAGTGAGAGTGATCAAGATAATAAAAAACTTGTAGTTGTCATAGAGGTAGTGTAAGTGTATCACATAGTGAGTGATATCAGTATTATAGGAAATGTTGATCATGAGTTTGCCAGAGGTGGAAATATAACTATTGTTACATGATGTAAAAGATGTTGGAGCTTTTCTTTCAGAAACTCGGGTAAATGGAAGTTTAAGAGTACTATTAAGTAATTTCCAAATAAAAGGACTTTCCATTTACTATTTGGCCTCGTGGAAAAGTAAGTGGATAAAAAATGAGTTAAGATATGTTTTTTTCTAAGTTTTCCATTATTTATTGAAACGTTGTATGGGTTTTTTAAACACAATCTTTCTGATTGTGTTTTATTTTGCCCGCTGTCATATGATGAGTAGTATTGAACTCACTGTTTTAAGTGAAATTCAATATATTGTGAGAACAGCAGAAATAAACCATATAACATGTTGTACAAGTTATTTTGCATTTTGTATTGTGAAATATATATTATACTCCCCTTGTCTCACGCTCACTCACCTTTTTCCACCCTCTATCACCCCTCTTTACTCACCCTCACTGCCCTTCTCTCACACTCCTTCACCCCCGTTCCCTTACTCCACTTCCCTCACTACCCCTCATTCCCCATTCCTTCACTCCCCTTTCCCTCTCTCCCCTCCACCACTTTCCAGCTCTCAGTCACTCTACTTCACCCCCTTCCCCTACTTTCCTTACTTTGCTCCCTCAGTAATTCCCCTTCCCTCACTCACCTTACTCCACTTTACTCACTCCTTCTCTCACTCCCTCTGTCCTCTCACATCCTCACTCCCCTTCCCTCACTCTCTCACTCTTACCCTCACTCCCTCCATCCCCTCACTTTGTCACTCCGCCTTCCCTCACACTCACTCCCTTTAACTCACCAACACTCCCTCATTTACCTTTCTACGCTCCCTCACTTAGTCTCCTTCTCTCACTCCTTCCTTCACTACCTCTATGTCCTCACTCCATCACTCCCCTTGTCTTATGCTCACTCGCCTTTATCCACCCTCTATCATCCCTCTTTCCTCAACCACACTGCCCTTCTCTCACCCTCCCTCACCCCTGTTCCCTTACTCCGGTACCCTCACTTATCCTCATTCCCCATCCTTAACTCCCCTTCCCCTTTCTCTCCTCACGCACTCACCTTTTCCCAGTCCCTCTGCTTCACTCCCCTTCCCCTTCTTTCCTTCCTTTGCTCCCTCAGTAATTCCCCTTCCCTTACTCACCTTACTACACTTTACTCACTCCTTCTCTCATTCTGTCCTCTCACTTCCTCACTCCTCTTACCTCACTCCCTCTCTGTTACCCTCACTCCCATTGTCCCCTCAATCTCTTACGCCCCTACACTCACCCTCACTCACCTTCCATTCCTCATTGTCGTCAATCACTCCCCCTTCCCTGTCACTCACTCTCCTTTCCTTACTCCCCTTTCCTCGTTTCGTTTTCCTAACTCACATTCCTTTAGTTTCTTACTCACCTTCAGTTCATTTCTCTCTCCCTCTCTTCCTCTCTGTCACTGAATCTATCCGCCTCATTATCCTCTTACTAATTTGCTCTTCCTCTATTTCTTTTTCACTCTCTCTGTCCTTTACCATTCCTTTGTTTCTCTTTCTGTGTCCTTCACTCCTACTTCATCTCTTAATACCCTTTTATGACTTTTAATCTCCTGCCTTGTCTCTTGTATTTTGAAATATATATTATAAAAATTATAAGTAATTTTTTTTCTTCCTCTTCCACGGATATTAAATTTATTAAAAATATGTCATTAAGTTTACATTGCTTATAAGGTAAGTTTGACAAACAAAATGTACTTTCTCATCAATCTTTTCCTTAACCTCACTACTCTTCTCTCACCCACCCTCACCCCGTTCCCTTACTCCGCTTCCCTCACTTATTCTCATTCCCCATGTTTATTCCCCTTTCCCTCACTCCCCTCCCACACTCACCTTCTTTCAGACCCCCTGCTTTACTTCCTTTCCCCTCTCTACCCTTCCTTCGCTCCTTCACTCATTCCCCTTCCCTTACTCACCTTACTCCACTTCACTCACTCCTTTTCTCACCCCCTTTGTCCTCTCACTTCCTCACTCCCCTTCCCTCACTCCCTTTCTCTTAGCGTAACTCTCTCCATCCCTTCACTCTCTCACTCCTCTTCCGTCACGCTCACTCCCTATAACTCACCCACACTCCCTCACTTACCTTTCTTTGCTCCCTTACTCATTCCTTTTCTCTCACTCTTTCCATCACTACCTCTATGTCCTCACTCCCTCGGTCCCCTTGTCATACACTCACTCGCCTTTATCCACCCTCCATCATCCCTCTTTCCTCAACCTCACTGCCCTTCTCTCACACTCCCTCACCCCTGTTCCCTTACTCTGGTTCCCTCACTTATCCTCATTCCCCATCCTTAACTCCCCTTTCCCTTTCTCTCCTCACGCACTCACATTTTCCCAGTCCCTCTGCTTCACTCCCCTTCCCCTTCTTTCCTTCCTTTGCTCCCTCAGTCATTCCCCTTCCCTCACTCACCTTACTCCACTTTACTCACTCCTTCTCTCATTCCCTCTGTCCTCTTACTTCCTCACTCTTCTTCCCTCACTCCCTCTCTGTTACCCTCAATCCCATTGTCCCCTCACTCTCTTATGCCCCTACACTCACCCTCACTCACCTTCCATCCCTCATTGTCGTGAATCCACCCTCACACACTCCCCCTTTCCCTGTCACTCACCCCCCTTTCCTTACTCCCTTTTCCTCCTTTAGTTTTCCTAACTCACATTCCTTTAGTATCTTACTCACCTTCAGTTCATTTCTCTCTCCTTCTCTTCCTCTCTGTCACTGAATCTATCCGCCTCATTATCCTCTTAGTAATATGCTCTCCCTCTATTTCTTTTTCACTCTCTCTGTCCTTCACCATTCCTTTGTTTCCCTTTCTGTGTCCTTCACTCCTACTTTATCTCTTAGTACCCTTTTATGACTTTTAATCTCCTGCCTTGTCTCTTGTATTTTGAAATAAATATTATAAATTGTATAAGTATTTTTTCCCCTCTTCCACAGTTTTAAAATGTATTAAAAATATGTTATTAAGTTTACATTACCTATAAGGTAAGTTTGACAAACAAAATTTACTTTCTCATCACTCTTTTCGTTAACCTCACTACTCTTCTCTCACCTACCCTCTTCCCCGTTCCCTTACTCTGCTTCCCTCACTAATTCTCATTCCCCATGTTTTCTCCCCTTTCCCTCACTCCCCTCCCACACTCACTTTCTTTTAGACCCCCTGCTTTACTTCCCTTCCCCTCTCTCCCCTTCCTTCGCTCCCTCACTCATTCCCCTTCCCTCACTCACCTTACTCCACTTCACTCACTCCTTCTCTCACTCCCACTGTCCTCTCACATCCTTACTCCCCTTCTCTCACTCTCTCTCTCTTATCCTCACTCTCTCCGTCCTCTCACTCTCTCATTCCTCTTCCGTCATGCGCACTCCCTATAACTCACCCACACTCCCTCACTTACCTTTCTTTGCTCCCTCACTCAGTCCCTTTCTGTCACTCCTTCCTTCACTCCCTCTATCCCCTCACTCCCTCACTCCCCTTGTCTTACCCTCCCTCACTTTTATCCACCCTCTTTCACCCCTTTTTACTCATGCTCTCTGCCCTTCTCTCACCCTCCCTCCACCCGTTCCCTTACTCCGGTCCCCTCACTACCCCTCATTCCCCATCCTTCTCTCCCCTTCCCTTTACTTTCATCCCCCACTCACCTTCTCTCAGTACCTATGCTTCAGTCCTCTTCCCCTCTATTCCCTTCCTTCGCTCACTCACTCATTCCCCTTCCCTCACTCACCTTACTCCAATTCACTCACTCCTTCTCTCACTCCCTCTGTTCTGTCACATCCTCACTCTCCTTCCCTCACTCCCTCTCTCTTAGCCTCACTACCTCTGTCTCCTCACTCTCTCAGTCCCCTTCCCTCATGCTCACTCCCTTTAACTCACCTACACTCCCTCACTTACCTTTTTATGCTCCCTCACTCAGTCCCCTTCTCTCACTCTTTCCTTCACTCCCTCTGTCTCCTCACTCCCTCACTCCCCTTGTCTCACGCTCACTTGCCTTTATCCACCCTCTATCACTACTCTTTCCTCAACCTCACTGCTCTTCTCTTACCCTCCCTCACCCCCGTTCTCTTACTCCGCTTCCCTCACTTATCCTCATTCCCCATGTTCACTCCCCTTCCCCTCACACCCTCCCACACTCCCCTTCTTTCAGTCCCCCTGCTTCACTTCCCTTCCCCTCTCGTCCATTCCTTCGCTCCCTCACTGATTTTCCTTTCCTCTCTCACCGTACTCCACTTCACTCATTCCTTCTCTCACTCCCTCTGTCCTCTCACTTCCTCACTCCTCTTCCCTCACTCCCTCTGTATTACCCTCACTCCCTCCATCCCCTCACTTAGTGACTCCCCCTTCACTCACCCTCACTCACCTTCCATCCCTCACTGTCATCAACTCACCCTCACTCACTCCCCTTCTGTCATTTGTTCCCTTAGTCACTTTCTACCCTTCATTCAGTCATTTTATCCATTCATTTATGCAGTGCACATTCATTGAAAAAAAGAATGATAGAATATGTAAGGAATATAGCTCTTTTTGGAGAATTGGAGGTAGTTTTTTTTATACTTTTTCAGAAAATTTTTATACTTTATTGGGGTTTTTTGGGGGAGAAAAACAAAACCAGGGAATCCAAACCTGCTCAACAGGAGCAAAAAAAAGGGGAAAAATTTGTGGTGGGTGGAGCAGCGGTGTTCTTGTTTCCTGCGAACAATAAGTTCGACACTCTGCTCCCCATAGCAAATCAATTCATCGCAGTCCTTGCACAGAAATGTCAGACCTGCAAAGACCGGCTGCACGTTTGGAATTAATCTTGCAGCTTGTCTACCAGAAGCTGTTGCTCCACCAGTCGAGGTGCTGCCGCCATCTGTTGGGGGATTGTATGTATGAGGTGATTGTATGGGTGAATGAGTGGATGTGTGTGTAGACCTAGGAATCAGTGAGTGCATATGTGGTAAGTGGTGTTGGTGTGTCAATGGTTTCAAGAATGGTAGTCTGTATTTAACTCTGGGTGTATCAAAGGTTATATTAGAGTTTGAGGAGTTGCATAGTATTATCACATGAATGATGTCATCAGTGTTGTGATCAGTGATGTCATTAGAGATGTCATCAGTGATGTCATCAGTGATATCATTTGAGATGTCATCAGTGATGTCATCAGTGATAATATTTGAGATGTCATCAGTGATGTCACTGACCATGTCATGAATGATGTAATATGTGACATCATCAGCAGTGGATTGCTGGCGCGCGAGTTATAGTGAGTCCAACTAACTATAATGTGGGAATTTCAATGGTTTTGTATGAGTAAAATGTTCAGCTAACTATAACTGGTGTGAAACCTATGTTTTTTTCAGTGAATTTCAAAGTTTTTTTTAAATGCTAATTCCTAACTATAACGAGTGTTAAACCTATGGTTTTTTCAGTGAATATATATATATATATATATATATATATACACACACACACACACACATACAAACACACTTATATGTATGTGTGTATGTATATATATATTGCATTACATTTTAGTGAAAATGCTTTACTTACCATTATAAGTATAGGAGCACTCTATTGTGGTAAACCACACAGGACGCTGGAGGTCATAATCCATACTCCAACACGTCCGTCTGCCTTTTTAATATACCAACAGGGGCCCAGTAAATTAAAATATTGTTTTACCCTCGGGTACTGGGACCACCTGTATGGTTTTTTAATTTTCACCTTCACACTCACTACACTGCACACTCAGCAAGTATACCAGCTCCGCAGTAATCTGGCGTTGAAGCACACCCGGGGCACATTAGGTGTCACTGTGGTGGGCCCGATGATGAAGCATGCCACCAACTAGGTTGGTGGGTGAGGGCTTTTTGAAAAAACCTACTGGTTTGTCGACACACGTACTCCATTGAGTCCCTTTCTCATGTAACTTAGCTAGTCCTCTTTGATTTTTGACATATAATAGTGGGGATCCGGACTAGCTTATCTAGTCTTCACTCTCTCCTTTGATTCAACAAACATATTTTTTGCCATGATATTGTGTCAGTGATCCGGAAGAACACACATCAGATATTGCCCTTTACCTACCATTGTGGAAGAATCACCACACACCTGACATCCAATTCCAAAATCAATCCAATAGGAGTATGTTTAAACTGATGTGCAATATGAACGCTGTTAATCACACTCCAGTGACCAGAATATCCCGGCCTGCATCTGGAATGTGCGTCTTACTTCAAGGAAAGGCCCAGTTGCAAGACAAAGACACTGCATTATCACCTGCAACACATTTGTTTTGTATTTCTGAACATATATTTGATGTGCATAACTTTCCTCATAGTTTCTATGGAAACCACGTTTGGTTGCCAAGAGCACACAGCCATTTTTAGCTGCAGATTGTTGTTTATTGGGATACTTTTGAACGCATGTTCTTTGAAGTACAGTGAAAGACTCTATTACAAAATCTGCAATCAGCCTGGTTCATTGCTATCATGCAAATTGCACATGGCTTCCATTTAAATTATTCATTTGATATATATTCTCAATATTGATGTTTACTCCTCACTGTGTCATTACTACTATTTTAATTGCAGAATGCCATAGAAGAACTGGCACATAAACGAATGCCAATCAGATTACTGCACATGAATTAAAGAGCCCTAAATATTGTACTTTTATACTAGAGGATAAAATTCCCAGTACATTAAATCATAGTAGCAGTTCAATTATTTATGATAGATCCCTTCTCGTTTATTGTGTCTATCTTCTATAGCATGAATCAAGTTTGACTACATGAGCTGAGGTGTGCCATTCTATTTTTTATTAGGATTTAGCTTCGTTAATTTGCCTGATTTAAAGGGGTACTTCTAACAATTAAATATTATTAGTCTGACTTAGAGGGAATAGAGATCTGCAATTAGTTGCTGAAGCAGCTTCACCAACAAATGGTCATTTGAAATATGGTGTTATTTATAGTTCCCAGCGTTTATGCAACAGGAATAATTAACATGGCAGTAGAAAAGCTAGAAGACAACTGAAAAGTTTGCGGATGTGTTGCAACATCTTAAGTCATATTTAATACTGTTTATTTTAAAAGTGTTAGCAGAGTTTTTAGTGAGTTTTGCACTCAGTGATATATACACAAACAAGTAGATCTAGATAAAATGTATCTTTTGCTGGTGTAACTCCTCCATAAGGCTTGTTATGGTAAATTTGTGAAACTACACCATTACACCATGTGACATAATTACGATTACATAATTCAGGGAGTACAGGAACAATGCGAACAATAAGAATTCGAGTGGATTGTTGTTCATGGCACTTGAGTTTTTCAAAACTTTTTTATCTCTAAATGCGTCTTTGTGTCAAAAATGGACACAGGAATGACTTTAAGCTAAAATATAGGACTAAATCAATCAGTCAATCAATCCATACATTTGTAGAGCTCACTACTCACCCGTGAGGGTCTCAAGGCGCTGGGGGGAGGGGTGCTGCTACTGCTCCAATAGCCAGGTCTTGAGTAGCCTCCTGAAGGTTAGTAGGTCCTGGGTCTTCCGTAGGAGGATGGGGAGGGTGTTCCAGGTCTTAGCAGCGAGGTGGGAGAACGATCTGCCCCTGGTGGTCGCTCTTTGGATGTGGGGGACGGTGGCGAGGGCAAGGTCGGGGGAGCGGAGCTGGCGGTTCAGGGTGTAGAAGGTGAGTCATCTGTTGAGGTATGCCGGTCCGGTCTTGTGGAGTGCCTTGTGAGCCTGGGTGAGACACTTGCAGTTTACATAATTATATGTAGTTCAAAGCTGGTGCAGAACCCAATGTCATGGGTAAAATTTGCATGATCTATCCACAGAGGTAAAGGCTGCCTAAAACACATCCTTTTTGCCAGGTTAATTGGCCTACATTCAAATTAAGGAATTAAACCAGAAATTCTGATCTCTCAAGGAAATTGAAAACTGATGACTCTATAATTACTAATATGAATCAACGACCTGCTTTGTTGCTGTCGCTCAGTTCTTACACCATGCCGCCGTCTGTTAAAATCACTCTTTATCCTTTATCGCCCACTGCACCCGAACTTCTGTGTGGCTGTAAATTTGATGTTCAGCATCACATAGTCAGTGGATTTGGAAAACATTGACTTATGCAATAAGATTATGAAACAGATACTATAGACCACAATCGCCAAAAGATCAGGTATGACAGCCGTGATCGAGTCAGTACTTCGGCTCATAATTACTGTCTCAAAGTGGCTTTGCCCCTCAGGCCAAAGACACACCATGCTGCTACTTTTTCTCCCTGACGTTGTTTGTGTTTACATACTACTGCTAAAATGTAGATCCCCCCTCATGTACCTCAGATTTTAACTCTGCACTTTAATATCCAACTCACTGAGACTTGTCCTAATTTTATCTCTTGGCTTTTAATGGTTTGTTGCATCACACAATCAATCAATCAAACAGCGGTTTTAAAGCACACTACACATCCACAAAGCTCTTAAAGTGCTGAGTGGGGTTAAAGGGTGCGAGCAGCTCCATTGGTCATTTGAAGAGCCAGGTCTTGAGGTCCTTTCCGAATAGGTGCAGTGTCAGGCTTCGTCGAATATGGTGGGGGAGTTTGTTCCAGGTCTTGGCCGCTAGGTAGGAGAAGGATCTGCCACTTGCTCTGGTCCTGTGGATGTGGGGGTCCACGGCTAGGGCACAGTCGGCATAGTGGAGGTTTCTCTTAGGGGAGTGGAATGAGATTTGTTCGTTGAGGTATTGGGGTCGGGTGTTATGATGGCCTTGTAGGCATGTGTGAGCAGTTTGAAGAGTATTGTTTTTTCGACGGGGAGCCAGTGGAGGTCACGGAGGTGTTGCGTGATGTGGTCATGTTGTAGGATGTCGAGCATAGGTCTGGTTGCAGCGTTCCGGGTGGTCTGGAGTGTGCAGAGGAGTTTTTTGTTGATTCTGGCATCGAGAACGTTTCCGTAGTACAGTCTGCTGGTGATGAGTGTGTGGGTGACTGTCTTTCTGGAGTCGGGGGGGGATCCATTTGAAAGTCATGTGAAGTACTAAGTTCCTAATTTCAAAGGACCCTCTTCCACAGGCCTCACTTTGCACTCAACTATGAATAAACAGGCTTTAACCAGGTCCTTTTCAAGTCAATGACATTCCTGAACGCTTCCCATCTGCCTCACCTGGAAGAGGGTAATTCACATAAGTTACTCCTAGGTCTTTCAGACAACAGGCCCAAGTCATTGATTCTACTCTAGGAGCAATTTTTACACCTCATCAAAGAGAATGCTCTGACAGGGAGGGTAGCGGCAAGCATGCTACTGCCAATTAGACCATAGCAGCTTTAAGCAGACAAAGTCCAAACATTTTAAAGTTTCCTTTCTTGTATATTTATCAAAACTCCAAATTTAGCATTGAATTTGAATCATAATAGACATTTAAAACAGTTGATGAATGGACTCTGAAGCTTATTCCAAACCACAGGATCTAAATAAAGCATTTTATTGTACTTTTTCTCATAAAGTATAAATAGTTTTGGTACTAGTCACTTTAGTAACATACCAACCTCAAATTCTCACAAGCTCTACTTTAAAATACTAGGTACTCTACCTAGTGGGCTACAAGGTTCAATGAGTGCCCCATTAGAAGTTGTCCAGAGCAGCAGGGTTAGATTGGGATCAATAATAGGCATGCTAAAAAAGTACTCGTATTTGCAGATTGCCTTTCTGCAAAGCTCTGCTTCAGAGTTTCATGTTTTATGAAAAGAAGGATGGGGGGTTCATTGAGATTAAAAAAATCCAAATGTTACCTGCACTCTTTCTGAAAGTATTAATTCACACAGGTCGACCACACTTGAGGCCATTACTGCTCAGGCCCGTGCCTAATCTGCATAAATTAATGGTACAGCCCAGCAAGAGACTAGGAATAACACCTCTGCCCTGTTAGTAAAGGGGAGGTAATAGAGGCCATTCTGCCTCTAGCAAGACTGCTCAAGTTCCACTGGGCTGGTGGAGGAATCTAAACAGCACAGACACCACAAATCAGCCTTCACGCTGGCCAAAATAGCAGCCTACTGCTGAAACTCAGACATTGGCCATTGCCCGAGTGCCCCCCTTACCAATCCGACCCTGCGGAGCAATAGCCCAAAGGTGAATACTGTTCCCTGCAGCTTTATTTTTGCCAGTGTCTCTGGTCCTGGAATGATCAGGTCCTCAACTCCTGGCCCAGTAATTACTGCCCTGAGATCCGAGACTTTGAGCCATTTGTGTGGAAATACTGAGGAACTTCTAATCAAGTCCCTTATTGTTTAAAGCATGTATCATAGAATCATGAATCGTCATAAAAAAAGGCATAGTATTGAAGGTGAAAGTACAATTTAAGCTAGTGTAAAATGAATATGCAAAAAAAATATACAAAATTTCTATGTATGTAGGGACTGGTTATGAGTTTAAAAGAAAGGTCTGTTGGCATACCATCCCATATGCCAGAAAATGGTGTGGTATCAATCATTGTCACTCAGTGGGTTCTTGTCAACCGTTGACAGCAAGTCAAATTTTAGGGCAGATTTAACATCCATGAAGAAATGTGGTTTGCCATCCAAAGTGATCCGCAATTTGGCCAGATACATCAGCGTATAGGGGAGTTCCTCTTTCTGGAGGATCCATATGATGGGCATTAATTTACAGCAGGCAGTTTGCAAAGGCACCATGAAATTGGGGTAGAAGGAAAGACTATTTCCTTGATACTAGATGGAACCCCTCTCACGTGTGAGCGGAAGGATAACATTTTGGACTCTGTAGTTCAACAAATGTACAACTATGAGGCTAGCCGGTGTGCCTGGTGGGGCCGTAGATCCAGCAAGCACTGCACAAGCTCCACAATGAAGACTTTGGACAGGCCTACCCCAAACAATTTGCGCAGCATAGTCTTCATGAAGACTTCCATTTCGGTAATATCAGTGGCCTCCGGTATACCTGTGATCTTCATGTTGTTGCACCGGGAGAGTGCTTTAAAATAGTCATTTTTGGCCTTTATGAGTTCAAGGACCCTGGACTTCTCCATAGTTGCTCTTTAGAATCTGCTTGCGCATCTTCCGGATCTGATGCACGATTTTCCAAATGGTTCAGTCTATCTTCATGCCTGTCCATGCATTGTTTGATGTGAGCTAGGTGTCTGGTGAGGATGTCTAGCTTAGCATCAATACCCTTCAGGCTCAACTTAACATCCACTAGGGGCTCTTTTATTTCAATGTCTTGATGAGTATCCAGACATGAGTGCTCTGGGAAGGCAGAAGAACGCGTCTCGTGGTCCATCTGCTGGGTGAGATACTTGCTCTTGGAAGGGAGCTTTGATGGTTTGGCATCATGTTTGCCCATGATTGGTTGCTACAGCAATCCCGGGAGGCATGCCCTCGGGTCACAGGGAAGTGGACAAGGGTGGCAGGAGCAAGGAATTGAGGGGGCTATGGTATGTGCCCGGTGCCACAGTGTCCTTCGGACCCCGTCACACCCTGGCACACCCATCTAACCAGGGGCCCAGGTCCTGATCATAACAAGGGTCCCCTTGCGATCTAAAGAACGGAACGCCATGCAGGTTCCCAGCACGGAATTAAAAAGGAGAGTGCCTCAATGTCAATGGGATAGGCGACGTTCAGCAAAACTGCAGTTACAGGGAATCAGGACAGATCAAGTGGGCCACGCAGGCAGTGCCATTCTCAATGTGAGCAACTAAATGTCTGGTGGGCCATAGAAGCGCTGCTGCTTGGGCCACCAGTCTCGTCGTGGGATCAATAACTGAGCTCCTTCACCCCTCGCTCGGCCAGTCACAAACTTATAGTTACTTACATCCAACAGGTATTTAAATTGGGCCCGATTCACAAAAGTAATCTGTGACAAAATCGTAACTTTACGACTTTTGATATTCACAGAAGGTAACTTTACGCCTTTCGGTATTCACAGAAGGCATTTATGAGTACTGAAGTTAGGATTTTGTCTCAGTCAATCTTAAGTTTTGGTCTTATGTTAAATTTAAGACAAACTAACTTTACAACTAGGATTTTGTCTCAGTTAAACTTACGTTTTTCTTGAGTTTAACTTAAGAGCAAAACTTAAGTTTAACTGAGACAAAATCTTAACTTTAGTACTCCTAAATGCCTTCTGTGAATAGAGGAAGTCCTAAAGTTAGGATTTTGTCTCAGATTTCTTTGGGGAATCGGGACCACTGTCTCTGGGTGCCAGGGGGAGTGATCAGCAGCACAGGCCCATGGCGCACAGAAGGTGTCCATGCAGCTGGCATAACCCTGCCTGGATGACCATAGGACCAGGCACTTTGCAGCGAAATTAACGAAGATGCTTGGGAGAGTGTCCAGCCGCAAGCCTCTTGGTGTAGCAACAGTTATGCTGACAATGGCCCAAGTGGCAGACACAAGGAGATGATGGACGGAACACTGAAACCTTTCGGACACTCACCCCTAGGCACAGATCTGGGTTGAATCCATCATCATTCTTTAGCTCACTTCGAAACCCCAGTTTAGACTCAGCCATATGCAAATCACTCTTGACCCTGCTCTTTATGAAAGCAGTCCAGCCCGAACTGCCAAGCCAGGTCTTCCCTGGACTGGAACCAAGCATCCTGGGACTAGTTTCAGGGTAACACCACTCATGAGCCAGGCTAGCTTGAATCCAGTGGTAAAGTGAGCAAGGTACCCACATCTGGGATACCCTGCAACTTAGGGCGAACAAAGCCCAAGTGGCCACACTCACCATTGTCCCGAGCTCATAACTGTGGTATGTGCCTCCAGCCACCAGTCGGGGTCCCACAATCTCACACACCAGTCTTAAGCAGCTGTGTTCCCATAGGTCCCTTATGATGTCCGCTAGTCTGAGGTCCCAGAGAATGGCAGCGGATGTCTCTCAAATTGGGCCCACTGTCCAACAAACTGGCACCATTGCACAAACGGCAGCTCACAATGAACAGCTCCAGAGGGGCACTCGGCCAATGTTGAAGAACGGGTCCCCCGGTAGACATCGTCTACCAAAGAAACAGCAGACCGGCTTATGCACAGCTACAGCAGTGCGGACACAGGGCCTGCAAACGCAAGAACCTCGATGCTGGGAGGCCCCACCTCTCACTCAGTGCCTGAGACCAAGCCAGCCCAGTGGATGCCCTGAAGTTTGGGGCCGCTGCGATGGGTCATCGGGTGTGTGGGCAGACCTCTATACAGCAGATTTTGTGTTCAGCTGGTGGAGCCTCATGAAAAAGTGGCCATCTTGCAGACCAGCCAATCTCTCCCACCAGTAAGAACACTTTCTTTCAAAAAAACAATCCTGAGAGGCAAGTTCCTCTATCTATGTGTGCTGCACAGGACAAAACAAGGAAAAATAAAGATATACACCTTATCTGGAGAGGTGTAGCATTTTGATTCATTCCCAGGACTATCACTAACGATAACTCTGGGAATGAGCCATTATCCATGGGTTGATGCGTGGGAACACCCACGCTCCACCCATGGAACGCCTCCCTGGGGCAGAGTAATGCAAGGCAGAGATTTGCGCTACCTTACATCACTCTAGATTTATCAAGCCATACAGGGCCCTTGCATTCCCTTGCATGGTGCAAGGGTGGCACAAACCCTGATAAATATAGGCCTGATTGTGTAAGAAACTGAATACAAAATATGCAACTCTTTGGACAAGGCTTTCTTCTAAGTGTTTGATTAATATAATCTGCTACACACATTTGTTGGCAAATCTGATGCACTTAACGACAATAGAATTGCTCCTGCTTTTGTTGTAACACAGCAGAGTGCTGGAGTTGAAAGAGCCTGAATTTTACCTCCAGTGTGCAAGTAAGAAGAAAAAAAGTGACACACCCTTTCTTTTTTCCAATCAACGTTTATATTAGTGTGTTTTGATTTGCTCTTGTCTCTTTGCTTTAGTCTTCCATACTATGTCCCTTGAATCAGGTGCATGTGCAAGATAGTGTTAACATTTCTATTTAGTCCATTATCTACAGATACAACAGATCCTTACTCTCTTGCCACTAAGTTATCCAAAAAACTGCTTTTTTTCAATATCCCCCCAACAGCAGTCAGTAACATCAATACATTTGCTCAAATATCAATACACTGCTGAAGTGGTTTTAGAACCTTCTGTTCCAGCAGGAAATCCCAATAACCTAACTCACATGAGGCTGGGGTTGCAATAAAGTCTCCCACACTACGAAGAGTCTTGACAATACTTTCTGACCTTAGAAGGGATCCCCGTTTTAATGTTCCAGAGGAGTTTGCAATACTGAAATTTAAATTTAAAATTACTCATATTAACTTCCATGTATATGCATCACAGACTGGTGTGTGGCTAAAAGCGGCAAATAAACTGACTCTGTTGTAAACGCCGACCCTGTGTAAAGCATCACCTACCCCAGCGAGGAAGTCTGTGGAGCCTGCTGTAGCCGCCACGCCTCGCCGGACCCGCTGCGCGGGTCCCGCTTCACGGCTCACAGCACTTTTCTGTTTAGTGAAGGGGCATTGATTTTGACCAACCGGCAGGGCTGCGAGCGATAGCGGTGGACTCCGAGGACCAGGAATCCCCGCGCGCCCCTACTCCAGCTGGGCTGCTCTCCCTGCCGGCCCCACCCTCACCTTTATACCGGTTAAATCACCGCCACCACCTGGCCCTCAGTGGACTCTGTTGTAAACGCCGACCCTGTGTAAAGCATCACCTACCCCAGCGAGGAAGTCTGTGGAGCCTGCTGTAGCCGCCACGCCTCGCCGGACCCGCTGCGCGGGTCCCGCTTCGCGGCTCACAGCACTTTTCTGTTTAGTGAAGGGGCATTGATTTTGACCAACCGGCAGGGCTGCGAGCGATAGCGGTGGACTCCGAGGACCAGGAGTCCCCGCGCGCCCCTACTCCAGCTGGGCTGCTCTCCCTGCCGGCCCCGCCCTCCCGGTAGCTTGTTGGACAGCTATTTTTAAGGAACCACCACTCCAGCTGCGCGGGAGCGCACGGGAGGGCGCCGGGAGAAGCCCAGGACAAGGGCGGGACCGTCTGTGGCCGTCCGGGGACACCCGAGGACGGGACGGGCCCGCCCACCAACATTTTTGGTCCCAGACCGCAAGGTAGGCCTTCAATCATGGCGGCTAACCCTGAGAACTCCAGCATTGTGGGGACCAGTAAAAGGACATTAGATAATTATTTTACTAGGGCTGCCGTGGATCTGGATAAGGATGACTCACTATCCGAACGCAGGATTGAACGACGACGTTCTATTGAGTCTTTGAAAAATAGACCTTTAATTGATCTGGCATCCCCACCCATTTTGTCGGACACTATCACTGACACACCCTTTGAAGATCCACTGTCACTGGATACATTTCCCTTACTCCTTAGAAGTACTCCACCGCCCACGGGCTCCTTATTAATTGTTTCCTCTCCTAATGTTTTGCTTCCATGTGCCCCCAGTTCCTCGCCCAATGTGTCCAATGTACCCCGTCCTCTACCTAAGGAGCAACCCAAAAGGCTAGGCAGACCACCAACTATTTCTAAAACCCTTGGTCCACCGCCTACTAAAAAGAGGAGGGGGTTAGGAGCTCCTCAAAGGGGCAAGCTCAGTCATACAGAGTTTGGTAAGACATCTAAACTTAAAACAACTGGCGCAATTACACCCAAAATTTCGGCATTGACCGATATAGTGCCTACACCAGTACCAACTCCAGACCAAAACTCCATACAACCTGTTAATACCCAAGAGAGGGAAGATGAGGCTGTTTCTACTCTAAGTTTAGTGACTATTCCCTCTATTGATACTGAGCAGAATACTGTCGAGCAGTTGCTTAGGTCCTTTATGCTCCCGATTCTGGATATTTTAAAAAGGGTGGAGCACCGACTAGGCAATCTGGAGGTTCTGTTTGATGGTAAAGCAAGTGTTCCAACGACCTCCTTAATGTCTACTATCGTGCCGCCAACTCTACCACAGATTCCCACGGTTTCTGCTTCTATCCTGCTGGCTCCAAATGGCTCCAATAGTGGTAATAACGGAGTCGCAAAACCCCCTGTCAGTAACAAACAGGGCTCTGTAGACCCTCCAAAGATTCCCACTAAGGCAACCGCTGTAAATAGTAAGCCTTTAATTAACAACCAACAGAAAAATTTGGCCCCACAACAGGTCCAGGCTCCTGTTCAAATAGTATCAAAATCTACGACACAGGTGCCAAGAGTACCCCAGAAGGGCGACGTAAATCTTACCACTAAGACCAAGTATCTGAGTAGGGGGAGGTTTGTAGAGCCTACTAATGGTAACTTACAAGGACCCAATGTAGAACTACCCCCAGAGTCGCTACCTTTTGTAGTTGTACTCACTTGTGTCCCCCTATTAGAAGCAGGTAGAAAGGAGGGCCATCCCCAACTTAAGAATAAGATTCTACATTGGCTAGGACAAAATAGACCACTCCCATATTACATCGACGGGGAGATAGTCCATGTTAGACGCCTGCCCTGGCTAGGTAGCAGGGAGAAAAATATTGAGGGAGACATAGTTGTCATAAACTTTAGGAACCCAGAAGCAGTTAGGGCCATACTAACAGGGCCCACTAGGAATTTGAACACCGTTATAGTCCCACACGATCTAACTTATTTTTACCCTAGGTCGTATGTGACTCCTGCTCTTTTCTCCGGGGGCTACCTGATCCCAATGGCATTAGGAACTCTCATTTGCCTCTAATTAACAGCTACACGTGCCACTTCCAAAGGCCTCCCCCTGCTAGGAACAACCTAGGGTGGAATTTAGTCCCTCCTAGTGGCCGCAGCCTCCCCCCTGTGAGCTTTTCCAGGGGAGTAGGAACATGGACCACCTGATTCCTTTTACCCCATTGGAAATTTCGAACAGATATGGCGCCATTTCCGGCCTTGACGGCTGTGACTGACTTCCAGCCATGGCCGCCCCCCTTGCTAAAGATTTAAATGTTGATGGAGGGGGGCTAGTGCCTGAAATACCCCCACCCCTGTCTAACGAATCCCACCCTTTTGAGATAACCAAACTGTGTGACCGAGAGTGTATAAAGGGTACTACTTTGGGATGCTGGAACATTGCAGGTATTGAATCCTGTATATGTGTTCCTGACTGGGTTGAGTTCATCTGTCAAGGAGATGTTTGGTCTTTCCAGGAGACTTGGGCAACCTCACCAGTGTATCTCCCAGGTTTCTTAAATTTTAACAAACCAGCGACCAAAGGTCTAAGAGGTCGGGCGAAGGGAGGCCTCACAACATGGGTTCGCCAAGCGGCAGGTGTAACAGTTAAAGACATTTTTATTGACTGTCCTGATATCTTGATAGTTAGTATTAGAACATGTAGTGGGTTGGACATACTGTTGATTAATGTATATGCTAGAGGAATTACGGGTGGCAGAGTTTCTCCCACATTTACCTATTTGGATGATTTTTTAAGTTCCTCCATAAATACTGGTCATGTGGTTGTGATGGGTGACCTTAATACCTGCTTTGAACCATTAAGTAAAGATGATGGTTTACTAACTGAAGCAGAGGATTTGATCTGGGGAATACCACAACTAGACTTAAACCCGATTAGTAAATGGTCCCAAGCAGCCACTTATATCAAAGGTCTCTGTCTGAACTGGGGGCTTCGTGCACTCAACGGACGTGCTAGCTCGGACAGGATGGGTAAACATACATTTTTTAATGGTAGGCATAGTAGTCGTATTGACTACATTCTAGTTGATATTAAAATGTGGCATGTGGTTCTGGATATGATTGTTAAACCTCGTCAAGAAAGTGACCATGAACCCTTGTTAGCAGAACTGAAGGATTTTAGTTTTGTAGGGCTGGTTGAACGACAGCCTAATCCTGTACAGGAGGCGGTGGCACTTACAAATGATATGAGGAGGGTGCGTTGGCCAAAGGTTTCTGTTGATGTGGAAGCACGCAAAAAGATCAGAGACCTGGTCTCAAACTCACTGGTAGAAATTGATAAGTGTGATAGCCAGGAACTGTTGAATACAAATATTACAGACATTCATGCTAGCCTGTTTTTGTCCTTGAAATCACTATTTGTTAAGATTGTTGCTAATAAGGGGAGAGGGAAGGTCAAGAAACCAGCAAATTGGTTTAATGATGCCTGCCGAGTGACTCATGCAGATCTTTTTAAAGCATTAAAATCAAAGAACCCCGCCCTAATTAAAGCAAGTAGGAAGGCTTTTAATGAAGCCAAACGCCACGCCAAAGCTGCCTGGGATGACGAGCGCTGGACATCACTAGTTGAGGCTTGTGGCTCCAGGAACATGCAGCAGTTCTGGCACCTTCTTTGGTGGGGTCAGTCACAGGACGATCGCCCAAGCCCCGCATCTGTTGAACCACAAAAATGGGTGTCCCATTTTGTGGAACAATTTAGATGCCGTAACATCACGCAAGTTTCCATTAGCTGGCCATTAATATATGACACACTTGTGTTCTCGGCTAACGAAGTCGAAGCAGTCCTGAAAGCCATTCCTAGGGGAAAAGCGCCAGGTCCTGACTGTATCCCAGCGGATTTATTTCAACAGGACCATGACCTATGGGTACCATACCTAGTGCGTTTGGTAAACGCACTGGCTATGGACGCTAGGGTACCCGACTCCTGGGCTGGCGCTGAAATATTGCCTATTTTTAAGAAAGGTGATCGGTCGGTTCCATCCAACTACCGGCCGATCAGCCTAATAGACGCGGTACAAAAGATCATAACACGTCTAGTGCTTACTAGGATACAGGCATGGATAGAAGAGTATGACATCCTTACACCTCTACAAGCTGGGTTTAGACCCCATGTGAGCACCTTGGATCAGGCATTCCGTTTCATGCTGTTGCATTGGAAGACGGTCACCCTGGGTAAAGGCAACCTATACGCGGCCTTCGTGGACCTAAGGTCAGCGTTTGACCTGGTCCCGAGGGCCGGGTTATGGAAATCCCTTCTAGATATGGGTATGCCCCCCCATCCTGGTACGTCTTATTGTGAACCTTCATGCAGAGACCTTTGCATTTGTGCGATGGGGAAAACCGGGTGAGGTGACGGAGAACTTTCCAGTGGCTAAAGGTGTCAGGCAAGGTTGTGTTTTGGCACCCACCTTGTTTTCTCTATATATCAATAGGGTTACCAAGTATTATGACAACTTTTCCACGGACGCCCCAAGTTTGGCTGGAGCGAAAATCCCCCTGCTCATGTTCGCCGACGACACTCTCCTGATTTCACGAACCAGGCAGGGTTTGCAGAAAGCACTGTCAAGGTTCGAGTGTTTCTGCAGCGAGCATGAGCTGGAGGTGAACGTATCCAAAACCAAATTTATGGTTTTAAGAGGGCACAAACAAATAAATGCCAGGGTCTCCATGGGGGATATCCCCCTAGAGCAGACAAAATGTTTCACCTACCTGGGAGTCACCTTTAGTGAGACTTTGAGCTGGACACATCAGATCGAGCTCATGACCTTGAAGCACCAGCAGTTGGGTGGGGCTTTGATTAAGGAACATAAAGGGTCATTTACAAGGCCATTGTCCCCGCTCCTTAAGATTTATGGTGGCAAGATTTTATCAGCAGTTCTATATGGAGCGGAACTGTGGGGTGGTAGCAACTTGGACCCGCTAAGACAAGCCCAAAATAAATTTATAAGAATGGCAATGGGTCTGCCGCAGTCAACACCACTAATTCCCCTTCTTTATGACCTGGGGTGCCAACCGGTAGAGGACCTAGCAAGACTTCGCCCTTTAACATTCTGGCGTCGTCTTTGGACAACGCCGGAACTCCATCATTATGCAAAAGCCTGCTTGGAGGTAAGAAACAGCTCCGGTGCCACAAACATTGGCTGGTTTAGAGACCTTAAGGCTACCCTAATAGCTCTGGGGTATGCCGACTTGTGGTTAACACCGGAAACAGCCAAATTCCCCTCAAAAAGGGATCTTAAATATAACTACTGGGAATGGGTGTTACACAACAGGTACTCTACAACGAGCTCGAGTAGTCTCACAGGCCAGTTTATTGTATTTAAGGATACACCCAAGTTGGAAAGATATTGGGACATAATAACAGAACCCGCGGACCGCAAATTATACTTTCAATTTAGATGCGGTTCACTTCCCCTTGGGGACTTTACCAAAAAGTGGGGTGCAGAAAGGACGGGGTTTTGTCCCAAGTGTCAAGGTATTGGGGAAAACTTGAATCATTTTTTATATGTGTGTCCACTATACTCTGCCCCAAGAGCCAAATGGCTTAGGCCGGTTTGCCGAAATCTAGGTACTAGATCTGCTGGGGAAGCAAACAGAATGCTAAAGACTAACTTGGACCCTCTGATTCTCGTGGGTGTTGCTAAATTTTTGGGGTGGGCCTGGTTGCTTAGAAGTAGGCTCATTAAAAGCAATCAAATGGGGTCTTAAATGATGTGACTTTTATATGGTGACCTGTATTCTGTTTAACTTTGGTTGCTTTTGAACGTCTCTGTAAACTTTGTATATTTATGCAAGAAGCTGATTAGTATGTCAATGTTTAATACTTGTTTTAACTGTTTTATACGTATAAATGTATTTTATGTCTTTTATGATGAACTAATCGAATAAAGACTTCTTGAACTGAGTGACAAACTGACTCCTTCAAGACAATGACATATGAGAACTTGATAGAGAGTTGGCTTTATGTGTTAATCGTTAAATGTGACAGCTCTGCATTAAGTTGTCGACTGGCTGAATGTTATCCATTTTTTAATAATATTTTTTGTTATTTTTCTCCAAGATACCTGGCCCTAGTTTCAATCCATCTTCAGAGTATATGAGTTTTTCTTAAAAAAGACACAATGGCCAAATGAGGACACCCAAAGGGGGTCTAAATATTTATATTAATATTTATGTTTAAATGCAAATGAAAAATGTATTTCATTAAAATGTATTCTTTAATCTTGGAGCCTGATTAACAAACTGCATTCTAAAGTAGTACTACTGCAGGACTATCGGCCACATGCATCAACGTTTTTTTCATTCGCAAACGGTGCGATTCGGAAAAATCGGCCGTTTGCGAATGCAAAATCAGTTTTTGGGATGCATGAAACTGTTGTGCATAATTTGCTATTTTTAGCATTTCTAATAATTGCGAATGCATTTAAGGAATCGCATTTGTGCGATTCCTTAAATGCAATGCATCATTTTTTTTAAAATAGCGAATTTGAAAATTGGAAGTGCAAATTAACACGAGGTTGACCCACGTGTTAATTTGCGAAAATTGTTAAAAAAGCAAAAAAATGCATTTTTAAAACTTACATGTTACAGACACACATGTCCATAGGACATGTGTGTGTGAAACAACCACTTAAAAATACATTTCAGGGGTGCAGGGGGGGTCCTTTGGACCCCCCCTGCACCCATGGAATGCATGAAGATTGTGAAAATTGTAAATTGCGAATTCGCAATTTCCATTGATTCCTATGGGCCTTTTGGGCCATAGGAATCAATGGGAAATGCGAATTACCAAATTAGAAGTCGCATAATATTAGCGATTCGGTAAAAAATGCGAATTTTACCGAATCGCTAATATTATTAGAAATTAATCATGCATCCCGTTTTGCGAATTCTAAATTGCGTTTAGCTATTTTTCGCAATTTAGCATTCGCAAACAACCGGGATGATGCATGTGGGGGTATTTGCTTACTACAAAGTGCAATTCGCAAACCTAGGAGGAGTGATCTCTATCTCCCCTATCTTTTCTATGGGTAGATCCTCACAATGCTAGCTTCTTCAGGATTTAAACAAAAATTATTTTGATTATGTAAAAATCTATATAATTTAATATGTATAATGTAATTTAAAAAATGTATACATAAATACAACTGCATATATGATTATATGTAACTTAAAGTTATTTTGAGCACTTCAAATATTTAGAATTCAATATATATATAATTGAATGTAAAAATGTATGCATTAAACAACTGCATATACCCATATATGTAACTTTTCATGTTTTTAAATGATTCAATTCAATTAAATTTATTCTATGCATATCTTTCTCTAGTTTTTTAGTACACAATGAATAAATATATCCATATTACCTTAAGTGGGATTTTGTCCAATCAAACCGAATAAAATGATGCCAATATTATTTAATATTTTTACATTAATCAAATATGTAATCCAAAATTAATTTAATATCGCTATAGCATATTTTATTTTATTCTGCAATTAAAAAAATATATAATTTTTATACATTAACATGTAATATGAAATTACTTTTACAAACTTTTATTGAATTTGAATAAATCTTTTTAATTATCAATGTTCTTATCATAGAAAGAAACCTGCCCGGGTGGCTGAGAACACTGCCTGTGTCAAAAAGTTACTAGAAGCAACTTTACACTTGTAAACTTTGTCCCACCCTCTGTTTCAGAGGTGGAGACATGCAAGTCAACACTTTGTAGTGAATTTACACTAGGAAATGGTGAATAACCAGAAGTAGAACATTTACCATAAAGGTAAAGAGGAAATATACACATGCAGAGGTACTCACATGCAAATGTACCTTTGTCAATAGGCTCCTCAATATTCAAGCCATATATATGTGGTGCTGCATTAATATATGTTGTCAATATAAGTGTCCCAATGAGTGATTTATCAAAAAAACGAAATATTAAAACAATTAAAGGGGACTCTTGGAGACATACTAAATATCTCTCATTTTTTAATACAGCTGGTGATGTCATATTATTATTTAAGTAAATATTTATAAAGTGCAACAATCACATTGTCAGTCTATGCAGAAGATCTTTCTTCTGGAAAAAATTGCGGATGGGAAGATTGTATCATATATCGACTATTTGGGGAAAAGCCTTGTCTTCAGATTTTTCCAAAAACTCAGCAGATTTGTATTTGATCAAAGGGTATTTGGGAGTTTGTTCCAAATAAGTGCTGCCTTTACTCAAAAATATATCCCACCAATTCTTGCCTTTTTAAATCTAGGCACGTAGGTCAGACTTGCTGCAGACTATCTTAAGGAACTTGGATGTTTGTAGCAGCAAAATGTATTTTGTAGATGCCGAGGCTCGATTACATTGAGGGCTTTATGGATTAGACACATTGCCTTAAAGATACATCTCTATTTAACCAGCTGCCAATGGAGTTATTTCAAGGTATCGGTTGCCAAATTAAATTTGGTTTTGTTCAATGCAAGTTTGGCAACTAACACAATAGTATCCTGTAGAGTCTCTTGAACAGGTAGTCTAATTTGAAAATAGAATAAAATAGTTACAATTCTGCAAGTGATATTTGGACCAAGCTTTTCTGAATGTGCCAGGATTATGGTCTGACATGTTTAGAGAATAGATTTGGAGCCTCATACTTGAGTCTCTCAGGTTGACCTGTTAAAGCTTGGCCTGGATGGAGCTTGCAGAGTTACGCTACACAGAACTCTGCTAAGTGCCATAGCTACTCTATTCCTGGGTTGTTCACTCGACATATTAGGTTTCCTTCAGTGTGGCGTGCATTCTTTCACCAGAAATTGAGTCTGAACGGCACCATGTGGTCCGCATGGGAGCAACCATCTTGTTCTTTGCTCTGTTAATGGTGCTGAGCCTATTTTTTCAATCCCTCTTTAATCTCTTTAACTCTTCCCCATCAAATGTATCTACCCTCATTTTTATTTATTTTATTAGTGTGTGTCTTTGTGTTTGTGTATTTTACATTTGTTTTATTTTTGGGGAGGGTTTTGTGACTTTTGTACTTTATTTGTTTTTTGCTTTTTTTCTCTTCTTTATTTCTTTCTTCCCTTCCTTTCCTATCTTTCATCTTATACCCACCCAGTGCCATGGCAGAGCAAGGGAGCAACAGAGCTGGACCCTCTGAACTATCCACAGAACCAGATGCCTACCCTGCAGTTGGGTGCAGACCTGCGCCATTTTCTCAGAGGTGGAGGTGATTGTGCTAGTTTTTTTCAAGTGCAGTGCCATCGCCCCTCCACCCTGGCAGCAGATAGCAGGTCTGACAGTGGGTATGGCAGAGGGTGCACAGGACTGTGTGCCGCAGCTTTGGGGTCCGGCGATCCCAACAACAGCTGACGCACTGGTGGGCTGATATACTTGACAGGGAACAGGACCAGCTCGACCTGCAGGGCATTGAGGTTGTTAGGCTCGGTGAGTAATAAATATTTATTTGTTGTTTTCTATGCTAATGTTTTTCCCAAAAAGCAAGCTTGCTGCTCACAGTTGGAGGTAAGTTAAGCTCATGTTACAAATATTATGTGATTGTCATCTAGCCAGGTGTTCAGCGAGACCTAACCCTACTTGTTGATGCTCTTTGGGGATGATTATTTAAGAAGTCATGCAGAAACTCCTCTATCCTGTCACTATCATAGTGGTAGTTATTAGTATTAGTGAATTAGCATTTTCTCACTTCTCTGCACTTTTCTTTTTTGTAGCTCGCATAGTCCCAGGCAATCTCCCAGTGATGTGTAGTATCCAATGTATCCAATGTATGCATCTGTGCGTTGAAAAACAGGCAGACTGAGTTGGCCCATGAAAGGGGGTTGAGAGATTGAGAATGAGTTGCAAAGATCATTTCTTGCAGTTTATTAGTAGTTCCAAAATGAAGTTTGGTAAATTTAGAATAGGGTTAGGTTCAGGAAATTAGGAATAGGTCCACAATAGATACCCCTACTATAGGCAATCTGATTTAGAAAAGTTGAATGTTACTGCATTTGCCATGGCATGCAAACAATATTTGGGGGAGATTAATAACTGTACCACTAATCTTTTTTAGGTATTTTCTTTATTTCTTACAACACTATTCAGGGGCAAGAAGAGGGCTGGAACTTAAGAGGTAAGTTATGGAGCTGGGGAGTGTCTACGGGTACCATGAAAGATGGATCTGGTGGGCCCAGTAAGTCCTCTTGTTAATAACATTTTTATTTCCCTAACTTTTACCGTCCACATTTAAGAATCATTTTCCTTTCTATTTTTTACTGTAGCTTTCTTCTATTTTTTTCCAACTCCTCTTCTCTCTATTTAATGTTTGATGAATTCGTCTTATCTTTGCATTTTCCTTTTTACTTATTTTCTATATTTCAAGTTTCTGTACTTGACTTCAAACTGTCTGTACTAGGCTGTCTGTCTCTTCCTTTCTTCTGCTTTGTCAGCAAGCTTTCCCTCTTCCCTTATACATCTTGTGGACTGGTACTGTGAGAATCAGAGAACCCATTTTAGGTCAGGTATTCTACTGTAAAGATTGCATGCCTAATTAAGGTATTGTACACATACTTGTTGAGCAGGCTTTCTTTTTCTTGCTCAAACAGGTGAACCCTGTGTATGTATTATTATCATAGGATACCAGCAGTTGATGACAGTGCAGCATAGCTTCAAGTATGAGGACGGCTCTATTGCATTTGCCAGCCAAGGCCATATGTCATTCATTGGCCAATTATTCCACCCCCTTATTGCGCTTCAATGACTCAGATCCATCATAGATCTGCCCCTCCATTACAAAAAGCTTTTGGTTGGCTTGACATTCTGGCTTTTCAAACATCACCAATCATCACATGTCTGTCTCCACGCTCACCCACATAGTTTCACATTTGAGCCAGTCATCCTCCTGACTTCAAGTAAGAAATATGTCCAACTTCATTCCGAATCCCGACCCAAATGAGAGAGATCAACCTGTGGTGCAATGCTGTTGATGAACAATAGAAACATTGAGTCATTTTTTGTGTAGATTTGTGTTTGTTAGCTAAGCGGACTTTTTGGGTCTTTGAGGAGTGTGAACCAGAAAAAAAAGCTGAGTGGACCAGGAAAATATATCTTGTCTTCGGGGAAGGTAGAAATTCCCTTCTGGGAAGATATGATCACCCATTAGGCCACAAACATTATAAATCATCACAACACAATAAATCTTGCACATTATAGTTGAATACCCACCCTCACTGCCTGACATCACATGAATCATCTCAACACTCACAATCACTCATATAGCACTCATTGGTGCATTACTTACCTGTTCCAGTTCAAACACAGTGAATCATTACACGTCCTCTTTGATTCATGTGAAACACATTGGCCAGTCTTGAAAATCAAATATTCTGGTGCAGTCCTGCTAAAGGATGAAAAAAAGGCACAGGATGGAGGCCATCAGACACAAACAAACAAAATAATATAATGTTCCCTTCTTTTTGTCAACGCAGTTCGGCAATAGAAAGTTCTATGGTGGCGCTCCAAATTTTGAGGTGAGAGACTGGTCTTACTTACTTCATGTGACAATTGCACCAGGTGCACTGAAAACATGTGCAGCAGACACACTGGTTCCTGGACAATCCAGATACTTTATTGTCAGCCTCCTGAGCACTTGTCATTGGCATCTCTTCCCATAGCATTACACCAATAGGTTTTGATCCAGATACAACTCTGTGGGGTCATCCAGATAGGTCTGGACCATCCTTTCAATAGTCATTGGTGCTCCAACTTGCTTGACCTCTATTGACTTCACCTCTGCACTGGACTTAAGCTTTGCCTTTAGAAACCAATCAAATGCAGATTTGGCGACCGATGCTCCTGTTCCTGTTGTTGTTGCTGGTGTTCTTGTTGTTGGCTTTGGCTGCTGTGAGCCAACAGCACTGCCCTCGGGCTCCATGGAAGTTAAAGGCGGCACCTCAGAACTTCTGTCCGGTAGTGGGCTTCTAATTACCAGCGGTTCCTGTTTTAGGTCGCTGGCTTGCTCATTAATCCACATCTTGTAGTTTCAAACATCCCACTCTGAAAAAGAAATTAAAGTGATCAGCAATTGCTTGTACAGTGGAACAATAATTGTGGCACACATGTAATGTTTGTATGACACAATGTCTCTTTGCAGCCTTGTATTAACAGCCAAGCAAAGGATTAAGCTCTACACCAACTCATGTGCATCTTCTTTTCGCCCACACTTGTACATTGCAGACACATCCTTTAGTTGTTCCTGTAGCAAATGCAACAATGGGGTAGCTTTACCCATCCTACTGTACTCATTGCTGACTTCCTGTGTGAAAACCTCAAAAGGAAGCAGAATCTCTGTCAGGCATTTGACTAAGCCCATTGGTCCATCTCTATGATCATGCCTTTCACAGTTGCATCCGCTCTTTGCATGACATATTAATTGATCAGTCTGTACTGCTCAAAAAGACGTTGCAACATGTAAATGTAAATGTCGGAATTTGTAAAGCGCACAGCTACCTCCACCGGAGGTGTCCCGGCGCTGTCCGTATACCGCTTAGGAACCCTTCCTGGCTTTCCTGGGAAATGTCCACTCCTGGGCACCCCCCAGGTGAAGCCAGGCATCCCAGCTTTTTTGGGGCCGTTGTGGAGACTAAGCAAGCTATTGCCCAGAGTTGCAGCGTGGGACCCATGATCAGAACAGGCACTGAGGCGAGAATATCCAGTCATGGGAATTAATGAGCCGGAGACCCGCCGAGGCGGGAATCGAACCCTGGTCCCTGGCCAGAGCTCTGCATCAAGGTCTGCCTGCTCTAACCATTGAGCCACACTTCTCCAACATGTAATAAGCTGAGTTCCCCACATGTTGGCACCTCCCATATGAGGGTTTTAACTGGTATTCTACTATTCAGCTGAATGATCCACATCTGCTTCCAGGCTTTAAAAGAATGGCTGAAATGAGTGCAGATTATACTGCAGGTTGACAGTAAGATGCTGGCTTGGGGCCAAATGTAGGAAGCAAAATTGCGCTCGTAAATGTTGAAATTCGCAGAATTTCAGCATTTGCGATCGCAATTAGGGCAGTGTGCTATGTAGCACACAAAAACCAATATGCAAAGTAAGGAATCGCAAAATTTTTGATTATTTATTTTACTATTGAATTTAAGGAATCACAAATTGCAATTCCTTAAATGCAATGTAGAAAGCACCCTAGTTGTGCGACTTTTGGCTTAACGAATCGCAAAATACCACCAACTTCAGGTTGGTGGTATTTTGCGATTTATTTGAAAAATGCACTTTTTGGCATTTTTTAAAGTGCCATGTGGGTCACATACATGCCCTTGGGGCATGTATGTGGGCCACATGTGCACACATGTCAATTTCAGGGGGTGCAAAAACGTGTCCTATTGACACCCTTAAAACCCTGAAATTGCATTCTCAATTTGCGATTCTCTAATTGAGAATCGTAAATTGAGAATGTCTTCCCACTCATTCCTATGGGCCTTCTAGCCGATAGGAATGAATGAGAAGGTATTCCTTATTTGCAAATTGCAAATTGTGATTAGCAAATAAGGAATAAGTGGGATTCACAATAAAATGTGCTAATCCTACCTACATTTTGTTTTGCGATTCTCTAATTGCAATTCCCTAAAAATCGCAATTTGAGAATTGCAAAATGAAAATTACCTACTTATGCCCCTTAATCTTCTTTTTTAAGAAAGTCCTGTTCAATTTTTTGATGCAGTGTGCCAAACACAGGGCTCTGAAAATAGAGGCTTTTATATAGCGCGGCTGCCCCCCTACGGGTATCCTGGCGCTCAGACTTAAATAGATCAACCTAGACACAGACCGGGTCAACAGTAGGGGCAGGCTTAAGGATCAATCCTGGGAAAGAGCCAGGTTTTTAGGCTCTTTCTAAACTCGGCCAGAGAATTAGCTTGTCTGATATTCTGAGGCAGCTCATTCCATAAGTGGGTGGCTGCCACACTAAAGGCCCTCCCCCCCCATCCTAGAGTGCCTAAATCTGGTGGTTGTCAGCAGATTTGCGCTAGAGGAGCAGAGCTGCCTTTTGGGATTATACCAGGTAAACTTCTCTTGCAGTGGGACAGGACCTGAGTTATGCACAGCTCTGTAGACAATGCAGAGTGATTTAAAGTGTACCCTTTCTTTAATAGGCAACCAATGAAGGGTTCTCAAAGCCACCATTGTAGAGGATCTGCGTTGCCTATTTAACACCATCTTCGCCGCCATAGACTGGACTCTCTGCAACCCCTGGAAGATGTATTGCGGTGCTCCCAAATACAAGGAATTGCAGTAGTCCAGCCTACTTAGCACTATATTCCTCACTACAAGGGAGCGCGAGTCTTTAGGGACTAGTGGAAGGATCTGTCGTAGCATGCGCATTAAAGAAAGGCATACGCCAACAGTTTTGTTAGCCTTTTTACTCCATTTGAAGGCTACTGTCCACCAAGACTCCCAGATAGCGCACCGTTTTGGCTGGAGCCAGGGGCTCCTCCTCCGGTGTAAGCCTGAACTCCAGAGGTATATGTTGGGACAGTCTGGCTGTGGGGCAATATACCACCTTCTATCTTCCCTCCATTGAATTGTAAAGAATTACTCTTAAGCCATCCAGAAGTCTGACGCATACACTGCTGGAATGTCTCCATCGATACTGCTTGCTTCCCCTCAAAGGAGAACACCAGTTGAGTGTCGTCGGCATAATTAACCAGGTCAATACCAAAGGATTTGATAATGGGGAACAGGGGCTGTAAATATTACTGTCATTGTCCGTGGCAACAAATCCAACGTTAAGCCCTCTGGGTTACAGTCATTCAAAGACCTTGCAGTTCAGCTCATCTAAGATGTTTTTAGCTAAATGAATTGTGTCCATGGTAATCATGGCTACTGTTTTGTGCTTCCAAGCACAATTAAAAGTTTCAGCAGGGCCAACGCTTACAAATATAATTTCTCTAACCCCCACAAAAGAGATCCAGTGTGCAGTGATGCACATGTAATCAGTGGCTTTGTAACTTGTTCACATGTCTGTCATCATCGGGTTAGTGTGAACAACACTCTTCTGCAAAGCTTATCCAACCAATTTCAGCGCATCCTGATGTAGTGCTGGAAAAGCAACTCTGACAAAATAGTCCTTGCTGAGAACCTTTCATTTTAGGAAGATGGCCGCTACAAATTCCAGAAAACCCACTCCTTCCACAAAAGAAAAAGAGAGACGGTCCAGTGCTAACATTTTAGCCAGCTTCCCAATATACAAACGTGCCATCGGCTGGTTGCATTCATACTACCCATCCTGCCAGGAATAGTAGCCTGGATTTATTTACTCTCTGGTGCCACTGACGCAAGCGAGTTCTTGAGAGAAGAAGGTGGAAGTCTCAGTGTGCATCTCAGTTGGGCATGCTCTTGACTTGGTGTCTTGATCTGACTCTAAGTCTTGCGCCATTGAGATGTTGCTGATGTGGGCAATAGTACTGCACTGCTGGGGACAGTGCTGATTTGTCTAACAAAAATATCATCCTCTTCTTCACCTTCCACCATTATCGGAGCAGTTTCAGATTACCTGCTATCACCACCTTTCCCAACACCACTTGCAGTTTTTTTGCGAAGGTGCACCTCCCCGTGGATTTCCAAGTGTTTTCTTAAATGGGTTGTTTGGCCTCCGGTACCATAGTTTGAACCAAGCTTAATTCAACTAACACTTGCGTTGCAAAGGGATCATATGGCAATTTTCGCCTCCTGCTTGCTACATGTAAAGACATCCCAAACTGGAAAGGTTCACTTCTGACACTGCTGCCCTTGCTAATGTCCGAAGTGGTGGTAGGTGGCTGTTTTGATGTTTGCCTCTCTGCAGTGCCTGCTTCTTCTTAGGTGGTTGTCGATGCTGTGGTGGTATCTGTGTTATGCCATATCCCTTAGAGCAGGTCTTCTCTGGGGCTGAACTAACATTTATGATGACAGGGCCATCAACATCTTCCTGTTCCTAATCCATAACTCTACGGCTTTTATGAACCAACCTTTTCCATTGCCTCTCCTAGCATGTCTCATACTGATGAGGGATCCAAGTTGAGTCTTGATCACCAGAAGAGAGGCTTTGAGAAGAAGATGGTGGAGTACCCTTCCTTTTTCTTGGAAGACAATGGATATTTTGAAAGAGGGGCTCGCTCATCTTCCTTACCATGAAGCTTAATCTCCTGAAGTGCTCCTTCTTTAGGAGGATCTACTATTGCTGGCTGTTGCTGTAGTTGCCCACTCAGATGAGTTTCCAGCAACGATTGAGGGGCATATTACCAACAACTAGCGATAATTATCGCTATGTTGGCTTAGCGACAATATTTTTATCGCCGAGCTGCGGCGATTTTTATCGCTTAGGAACCTTGCTATTATCAAGGTTTATCTCCTAAGCGATAAAAATCTGCCGAAATGCATGAATATCGCTGAAAAGTCAGCGATATTCATGCATTACCGAGCTAATGCTCTTAGCCATGTTATCCACCTACCATTGGATAACATGGCTAAGAACTGCTCAGGGGCAGGTGTTAGCTTTTGGAGATATTCGCGCTTAGCGCGAATATCTCCAAAAGTTGGTAATAGGAGATAGCGATGTTAGCGACTGTTTCCAGTCGCTAACATCTTGGCACGCCCACTTTGCATGTCATTAGTGATAAATTTCACTGACATGAAAAGCGGGGCCCAAGATGGTCGCTATCTCCTACTAGCTGTCGCTAACTGGTGTTAGCGACAGCTAGGTAATAGGGAGATAATTTTATCTCCGCTTTCTTGGCTTTTAAAGCCAAAAAAGCAGAGATACCCCCCCTTGATAATATGCCCCTCAGTACTTCTTTGCAAAAGAGATAACTTCAATTCAACATCACTGCTCATTGCCATTGCTATGATTACAGTGGCTGTCCCTGTGCCAGACATGGCCTTGGGCCAATGTTGGGTGGGGGGTGTTGATGCAGGAGTGCTGCTCCAAGCTTGCTCCGACAGGCCAGTACAGTTCTAGTTAGGGTTAGTTATTCCTTGGATTTGTGCCCATTAAGAATGTTGCGCCTGTTTGACAAACCTCTATGAAACTTTGCAGACCCTTTGCTCCTTTTACTTTGGTGGATGATGCAAAGATGTGCAGTGATTGGTTGAGGGGGAGCAAAGAAAAAAGGGGGTCGCAAAACGCTTTTTGGTCCCAAATGCTTTTTCCATAGACTGTGTATTCACGCTTAGCGGGCAAACACCCGGGAGGATTTCCATTGAATGTGGCAGGATTGTAGGTTATGTCTAGATAATCCTTTTGGGGGTGAGAGGTAAGTAGGGTAAGTAAGTATTTTTTAAGTTATAATGCATTTTACTATAGCAATTTCCCAGGCTACTGTAGTTTCGTAAAATTGTGTAGAAGTGGTACAGGGTAAAAACAAGTTATTCTGGTATTTGGCTAAGGACTTTGTTTACAAAAGTTAAAGGCAGCTGTGTTGTTTTATCACATAAGGGCTGTATTGTGGATTAAGCTCTTAAATCAATGTACATTTATAATTTTTCTCATGTTCAGCAGCGTAATATTCTGCTATAATAGAGATTAAACACAAAACCGACACATTTGAATGCTAAAGCCACGCTCAGTCTGGATAAGCACTTCAATCTAGCAGTCACAATTATTGGCCACATTATTCACCCATAGTCTTGTGTGGTTTCCCCTGACTTTTTGTCTTATGTCATCCTATTTTTGACTTTTTTGCTGACTTCGCTAACCTGTGCTAAAGTGCATGTGCTCTTTACATAAAACATGGTAACGCTGGTTTATCCAAATTGGCATATTCACTTTACTTATAAATCCCCAGTAAAGTGCACTACATGTGCCCAGGGCCTGTAAATCAAATGCTACTATTAGGCTTGCAGCATTGATTGTGCAACCCACTTGAGTAGCTTGTTAAACATTTCTCAGTTCTGCCCCTGCAGAGCCTGTGTCTGCAGTTTTAAACTGCCATATCTACCTGGCACATTAACCTCCTTCCAGGCACAAATGTTCCTTTTTATTACATATAGGTCACCCCTAAGGTAGGCCCTTGGACAGCCCATGGGCAGGGTGCTGTGTATTTAAAAGGCAGGACATGTACTTTTTAAGTTTTCCATATCCTAGTGGTGAAATAATCCTACATTCGTTTTTGCACTACTGCAAGGCCTATCTCTCCCATAGGGTAACAATGGGATTGCTTTATTATAGATATTATAAGTGCAATTTCCAATTGGGAAAAGATGAGACCCCCAATTGGGTGACTCTGGAATCTCAATTCAAAAACACAATTGATAGAGAAGTTGTTTTTTAAATTGCAAATCTGAAAATGCCACTTTTGGAAAGTTGTACAAAAGGGGGTGGTGATGGACGGAGCATCTGAACCAATCAAACACTCACACCCAGTCAAAAGATCTGGGTTTGATCCATCACCGTTCTTTAGCCCACTCTGCCACCCCAGTTCAGACATGGCTATATGCAAATCAGTCTGACCCTGTGCCTCATGGGAACAGTCCAGCCCGAACTGCCAAGCCATGCCTTCCCTGGACCGGAAACAAGCTTCCGAGGACCGGTTTCTGCATTCCAGCCGTCTTCAGCCCGGCTTGCTTGAATCCAGTGGCAAAGTGAGCAAGGGACTCACGTCTGAGCATACCGTGCCACACTTATGGCGGCCAAAAGCGGTACAAAAGGGGGTGGTGATGGACGGAGCATCTGAACCAATCAAACACTCACACCCAGTGAAAAGATCTGGGTTTGATCCATCACCGTTCTTTAGCCCACTTTGCCACCCCAGTTCAGACATGGCTATATGCAAATCAGTCTGACCCTGTGCCTCATGGGAACAGTCCAGCCCGAACTGCCAAGCCATGCCTTCCCTGGACCGGAAACAAGCTTCAGAGGGCCGGTTTTTGGCATTCCAGCCGTCTTCAGCCCGGCTTGCTTGAATCCAGTAGCAAAGTGAGCAAGTGACTCACGTCTGAGCATACCCTGCCACACTTATGGCAGCCAAAAGCGGTACAAAAGGGGGTGGTGATGGACGGAGCATCTGACCCAATCAAACACTCACACCCAGTCAAAGGATCTGGGTTTGATCCATCACCGTTCTTTAGCCCACTCTGCCACCCCAGTTCAGACATGGCTATATGCAAATCAGTCTGACCCTGTGCCTCATGGGAACAGTCCAGCCCGAACTGCCAAGCCATGCCTTCCCTGGACCGGAAACAAGCTTCCGAGGAACAGTTTCTGGCATTCCAGCCGTCTTCAGCCCGGCTTGCTTGAATCAAGTGGCAAAGTGAGCAAGGAACTCACGTCTGAGCATACCCTGCCACACTTATGGCGGCCAAAAGCGGTACAAAAGGGGGTGGTGATGGACGGAGCATCTGAACAAATCAAACACTCACACCCAGTCAAAACATCTGGGTTTGATCCATCACCGTTCTTTAGCCCACTCTGCCACCCCAGTTCAGACATGGCTATATGCAAATCAGTCCGACCCTGTGCCTCATGGGAACTGTCCAGCCCGAAACTGCCAAGCCATGCCTTCCCTGGACCGGAAACAAGCTACCGAGGACCGGTTTCTGGCATTCCAGCCGTCTTCAGCCCGGCTTCCTTGAATCCAGTGGCAAAGTGAGCAAGGGACTCACTTTGTCAGTGAAATTGCTCTCCCACCCTCGCAGCTCCACCATTAAGTGAGGTGCCCCTGCCCCTGCACTCTTGAGTGTTGGTGATCGAGGCCCTCCTCCACCCGCAGGTTTCCCTGCGCCTCATCCCTGGTGGTCCAGTGGACCTCTGTCTCCTTTCTTTCTTTCTGCTCCTTCACTCCTTTTTCTCCCCTTTCTATCTTTCACCTTTCTGCACCTCTGCTCTTTTGCGCCTTATTTCTGCCCATTTCCCTTTCTCTCCCTCTGCTCCTTCACTCGTTTTCACTCGTTTTTTTCCCTTTCTATCTTTCACCTTCCTGCACCTCTGCTCTTTTGTGCCTTATTTTTGCCCATTTTCCCTTTCTCTCCCTCTGCTCCTTCACCCGTTTTCACTCGTTTTTTTACCCTTTCTATCTTTCTCCTTTCTGCTCTTTTCTGCATCTCTGCTCTTTTGTGCCTTATTTCTGCTTATTTTCCCTTCTTTCTTTATCCCTTCTTTCCTCCCTTTACCTTTCCCCGCCGCTGCTGCCCCCGCGGACCCTCCCCCCCCAGCACGACCGGCCCAATCCAGCTCCCCTCCCCGCTCCCGCCTCCCAGCTGTCCAGCCCTCCCCGACCCCTACTTAATGGCGGCCACTGCGGGGACAGGCGAGCAAGACCACTGACTCATTGTCAGTGAAATTGCTCTCCCACCCTCGCAGCTCCACCATTAAGTGAGGTGCCCCTGCCCCTGCACTCTTGAGTGTTGGTGATCGAGGCCCTCCTCCACCCGCAGGTTTCCCTGCGCCTCATCCCTGGTGGTCCAGTGGACCTCTGTCTCCTTTATTTCTTTCTGCTCCTTCACTCCTTTTTCTCCCCTTTCTATCTTTCACCTTTCTGCACCTCTGCTCTTTTGCGCCTTATTTCTGCCCATTTCCCTTTCTCTCCCTCTGCTCCTTCACTCGTTTTCACTCGTTTTTTTCCCTTTCTATCTTTCACCTTCCTGCACCTCTGCTCTTTTGTGCCTTATTTTTGCCCATTTTCCCTTTCTCTCCCTCTGCTCCTTCACCCGTTTTCACTCGTTTTTTTACCCTTTCTATCTTTCTCCTTTCTGCTCTTTTCTGCATCTCTGCTCTTTTGTGCCTTATTTCTGCTTATTTTCCCTTCTTTCTTTATCCCTTCTTTCCTCCCTTTACCTTTCCCCGCCGCTGCTGCCCCCGCGGCCCCTCCCCCACCAGCACGACCGGCCCAATCCAGCTCCCCTCCCCGCTCCCGCCTCCCAGCTGTCCAGCCCTCCCCGACCCCTACTTAATGGCGGCCACTGCGGGGACAGGCGAGCAAGACCACTGACTCATTGTCAGTGAAATTGCTCTCCCACCCTCGCAGCTCCGCCATTAAGTGAGGTGCCCCTGCCCCTGCACTCTTGAGTGTTGGTGATCGAGGCCCTCCTCCACCCGCAGGTTTCCCTGCGCCTCATCCCTGGTGGTCCAGTGGACCTCTGTCTCCTTTCTTTCTTTCTGCTCCTTCACTCCTTTTTCTCCCCTTTCTATCTTTCACCTTTCTGCACCTCTGCTCTTTTGCGCCTTATTTCTGCCCATTTCCCTTTCTCTCCCTCTGCTCCTTCACTCGTTTTCACTCGTTTTTTTCCCTTTCTATCTTTCACCTTCCTGCACCTCTGCTCTTTTGTGCCTTATTTTTGCCCATTTTCCCTTTTTCTCCCTCTGCTCCTTCACCCGTTTTCACTTGTTTTTTTACCCTTTCTATCTTTCTCCTTTCTGCTCTTTTCTGCATCTCTGCTCTTTTGTGCCTTATTTCTGCTTATTTTCCCTTCTTTCTTTATCCCTTCTTTCCTCCCTTTACCTTTCCCCGCCGCTGCTGCCCCCGCGGCCCCTCCCCCCCCAGCACGACCGGCCCAATCCAGCTCCCCTCCCCGCTCCCGCCTCCCAGCTGTCCAGCCCTCCCCGACCCCTACTTAATGGCGGCCACTGCGGGGACAGGCGAGCAAGACCACTGACTCATTGTCAGTGAAATTGCTCTCCCACCCTCGCAGCTCCACCATTAAGTGAGGTGCCCCTGCCCCTGCACTCTTGAGTGTTGGTGATCGAGGCCCTCCTCCACCCGCAGGTTTCCCTGCGCCTCATCCTTGGTGGTCCAGTGGACCTCTGTCTCCTTTCTTTCTTTCTGCTCCTTCACTCCTTTTTCTCCCCTTTCTATCTTTCACCTTTCTGCACCTCTGCTCTTTTGCGCCTTATTTCTGCCCATTTCCCTTTCTCTCCCTCTGCTCCTTCACTCGTTTTCACTCGTTTTTTTCCCTTTCTATCTTTCACCTTCCTGCACCTCTGCTCTTTTGTGCCTTATTTTTGCCCATTTTCCCTTTTTCTCCCTCTGCTCCTTCACCCGTTTTCACTCGTTTTTTTACCCTTTCTATCTTTCTCCTTTCTGCTCTTTTCTGCATCTCTGCTCTTTTGTGCCTTATTTCTGCTTATTTTCCCTTCTTTCTTTATCCCTTCTTTCCTCCCTTTACCTTTCCCCGCCGCTGCTTCCCCCGCGGCCCCTCCCCCCCCAGCACGACCGGCCCAATCCAGCTCCCCTCCCCGCTCCCGCCTCCCAGCTGTCCAGCCCTCCCCGACCCCTACTTAATGGCGGCCACTGCGGGGACAGGCGAGCAAGACCACTGACTCATTGTCAGTGAAATTGCTCTCCCACCCTCGCAGCTCCACCATTAAGTGAGGTGCCCCTCCCCCTGCACTCTTGAGTGTTGGTGATCGAGGCCCTCCTCCACCCGCAGGTTTCCCTGCGCCTCATCCCTGGTGGTCCAGTGGACCTCTGTCTCCTTTCTTTCTTTCTGCTCCTTCACTCCTTTTTCTCCCCTTTCTATCTTTCACCTTTCTGCACCTCTGCTCTTTTGCGCCTTATTTCTGCCCATTTCCCTTTCTCTCCCTCTGCTCCTTCACTCGTTTTCACTCGTTTTTTTCCCTTTCTATCTTTCACCTTCCTGCACCTCTGCTCTTTTGTGCCTTATTTTTGCCCATTTTCCCTTTCTCTCCCTCTGCTCCTTCACCCGTTTTCACTCGTTTTTTTACCCTTTCTATCTTTCTCCTTTCTGCTCTTTTCTGCATCTCTGCTCTTTTGTGCCTTATTTCTGCTTATTTTCCCTTCTTTCTTTATCCCTTCTTTCCTCCCTTTACCTTTCCCCGCCGCTGCTGCCCCCGCGGCCCCTCCCCCCCAGCACGACCGGCCCAATCCAGCTCCCCTCCCCGCTCCCGCCTCCCAGCTGTCCAGCCCTCCCCGACCCCTACTTAATGGCGGCCACTGCGGGGACAGGCGAGCAAGACCACTGACTCATTGTCAGTGAAATTGCTCTCCCACCCTCGCAGCTCCACCATTAAGTGAGGTGCCCCTGCCCCTGCACTCTTGAGTGTTGGTGATCGAGGCCCTCCTCCACCCGCAGGTTTCCCTGCGCCTCATCCCTGGTGGTCCAGTGGACCTCTGTCTCCTTTCTTTCTTTCTGCTCCTTCACTCCTTTTTCTCCCCTTTCTATCTTTCACCTTTCTGCACCTCTGCTCTTTTGCGCCTTTTTTCTGCCCATTTCCCTTTCTCTCCCTCTGCTCCTTCACTCGTTTTCACTCGTTTTTTCCCTTTCTATCTTTCACCTTTCTGCACCTCTGCTCTTTTGTGCCTTATTTTTGCCCATTTTCCCTTTCTCTCCCTCTGCTCCTTCACCCGTTTTCACTCGTTTTTTTACCCTTTCTATCTTTCTCCTTTCTGCTCTTTTCTGCATCTCTGCTCTTTTGTGCCTTATTTCTGCTTATTTTCCCTTCTTTCTTTATCCCTTCTTTCCTCCCTTTACCTTTCCCCGCCGCTGCTGCCCCCGCGGCCCCTCCCCCCCCAGCACGACCGGCCCAATCCAGCTCCCCTCCCCGCTCCCGCCTCCCAGCTGTCCAGCCCTCCCCGACCCCTACTTAATGGCGGCCACTGCGGGGACAGGCGAGCAAGACCACTGACTCATTGTCAGTGAAATTGCTCTCCCACCCTCGCAGCTCCACCATTAAGTGAGGTGCCCCTGCCCCTGCACTCTTGAGTGTTGGTGATCGAGGCCCTCCTCCACCCGCAGGTTTCCCTGCGCCTCATCCCTGGTGGTCCAGTGGACCTCTGTCTCCTTTCTTTCTTTCTGCTCCTTCACTCCTTTTTCTCCCCTTTCTATCTTTCACCTTTCTGCACCTCTGCTCTTTTGCGCCTTATTTCTGCCCATTTCCCTTTCTCTCCCTCTGCTCCTTCACTCGTTTTCACTCGTTTTTTTCCCTTTCTATCTTTCACCTTCCTGCACCTCTGCTCTTTTGTGCCTTATTTTTGCCCATTTTCCCTTTCTCTCCCTCTGCTCCTTCACCCGTTTTCACTCTTTTTTTACCCTTTCTATCTTTCTCCTTTCTGCTCTTTTCTGCATCTCTGCTCTTTTGTGCCTTATTTCTGCTTATTTTCCCTTCTTTCTTTATCCCTTCTTTCCTCCCTTTACCTTTCCCCGCCGCTGCTGCCCCCGCGGACCCTCCCCCCCCAGCACGACCGGCCCAATCCAGCTCCCCTCCCCGCTCCCGCCTCCCAGCTGTCCAGCCCTCCCCGACCCCTACTTAATGGCGGCCACTGCGGGGACAGGCGAGCAAGACCACTGACTCATTGTCAGTGAAATTGCTCTCCCACCCTCGCAGCTCCACCATTAAGTGAGGTGCCCCTGCCCCTGCACTCTTGAGTGTTGGTGATCGAGGCCCTCCTCCACCCGCAGGTTTCCCTGCGCCTCATCCCTGGTGGTCCAGTGGACCTCTGTCTCCTTTATTTCTTTCTGCTCCTTCACTCCTTTTTCTCCCCTTTCTATCTTTCACCTTTCTGCACCTCTGCTCTTTTGCGCCTTATTTCTGCCCATTTCCCTTTCTCTCCCTCTGCTCCTTCACTCGTTTTCACTCGTTTTTTTCCCTTTCTATCTTTCACCTTCCTGCACCTCTGCTCTTTTGTGCCTTATTTTTGCCCATTTTCCCTTTCTCTCCCTCTGCTCCTTCACCCGTTTTCACTCGTTTTTTTACCCTTTCTATCTTTCTCCTTTCTGCTCTTTTCTGCATCTCTGCTCTTTTGTGCCTTATTTCTGCTTATTTTCCCTTCTTTCTTTATCCCTTCTTTCCTCCCTTTACCTTTCCCCGCCGCTGCTGCCCCCGCGGCCCCTCCCCCCCCAGCACGACCGGCCCAATCCAGCTCCCCTCCCCGCTCCCGCCTCCCAGCTGTCCAGCCCTCCCCGACCCCTACTTAATGGCGGCCACTGCGGGGACAGGCGAGCAAGACCACTGACTCATTGTCAGTGAAATTGCTCTCCCACCCTTGCAGCTCCGCCATTAAGTGAGGTGCCCCTGCCCCTGCACTCTTGAGTGTTGGTGATCGAGGCCCTCCTCCACCCGCAGGTTTCCCTGCGCCTCATCCCTGGTGGTCCAGTGGACCTCTGTCTCCTTTCTTTCTTTCTGCTCCTTCACTCCTTTTTCTCCCCTTTCTATCTTTCACCTTTCTGCACCTCTGCTCTTTTGCGCCTTATTTCTGCCCATTTCCCTTTCTCTCCCTCTGCTCCTTCACTCGTTTTCACTCGTTTTTTTCCCTTTCTATCTTTCACCTTCCTGCACCTCTGCTCTTTTGTGCCTTATTTTTGCCCATTTTCCCTTTCTCTCCCTCTGCTCCTTCACCCGTTTTCACTCGTTTTTTTACCCTTTCTATCTTTCTCCTTTCTGCTCTTTTCTGCATCTCTGCTCTTTTGTGCCTTATTTCTGCTTATTTTCCCTTCTTTCTTTATCCCTTCTTTCCTCCCTTTACCTTTCCCCGCCGCTGCTGCCCCCGCGGCCCCTCCCCCCCCAGCACGACCGGCCCAATCCAGCTCCCCTCCCCGCTCCCGCCTCCCAGCTGTCCAGCCCTCCCCGACCCCTACTTAATGGCGGCCACTGCGGGGACAGGCGAGCAAGACCACTGACTCATTGTCAGTGAAATTGCTCTCCCACCCTCGCAGCTCCGCCATTAAGTGAGGTGCCCCTGCCCCTGCACTCTTGAGTGTTGGTGATCGAGGCCCTCCTCCACCCGCAGGTTTCCCTGCGCCTCATCCCTGGTGGTCCAGTGGACCTCTGTCTCCTTTCTTTCTTTCTGCTCCTTCACTCCTTTTTCTCCCCTTTCTATCTTTCACCTTTCTGCACCTCTGCTCTTTTGCGCCTTATTTCTGCCCATTTCCCTTTCTCTCCCTCTGCTCCTTCACTCGTTTTCACTCGTTTTTTTCCCTTTCTATCTTTCACCTTCCTGCACCTCTGCTCTTTTGTGCCTTATTTTTGCCCATTTTCCCTTTCTCTCCCTCTGCTCCTTCACCCGTTTTCACTCGTTTTTTTACCCTTTCTATCTTTCTCCTTTCTGCTCTTTTCTGCATCTCTGCTCTTTTGTGCCTTATTTCTGCTTATTTTCCCTTCTTTCTTTATCCCTTCTTTCCTCCCTTTACCTTTCCCCGCCGCTGCTGCCCCCGCGGCCCCTCCCCCCCCAGCACGACCGGCCCAATCCAGCTCCCCTCCCCGCTCCCGCCTCCCAGCTGTCCAGCCCTCCCCGACCCCTACTTAATGGCGGCCACTGCGGGGACAGGCGAGCAAGACCACTGACTCATTGTCAGTGAAATTGCTCTCCCACCCTCGCAGCTCCACCATTAAGTGAGGTGCCCCTGCCCCTGCACTCTTGAGTGTTGGTGATCGAGGCCCTCCTCCACCCGCAGGTTTCCCTGCGCCTCATCCTTGGTGGTCCAGTGGACCTCTGTCTCCTTTCTTTCTTTCTGCTCCTTCACTCCTTTTTCTCCCCTTTCTATCTTTCACCTTTCTGCACCTCTGCTCTTTTGCGCCTTATTTCTGCCCATTTCCCTTTCTCTCCCTCTGCTCCTTCACTCGTTTTCACTCGTTTTTTTCCCTTTCTATCTTTCACCTTCCTGCACCTCTGCTCTTTTGTGCCTTATTTTTGCCCATTTTCCCTTTCTCTCCCTCTGCTCCTTCACCCGTTTTCACTCGTTTTTTTACCCTTTCTATCTTTCTCCTTTCTGCTCTTTTCTGCATCTCTGCTCTTTTGTGCCTTATTTCTGCTTATTTTCCCTTCTTTCTTTATCCCTTCTTTCCTCCCTTTACCTTTCCCCGCCGCTGCTGCCCCCGCGGCCCCTCCCCCCCCAGCACGACCGGCCCAATCCAGCTCCCCTCCCCGCTCCCGCCTCCCAGCTGTCCAGCCCTCCCCGACCCCTACTTAATGGCGGCCACTGCGGGGACAGGCGAGCAAGACCACTGACTCATTGTCAGTGAAATTGCTCTCCCACCCTCGCAGCTCCACCATTAAGTGAGGTGCCCCTGCCCCTGCACTCTTGAGTGTTGGTGATCGAGGCCCTCCTCCACCCGCAGGTTTCCCTGCGCCTCATCCCTGGTGGTCCAGTGGACCTCTGTGTCCTTTCTTTCTTTCTGCTCCTTCACTCCTTTTTCTCCCCTTTCTATCTTTCACCTTTCTGCACCTCTGCTCTTTTGCGCCTTTTTTCTGCCCATTTCCCTTTCTCTCCCTCTGCTCCTTCACTCGTTTTCACTCGTTTTTTTCCCTTTCTATCTTTCACCTTCCTGCACCTCTGCTCTTTTGTGCCTTATTTTTGCCCATTTTCCCTTTCTCTCCCTCTGCTCCTTCACCCGTTTTCACTCGTTTTTTTACCCTTTCTATCTTTCTCCTTTCTGCTCTTTTCTGCATCTCTGCTCTTTTGTGCCTTATTTCTGCTTATTTTCCCTTCTTTCTTTATCCCTTCTTTCCTCCCTTTACCTTTCCCCGCCGCTGCTGCCCCCGCGGCCCCTCCCCCCCCAGCACGACCGGCCCAATCCAGCTCCCCTCCCCGCTCCCGCCTCCCAGCTGTCCAGCCCTCCCCGACCGCTACTTAATGGCGGCCACTGCGGGGACAGGCGAGCAAGACCACTGACTCATTGTCAGTGAAATTGCTCTCCCACCCTCGCAGCTCCACCATTAAGTGAGGTGCCCCTGCCCCTGCACTCTTGAGTGTTGGTGATTGAGGCCCTCCTCCACCCGCAGGTTTCCCTGCGCCTCATCCCTGGTGGTCCAGTGGACCTCTGTCTCCTTTCTTTCTTTCTGCTCCTTCACTCCTTTTTCTCCCCTTTCTATCTTTCACCTTTCTGCACCTCTGCTCTTTTGCGCCTTATTTCTGCCCATTTCCCTTTCTCTCCCTCTGCTCCTTCACTCGTTTTCACTCGTTTTTTTCCCTTTCTATCTTTCACCTTCCTGCACCTCTGCTCTTTTGTGCCTTATTTTTGCCCATTTTCCCTTTCTCTCCCTCTGCTCCTTCACCCGTTTTCACTCGTTTTTTTACCCTTTCTATCTTTCTCCTTTCTGCTCTTTTCTGCATCTCTGCTCTTTTGTGCCTTATTTCTGCTTATTTTCCCTTCTTTCTTTATCCCTTCTTTCCTCCCTTTACCTTTCCCCGCCGCTGCTGCCCCCGCGGCCCCTCCCCCCCCAGCACGACCGGCCCAATCCAGCTCCCCTCCCCGCTCCCGCCTCCCAGCTGTCCAGCCCTCCCCGACCCCTACTTAATGGCGGCCACTGCGGGGACAGGCGAGCAAGACCACTGACTCATTGTCAGTGAAATTGCTCTCCCACCCTCGCAGCTCCACCATTAAGTGAGGTGCCCCTGCCCCTGCACTCTTGAGTGTTGGTGATCGAGGCCCTCCTCCACCCGCAGGTTTCCCTGCGCCTCATCCCTGGTGGTCCAGTGGACCTCTGTCTCCTTTCTTTCTTTCTGCTCCTTCACTCCTTTTTCTCCCCTTTCTATCTTTCACCTTTCTGCACCTCTGCTCTTTTGCGCCTTATTTCTGCCCATTTCCCTTTCTCTCCCTCTGCTCCTTCACTCGTTTTCACTCGTTTTTTTCCCTTTCTATCTTTCACCTTCCTGCACCTCTGCTCTTTTGTGCCTTATTTTTGCCCATTTTCCCTTTCTCTCCCTCTGCTCCTTCACCCGTTTTCACTCGTTTTTTTACCCTTTCTATCTTTCTCCTTTCTGCTCTTTTCTGCATCTCTGCTCTTTTGTGCCTTATTTCTGCTTATTTTCCCTTCTTTCTTTATCCCTTCTTTCCTCCCTTTACCTTTCCCCGCCGCTGCTGCCCCCGCGGCCCCTCCCCCCCCAGCACGACCGGCCCAATCCAGCTCCCCTCCCCGCTCCCGCCTCCCAGCTGTCCAGCCCTCCCCGACCCCTACTTAATGGCGGCCACTGCGCGGCCGCTACGCGGCCGCGGGCTGCGGGCGCGCCGCTGGTGCACCGAAGGCGCGTCAAAGGCAAGCACGTCTGCGCCCGTCTGCGACCCGTCCGCGACCAGCACCAGGAACCCTGGACCTCCGCCCCGCCAACGCTACGACCCAGCAGCACTCCACGCACTCAACCCAGGCTGCAACAACAACTGCAAGCTAGCATCACCAGCCGACACCCATGGACCCTTCAGCTGTCACCGCTGCCGGCACACCTGCAGCACCGCCAAGAACACGGATCCAGCACAACCCGCCCACAAGAACACAACCGAACCGAAGACCCTACAATGCATCCTCCTCAACGTCCGATCCCTCCACAAACACGCCACAGAAATCTGGGACCTCCTCGACAGCACAACCCCAGACGTAGCATTCTTCACCGAAACCTGGACCAACACCACCTCAGGACCGGACATCGCCATCGCCATCCCCCAAGGATACAAGATCTCCAGGAAGGACCGCCCCATCCACCCAGGAGGAGGAATCGCCATCGTCCACAAATCCAGCCTCCGCCTGAGCACACTCCCTGACGAGTCCACAGAACTGATGGAACACCTTCACTTCAAGATACTGGCCAGCCCCACCGCCGCCCTCCGAGGAACCCTCATCTACCGACCCCCTGGACCCCGCGGACCCTTCGCCAACTCCATTACGGACATTATCTCCCCGCAGGCCATCGTATCCACCAACTACACTCTGCTGGGAGACCTCAACTTCCACCTCGACAATCAACTGGACCCCAACACCACATCCCTCCTGGACAACCTCCACAACATTGGACTCCGCCAGATCGTGACCGAGCCCACGCACTCAGCAGGACACACCCTCGACCCCCTCTTCACTACAGGAAACTCCATCACCTTCAGCCACACCACCAAACTCCCATGGACCAACCATCGTTGCGTCCACTTCACCTTCAGAACACCCACCATCCACAGACACCAGCACCTGCTTCCACAAAGAAACTGGACCAAAATCACCGATGACCAGCTCACCTCCTCACTCAACAACTCCACCCCAACCATCGCGGAAAACGACGACCCCAACACCGCAGCCCGAACCCTGCATAGATGGATCTCGGACAGCACCAACACCATAGCCCCCCTCAAGAAAAACAACAATACCCGTGCCAAGAAAGCCAGATGGTTTACCACCGAACTTCGAGAGTCCAGGCGCACATGCCGCCGCCTCGAAAAGGCCTGGAGAAACACCAAATCCACAGAAGCCCACAACAACTTCAGAGCCGCCACCAACGCCCACCATCAACTCATCAGAAAAAACGAGGAAAAAAGCGATTGAAGACAGAATCTCCACCCACGCACACAACAGCAAGGAACTCTTCAGCATCATCAAGGAGTTTGCCCAACCCACCAGTGAGTCTACCGACATCCCTCCCTCACAAGACCTCTGCGACAAACTCAGCATCTTTTTCCACCACAAAATCAAGAGCATCTACGACAACTTCGACGAAGACAACCAACACACTGAACCCTCACCAACCACCCCCGACACCCGGAAACCAGCGATTGATGACTGGACAGCCCTCACCACCGAAGACACACTGAAGACAATGAAGTCAATCCACTCAGGGGCCCCCACGGACCCCTGCCCCCACCACATCTTCAACAGAGCCGCCAACACCATCGCACCCATGCTCCGCCAAACCATCAACCGCTCCCTGGCGACCGCCTCATTCCCCGACGACTGGAAACACGCCGAGGTCAACCCCCTCCTAAAGAAACCCTCAGCGGACCCCACCGACCTCAAAAACTACAGACCCATCTCCCTGCTCCCGTTCCCAGCGAAAGTCATCGAGAAAGCCATCAACAGCCAACTCGCCACATTCATCGAAGAACACAACATCCTTGACTCCTCCCAATCCGGCTTCAGAAAAAACCACAGTACGGAAACCGCCCTCCTCGCCGCAACAGACGACATCCGCACCTTACTGGACAAAGGAGAAACAGTAGCCCTCATCCTCCTCGACCTATCAGCGGCGTTCGACACAGTCTCCCACCGCACCCTAATACGCAGACTCTACGATGCAGGAATCCAGGACAAGGCCCTCGACTGGATCTGCTCCTTCCTCTCCAGCAGGACGCAGCGGGTCAGACTCCCCCCTTTCCTCTCGGACCCCACACCTATCACCTGCGGAGTCCCCCAGGGCTCCTCCCTCAGCCCGACGCTCTTCAACGTCTACATGGCTCCACTTGCCCCCATCGTCAGAACCTACGGACTCAACATCGTGTCATATGCAGACGACACCCAGCTCATCCTCTCCCTATCCAACGAGCCCAACACCGCCAGACGCAACTTTCGAGAAGGCATGGAAGCCGTCGCCAAATGGATGAAAAACAGCTGCCTACAACTAAACGCCAACAAAACAGAAGTACTCATCATGGGCCCAAACCCCGACGCCTGGAGTGACACCTGGTGGCCCACCGCCCTCGGAAACCCGCCAACCCCCACAGACCACGCACGCAACCTGGGAATCATCCTGGACTCCGAGCTCAAAATGGACCGCCAGATCAACTCTGTCTCATCTTCCTGCTTCCACACCCTCCGCCTCCTTCGTAAGACCTTCAAATGGATCCCCCTCGAACACCGAAAGACAGTCACTCACGCCCTGGTCACCAGCAGACTCGACTACGGCAACGCACTCTACGCCGGAATAAACAAAAACCTCATCCGCAAGCTACAGAACATCCAGAACGCCGCCGCAAGACTGGTCCTCAACCTGCCAAAACACTGCCACATCTCCCAGCACCTGCGCACACTCCACTGGCTCCCCGTCGAGGCGAGAATCACCTTTAAGATGCTCACCCACGCACACAAGGCCCTCCACGGCACCGGACCAGCATACCTGAACAGCCGACTCAAATTCCACGCACCCCAGAGGACCCTACGATCAGCCCAGCTTTCCTACGCTGTGGTCCCCAGCACCAGAAAGACCAGATCGGGAGGCCGCTCCTTCTCCTTCCTCGCGGCCAAAGCATGGAACGCCCTTCCGCTCCACCTCAGACAGACAACATCGCTCCCCATCTTCGCAAGAAACCTCAAAACCTGGCTCTTCGACAGACCCCCTCCTTGATGGAATGGAACCTGCACCCCCCCAAGCCCCCCCCCCACCCCTAGCGCCTTGAGACCCTTACGGGTGAGTAGTCGCACCTTAACAACCTCCTGATTGATTGATTGATACCCTGCCACACTTATGGCGGCCAAAAGCGGTACAAAATGGGGTGGTGATGGACGGAGCATCTGAACCAATCAAACACTCACACCCAGTCAAAAGATCTGGGTTTGATCCATCACCGTTCTTTAGCCCACTCTGCCACCCCAGTTCAGACATGGCGATATGCAAATCAGTCTGACCCTGTGCCTCATGGGAACAGTCAAGCCTGAACTGCCAAGCCATGCCTTCCCTGGACCGGAAACAAGCTTCCGAGGACCGGTTTCTGGCATTCCAGCCGTCTTCAGCCCGGCTTGCTTGAATCCAGTGGAAAAGTGAGCAAGGGACTCACGTCTGAGCATACCCTGCCACACTTATGGTGGCCAAAAGCGGTACAAAAGGGGGTGGTGAGGGACGGAGCATCTGAACCAATCAAACACTCATACCCAGTCAAAAGATCTGGGTTTGATCCATCACCGTTCTTTAGCCCACTCTGTCACCCCAGTTCAGACATGGCTATATGCAAATCAGTCTGACCCTGTGCCTCATGGGAACAGTCCAGCCCGAAATGACAAGCCATGCCTTCCCTGGACTGGAAACAAGCTTCCGAGGACCGGTTTCTGGCATTCCAGCCGTCTTTAGCCCGGCTTGCTTGAATCCATTGGCAAAGTGAGCAAGGGACTCACGTCTGAGCATACCTTGCCACACTTATGGCGGCCAAAAGTGGTACAAAAGGGGGTGGTGATGGACGGAGCATCTGAACCAATCAAACACTCACACCCAGTCAAGACATCTGGGTTTGATCCATCACCGTTCTTTAGCCCACTCTGCCACCCCAGTTCAGACATGGCTATATGCAAATCAGTCTGACCCTGTGCCTCATGGGAATAGTCCAGCCCGGACTGCCAAGCCATGCCTTCCCTGGACCGGAAACAAGCTTCCGAGGACCGGTTTCTGGCATTCCAGCAGTCTTCAGCCCGGCTTGCTTGAATCCAGTGGCAAAGTGAGCAAGGGACTCACGTCTGTGCATACCCTGCCACACTTATGGCGGCAAAAAGCGGTACAAAAGGGGGTGGTGATGGAAGGAGCATCTAAACCAATAAAACACTCACACCCAGTCAAAAGATCTGGGTTTGATCCATCACCGTTCTTTAGCCCACTCTGCCACCCCAGTTCAGACATGGCTATATGCAAATCAGTCTGACCCTGTGCCTCATGGGAACAGTCCAGCCCGAACTGCCAAGCCATGCCTTCCCTGGACCGGAAACAAGCTTCCGAGGATCGGTTTCTGCATTCCAGCCGTCTTCAGCCCGGCTTGCTTGAATCCAGTGGCAAAGTGAGCAAGGGACTCACGTCTGAGCATACCGTGCCACACTTATGGCGGCCAAAAGCGGTACAAAAGGGGGTGGTGATGGACGGAGCATCTGAACAAATCAAACACTCACACCCAGTCAAAACATCTGCGTTTGATCCATCACCGTTCTTTAGCCCACTCTGTCACCCCAGTTCAGACATGGCTATATGCAAATCAGTCCGACCCTGTGCCTCATGGGAACTGTCCAGCCCGAACTGCCAAGCCATGCCTTCCCTGGACCAGAAACAAGCTTCCGAGGACCGGTTTCTGGCATTCCAGCCGTCTTCAGCCCGGCTTGCTTGAATCCAGTGGCAAAGTGAGCAAGGGACTCACGTCTGAGCATACCCTGCCACACTTATGGCGGCCAAAAGCGGTACAAAAGGGGATGGTGATGGACGGAGCATCTGAACCAATCAAACACTCACACCCAGTCAAAAGATCTGGGTTTGATCCATCACCGTTCTTTAGCCCACTCTGCCACCCCAGTTCAGACATGGCGATATGCAAATCAGTCTGACCCTGTGCCTCATGGGAACAGTCAAGCCTGAACTGCCAAGCCATGCCTTCCCTGGACCGGAAACAAGCTTCCGAGGACCGGTTTCTGGCATTCCAGCCGTCTTCAGCCCGGCTTGCTTGAATCCAGTAGCAAAGTGAGCAAGTGACTCATGTCTGAGCATACCCTGCCACACTTATGGCGGCCAAAAGCGGTACAAAAGGGGGTGGTGATGGACGGAGCATCTGACCCAATCAAACACTCACACCCAGACAAAGGATCTGGGTTTGATCCATCACCGTTCGTTAGCCCACTCTGCCACCCCAGTTCAGACATGGCTATATGCAAATCAGTCTGACCCTGTGCCTCATGGGAACAGTCCAGCCCGAACTGCCAAGCCATGCCTTCCCTGGACCGGAAACAAGCTTCCGAGAAACAGTTTCTGGCATTCCAGCCGTCTTAAGCCCGGCTTGCTTGAATCCAGTGGCAAAGTGAGCAAGGAACTCACGTCTGAGCATACCCTGCCACACTTATGGCGGCCAAAAGCGGTACAAAAGGGGGTGGTGATGGACGGAGCATCTGAACAAATCAAACACTCACACCCAGTCAAAACATCTGGGTTTGATCCATCACCGATCTTTAGCCCACTCTGCCACCCCAGTTCAGACATGGCTATATGCAAATCAGTCCGACCCTGTGCCTCATGGGAACTGTCCAGCCCGAACTGCCAAGCCATGCCTTCCCTGGACCGGAAACAAGCTTCCGAGGACCGGTTTCTGGCATTCCAGCCGTCTTCAGCCCGGCTTGCTTGAATCCAGTGGCAAAGTGAGCAAGGGACTCACGTCTGAGCATACCCTGCCACACTTATGGCGGCCAAAAGCGGTACAAAAGGGGGTGGTGATGGACGGAGCATCTGAACCAATCAAACACTCACACCCAGTCAAAAGATCTGGGTTTGATCCATCACCGTTCTTTAGCCCACTCTGCCACCCCAGTTCAGACATGGCGATATGCAAATCAGTCTGACCCTGTGCCTCATGGGAACAGTCAAGCCAAAACTGCCAAGCCATGCCTTCCCTGGACCGGAAACAAGCTTCCGAGGACCGGTTTCTGGCATTCCAGCTGTCTTCAGCCCGGCTTGCTTGAATCCAGTGGCAAAGTGAGCAAGGGACTCACGTCTCAGCATACCCTGCCACACTTATGGCGGCCAAAAGCGGTACAAAAGGGGGTGGTGATGGACGGAGCATCTGAACCAATCAAACACTCATACCCAGTCAAAAGATCTGGGTTTGATCCATCACCGTTCTTTAGCCCACTCTGTCACCCCAGTTCAGACATGGCTATATGCAAATCAGTCTGACCCTGTGCCTCATGGGAACAGTCCAGCCCGAACTGCCAAGCCATGCCTTCCCTGGACTGGAAACAGGCTTCCGAGGACCGGTTTCTGGCATTCCAGCCGTCTTTAGCCCGGCTTGCTTGAATCCAGTGGCAAAGTGAGCAAGGGACTCACGTCTGAGCATACCCTGCCACACTTATGGCGGCCAAAAGCGGTACAAAAGGGGGTGGTGATGGACGGAGCATCTGAACCAATCAAACACTCACACCCAGTCAAAAGATCTGGGTTTGATCCATCACCGTTCTTTAGCCCACTCTGCCACCCCAGTTCAGACATGGCTATATGCAAATCAGCCTGACCCTGTGCCTCATGGGAACAGTCCAGCCCGAACTGCCAAGCCATGCCTTCCCTGGACCGGAAACAAGCTTCCGAGGACCGGTTTCTGGCATTCCAGCCGTCTTCAGCCCGGCTTGCTAGAATCTAGTGGCAAACTGAGCAAGGGACTCAAGTCTGAGCATACCCTGCCACACTTATGGCGGCCAAAAGCGGTACAAAAGGGGGTGGTGATGGACGGAGCATCTGAACCAATCAAACACTCACACCCAGTCAAAAGATCTGGGTTTGATCCATCACCGTTCTTTAGCCCACTCTGCCACCCCAGTTCAGACATGGCGATATGCAAATCAGTCTGACCCTGTGCCTCATGGGAACAGTCAAGCCAAAACTGCCAAGCCATGCCTTCCCTGGACCGGAAACAAGCTTCCGAGGACCGGTTTCTGGCATTCCAGCTGTCTTCAGCCCGGCTTGCTTGAATCCAGTGGCAAAGTGAGCAAGGGACTCACGTCTGAGCATACCCTGCCACACTTATGGCGGCCAAAAGCGGTACAAAAGGGGGTGGTGATGGACGGAGCATCTGAACCAATCAAACACTCACACCCAGTCAAAAGATCTGGGTTTGATCCATCACCGTTCTTTAGCCCACTCTGCCACCCCAGTTCAGACATGGCGATATGCAAATCAGTCTGACCCTGTGCCTCATGGGAACAGTCAAGCCAAAACTGCCAAGCCATGCCTTCCCTGGACCGGAAACAAGCTTCCGAGGACCGGTTTCTGGCATTCCAGCTGTCTTCAGCCCGGCTTGCTTGAATCCAGTGGCAAAGTGAGCAAGGGACTCACGTCTCAGCATACCCTGCCACACTTATGGCGGCCAAAAGCGGTACAAAAGGGGGTGGTGATGGACGGAGCATCTGAACCAATCAATCACTCATACCCAGTCAAAAGATCTGGGTTTGATCCATCACCGTTCTTTAGCCCACTCTGTCACCCCAGTTCAGACATGGCTATATGCAAATCAGTCTGACCCTGTGCCTCATGGGAACAGTCCAGCCCGAACTGCCAAGCCATGCCTTCCCTGGACTGGAAACAGGCTTCCGAGGACCGGTTTCTGGCATTCCAGCCGTCTTTAGCCCGGCTTGCTTGAATCCAGTGGCAAAGTGAGCAAGGGACTCACGTCTGAGCATACCCTGCCACACTTATGGCGGCCAAAAGCGGTACAAAAGGGGGTGGTGATGGACGGAGTATCTGAACCAATCAAACACTCACACCCAGTTAAGACATCTGGGTTTGATCCATTACCGTTCTTTAGCCCACTCTGCCACCCCAGTTCAGACATGGCTATATGCAAATCAGTCTGACCCTGTGCCTCATGGGAATAGTCCAGCCCGGACTGCCAAGCCATGCCTTCCCTGGACCGGAAACAAGCTTCCGAGGACCGGTTTCTGGCATTCCAGCAGTCTTCAGCTCGGCTTGCTTGAATCCAGTGGCAAAGTGAGCAAGGGACTCACGTCTGTGCATACCCTGCCACACTTATGGCGGCAAAAAGCGGTACAAAAGGGGGTGGTGATGGACGGAGCATCTGAACCAATAAAACACTCACACCCAGTCAAAAGATCTGGGTTTGATCCATCACCGTTCTTTAGCCCACTCTGCCACCCCAATTCAGATATGGCTATATGCAAATCATTCTGACCCTGTGCCTCATGGGAACAGTCCAGGCCGAACTGCCAAGCCATGCCTTCCCTGGACCGGAAACAAGCTTCCCAGGACCGGTTTCTGGCATTCCAGCCGTCTTCAGCCCGGCTTGCTTGAATCCAGTGGCAAAGTGAGCAAGGGACTCACGTCTGAGCATACCCTGCCCACTTATGGTGGCCAAAAGCGGTACAAAAGGGGGTGGTGATGGACGGAGCATCTGAACCAATCAAACACTCACACCCAGTCAAAAGATCTGGGTTTGATCCATCACCGTTCTTTAGCCCACTCTGCCACCCCAGTTCAGACATGGCTATATGCAAATCAGCCTGACCCTGTGCCTCATGGGAACAGTCCAGCCCGAACTGCCAAGCCATGCCTTCCCTGGACCGGAAACAAGCTTCCGAGGACCGGTTTCTGGCATTCCAGCCGTCTTCAGCCCGGCTTGCTTGAATCCAGTGGCAAACTGAGCAAGGGACTCAAGTCTGAGCATACCCTGCCACACTTATGGCGGCCAAAAGCGGTACAAAAGGGGGTGGTGATGGACGGAGCATCTGAACCAATCAAACACTCACACCCAGTCAAAAGATCTGGGTTTGATTCATCACCGTTCTTTAGCCCTCTCTACCACCCCAGTTCAGACATGGCTAAATGCAAATCAGTCTGACCCTGTGCCTCATGGGAACAGTCCAGCCCGAACTGCCAAGCCATGCCTTCCCTGGATCGGAAACAAGCTTCCGAGGACCGGTTGCTGGCATTCCAGCCGTCTTCAGCCCTGCTTGCTTGAATCCAGTGGCAAAGTGAGCAAGGGACTCACGCCTGAGCATACCCTGCAACACTTATGGCGGCCAAAAGCGGTACAAAAGGGGGTGGTGATGGACGGAGCATCTGAACCAATCAATCACTCATACCCAGTCAAAAGATCTGGGTTTGATCCATCACCGTTCTTTAGCCCACTCTGTCACCCCAGTTCAGACATGGCTATATGCAAATCAGTCTGACCCTGTGCCTCATGGGAACAGTCCAGCCCTAACTGCCAAGCCATGCCTTCCCTGGACTGGAAACAGGCTTCCGAGGACCGGTTTCTGGCATTCCAGCCGTCTTTAGCCCGGCTAGCTTGAATCCAGTGGCAAAGTGAGCAAGGGACTCACGTCTGAGCATACCCTGCCACACTTATGGCGGCCAAAAGCGGTACAAAAGGGGGTGGTGATGGACGGAGTATCTGAACCAATCAAACACTCACACCCAGTCAAGACATCTGGGTTTGATCCATCACCGTTCTTTACCCCACTCTGCCACCCCAGTTCAGACATGGCTATATGCAAATCAGTCTGACCCTGTGCCTCATGGGAATAGTCCAGCCCGGACTGCCAAGCCATGCCTTCCCTGGACCGGAAACAAGCTTCCGAGGACCGGTTTCTGGCATTCCAGCAGTCTTCCGCCCGGCTTGCTTGAATCCAGTGGCAAAGTGAGCAAGGGACTCACGTCTGTGCATACCCTGCCACACTTATGGCGGCAAAAAGCGGTACAAAAGGGGGTGGTGATGGACGGAGCATCTGAACCAATAAAACACTCACACCCAGTCAAAAGATCTGGGTTTGATCCATCACCGTTCTTTAGCCCACTCTGCCACCCCAATTCAGATATGGCTATATGCAAATCATTCTGACCCTGTGCCTCATGGGAACAGTCCAGGCCGAACTGCCAAGCCATGCCTTCCCTGGACCGGAAACAAGCTTCCCAGGACCGGTTTCTGGCATTCCAGCCGTCTTCAGCCCGGCTTGCTTGAATCCAGTGGCAAAGTGAGCAAGGGACTCACGTCTGAGCATACCCTGCCACACTTATGGCGGCCAAAAGCGGTACAAAAGGGGGTGGTGATGGACGGAGTATCTGAACCAATCAAACACTCACACCCAGTCAAGACATCTGGGTTTGATCCATCACCGTTCTTTACCCCACTCTGCCACCCCAGTTCAGACATGGCTATATGCAAATCAGTCTGACCCTGTGCCTCATGGGAATAGTCCAGCCCGGACTGCCAAGCCATGCCTTCCCTGGACCGGAAACAAGCTTCCGAGGACCGGTTTCTGGCATTCCAGCAGTCTTCCGCCCGGCTTGCTTGAATCCAGTGGCAAAGTGAGCAAGGGACTCACGTCTGTGCATACCCTGCCACACTTATGGCGGCAAAAAGCGGTACAAAAGGGGGTGGTGATGGACGGAGCATCTGAACCAATAAAACTCTCACACCCAGTCAAAAGATCTGGGTTTGATCCATCACCGTTCTTTAGCCCACTCTGCCACCCCAATTCAGATATGGCTATATGCAAATCATTCTGACCCTGTGCCTCATGGGAACAGTCCAGGCCGAACTGCCAAGCCATGCCTTCCCTGGACCGGAAACAAGCTTCCCAGGACCGGTTTCTGGCATTCCAGCCGTCTTCAGCCCGGCTTGCTTGAATCCAGTGGCAAAGTGAGCAAAGGACTCACGTCTGAGCATACCCTGCCACACTTATGGCAGCCAAAAGCGGTACAAAAGGGGGTGGTGATGGACGGAGCATCTGAACCAATCAAACACTCACACCCAGTCAAAAGATCTGGGTTTGATCCATCACCGTTCTTTAGCCCAATCTGCCACCCCAGTTCAGACATGGCTATATGCAAATCAGTCTGACCCTGTGACTCATGGGAACAGTCCAGCCTGAACTGCCAAGCCATGCCTTCCCTGGACTGGAAACAAGCTTCCGAGGACCGGTTTCTGGCATTCCAGCCGTCTTCAGCCCGGCTTGCTTGAATCCAGTGGCAAAGTGAGCAAGGGACTCACGTCTGAGCATACCCTGCCACACTTATGGCGGCCAAAAGTGGTACAAAAGGGGGTGGTGATGGACGGAGCATCTGAACCAATCAAACACTCATACCAAGTCAAAAGATCTGGGTTTGATCCATCACCGTTCTTTAGCCCACTCTGTCACCCCAGTTCAGACATGGCTATATGCAAATCAGTCTGACCCTGTGCCTCATGGGAACAGTCCAGCCCGAACTGCCAAGCCATGCCTTCCCTGGACTGGAAACAGGCTTCCGAGGACCGGTTACTGGCATTCCAGCCGTCTTTAGCCCGGCTTGCTTGAATCCAGTGGCAAAGTGAGCAAGGGACTCACGTCTGTGCATACCCTGCCACACTTATGGCGGCAAAAAGTGGTACAAAAGGGGGTGGTGATGGACGGAGCATCTGAACCAATAAAACACTCACACCCAGTCAAAAGATCTGGGTTTGATCCATCACCGTTCTTTAGCCCACTCTGCCACCCCAATTCAGATATGGCTATATGCAAATCATTCTGATCCTGTGCCTCATGGGAACAGTCCAGGCCGAACTGCCAAGCCATGCCTTCCCTGGACCGGAAACAAGCTTCCCAGGACCGGTTTCTGAAATTCCAGCCGTCTTCAGCCCGGCTTGCTTGAATCCAGTGGCAAAGTGAGCAAAGGACTCACGTCTGAGCATACCCTGCCACACTTATGGCAGCCAAAAGCGGTACAAAAGGGGGTGGTGATGGACGGAGCATCTGAACCAATCAAACACTCACACCCAGTCAAAAGATCTGGGTTTGATCCATCACCGTTCTTTAGCCCAATCTGCCACCCCAGTTCAGACATGGCTATATGCAAATCAGTCTGACCCTGTGACTCATGGGAACAGTCCAGCCTGAACTGCCAAGCCATGCCTTCCCTGGACTGGAAACAAGCTTCCGAGGACCGGCTTCTGGCATTCCAGCCGTCTTCAGCCCGGCTTGCTTGAATCCAGTGGCAAAGTGAGCAAGGGACTCACGTCTGAGCATACCCTGCCCACTTATGGTGGCCAAAAGCGGTACAAAAGGGGGTGGTGATGGACGGAGCATCTGAACCAATCAAACACTCACACCCAGTCAAAAGATCTGGGTTTGATCCATCACCGTTCTTTAGCCCACTCTGCCACCCCAGTTCAGACATGGCTATATGCAAATCAGCCTGACCCTGTGCCTCATGGGAACAGTCCAGCCCGAACTGCCAAGCCATGCCTTCCCTGGACCGGAAACAAGCTTCCGAGGACCGGTTTCTGGCATTCCAGCCGTCTTCAGCCCGGCTTGCTTGAATCCAGTGGCAAACTGAGCAAGGGACTCAAGTCTGAGCATACCCTGCCACACTTATGGCGGCCAAAAGCGGTACAAAAGGGGGTGGTGATGGACGGAGCATCTGAACCAATCAAACACTCACACCCAGTCAAAAGATCTGGGTTTGATTCATCACCGTTCTTTAGCCCTCTCTACCACCCCAGTTCAGACATGGCTATATGCAAATCAGTCTGACCCTGTGCCTCATGGGAACAGTCCAGCCCGAACTGCCAAGCCATGCCTTCCCTGGATCGGAAACAAGCTTCCGAGGACCGGTTGCTGGCATTCCAGCCGTCTTCAGCCCTGCTTGCTTGAATCCAGTGGCAAAGTGAGCAAGGGACTCACGCCTGAGCATACCCTGCAACACTTATGGCGGCCAAAAGCGGTACAAAAGGGGGTGGTGATAGACGGAGCATCTGAACCAATCAAACACTCACACCCCGTCAAAAGATCTGATTTTGATCCATCACCGTTCTTTAGCCCACTCTGCCACCCCAGTTCAGACATGGCCATATGCAAATCAGTCTGACCCTGTGCCTCATGGGAACAGTCCAGCCCGAACTGCCAAGCCATGCCTTCCCTGGACCGGAAACAAGCTTCCGAGGAACAGTTTCTGGCATTCCAAGCGTCTTCAGCCCGGCTTGCTTGAATCCAGTGGCAAAGTGAGCAAGGAACTCACGTCTGAGCATACCCTGCCACACTTATGGCGGCCAAAAGCGGTACAAAAGGGGGTGGTGATGGACGGAGCATCTGAACAAATCAAACACTCACACCCAGTCAAAACATCTGGGTTTGATCCATCACCGTTCTTTAGCCCACTCTGCCACCCCAGTTCAGACATGGCTATATGCAAATCAGTCCGACCCTGTGCCTCATGGGAACTGTCCAGCCCGAACTGCCAAGCCATGCCTTCCCTGGACCGGAAACAAGCTTCCGAGGACCGGTTTCTGGCATTCCAGCCGTCTTCAGCCCGGCTTGCTTGAATCCAGTGGCAAAGTGAGCAAGGGACTCACGTCTGAGCATACCCTGCCACACTTATGGCGGCCAAAAGCGGTACAAAAGGGGGTGGTGATGGACGGAGCATCTGAACCAATCAAACACTCACACCCAGTCAAAAGATCTGGGTTTGATCCATCACCGTTCTTTAGCCCACTCTGCCACCCCAGTTCAGACATGGCGATATGCAAATCAGTCTGACCCTGTGCCTCATGGGAACAGTCAAGCCAAAACTGCCAAGCCATGCCTTCCCTGGACCGGAAACAAGCTTCCGAGGACCGGTTTCTGGCATTCCAGCTGTCTTTTGCCCGGCTTGCTTGAATCCAGTGGCAAAGTGAGCAAGGGACTCACGTCTCAGCATACCCTGCCACACTTATGGCGGCCAAAAGCGGTACAAAAGGGGGTGGTGATGGACGGAGCATCTGAACCAATCAAACACTCATACCCAGTCAAAAGATCTGGGTTTGATCCATCACCGTTCTTTAGCCCACTCTGTCACCCCAGTTCAGACATGGCTATATGCAAATCAGTCTGACCCTGTGCCTCATGGGAACAGTCCAGCCCGAACTGCCAAGCCATGCCTTCCCTGGACTGGAAACAAGCTTCCGAGGACCGGTTTCTGGCATTCCAGCCGTCTTTAGCCCGGCTTGCTTGAATCCAGTGGCAAAGTGAGCAAGGGACTCACGTCTGAGCATACCCTGCCACACTTATGGCGGCCAAAAGCGGTACAAAAGGGGGTGGTGATGGACGGAGCATCTGAACCAATCAAACACTCACACCCAGTCAAAAGATCTGGGTTTGATCCATCACCGTTCTTCAGCCCACTCTGCCACCCCAGTTCAGACATGGCTATATGCAAATCAGTCCGACCCTGTGCCTCATGGGAACTGTCCAGCCCGAACTGCCAAGCCATGCCTTCCCTGGACCGGAAACAAGCTTCCGAGGACCGGTTTCTGGCATTCCAGCCGTCTTCAGCCCGGCTTGCTTGAATCCAGTGGCAAAGTGAGCAAGGGACTCACGTCTGAGCATACCCTGCAACACTTATGGCGGCCAAAAGCGGTACAAAAGGGGGTGGTGATAGACGGAGCACCTGAACCAATCAAACACTCACACCCCGTCAAAAGATCTGATTTTGATCCATCACCGTTCTTTAGCCCACTCTGCCACCCCAGTTCAGACATGGCCATATGCAAATCAGTCTGACCCTGTGCCTCATGGGAACAGTCCAGCCCGAACTGCCAAGCCATGCCTTCCCTGGACCGGAAACAAGCTTCCGAGGAACAGTTTCTGGCATTCCAGCCGTCTTCAGCCCGGCTTGCTTGAATCCAGTGGCAAAGTGAGCAAGGAACTCACGTCTGAGCATACCCTGCCACACTTATGGCGGCCAAAAGCGGTACAAAAGGGGGTGGTGATGGACGGAGCATCTGAACAAATCAAACACTCACACCCAGTCAAAACATCTGGGTTTGATCCATCACCGTTCTTTAGCCCACTCTGCCACCCCAGTTCAGACATGGCTATATGCAAATCAGTCCGACCCTGTGCCTCATGGGAACAGTCCAGCCCGAACTGCCAAGCCATGCCTTCCCTGGACCGGAAACAAGCTTCCGAGGACCGGTTTCTGGCATTCCAGCCGTCTTCAGCCCGGCTTGCTTGAATCCAGTGGCAAAGTGAGCAAGGGACTCACGTCTGAGCATACCCTGCCACACTTATGGCGGCCAAAAGCGGTACAAAAGGGGGTGGTGATGGACGGAGCATCTGAACCAATCAAACACTCACACCCAGTCAAAAGATCTGGGTTTGATCCATCACCGTTCTTTAGCCCACTCTGCCACCCCAGTTCAGACATGGCGATATGCAAATCAGTCTGACCCTGTGCCTCATGGGAACAGTCAAGCCAAAACTGCCAAGCCATGCCTTCCCTGGACCGGAAACAAGCTTCCGAGGACCGGTTTCTGGCATTCCAGCTGTCTTTTGCCCGGCTTGCTTGAATCCAGTGGCAAAGTGAGCAAGGGACTCACGTCTCAGCATACCCTGCCACACTTATGGCGGCCAAAAGCGGTACAAAAGGGGGTGGTGATGGACGGAGCATCTGAACCAATCAAACACTCATACCCAGTCAAAAGATCTGGGTTTGATCCATCACCGTTCTTTAGCCCACTCTGTCACCCCAGTTCAGACATGGCTATATGCAAATCAGTCTGACCCTGTGCCTCATGGGAACAGTCCAGCCCGAACTGCCAAGCCATGCCTTCCCTGGACTGGAAACAAGCTTCCGAGGACCGGTTTCTGGCATTCCAGCCGTCTTTAGCCCGGCTTGCTTGAATCCAGTGGCAAAGTGAGCAAGGGACTCACGTCTGAGCATACCCTGCCACACTTATGGCGGCAAAAAGCGGTACAAAAGGGGGTGGTGATGGACGGAGCATCTGAACCAATAAAACACTCACACCCAGTCAAAAGATCTGGGTTTGATCCATCACCGTTCTTTAGCCCACTCTGCCACCCCAATTCAGATATGGCTATATGCAAATCATTCTGACCCTGTGCCTCATGGGAACAGTCCAGGCCGAACTGCCAAGCCATGCCTTCCCTGGACCGGAAACAAGCTTCCCAGGACCGGTTTCTGGCATTCCAGCCGTCTTCAGCCCGGCTTGCTTGAATCCAGTGGCAAAGTGAGCAAGGGACTCACGTCTGAGCATACCCTGCCACACTTATGGCGGCCAAAAGCGGTACAAAAGGGGGTGGTGATGGACGGAGTATCTGAACCAATCAAACACTCACACCCAGTCAAGACATCTGGGTTTGATCCATCACCGTTCTTTACCCCACTCTGCCACCCCAGTTCAGACATGGCTATATGCAAATCAGTCTGACCCTGTGCCTCATGGGAATAGTCCAGCCCGGACTGCCAAGCCATGCCTTCCCTGGACCGGAAACAAGCTTCCGAGGACCGGTTTCTGGCATTCCAGCAGTCTTCCGCCCGGCTTGCTTGAATCCAGTGGCAAAGTGAGCAAGGGACTCACGTCTGTGCATACCCTGCCACACTTATGGCGGCAAAAAGCGGTACAAAAGGGGGTGGTGATGGACGGAGCATCTGAACCAATAAAACTCTCACACCCAGTCAAAAGATCTGGGTTTGATCCATCACCGTTCTTTAGCCCACTCTGCCACCCCAATTCAGATATGGCTATATGCAAATCATTCTGACCCTGTGCCTCATGGGAACAGTCCAGGCCGAACTGCCAAGCCATGCCTTCCCTGGACCGGAAACAAGCTTCCCAGGACCGGTTTCTGGCATTCCAGCCGTCTTCAGCCCGGCTTGCTTGAATCCAGTGGCAAAGTGAGCAAAGGACTCATGTCTGAGCATACCCTGCCACACTTATGGCAGCCAAAAGCGGTACAAAAGGGGGTGGTGATGGACGGAGCATCTGAACCAATCAAACACTCACACCCAGTCAAAAGATCTGGGTTTGATCCATCACCGTTCTTTAGCCCAATCTGCCACCCCAGCTCAGACATGGCTATATGCAAATCAGTCTGACCCTGTGACTCATGGGAACAGTCCAGCCTGAACTGCCAAGCCATGCCTTCCCTGGACTGGAAACAAGCTTCCGAGGACCGGTTTCTGGCATTCCAGCCGTCTTCAGCCCGGCTTGCTTGAATCCAGTGGCAAAGTGAGCAAGGGACTCACGTCTGAGCATACCCTGCCACACTTATGGCGGCCAAAAGTGGTACAAAAGGGGGTGGTGATGGACGGAGCATCTGAACCAATCAAACACTCATACCAAGTCAAAAGATCTGGGTTTGATCCATCACCGTTCTTTAGCCCACTCTGTCACCCCAGTTCAGACATGGCTATATGCAAATCAGTCTGACCCTGTGCCTCATGGGAACAGTCCAGCCCGAACTGCCAAGCCATGCCTTCCCTGGACTGGAAACAGGCTTCCGAGGACCGGTTACTGGCATTCCAGCCGTCTTTAGCCCGGCTTGCTTGAATCCAGTGGCAAAGTGAGCAAGGGACTCACGTCTGTGCATACCCTGCCACACTTATGGCGGCAAAAAGTGGTACAAAAGGGGGTGGTGATGGACGGAGCATCTGAACCAATAAAACACTCACACCCAGTCAAAAGATCTGGGTTTGATCCATCACCGTTCTTTAGCCCACTCTGCCACCCCAATTCAGATATGGCTATATGCAAATCATTCTGATCCTGTGCCTCATGGGAACAGTCCAGGCCGAACTGCCAAGCCATGCCTTCCCTGGACCGGAAACAAGCTTCCCAGGACCGGTTTCTGAAATTCCAGCCGTCTTCAGCCCGGCTTGCTTGAATCCAGTGGCAAAGTGAGCAAAGGACTCACGTCTGAGCATACCCTGCCACACTTATGGCAGCCAAAAGCGGTACAAAAGGGGGTGGTGATGGACGGAGCATCTGAACCAATCAAACACTCACACCCAGTCAAAAGATCTGGGTTTGATCCATCACCGTTCTTTAGCCCAATCTGCCACCCCAGTTCAGACATGGCTATATGCAAATCAGTCTGACCCTGTGACTCATGGGAACAGTCCAGCCTGAACTGCCAAGCCATGCCTTCCCTGGACTGGAAACAAGCTTCCGAGGACCGGCTTCTGGCATTCCAGCCGTCTTCAGCCCGGCTTGCTTGAATCCAGTGGCAAAGTGAGCAAGGGACTCACGTCTGAGCATACCCTGCCCACTTATGGTGGCCAAAAGCGGTACAAAAGGGGGTGGTGATGGACGGAGCATCTGAACCAATCAAACACTCACACCCAGTCAAAAGATCTGGGTTTGATCCATCACCGTTCTTTAGCCCACTCTGCCACCCCAGTTCAGACATGGCTATATGCAAATCAGCCTGACCCTGTGCCTCATGGGAACAGTCCAGCCCGAAATGCCAAGCCATGCCTTCCCTGGACCGGAAACAAGCTTCCGAGGACCGGTTTCTGGCATTCCAGCCGTCTTCAGCCCGGCTTGCTTGAATCCAGTGGCAAACTGAGCAAGGGACTCAAGTCTGAGCATACCCTGCCACACTTATGGCGGCCAAAAGCGGTACAAAAGGGGGTGGTGATGGACGGAGCATCTGAACCAATCAAACACTCACACCCAGTCAAAAGATCTGGGTTTGATTCATCACCGTTCTTTAGCCCTCTCTACCACCCCAGTTCAGACATGGCTATATGCAAATCAGTCTGACCCTGTGCCTCATGGGAACAGTCCAGCCCGAACTGCCAAGCCATGCCTTCCCTGGATCGGAAACAAGCTTCCGAGGACCGGTTGCTGGCATTCCAGCCGTCTTCAGCCCTGCTTGCTTGAATCCAGTGGCAAAGTGAGCAAGGGACTCACGCCTGAGCATACCCTGCAACACTTATGGCGGCCAAAAGCGGTACAAAAGGGGGTGGTGATAGACGGAGCATCTGAACCAATCAAACACTCACACCCCGTCAAAAGATCTGATTTTGATCCATCACCGTTCTTTAGCCCACTCTGCCACCCCAGTTCAGACATGGCCATATGCAAATCAGTCTGACCCTGTGCCTCATGGGAACAGTCCAGCCCGAACTGCCAAGCCATGCCTTCCCTGGACCGGAAACAAGCTTCCGAGGAACAGTTTCTGGCATTCCAGCCGTCTTCAGCCCGGCTTGCTTGAATCCAGTGGCAAAGTGAGCAAGGAACTCACGTCTGAGCATACCCTGCCACACTTATGGCGGCCAAAAGCGGTACAAAAGGGGGTGGTGATGGACGGAGCATCTGAACAAATCAAACACTCACACCCAGTCAAAACATCTGGGTTTGATCCATCACCGTTCTTTAGCCCACTCTGCCACCCCAGTTCAGACATGGCTATATGCAAATCAGTCCGACCCTGTGCCTCATGGGAACTGTCCAGCCCGAACTGCCAAGCCATGCCTTCCCTGGACCGGAAACAAGCTTCCGAGGACCGGTTTCTGGCATTCCAGCCGTCTTCAGCCCGGCTTGCTTGAATCCAGTGGCAAAGTGAGCAAGGGACTCACGTCTGAGCATACCCTGCCACACTTATGGCGGCCAAAAGCGGTACAAAAGGGGGTGGTGATGGACGGAGCATCTGAACCAATCAAACACTCACACCCAGTCAAAAGATCTGGGTTTGATCCATCACCGTTCTTTAGCCCACTCTGCCACCCCAGTTCAGACATGGCGATATGCAAATCAGTCTGACCCTGTGCCTCATGGGAACAGTCAAGCCAAAACTGCCAAGCCATGCCTTCCCTGGACCGGAAACAAGCTTCCGAGGACCGGTTTCTGGCATTCCAGCTGTCTTTTGCCCGGCTTGCTTGAATCCAGTGGCAAAGTGAGCAAGGGACTCACGTCTCAGCATACCCTGCCACACTTATGGCGGCCAAAAGCGGTACAAAAGGGGGTGGTGATGGACGGAGCATCTGAACCAATCAAACACTCATACCCAGTCAAAAGATCTGGGTTTGATCCATCACCGTTCTTTAGCCCACTCTGTCACCCCAGTTCAGACATGGCTATATGCAAATCAGTCTGACCCTGTGCCTCATGGGAACAGTCCAGCCCGAACTGCCAAGCCATGCCTTCCCTGGACTGGAAACAAGCTTCCGAGGACCGGTTTCTGGCATTCCAGCCGTCTTTAGCCCGGCTTGCTTGAATCCAGTGGCAAAGTGAGCAAGGGACTCACGTCTGAGCATACCCTGCCACACTTATGGCGGCCAAAAGCGGTACAAAAGGGGGTGGTGATGGACGGAGCATCTGAACCAATCAAACACTCACACCCAGTCAAAAGATCTGGGTTTGATCCATCACCGTTCTTCAGCCCACTCTGCCACCCCAGTTCAGACATGGCTATATGCAAATCAGTCCGACCCTGTGCCTCATGGGAACTGTCCAGCCCGAACTGCCAAGCCATGCCTTCCCTGGACCGGAAACAAGCTTCCGAGGACCGGTTTCTGGCATTCCAGCCGTCTTCAGCCCGGCTTGCTTGAATCCAGTGGCAAAGTGAGCAAGGGACTCACGTCTGAGCATACCCTGCAACACTTATGGCGGCCAAAAGCGGTACAAAAGGGGGTGGTGATAGACGGAGCACCTGAACCAATCAAACACTCACACCCCGTCAAAAGATCTGATTTTGATCCATCACCGTTCTTTAGCCCACTCTGCCACCCCAGTTCAGACATGGCCATATGCAAATCAGTCTGACCCTGTGCCTCATGGGAACAGTCCAGCCCGAACTGCCAAGCCATGCCTTCCCTGGACCGGAAACAAGCTTCCGAGGAACAGTTTCTGGCATTCCAGCCGTCTTCAGCCCGGCTTGCTTGAATCCAGTGGCAAAGTGAGCAAGGAACTCACGTCTGAGCATACCCTGCCACACTTATGGCGGCCAAAAGCGGTACAAAAGGGGGTGGTGATGGACGGAGCATCTGAACAAATCAAACACTCACACCCAGTCAAAACATCTGGGTTTGATCCATCACCGTTCTTTAGCCCACTCTGCCACCCCAGTTCAGACATGGCTATATGCAAATCAGTCCGACCCTGTGCCTCATGGGAACAGTCCAGCCCGAACTGCCAAGCCATGCCTTCCCTGGACCGGAAACAAGCTTCCGAGGACCGGTTTCTGGCATTCCAGCCGTCTTCAGCCCGGCTTGCTTGAATCCAGTGGCAAAGTGAGCAAGGGACTCACGTCTGAGCATACCCTGCCACACTTATGGCGGCCAAAAGCGGTACAAAAGGGGGTGGTGATGGACGGAGCATCTGAACCAATCAAACACTCACACCCAGTCAAAAGATCTGGGTTTGATCCATCACCGTTCTTTAGCCCACTCTGCCACCCCAGTTCAGACATGGCGATATGCAAATCAGTCTGACCCTGTGCCTCATGGGAACAGTCAAGCCAAAACTGCCAAGCCATGCCTTCCCTGGACCGGAAACAAGCTTCCGAGGACCGGTTTCTGGCATTCCAGCTGTCTTTTGCCCGGCTTGCTTGAATCCAGTGGCAAAGTGAGCAAGGGACTCACGTCTCAGCATACCCTGCCACACTTATGGCGGCCAAAAGCGGTACAAAAGGGGGTGGTGATGGACGGAGCATCTGAACCAATCAAACACTCATACCCAGTCAAAAGATCTGGGTTTGATCCATCACCGTTCTTTAGCCCACTCTGTCACCCCAGTTCAGACATGGCTATATGCAAATCAGTCTGACCCTGTGCCTCATGGGAACAGTCCAGCCCGAACTGCCAAGCCATGCCTTCCCTGGACTGGAAACAAGCTTCCGAGGACCGGTTTCTGGCATTCCAGCCGTCTTTAGCCCGGCTTGCTTGAATCCAGTGGCAAAGTGAGCAAGGGACTCACGTCTGAGCATACCCTGCCACACTTATGGCGGCCAAAAGCGGTACAAAAGGGGGTGGTGATGGACGGAGCATCTGAACCAATCAAACACTCACACCCAGTCAAGACATCTGGGTTTGATCCATCACCGTTCTTTAGCCCACTCTGCCACCCCAGTTCAGACATGGCTATATGCAAATCAGTCTGACCCTGTGCCTCATGGGAATAGTCCAGCCCGGACTGCCAAGCCATGCCTTCCCTGGACCGGAAACAAGCTTCCGAGGACCGGTTTCTGGCATTCCAGCAGTCTTCAGCCCTTCTTGCTTGAATCCAGTGGCAAAGTGAGCAAGGGACTCACGTCTGAGCATACCCTGCCACACTTATGGCGGCCAAAAGCGGTACAAAAGGGGGTGGTGATGGACGGAGCATCTGAACAAATCAAACACTCACACCCCGTCAAAACATCTGGGTTTGATCCATCACCGTTCTTTAGCCCACTCTGCCACCCCAGTTCAGACATGGCTATATGCAAATCAGTCCGACCCTGTGCCTCATGGGAACAGTCCAGCCCGAACTGCCAAGCCATGCCTTCCCTGGACCGGAAACAAGCTTCCGAGGACCGGTTTCTGGCATTCCAGCCGTCTTCAGCCCGGCTTGCTTGAATCCAGTGGCAAAGTGAGCAAGGGACTCACGTCTGAGCATACCCTGCCACACTTATGGCGGCCAAAAGCGGTACAAAAGGGGGTGGTGATGGACGGAGCATCTGAACCAATCAAACACTCACACCCAGTCAAAAGATCTGGGTTTGATCCATCACCGTTCTTTAGCCCACTCTGCCACCCCAGTTCAGACATGGCGATATGCAAATCAGTCTGACCCTGTGCCTCATGGGAACAGTCAAGCCAAAACTGCCAAGCCATGCCTTCCCTGGACCGGAAACAAGCTTCCGAGGACCGGTTTCTGGCATTCCAGCTGTCTTTTGCCCGGCTTGCTTGAATCCAGTGGCAAAGTGAGCAAGGGACTCACGTCTCAGCATACCCTGCCACACTTATGGCGGCCAAAAGCGGTACAAAAGGGGGTGGTGATGGACGGAGCATCTGAACCAATCAAACACTCATACCCAGTCAAAAGATCTGGGTTTGATCCATCACCGTTCTTTAGCCCACTCTGTCACCCCAGTTCAGACATGGCTATATGCAAATCAGTCTGACCCTGTGCCTCATGGGAACAGTCCAGCCCGAACTGCCAAGCCATGCCTTCCCTGGACTGGAAACAAGCTTCCGAGGACCGGTTTCTGGCATTCCAGCCGTCTTTAGCCCGGCTTGCTTGAATCCAGTGGCAAAGTGAGCAAGGGACTCACGTCTGAGCATACCCTGCCACACTTATGGCGGCCAAAAGCGGTACAAAAGGGGGTGGTGATGGACGGAGCATCTGAACCAATCAAACACTCACACCCAGTCAAGACATCTGGGTTTGATCCATCACCGTTCTTTAGCCCACTCTGCCACCCCAGTTCAGACATGGCTATATGCAAATCAGTCTGACCCTGTGCCTCATGGGAATAGTCCAGCCCGGACTGCCAAGCCATGCCTTCCCTGGACCGGAAACAAGCTTCCGAGGACCGGTTTCTGGCATTCCAGCAGTCTTCAGCCCTTCTTGCTTGAATCCAGTGGCAAAGTGAGCAAGGGACTCACGTCTGTGCATACCCTGCCACACTTATGGCGGCAAAAAGTGGTACAAAAGGGGGTGGTGATGGACGGAGCATCTGAACCAATCAAACACTCACACCCAGTCAAGACATCTGGGTTTGTCCATCACCGTTCTTTAGCCCACTCTGCCACCCCAATTCAGATATGGCTATATGCAAATCATTCTGACCCTGTGCCTCATGGGAACAGTCCAGGCCGAACTGCCAAGCCATGCCTTCCCTGGACCGGAAACAAGCTTACAGGACCGGTTTCTGGCATTCCAGCCGTCTTCAGCCCGGCTTGCTTGAATCGAGTGGCAAAGTGAGCAAGGGACTCACGTCTGAGCATACCCTGCCACACTTATGGCAGCCAAAAGCGGTACAAAAGGGGGTGGTGATGGACGGAGCATCTGAACCAATCAAACACTCACACCCAGTCAAAAGATCTGGGTTTGATCCATCACCGTTCTTTAGCCCAATCTGCCACCCCAGTTCAGACATGGCTATATGCAAATCAGTCTGACCCTGTGACTCATGGGAACAGTCCAGCCCGAACTGCCAAGCCATGCCTTCCCTGGACTGGAAACAAGCTTCCGAGGACCGGTTTCTGGCATTCCAGCCGTCTTCAGCCCGGCTTGCTTGAATCCAGTGGCAAAGTGAGCAAGGGACTCACGTCTGAGCATATCCTGCCCACTTATGGTGGCCAAAAGCGGTACAAAAGGGGGTGGTGATGGACGGAGCATCTGAACCAATCAAACACTCACACCCAGTCAAAAGATCTGGGTTTGATCCATCACCGTTCTTTAGCCCACTCTGCCACCCCAGTTCAGACATTGCTATATGCAAATCAGCCTGACCCTGTGCCTCATGGGAACAGTCCAGCCCGAACTGCCAAGCCATGCCTTCCCTGGACCGGAAACAAGCTTCCGAGGACCGGTTTCTGGCATTCCAGCCGTCTTCAGCCCGGCTTGCTTGAATCCAGTGGCAAACTGAGCAAGGGACTCAAGTCTGAGCATACCCTGCCACACTTATGGTGGCCAAAAGCGGTACAAAAGGGGGTGGTGATGGACGGAGCATCTGAACCAATCAAACACTCACACCCAGTCAAAAGATCTGGGTTTGATTCATCACCGTTCTTTAGCCCTCTCTACCACCCCAGTTCAGACATGGCTATATGCAAATCAGTCTGACCCTGTCCCTCAAGGGAACAGTCCAGCCCGAACTGCCAAGCCATGCCTTCCCTGGACCGGAAACAAGCTTACAGGACCGGTTTCTGGCATTCCAGCCGTCTTCAGCCCGGCTTGCTTGAATCGAGTGGCAAAGTGAGCAAGGGACTCACGTCTGAGCATACCCTGCCACACTTATGGCAGCCAAAAGCGGTACAAAAGGGGGTGGTGATGGACGGAGCATCTGAACCAATCAAACACTCACACCCAGTCAAAAGATCTGGGTTTGATCCATCACCGTTCTTTAGCCCAATCTGCCACCCCAGTTCAGACATGGCTATATGCAAATCAGTCTGACCCTGTGACTCATGGGAACAGTCCAGCCCGAACTGCCAAGCCATGCCTTCCCTGGACTGGAAACAAGCTTCCGAGGACCGGTTTCTGGCATTCCAGCCGTCTTCAGCCCGGCTTGCTTGAATCCAGTGGCAAAGTGAGCAAGGGACTCACGTCTGAGCATATCCTGCCCACTTATGGTGGCCAAAAGCGGTACAAAAGGGGGTGGTGATGGACGGAGCATCTGAACCAATCAAACACTCACACCCAGTCAAAAGATCTGGGTTTGATCCATCACCGTTCTTTAGCCCACTCTGCCACCCCAGTTCAGACATTGCTATATGCAAATCAGCCTGACCCTGTGCCTCATGGGAACAGTCCAGCCCGAACTGCCAAGCCATGCCTTCCCTGGACCGGAAACAAGCTTCCGAGGACCGGTTTCTGGCATTCCAGCCGTCTTCAGCCCGGCTTGCTTGAATCCAGTGGCAAACTGAGCAAGGGACTCCAGTCTGAGCATACCCTGCCACACTTATGGCGGCCAAAAGCGGTACAAAAGGGGGTGGTGATGGACGGAGCATCTGAACCAATCAAACACTCACACCCCGTCAAAAGATCTGATTTTGATCCATCACCGTTCTTTAGCCCACTCTGCCACCCCAGTTCAGACATGGCCATATGCAAATCAGTCTGACCCTGTCCCTCAAGGGAACAGTCCAGCCCGAACTGCCAAGCCATGCCTTCCCTGGACCGGAAACAAGCTTCCGAGGACCAGTTTCTGGCATTCCAGCCATCTTCAGCCCGGCTTGCTTGAATCCAGTGGCAAAGAGAGCAAGGGACTCACGTCTGAGCATACCCTGCCACACTTATGGTGGCCAAAAGCTGTACAAAAGGGGGTGGTGATGGACAGAGCATCTGAACCAATCAGACACTCACACCCAGTCAAAAGATCTGGGTTTGATCCATCGTCGGTCTTTAGCCCACTCTGCCACCCCAGTTAAGACATGGCTATATGCAAATCAGTCTGACCTTGTGCCTCATGGGAACAGTCCAGCCCGAACTGCCAAGCCATGCCTTCCCTGGACCGGAAACAAGCTTCCGAGGACCGGTTTCTGGCATTCCAGCCGTCTTCAGCCCGGCTTGCTTGAATCTAGTGGCAAAGTGAGCAAGGGACTCACGTCTGAGCATACCCTGCCACACTTATGGCGGCCAAAAGCGGTACAAAAGGGGGTGGTGATGGACGGAGCATCTGAACCAATCAAACGCTCACACCCAGTCAAAAGATCTGGGTTTGATCCATCACCGTTCTTTAGCCCACTCTGCCACCCCAGTTCAGACATGGCTATATGCAAATCAGTCCGACCCTGTGCCTCATGGGAACTGTCCAGCCCGAACTGCCAAGCCATGCCTTCCCTGGACCGGAAACAAGCTTCCGAGGACCGGTTTCTGGCATTCCAGCCGTCTTCAGCCCGGCTTGCTTGAATCCAGTGGCAAAGTGAGCAAGGGACTCACGTCTGAGCATACCCTGCCACACTTATGGCGGCCAAAAGCGGTACAAAAGGGGGTGGTGATGGACGGAGCATCTGAACCAATCAAACACTCACACCCAGTCAAAAGATCTGGGTTTGATCCATCACCGTTCTTTAGCCCACTCTGCCACCCCAGTTCAGACATGGCGATATGCAAATCAGTCTGACCCTGTGTCTCATGGGAACAGTCAAGCCAAAACTGCCAAGCCATGCCTTCCCTGGACCGGAAACAAGCTTCCGAGGACCGGTTTCTGGCATTCCAGCTGTCTTCAGCCTGGCTTGCTTGAATCCAGTGGCAAAGTGAGCAAGGGACTCACGTCTCAGCATACCCTGCCACACTTATGGCGGCCAAAAGCGGTACAAAAGGGGGTGGTGATGGACGGAGCATCTGAACCAATCAAACACTCATACCCAGTCAAAAGATCTGGGTTTGATCCATCACCGTTCTTTAGCCCACTCTGTCACCCCAGTTCAGACATGGCTATATGCAAATCAGTCTGACCCTGTGCCTCATGGGAACAGTCCAGCCCGAACTGCCAAGCCATGCTTTCCCTGGACTGGAAACAAGCTTCCGAGGACCGGTTTCTGGCATTCCAGCCGTCTTTAGCCCGGCTTGCTTGAATCCAGTGGCAAAGTGAGCAAGGGACTCACGTCTGAGCATACCCTGCCACACTTATGGCGGCCAAAAGCGGTACAAAAGGGGGTGGTGATGGACGGAGCATCTGAACCAATCAAACACTCACACCCAGTCAAGACATCTGGGTTTGATCCATCACCGTTCTTTAGCCCACTCTGCCACCCCAGTTCAGACATGGCTATATGCAAATCAGTCTGGCCCTGTGCCTCATGGGAATAGTCCAGCCCGGACTGCCAAGCCATGCCTTCCCTGGACCGGAAACAAGCTTCCAGGACCGGTTTCTGGCATTCCAGCCGTCTTCAGCCCGCCTTGCTTGAATCGAGTGGCAAAGTGAGCAAGGGACTCACGTCTGAGCATACCCTGCCACACTTATGGCAGCCAAAAGCGGTACAAAAGGGGGTGGTGATGGACGGAGCATCTGAACCAATCAAACACTCACACCCAGTCAAAAGATCTGGGTTTGATCCATCATCGTTCTTTAGCCCAATCTGCCACCCCAGTTCAGACATGGCTATATGCAAATCAGTCTGACCCTGTGACTCATGGGAACAGTCCAGCCCGAACTGCCAAGCCATGCCTTCCCTGGACTGGAAACAAGCTTCCGAGGACCGGTTTCTGGCATTCCAGCCGTCTTCAGCCCGGCTTGCTTGAATCCAGTGGCAAAGTGAGCAAGGGACTCACGTCTGAGCATATCCTGCCCACTTATGGTGGCCAAAAGCGGTACAAAAGGGGGTGGTGATGGACGGAGCATCTGAACCAATCAAACACTCACACCCAGTCAAAAGATCTGGGTTTGATCCATCACCGTTCTTTAGCCCAATCTGCCACCCCAGTTCAGACATGGCTATATGCAAATCAGCCTGACCCTGTGCCTCATGGGAACAGTCCAGCCCGAACTGCCAAGCCATGCCTTCCCTGGACCGGAAACAAGCTTCCGAGGACCGGTTTCTGGCATTCCAGCCGTCTTCAGCCCGGCTTGCTTGAATCCAGTGGCAAACTGAGCAAGGGACTCAAGTCTGAGCATACCCTGCCACACTTATGGCGGCCAAAAGCGGTACAAAAGGGGGTGGTGATGGACGGAGCATCTGAACCAATCAAACACTCACACCCAGTCAAAAGATCTGGGTTTGATTCATCACCGTTCTTTAGCCCTCTCTACCACCCCAGTTCAGACATGGCTATATGCAAATCAGTCTGACCCTGTGCCTCATGGGAACAGTCCAGCCCGAACTGCCAAGCCATGCCTTCCCTGGATCGGAAACAAGCTTCCGAGGACCGGTTGCTGGCATTCCAGCCGTCTTCAGCCCTGATTGCTCGAATCCAGTGGCAAAGTGAGCAAGGGACTCACGCCTGAGCATACCCTGCAACACTTATGGCGGCCAAAAGCGGTACAAAAGGGGGTGGTGATAGACGGAGCATCTGAACCAATCAAACACTCACACCCCGTCAAAAGATCTGATTTTGATCCATCACCGTTCTTTAGCCCACTCTGCCACCCCAGTTCAGACATGGCCATATGCAAATCAGTCTGACCCTGTCCCTCATGGGAACAGTCCAGCCCGAACTGCCAAGCCATGCCTTCCCTGGACCGGAAACAAGCTTCCGAGGACCAGTTTCTGGCATTCCAGCCATCTTCAGCCCGGCTTGCTTGAATCCAGTGGCAAAGAGAGCAAGGGACTCACGTCTGAGCATACCCTGCCACACTTATGGTGGCCAAAAGCTGTACAAAAGGGGGTGGTGATGGACAGAGCATCTGAACCAATCAGACACTCACACCCAGTCAAAAGATCTGGGTTTGATCCATCGTCGGTCTTTAGCCCACTCTGCCACCCCAGTTCAGACATGGCTATATGCAAATCAGTCTGACCTTGTGCCTCATGGGAACAGTCCAGCCCGAACTGCCAAGCCATGCCTTCCCTGGACCGGAAACAAGCTTCCGAGGACCGGTTTCTGGCATTCCAGCCGTCTTCAGCCCGGCTTGCTTGAATCTAGTGGCAAAGTGAGCAAGGGACTCACATCTGAGCATACCCTGCCACACTTATGGCGGCCAAAAGCGGTACAAAAGGGGGTGGTGATGGACGGAGCATCTGAACCAATCAAACACTCACACCCAGTCAAAAGATCTGTGTTTGATCCATCACCGTTCTTTAGCTCACTCTGCCACCCCAGTTCAGACATGGCTATATGCAAATCAGTCTGACCCTGTGCCTCATGGGAACAGTCCAGCCCGAACTGCCAAACCATGCCTTCCCTGGACCGGAAACAAGCTTCCGAGTACCGGTTTCTGGCATTCCAGCGGTCTTCAGCCCGGCTTGCTTGAATCCAGTGGCAAAGTGAGCAAGGGACTCACGTCTGAGCATACCCCGCAACACTTATGGCGGCCAAAAGCGGTACAAAAGGGGGAATGCTCAGATGTGAGTCCCTTGCCCACTTTGCCACTGGATTCAAGCAAGCCGGGCTTAATACGGCTGGAATGCCAAAAACCGGTCCTCAGAAGCTTGTTTCCGGTCCAGGGAAGACATGGCTTGGCAGTTCGGGCTGGACTGTTTCCATGAGGCACAGGGTCAGACTGATTTGCATATAGCCATGTCTGAACTGGGGTGGCAGAGTGGGCTAAAGAACGGTGATGGATCAAACCCAGATCTTTTGACTGGGTGTGAGTGTTTGATTGGTTCAGATGCTCCGTCCATCACCACCCTCTTTTGTACCGCTTTTGGCCGCCATTTGTGTGGCAGGGTATGCTCAGACGTGAGTCCCTTGCTCCCTTTGCCACTGGATTCAAGCAAGCCCGGCTGAAGACGGCTAGAATGCCAGAAACCGGTCCTCTGAAGCTTTTTTCCGGTCCAGGGAAGACATGGCTTGGCAGTTCGGGCTGTACTGTTCCCATGAGGCACAGGGTCAGACGGATTTGCATATAGCCATGTCTGAACTGGGGTGGCAGAGTGGGCTAAAGAACGGTGATGGATTAAACCAAGATCTTTTGACTGGGTGTGAGTGTTTGATTGATTCAGATGCTATGTCCATCACCACCCCCTTTTGTACCTCTTTTGGCCGCCATAAGTGTGGCAAGGTATGCTCAGACGTGAGTCCCTTGCTCACTTTGCCACTGGATTCAAGTAAGCCGGGCAGAAGACGGCTGGAATGCCAGAAACCGGTCCTCGGAAGCTTGTTTCCGGTCCAGGGAAGACATGGCTTGGCAGTTCGGGCTGGACTGTTCCCATGAGGCACAGGGTCAGACTGATTTGCATATAGCCATGTCTGAACTGGGGTGGCAGAGGGGGCTAAAGAACGGTGATGGATTAAACCCAGATCTTTTGACTGGGTGTGAGTGTTTGATTGATTCAGATGCTCCGTCCATCACCACCCCCTTTTGTACCGCTTTTGGCCGCAATAAGTGTGGCAGGGTATGCTCAGACATGAGTCTCTTGCTCACTTTGCCACTGGATTCAAGCAAGCCGGGCTGAAGACGGCTGGAATGCCAGAAACCGGTCCTCGGAAGCTTGTTTCCGGTCCAGGGAAGACATGGCTTAGCAGTTCGGGCTGGACTGTTCCCATGAGGCACAGGGTCAGACTAATTTGCATATAGCCATGTCTGAACTGGGGTGGCAGAGTTGGCTAAAGAACGGTGATGGATTAAACCCAGATCTTTTGACTGTGTGTGAGTGTTTGATTGATTCAGATGGTCCGTCCATCACCACCCCCTTTTATACCGCTTTTGGCTGCCATAAGTGTGGCAGAGTATGCTCAGACGTGAGTCCCTTGCTCACTTTGCCACTGGATTCAAGCAAGCCGGGCTGAAGACTGCTGGAATGCCAGAAAACGGTCCGCGGAAGCTTGTTTCCGGTCCAGGGACGACACGGCTTGGCAGTTCGGGCTAGACTGTTCCCATGAGGCACAGGGTCAGACTGATTTGCATATAGCCATGTCTGAACTGGGGTGGCAAAGTGGGCTAAAGAACGGTGATGGATTAAACCCAGATCTTTTGACTGGGTGTGCGTGTTTGATTGATTCAGATGCTCCGTCCATCACCACCCCCTTATGTACCACTTTTGGAAAGTTGACATTTCCTTACTGTAACCATTTGCTGCTTTCTACCTGTCTCTGGAATACACATCTGGGGTGGGTGACAGGTGACTTCCTGCATTCCATTTAGGCAGCCATACATAAAGGATTGGTAGGTGTGACTGAGTGGCCATTGGCATACTGATGGGTAATTCTGAACAGGATGATAGGGAGCAGGTAACACTAACACCTGAAGGGCTTTGTTCTGTCCCCACACAAGGGCTGCATATCCCTCCCCTGAGTCTGGAACCCGGGCAGGAAAGAAATGGACTCTGCACTTCTCCCCCACTTCAAAGGCCAAACTGCGTATAAATACTGGACCTCTGACACCACCAATACACAACAGTTCTGGAACTAAGATCATTCTATCAGGAAGGACTGCTGTGCTGCTGGAAGGACTGCCGCTTTGTTGAACTGCTTTGCTGTGCTAGCCTGCTGCCTCCTGCTTAGGACTGACAAAGACTGGACTTGCATCTCTAAATCCCAGAACCACAAGGGCTTGTCGGCTTGGCTCCTGTTTTTCTGAAATCTCAGGGATATCAAATACCTATTTCTTCACCCTGCAACCAGATTCTGGACTCTGTCTGCTCTGACAAATCGTGCTGGTCGGTCTTGAGCCATCATATGTGAGTACCAAGTGCTGCAACTAAGAAAATCCATTCATCAACAATGCTTGAAGATCGGAACCGGCGCATTTCATCTGACGCATTTCTGGGGCTCCATGAACCAGGGACACCATATCGCTGACTGCATGAGACATTGTACTTGGTTTCCGACACATCTCTGACTTTGCGCTGGCAGTGCCAATGCATCACGTTGTACTGCTCGCATCGCCTACAGCCCAGCGGCCCGATGTTCACCACATCTTGAATCTCGACACATCTTAGACTTTGCATGACTCAAACCAACGCATCTCCTATAACTGCGGGATCGACAGCGACGCACTGCCTTCGTTGCTCCACATATCACCCTCGACGTCGACCCATCCAAGGTACTGTTCTGTAGAAAATTATATCATGACTTCTGTTTATTGGATTTTTGCTGGTTTGGTCTAATTTTACTCATAAAAATAAAAGCTATTCTTGTAAACTTGTGTGGAGACATTATGTGTTATTTTTACTGTGTTACTTTTTGAAGTGTTGCACTCATATTTTACTTATTGCCTTTTACGGTAAGCCTGACTGCTCTGTGCCAAGTGTGTTTCGGACTTACCCTGATTAGGATTTAGATTCCTGCTTGGACAGGGTGCATCTGTCTGCCAATCAGAATCCTAATTTCTACCAGTTTATATATACCCCTCTGTCCGTTCCAGTATGATACCCCTGCAGCCCTGTCTGTCACCCTACCTCTTGGTTAATTACGATCTATTACTTTTATGGCAAAACTTGGAGTAAATGCTTGAGCATCTTCTAATTCCTCAAAAACAACAAATCCCGAGCTCCAAGGGCCTTTTAATCGGGATTGCTGAGTTATGTTATCCTCAGTCCCAGCAAATGTCAAGACTTTAAGCAAGTTGCCGATCTTCTATGCTTTTTAAATGTCTTAAAGGTGACTTTGGGGGCGACTCTGCACTAGTAGTCAGTGGAAGCTATCTGTGTTCAAATTTCTCGTGCTGTTCCGAAAACTTTCTCTTCCACTCTTCAGTTGACTAATTTGTTTCTGGGAGCTAAGTTTTTGGAACTGAATTCGACGCACTCTAGCAATTATTAATCTCTCTGTCTTCTGCGAGTTAAGTAAAGCTGAAAGGTTCCTAACTACAGCGAATTTGCTCCAAATATAGACATTTTTTCTGGGAGCTAAGTTTTTGGAACTGAATTCGACGCACTCTAGCAATTATTAATCTCTGTGTCTTCTGCGAGTTAAGTAAAGCTGAAAGGTTCCTAACTACAGCGAATTTGCTCAAAATATAGACATACAAAATGGTAGACTGACTAGGTGAAAGTTCTGCAAAATGCATGATTTTTTGTCAGCTTTGATGCTGAAACATTGAGTTCAACATGCATATTGAGATTAGCCAAATGCAGTTTAATATGGTTTGCGAGATAGTAGGTCATAAGCAATACGGGAAGCCTACAGGAAAAAAACAGTTTTTAAATTGACACAAATGTTGTGTGAAAACAGTTCGGATGCAAAGGCTTTAACAGGCAAAGGTGCCAAATTGTGATATTTTCTCAGTTGTAATTAATTATGTTTTTTTGCTATACCACTATATATTTGGCTTTATTTTGTAAATATACTGAATAGTGCAGTAACTGAGCTTACATTGTACTTCATACCCCTGATAAGTAGCAGAACCATGTTTGCTATAGCTAGCTTCCTTTCTGCTCTGTGCAAATGCTATGGTTGAGTACCTGTCTGTCTTGTGGGCCACGTGGTCAGTCTATGCTGTGCGTAAGGTGTTGATTGAGTGCATTGTGTCCTATTTTTATGAACCATTTTAATGTGTGCTTGTATGACCGATTGGTCTAACCATGTCACTGCAACTCTGTAGCTGTGTCTTCTTACAGATGTAGGTATTGGAACATGTGACTTACCATCCGTGGAGAGACTGTGACATGTATTCCATGTACATTGGCTGTAGTATCCTTTGAGGTGCAGTTGGGATTGAGTATAGCATATGTTCTCAGATACTACTCTTGATGGTGATAGAGGGCCTACGTGATGCGCAGTGTGTGTCTAATTGTGATATATAAGCTGAGACGTAACTGGTATGTTGGCAGCGACCCATAGTAATGGATATTTTTACAAACCACCATTGCATGTGATCTGGTGTGCCACCAGATCAAACTTAATTCTAAAGAAAACACGTATTGTATCATGTTTCAATATGCGTACTTTACAACAAAGTACTCAATACAAAATTATATATATATATATATATACATATAAACAGATTCTTCAAACAGCACACTCCCGCCGTAAATGAAGACACGGACCACGTAGGCTGCAGTAAGGGAGATTTTAATGAAAACCTCTCAGATTACGCGTTTCGAGCAACTTGTGCTCTTGGTCACACACGATATATATATATATATAGATATATATTACCTACTGGCGGTCGCCAGTAGGTAGTTATAGTTAGGACCTAGTTTCCATAGGAAATCCTCAACATTCTATTTGGATTAACTTTGGCCCTGGTGGATGAATCTTTGCGAATTTCTAAAAGAAGATGGCTCGGTCCGCTGCGCTCCTTCCCTGAAAGTTTGGGGGGGAATGGTGAAGTGGGGGCTGAGATAAAAGGGGGGTCCCAAAATGTGTTTTCTCCATGTTATTTTCCATAGGACGTTTAGACACGGCTACAGGTCGAACGGCTGAATGGATTTATAAGAAATTTGGCAAAACTGTAGAGTCCGGCTCGCAGATTACGCTTTTTTTGGAATGGTGTAAATCTGTTCAGTAGTTGCTGAGAAAATTAAAGTTAAAGTCAATTATATATCTATAAGCGCGCACGGGTGCGCGCACTCAAGCGGCTGCGCGCGAGCGGAATTTTTTTTTTGCTGCGTGACGTCTGTTAACGTTCGATTCGAAGGAAATCAGGAAGTGTTGACCGCCATTTTGTCACTGCGAGTAAATATATTGTCATTTCAAAGCGTTGGAACATGGAAAGGGGAGAAGGTAGAGATTGTTTTGCTGCGTAGGTTCTCTCAGGGTGTGCAGTAAGGCCCTTAAACGCGAAAATATATATATATATTTTTTTTTAATGTTGCGGGGTGCGCGCACTCGGGCGCGCACACCTATTTACAAGAGTGTGAAAATGGAGATAAATCAGAAGTTTGAGTGCTTTGATATAAGGTGGCTCTGAAAAGAGCCCTTGTGTTAATTGAGTTTTTTCTGCATTTATAAGTAAGTACCGATGCAGAGTCTGATGTTGCAGAGGAAGATTCTGTTTCCCTCATCCGTGAAATGAACACCATCTGTCCTATAGATGTCTTGCATGTGGTAACGCAAGTTGTTGTGGTAAATAGAACCCATGCTATAATCTCTGAGGAAAGCAGAAACAGATTTATTAACATGTCTCCTTGCTTTCTCAATTTGTGCACAATGTTGATTGGACCAATTCCATTTCTGTCTTTGGCATATATTGGAATATACCAAGGCAGTTCGAGGAAAAAGTGTCATCAATTGTCGAAAGGTGTCTTTTAGAAGCATTTCCAGACCTACCCCAGTCAATGTGCCTAGATCGTTCCCACCACAGTGCACAATTATAAGGTCTGGTTCTGGGAGATGCATAAAAGTTTTCACCAATGGTATTAATTGGTGACATCTTAATCCTCTTTGCCCAATCCACGTTATCTGCACATTTGGTAAATCAAGGTTGGAAATTCGTCTGCTTGCTGCATATTTTCCACTCCAGTGAATATAGCTGTGTCCTAAAAGCCAAACCTTCATTTTCAAGGCAGATACACTCGTACTCCGATGGGTTCTGGAAGTGGAATGGCAGTTAGAAGCTGAAAGTCAGGATAAAAAAATGGATGAAGCTTGGTGTGGTTGAAAAACGAAAAATGATTGGTTGATTCTAATACGTGAAGATTGAAGACTACGTTGCATGTTAATGTTATGTAAAAGAAAAAGTAGTATTGGGTGTGAAAAAAATGACATGTAACTGAGCTGTGGATAGGCAGGTGTTTCTGGAGGGAAAACAGTGTTGTTAGTTTGCTGTAGAACGTTGGGATATGAACTTTTGACCTGTGCCTTCAGCCAGGTGCAGAATGAGGTGTTACCATGGAAACAGCCAGAGCTGGCAGTGGGTGATGGGTGACTTTTATGTGACATTGAAAATATTGTGAGGGACAACCAACTGAAATGTAAATTTGAATACAAAATTTTGCGGGAGGAAATATGATTGGCTGAAGAGACATATATGAGTCTGTATTGACTGGATATCTGTGCCATTGAATTTTGGTTGCAGTGATAGCAGCATAATTGAGACTTCCGTCAAACGAATATCTATTTTGTGACTGTCACTGTTGTACATCGTACAAAGCATTGGTAAAGGTAAGTCTGAACTGTTTGTTTTGTCATGTACCGTAAAATATGGTTTACTCACAAACAATGATTAATTTTCCTCATAGTTTGAAACTAAACTCATTTTTGGCTGTCATAATGTGTTGTATTTCTAAAACTATTTTTAATTTAAATGTGAAATATGAAGTTTAAAATATGTTTAATATAAAGAGTAATTATTTGTGTGATTTTGAAGCCTTTATATATAATGAGAGAAGTTGTTTATGAAGTGAAAAAATGATATTAGCAGAGAGACAGATAATGCAGATAGAGAGAGAAATGGTAAATTACATGTGATACCGTCGTGAAAAAATGTTAATGGTTAATGAATTCGTAAACTTTCTGTCACACGACAAAATTAGAGTGCGGTTTCTGGACGCGGCCTGCATTGGTGGGTGTAGGGTGAGAGGGGCAGGTGGTTGAGTGAAATAAAATGAAAAGTTGGTATATTACATGTGATATCGTGTTGAAAAAGTGGTAATGTTTAATGAATTCTTAAAGTTTGTGTCAGACGACAAAATTATAGTGCGGTTTGTGGCCGCGGCCTGCGATGGTGGGCGTAGGGTGAGAAGGGCAGGTGGTCGAGTAAAATAAAATGAAAAGTTGGTACATTACATGTGATATCGTCTTGAAAAAGTGGTAATGCTTAATGAATTCTTAAACTTTCTGACAGACGACAAAATTACATTGTAGTTTGTGGCCGCGGCTTGCACTGCTGGGGTGAGAGGGGGAGGTGGTCGAGTAAAATAAAATGAAAAGTTCTGACCATGAGGTTGTACACAGATTTGTGCAGTAAATGTGTTCGTAAATTGAGTTACCAAACGGAGTATAAAAATATCTCTCTCACTCCTGCTGTTTGACTGCATCTTCATCTCCCTTCTGTTTTCCGTCTCCGTTGCCCTGTGTTATCTTATTGTGTGTGTGTCTGTCTGTGTCTGCCTTCAGTCCGGGTTGAGGAACTTTGCTGTGGAGGCACACACAGATAGTCTCATCAAAGTAGTTGGAACGTTTTGAAAAAACTATTTATATAATTGAAATGCTTTTTTGAAGCGCTAGTGAATGTTTTCTTTCACAATTACCACTCGGTTGTTTCCATAGAGCAGAGGGTATGTTGTATTTCACTACTTAGTGCCTCTGCATCTGCACTCTGTTCTCTGGTGGCTGGCGGAGAAGTGTTTGTTATTGTGGAGATTAAAGCGTGATAAGGAGTGAAATACGACATAGCGTCTGGTCTGTAGAAGCGTGGGAGCAGTGATTAACACTGAGAGAAGCGGAACTGCGGTAGTGCTTGGTAAGAGTAATAAATTATTTTTTTACAGAGGTACAACTGTCTGCATGGTGCGCGACCTACTAAGAAAGGGTTCACGGGCTGTTATAGGCCCGTGGGTTCTAGTATGAGTAAATCAGGTTGACAAAAGAAAATATTAAGTTAGTACAGCTGAAGTTACGTGGAACACATGAATACTGTTTCAATATACAATCATTTTAGTTGAGATTATGGAATAAAAGAGAGAACATGTATATTTGAAATGTTTATTCAGAAATGCACTGTTTTCAAGGCAAGTTTCTTATCTAATACGAGTACAGACATTGCAAAAAACAAAGTAATCAGTATAGCCACTAGTACATAAAATACAAACGGTATAGTTGATGAAAAATGAATATGGTTTAGCAAAATTAATTATACACTCTTATGAGGAAGTATATTGGGGCAGATTTATGAAGGCCTTGCGCCGCCGGTGCGTCACTTTTAACATGGGAAAAAGTGACACACCGGCGGCGCAAGGCCTTCATAAATAAGGCTCATTATATGTTAATAAATGGAAGAAGGTCTCTGGCCTTTCAGTTTAGGAACGATACATGAAAATGCTAGTGGTTAGACAATATGTCTTTATCAATGAGCTCTCTGCATGCGAAGCACTATCACGTTTCTGTTATGCTATTGTGTAAGGGAAAAAAAACGTGCCAAAACCGACAAAATAGCGAGAGGTGCATGTATGTAATGTGTTGGATCGTTCGCAAATCAGTGTTGAGAAGAACTACTGTATTGAGATATCTTTTGAAGGTTGCAGTATTGCATTTGAAGTACAGTACGAAAAACAATGGAAATATTATTGAAAGAACATATTTTTCTCTTATGTATTAAAAAATATTTTAGTTTATGGAAAATTAAAGGAGCAGAGGTGTGTGAGGCGGAAATAAGCAGTTCAAATGCGAAATGGCGTTTACAGTTATAAAAAACTCATTCTATATTTACACATTAATTAGGGCACATGTAGCATATATTACCGAGTTTTGCTTCGAGTACGTTTGAAAGAACATAAGATAAGATATACAATAGAATTGTTGAGATTAGACTTTAATAAAAAATAAAGTTCAAAATCGAGTAGCTGAAGAAAAAAAATGTTGTCCACAGAAAAGATCAAAATTTAACCAGCAGGAAATCATAATGTCCACTGTTAGTAAAGCCAATAGGTCTTTTCATGTTAAGAAAATATCCAAGAAAACGTGAAAAAGATAGGGAGGCAAAACGAAATGTGGACGTCAATGGCTTGTATAACAGTCATCCAAGTATTGTATAGGCGAAGTAGGCAGCAACTGCTTCTAACAGGAAGTCACTGTTATGATCCGAAAACATGTCAGCCATCCAATTGAAAAGAGGAAAGCAGCATTCATGATCTGTTATTATCAGAGCCTCTAGTACCATCAGAGGACAGCTCGGTGGGTTTTCAATGTAGCTGTCTGTCAGGAAATCTTGCGCCGCTGCGAATATATTCCAATGACCTAGAACTCCTTGTATCGCTGCAAAGGCCATAATCCCTCCGTTGCAACATAGCTGTTGATGATCAATTAACGGATTCATGAGATGATTGTAATTCACTTCAGGAGGTACCAAGTTGCAGAGACATAAGTCCAGGGCCCACATGAAATCACAGCTCAGGCAATGAAATACAGGCTGTACACAGGTGAAATAGGAATATCGAAATGATAATCGATATGAAGTATTCAAAGTCGAGAGTGCTAAGATGTAGTAGTCAAGCATCTTCTGGCAAAATAGTTCTAAGTGTTCCGGCTTGTTTGCGAAGACAGGAGGGACATCCATTTTGAAATAAACGAGATGGGAACACAAACGTCGCAGCACTGGCAGTTCAACAGGAAGTCCACAGAAATAGGTCGCAGAGCATGGAGTGAAGAGTAGCAGAATGACTTGATATAATTTTTGGCAGTCCCGTCACTAAACCATTGCTTAGTAGTTATAAAAAAATAGCCTGTCTTGAAGTGGAGGATGCGTTTAAAATTAAGGGAGTCACCTCAGTAAATTGTAAAGGAAGGCCACTCTTTTATAAGGAATGGTGTTGTCTGTGAATATTAGCTAAGTGAAAGATATGTTCGCGAACAGATGCTACGCTAACTTCTTTTTGTGACAATAAGGCTGTTGTTCATGTCTTGTGATTCAAGGCCGGAATTCGCTGCCAGATGGAAACATCAAGGTTCAAATGCGTTAGGTAGATAAACTACATTCTTAAAGGGAAGCAAATGCAGAGTGATTTTTACCGCGTAAGCTTTGTCGTTTAAAAAGTCATAGTGATTTTCATTATATGTAAAAAATAATATCACTGATGAAGAATGAAAAAAAATAGTTATAATAATAGGCACTGGTGTAATTTTGGAAAGATATGCAACATTACAGGGATTCCACTTAAATAAGTCATGTAATTGAAAGTGCCTGCATGTGGACGACTAAATACATGTTTAGGCGTTTAATATGCAGCTTTGAAAAAAACGTGTGTATGGTTTAAAAATGAAATGTAAAGGTTTAAAGCAGGAGTTTCCAAAGCGGTCGTGGAGGGCCAGATGTATGGTAGATTAAAAAAATTACTACATGTTTTTCAATTGAGTTATCTAAAAAATATGTTTCATTATCTACTGTGTAGTTTTTCAGCATGTTGCTTATTGTTTGAGTTTTACTATTGCTGTGTCTTATACATTTTCAAGGGGCGGATCTAGGGTCATGGTGGCCGTGGGCAGGGAGCGTAGGTAGGGGGCCCTGTAACAGGGGGTCCGGGCGGGGCGGAGTGCGGAGCCCAGTGAAGAGGGGGGGGGTCAGGGTGTTTGGAAGTGGAACAGAGCCAGAGGACGCGTAATTCTTGGCATGGGCCATCACAGAAACATGTATCTATTGTCAGAGAATTATTATATTAAGGATATATATTGGCATGGTGGCCCCTGGGGTTTGGTGATCCAGTGCAGGTGTACAGCTTGCATATGCCTAAGGCCAGCTCTGCATTTTCTGTGTATGCAGTTGTTGTCCGTTACATGGGTTTTTACAAAGCGTGTGTGTGGTGAAAATGAAATGTAAAGGTTTAAAGCAGGAGTTTCCAAAGCGGTCCTGGAGGGCCAGATGCATGGCAGATTAAAAAAATTACTACATGTTTTTCAATGGGGTTATCTTAAACATATGTTTCTTTATCTACTGTGCAGTTTTTCTGCATGTTGCCTATTCTTTGATTTTTACTGTTGCCTTGTCTTATACATTTTCCAGGGGCGGGTATAGGGTCATGGCAGCCCTGGGCAGGGAGCGTAGGTAGGGTGCTCTGTAACAGGGGGTTTGGGCGGGGCGGAGCGTGCAGCCCACTGAATAGGGGGGGGGTGGATCAAGGTGTTTGGAAGTGGAACAGAGCCAGAGCACGCCAAATTCCTGCCATGGGCCGCTACGCAAATATGTATGCATCCTTAGAGGATTATTATATTAAGGATATATATTAATATGGAGGCCTCACCTCAAACAAACCTCTGGATAGGGCACACCTTATCGTCATCCTGAATCAATCATTTAAAATGTTAGGGACAGATTTATGATAGGTGTGTGCTTCTTTTGCGCCGCTGTGCATCACTTTTGTGACGCAGCGGCGGTGCAAAAGATTTGCTATGTTGCGACATATTTACAACTTGATGCATCTAGGCAGATGTGTCATGCTGTAAAGTCCTGTGCCACATGAAACCAATGCAGCAGTGATGCAAAAGATGCACCATGTTGCAAGACAGGCCTCACTTCATCTCCAACAACATACCGTCTGTTTAAACTGTAAACATTTAGGAATGTGTAGGGGGCATGGAGAAGCTGAATCTTCTGTAAATGTCAAAATTGTTGTATACAGTGCTGAACTTCTGTGTACTCTTTGATATGCTAGACTGCATCTGCACAATGAGATACCTAAGCAAAGGAAACACAGGTGATGTGATTGTGAAATGAGGAAAAGAAATTCCACATTTTTCAATTACATCACCTGTGTTTCATAACTTTACGAATCACATTGTGCAGATGAGGTTTAGGCCTGTTCACGGACACAGAAGAGGTCTGACCTTTGTTCAAGAGTGCAGTGGACATGACTCACTTCATTGGTAGGTCTGCACATGTATTATCTCCTCTGTATTCTTCAACAAGCCTAAATTTCATCTGCAACCCTGAGTAGGCCTCACCTCAAACAAACCTCTGGATAGGCCACACCTTATCGTCATCCTGAATCAATCATTTAAAATGTTAGGGACAGATTTATGATAGCCGTGTGCCTCTTTTGCGCCGCTGTGCGTCACTTTTGTGACGTAGCGGCGGCGCAAAAGATGCGCTATGTTGCGACATATTTACAACTTGATGCATCTAGGCAGATGTGTCATGCTGTAAAGTCCTGTGCCACATGAAACCTGCGTCAGGTTTCATATAGGCGTTTTGTTGCAGGGTGGGCATTCATTTGCATGAAAGCCCTGTAAAACTAACACATTGAAATTTAGAAGATTTCACTGAGTCAGCTTTATAGCATTGCTGAATCAAATCCTTACGCCTGTTTGAAACAGGCATAAGGAGTGATGCACCATGCAATGTGTGGCTTGCTCCTGTGCATTGCAGTAGACATGTCGCGCTTACGACGTGATTCCTGCAATGTGCTGCTTTTGCGGCACAGATGCGTGACGCATCTGTGCTGTTTTTGCTCAATGGTGCTCCACATTGTAAATGCGGCACACCATGGGTGGCAGAGCAGCGGTGCACATTAACTGGTGCATCTCTGGGGATGCGCCAGTTAACATAAATCTGCCCCTTTACATTTAAGTATGAGCAGGGGACACAGAGTTGGTGAGGCTTATCCAAGGTTAAAAAGAGATGAGTCCTGTTCACTGAAAACTTGGACATAGGCCTCACCTCCTCAGCATCGCTGGACATGGCTAAATAATAGCTGCAAAATGTTACTCTTGTTAAACAATTTTACTATTATAGTCTCTGAGATTTGTCTCTTACTCTGCAACATCTTATTGTTGTTCTCTTTCTTTAAAGATAATGACAACATCAACCATGAGTGATAATGAGCAATCCGTTGATCTCGATCTTATCGTTGAACTTGTCATTGAAACGTCAGTGGAAGTAGATCCCTTAGATGATTTAAATCCTGAGGATGATGAAGAACATGATGAGGATGCCGATTTGTCAGAATTGTATGACATAGGGTGGGAAGCTGACCTGCTTGAGCCTATGGAACTATAAACATTTATTTTTAAAATTTACTGGAAATAAAAAGTAAAAATGTAAACCGTTTCATTTAAAATTAAACACAACTTCAAAAACAGGTTATGTGTAGTGTCTTTAATAAAATAGTCAAATATGCTCATAAAATTAGATCAGATTCACATATAAAACAGCACAGGTAAAATGTAGAAGCATTCCATTTCTTTCCTACTATTTGTGAATACTAAATTTGCCAATGCACTAAAAATTATTCTATGTAAAAATGACAAGTAGTGTGTTAAATTTTTGACGACTGTTATTGATTTACTGTTTGGTAATAGTGGTTAATAACATTTTTTATTATATTTTACCACAGATTCAACTGCAGATCATTTCGAAATTAGAGAATGCCGTCTAAGCATAGAATCTGAAAGGCTACAAAACGTCAAAGACAGCAGCTTAAGAAATTGTTGCAGCAGTCCTCTATAAAAAAACTTGTCAAGTCACCAAGAAAGCTCCGGGTAAGACAACAAAATCATTCATAAGAAACATTTGTAGAAAAAAAAGTAGTACTACTGAAAATGTTTTAGTCCAGAAAAAGAGAAGCAATTTAAACGGAAAGGAAAGGCCAATCAAAAATGTTACTGCTAGAGCAGGAGATAACTCTGTGCATGATAGTAGAAGGAAACAACAGTTCAGGGACATTCGTAGACGAATGTTCCGTAACAGGATAATTGGCAATTTGTTAAAAAATATTAAGAAAGGTCAACAGAAAGTGGTTTTTTATAAGAGAAAAAAAAAGTTGAGAAAGTTATTGATAAGGCATTTGAAATAAAGCGAAAGTTATTTATTTTGATAATCAATAGAATTAGGAAGCTAAACAAGGCAATATATGATTTCAAAAGAAATAGTAGATGGAAGAGAACAGTTAATCGTAGTAATTTTTGTGAAGTTTTTTCAGGAGAATGGATGCATAGTTCAAGTTGTGAGGCATTTTTTAATGAGGAGAGTTATTTCCAGGATAATGATTTGCGGCATGCAGTTGACACCAGTGGTCGAGCTTATGAGGTGAAAGATGGTTGTCCAGTTGAAAAAGAAAAACTTGTGACAACAGAGGCTGAAGAAGTGTTAGGTAATGAGGTTTTAGGAAGACGTCCTAAGGGACCTGTGTACACCTGGAAGTGTAGTAGTATTTGCAGTGTGCGACAGGATTCCATCAATTTGCTTTGTGATTTTGTACGGACATTTAATAAGAAAAGTTTAAAACAAAAAATGAGGTTGTTGCAAGAATTAGATCCTTGCAGAGTGAGAGAAGTGACAGGTTTGCATGGTCATTCACTGGCTTGTCTTTCCAGGAGAGTATGCCAGAGTGTTTTTAATCATTTCAGGATGCTAGCAGTGCATCATAATAAAGTGAGGAAATTAGTTAGAATGTTGTATTATGCTAAGAGTCCAGCAATTATGCTTAAACAATTATGCACTGCTCTTTTGCATGGTTCTGAAATAGATGTGAAGAATATTTGTGAAGAAATTGAGTTTTGTTACTTTGGAAGTAAAGAGGAGAATGTTGAAATTGACCCAGAAGAAGAGGGTAATGTGGAAGATAGTGTACAGGTTTCCAGTACAGATAATTTTCAGAAGGAAATTGCCACGTTTCAGGTGAAATCAAGTGAGAGGCCTAATTTCATTTGTGTGTGTTGTCGACGCACTTATTATAAGAATAAGACTAAGTTAGTGGATTTATATGCAAAAAGTGAAAGGGAAAATAATAGTGAATGGAAGGATTTCGCAACATACTTGATGGTAGAAAATTGTTTTGATTTGGGATCGGATCAACGTGTGTGTACTTATTGTTGTAACAAATTAAATCAAAACCAGATGCCTGCTAGAGCGGTTTATAATAATCTGGAATTGGTTGAGATTCCTTCTGAATTGAAGGATTTAAATACTTATGAATCTATTTTGATTCAAAGTATCCATCCCTTTCAGGCTATTGTAAGAATGGATCCAAAGACAGGGAAATTGCCTCCATCAGATTTACAGAGAGGATTAAAGGGAAGAGTTGTTTATTTGCCTCTAGATTTGAAGAAAAACATTAATACAATTGGAGTAGAAAAAGTGGAAGAGGAACCTCTGGTTATCTTAGTTAATGGGGTTCCGACAAAGAGTAAGAAAATATGGCAAGATTTAGTGGATGTTAAGAAAGTCAAAAAGGCAACATTGTGTTTGAAAAAAAATAATAGGTACTATAAGAATGTATATGTTGCAGAAGAGGAAGTAAGTGAAGAAGAGGATAGCGATTTGTGTGTTGGTCAAATTGAGAAAGTAGAACCCTCTAAAAGTGAAGAAATATATGAACATTATAGTGTTCATCCTTTGCATTCCAAGGAAGTCATGGGGAATGCTATTGAGTTGTTTCAAATGAAACAAGCGAAAGGGAGTCCCATTAGTGTTTGGGAGGAAAGTTTGGAAGCTCAGTGTTTCCCACAGCTATTTCCAACAGGTCAAGGAGGAAGATATGATGAGCGACCTCATCAAATTCCTGCTTCTGAATACCAGACTTTACGATTGTATGCAGAAGATCCTAGATTTCGATAATGTATTCCCTATTTGTTTCATCTCCTGTTTGAAAGCGATATGTCTGGACTGTCATATGCAGTGAACCACATCTTGAAAAGTGGTATACAGATGCAAAACATCTCGGCAAGTGACTTTATGGATAAAGTCAATGTGCAAGACAGTATTTTGGATTCTCACCTGATTAATCTCATGGCGTGTCAGCGTGGTACTAATGAGTACTGGTACCGTCGTCATGGTGATTTAAAATGTATGCTGAGGAACTTAGGAACTCCCACATGGTTCCTCACTCTCAACTGTGCCGAGTATGGCTGGGAAGACTTACTTGAATTTCTACGAGAGGCAAATGGAAACATTGAAAATATCGAATTCAAGACACCCGGAGAACTGTGCTCTTTGGATCCAGTGAATATATGCAGGTACTTCAATCATAGATTTGAAGCTATGATGTCTTTCATCTTTCATCATGAACAAGAAAAATCCACCTCTTGGAGAGGTGTTGGATTTCTTCTGGAGAAAGGAGTACCAAGCAAGAGGTGCTCCTCATATACATATGCTGCTGTGAATCAAGGATGCACCTAAATTTGGAACAGATCCAGAAGACTTAGTGATGAGTGTCATAGTTGCCATAGAAATGTTATATATATATATATATATATATATATATATATATATATATATATATATATATATATATATATATATATATATATATATATATATATATATATATATATATATATATATATATATATATATATATTACCTACTGGCGGTCGCCAGTAGGTAGTTATAGTTAGGACCTAGTTTCCATAGGAAATCCTCAACATTCTATTTGGATTAACTTTGGCCCTGGTGGATGAATCTTTGCGAATTTCTCAAAGAAGATGGCTCGGTCCGCTGCGCTCCTTCCCTGAAAGTTTGGGGGGGAATGGTGAAGTGGGGGCTGAGATAAAAGGGGGGTCCCAAAACGTGTTTTCTCCATGTTATTTTCCATAGGAAGTTTAGACACGGCTACAGGTCGAACGGCTGAATGGATTTATAAGAAATTTGGCAAAACTGTAGAGTCCGGCTCGCAGATTACGCTTTTTTTGGAATGGTGTAAATCCGTTCAGTAGTTGCTGAGAAAATTAAAGTTAAAGTCAATTATATATCTATACGCGCACACGGGTGCGCGCACTCAAGCGGTTGCGCGCGAGCGGAATTTTTTTTTGGCTGCGTGACGTCTGTTAACGTTCGATTCGAAGGAAATCAGGAAGTTTTGACCGCCATTTTGTCACTGCGAGTAAATATATTGTTCATTTCAAAGCGTTGGAACATGGAAAGGGGAGAAGGTAGAGATTGTTTTGCTGCTTAGGTTTTCTCAGGGTGTGCAGTAAGGTCCTTAAAGGCGAATATATATATATATATTTTTTTTTTTAAAGTTGCGGGGTGCGCACACTCGGGCGCGCACACCTATTTACAAGAGTGTGAAAATGGAGATAAATCAGAAGTTTCAGTGCTTTGATATAAGGTGGCTCTGAAAAGAGCCCTTGTGTTAATTGAGTTTTTTCTGCATTTATAAGTAAGTAGCGATGCAGAGCCGGATGTTGCAAAGGAAGATTCTGTTTCTGCCTTCCTTCTTACTTAGTCATGGTTTTTTCACTCCCACTCCAGGCTTTTAGTCTGTGGATGGAAATCCATGAACCTAGACTCACCTATGAAAATCATACTATTGATGCTTGACTGAGGCCAAGGAGATCAGAGTGGATGTGTGTGTAAGGTGATGTAACTCTGGGGAGATGATGTTACGTTTAAACGTAGCCCCTGAGTGCTTAGTTCGGTTCTGTTCTCTGTCACTGTTGTTGATTTAGAGCCCCGAATACAAAGGCTTGTTGTTGCTTGTGAATCCCCAAGTGTATATTTGCTCATACTGATCCATAACGCCCCGGCGTATCCATGTCGTAGGCCGCAAGAGTGGGCGAAACTCAGCTGGCCGAGCAAGACTTGGGCAGGGGGCAGGAGCCAAGAGGAAACAAGGAGGGGTTTTCATCATTTGGGACAAAAAATATTTCTAAACCAATGAAAAGTTTTATTAACAAGTCACATGACCTGTTATGCTTACGTTACGCGCTCCGCGCCGCGCCCCGGATTGCTTCCGGGAAGCTGCGCTTCGCGCCTCGCGCACCGGAGCACTTCCGGGTGCGCTAACGCTGCGTGCCATATGACGCATTATGCAACAACGCGATACGTCGTTGGGGCTCCACCGGAACTGATTGAATTGGTAGTCTACAGTGTTTCTGGAAGTTTCAGACTGAAGCTGGCGTCAGCATGAGAGCACCCCGTGGCTACGTCGTGGCCATTCTGCGAGCAATCATGGCAGAAGCTCCCCACCGGAACTCTGCGGGAGTCGGGGACCCCGGTGACTCTTGTAGAATCTTCAAGGCTGATGGGACGCTTTTGGGAATGGGGCCCATGCCGTAGCAGTCAAGCGTCCGAGTTCCAGGGTTGTCCAGAGCCATCCTTGCAGGCCAGGCCCAAGTCTGTGGAGCCGACCGCCATTTCCTGAGCTCCGTGGCAGCCGCCTGTCGCTGTACCGCAAGAGTGGGTGCAATTCAGCCGGATGGTGGGTGAGACGCTGTAATAGCAAGAGCAGGCGTAATTGAGCTGGCTGAGCGAGGCAATGTGCCGCAGGAGCGGGCGCAACTCATCTTGTCGAGTGAAGCGCTGGGGTGCAGCTGAGAAACCTCCACCTGGGGAGGTGGGGGAGGCTCGTTCGCGCCGCCTCTCCCTTCCAGTGCACCCCACGCCGTCTCCTGGCGCAGGTATATGTGATGGTTGGACCAGGGCACCGCAGGACGTGTCTTCAGGTCAAACGGATTGTGGGACAAGGTCCAGAATGGAAGAGACACCAAAAGGCTAAAAGTTCCGCCTGACCCCGGGAGCCGGCCGCCTATGTCGAGTGAAGTGCTGGGGTGCAGCTGAGAAACCTCCGCTGGGGAGGTGGGGGAGGCTCGTTCTCACCGCCTCTCCCTTCCAGTGCACCCCACGCCGTCTCCTGGCGCAGGTATATGTGATGGTTGGACCAGGGCACCGCAGGACGTGTCTTTAGGGGTGTAGCTGAGAAACCTCCACCTGGGGAGGTGGGGGAGGCTCGTTCGCGCCGCCTCTCCCTTCCAGTGCACCCCACGCCGTCTCCTGGCGCAGGTATATGTGATGGTTGGACCAGGGCACCGCAGGACGTGTCTTTAGGTGAAACCCTCAACTATGGCACCCAACATCCAGGACTTATGCCATTTGTGGAAGGTAGTGACATCGAAGCATCTCAGGGACCAAGCATATCCAGAGTCCTTCCTACAGCCTCTGCGTTCCTTCTTACCTAGTTATGGTTTTTTCACTCCCACTCCAGGCTTTTAGTTTGTGGATGGCAAACTATGAACCTACACTCACCTATGAAAATCTTACTATTGATGCTTGACTGAGGACAAGGAGATCAGTGAAGCGCTGGGGTGTAGCTGAGAAACCTCCACCTGGAGAGGTGGGGGAGGCTCGTTCGCGCCGCCTCCCCCTTCCAGTGCACCCCACGCCGTCTCCTGGTGCAGGTATATGTGATGGTTGGACCAGGGCACCGCAGGACGTGTCTTTAGGTCGAACCCTCAACTATGGCACCCAACATCCACGACTCTGGATATGCTTGGTCCCTGAAATTCTTCGATGTCTCTGCCTTCCACAAATGGCATAAGTCGTGGATGTTGCCGTCTCCTGGCGCAGGTATATGTGATGGTTGGACCAGGGCACCGCAGGACATGTCTTTAGGGGTGTAGCTGAGAAACCTCCACCTGGGGAGGTGGGGGAGGCTCGTTCGCGCCGCCTCTCCCTTCCAGTGCATCCCACGCCGTCTCCTGGCGCAGGTATATGTGATGGTTGGACCAGGGCACCGCAGGACGTGTCTTTCGGTCAAACCCTCAAGTATGGCACCGAACATCCAGGACTTATGCCATTTGTGGAAGGCAGTGACATCGAAGAATCTCAGGGACCAAGCATATCCAGAGTCCTCCCCGGGGTATTTGCACAACGGTCCTCCACCCCTAGGCCGCCAGCTATGCTACCTTGACAGGAACAGTGTCATGCATTTGGATCGATGTTGCAGCAGGCTGCCATGTAAATAGTTATTTAATGAAACGTTTTACCCTGTTACTTTGTTGGTGTGTTGTATATATTTATAATATTTGCATAGGGTTTGTTGTTATTTTGAGCGGGGTGGGCGGCGGAGCAAATTCACTGAAAAAACCATAGGTTATAGACCATATATAGTTAGGAATTAGCATTTACAAAACCTTGAAAATTCACTGAAAAAACCATAGGTTATAGACCATATATAGTTAAATATCTCAAGTCCATCTGTGCACTCGATGGAGATACAGGTCGTCGATTAGAAAATGTGCTGGCCACCTCTAATGGTAATAGCGTGGCCAGGGCTTTTGTCGATGCCTCTGCAAATTGCACAGGGTGCACTTGTTTGACATGCCGCACCATGGTATGTATGGAAAAGGAATATTTTTTTGTTGGATTTCCTCTTGAGAGAAACGAGTCACATATCGTGCAGGTTACTTTTGGTGCATTTACTTTCTTTTGATCTTCAGGATAAGTGAAAAATTGCCAGATGAAAGATTATTTTTTTCTTCTTAAAGGTAGTCGATCATTTTGTTCAGATTCGGAAGATGAATGAGATACGGTAGCCATTTCACCAAAGTCTTCCGAAAAATGTAGGACGTTGTTCTCTCTTGAGAGTAGAAAAGATAGTGAGAGAAGTGGGTGGAGTGCTGCGTGTAAATTCCAGAATAGAAACTAGTAAGAACCAATTGGAAGTGTTGTTTTCATGTTGCAGCAGGCTGCCATGTAAATAGTTATTTAATAAAACGTTTTACCCTGTTACTTTGCTGGTGTGTTGTATTTATTTATAATATTTGCATAGTGTTTGTCGTTATTTTGGGCGGGGTGGGCGGCGGAGCCGAGCTATGTTGCAGCCATCATGGCGTCGAGCTCGGTTTCTCTTACTAGTTTCATATTTCTCATGAGGGGTTGTTCCTAATGTTTCTATTTTAGCGAGGTCAAAAAGAGATCCTATCAGTGGCCTACTGATTTTGCTCGATTCCTTTTGTTTTTTCTAACGATTTTTAAGTTAAAGTTTGCTAGCACGATACAGCGGCTAGTCCGCATTTTATATATATGTCTTTTTTATTAGGGGTGTCCTCCGGTGGAGTCGGACGATCTACCTCTAATAGACGGTAAGTGTTCCTCTGAAGGAATGCGTCTTGAAAGTGGCTGACTGTAATGTATGATATTTCACTCAGTGACTTTCAGGCCCATGCTGTTTCAAAACTGTGCATGTGCTTGAAGCAGGCGTAGGTATTGACGCAGCATTGTGAATATAGTGCATTGGTGAGCCTTGCTGGAGCTGCATCACAGTTGCGATGCAACTCTAGCAATGTATTACTTTTTCAGCACAGATGTGTTACGCATGTATGGTGTTTTTGTACCATGGTGCGCCACATTTCAAATGTGGCACACCATGGGTAACGGAGCACTAGCATACTGTGGTGCACATTAACTGGTGCATATCTGGGTATGAAGTAGTTAACATAAATCTGCCCCATAGGTTACAAATCCGCATTTAGTAGACTGTTTGGCCTTTGTAGTTTTATGTTTTTTCTGTTATTCTATGTAGGTATGTAATATTGCAATATTTTTGTCACGAAAAAGAAGCCATGAGTATTGGGTTTGTGAAAGATTGCTAGATTTTTAAAATTAAAAAGCAACAACCATGGCATTGTTTAATATAGTATTGTAAATACTTATCTTTACCAATGATGAGAGAGTAAAAAAAGGTTAACCTGATGTTTTAAAGTTATTCACAGGCTTCTTTAGAGGAAGTATTCTATATGATTGTAGCGTGGGTGTTTCACTTTTTTATAGGTAATACAATGCATTCTGTATGCTGTAGCAGGAGGAGTACTACATGCTTGAATATTCTTCAGTGCTTATTTTCATTTCGTAAGTGGTATTGAGACCGACACAGAACTTCAATGGATCGGAGGGGCTGTTCCTGTGCATCTGGAGGACTGCCAAGCCGTTGCAGCAGTGGGAGTGAGGCCTCTCACAGGGGCATAGCGCAGCTCCTTTTGATGCTCACAATTGCAGATAACAGGGTAGAGATGTCTGTGGAATTTATAGATGGTTAGTCACACTAGAGTGTGGGCGGCGCCCCTAGCACTTCATTACGGCACACAGGGGAGCCGTGTTGCACAGTTTGAGAATCAGAGACTTAGGAGATAAACCTTCATAATAGGAAGGCTTCTAAGTGATCAAAATCGCCGGTGCTCGGCGTTAAAAATATCACTGCTATCGGTGGAATTTTCCACGGTGTTAGTGCTTCAACAGAAATAGGAACACATATCTGATAGAAAATCCTGTAACAATCTCAGTATTTCACATTATCGCGTGAAAAGAAAGTCTTTTGAAAGATGTTGAACGTTGTTCTCTTTTGAGAGTAGAAAAGATAGTGAGAGAAGTGGGTGGAGTGCTCCGTGTAAATTGCAGAATAGAAACTACTAAGAACCAATTGTAAGTGTTGTTTTCAAGTCACAAGACTTCACATGCGCGTCTCAGGACGTGTACGCGGTGATAGTATCTGGTCACGTACGCCATTTGGAAGTAGCGGTCTAATTCAGCGAAGTTTCAAAACGTGAAAAGGAGTAAATCCAAACACATCCGGATTTAATATATCTTCTGAGCTCGATTCAAGCATACAATTGTTAAAGTATAAAACCTTTTATATTTTTTTTTAAAAATACCAAGGTGTGTACATTCGGTCACGCACGAAAGTTTCAAAAGACATTCGGCTCCATTTAATGAAAATTTTCATAATAATAAAAAAGAAGCCTAGGTTTAGTGTCTTTGACGTAGTATAAGTTCTTTGATGGGTCTATGAAGAAATTTAATAAGTTGCAATTGCAAAGTTTTCACGAAATATATAGGCGGGTGCGCGCACACGGTCGCGCACGAATGAAAGCCAAAAAAGCGGAGATAAACCCCCTTTATAATATGCTCCTGGAGCTCTTTTTGGTAGAATGAGTTAGTTCTGAAAAGAACTTTTTTTTTTTTTTTTTTTTTAAACAAGTGTTATGTTGTTTTTGATTTTTTAAACTTGCAACAACATTTTCATGTGTGACACAGGATCAAAAAGAAATGAAGAAATGTATCTTTTCTCGGGGCATTTATGACTCTCAATTTTTTGTTTAGTAAGAATGAGGCTCTGCTCTCCGTACAGAAGAATTTCTCCTCACTCGTTGCATTTCATGTGCACCGTTGCAAGATATGGTCTCAAGTCCATCACAGCACTCGATGGAGATACAGGTCGTCCACCAGAAGATGTGCTGGCCACCTCTGATGGTAATAGCGTGGCCAGGGCTCTTGTCGATGCCTTTGCAAATTCCATAGGGTACACTTGTTTGACATGCCGCACCATGGTATGTATGGAAAAGGAATATTTTTTTCTTGGATTTCCTCTTGAGAGAACCGAATTGCATATCGTGCAGGTAACTTTTGGCACATTCACTTTCTTTTGTTCTTCAGGATAAGTGAAAAATTGCCAAATAAAAGATTCCTTTTTTCTTTTTAAAGGTAGTCGCTCATTTCCTTCAGATTCGGAAGATGAATGCGGGGCGGCAGCCATTTCAGCAAAGTCTTCCGTAGCGTGTTGAACGTCGTTCTCTTTTGAGAGTAGAAAAGATAGTGAGAGAAGTGGGTGGAGTGCTCCGTGTAAATTGCAGAATAGAAACTACTAAGAACCAATTGGAAGTGTAGTTTTCAAGTCACATGACTTCACATGCGCGTCTCAGGACGTGTACGCGGTGATAGTATCTGGTCACGTACGCCATTTGGAAGTAGCGGTCTAATTCAGCGAAGTTTCAAAACGTGAAAAGGAGTAAATCCAAACATATCCGGATTTAATATATCTTCTGAGCTCGATTCAAGCATACAATTGTTAAAGTATAAAACCTTTTATATATTTTTTTAAAATACCAAGGTGTGTACATTCGGTCACACACGAAAGTTTAAAAAGACATTCGGCTCCATTTAATGAAAATGTTCATAATATTAAAAAAGAAGCCTAGGTTTAGTCTCTTTGACGTAGTATAAGTTCTTTGATGGGTCTATGAAGAAATTCAATAAGTTCAGATTGCAAAGTTTTCATGAAATATATAGGCGGGTGCGCACACACGGTCGCGCACGAACGAAAGCCAAAAAAGCGGATATAAACCCCCTTTATAATATGCTCCTGGAGCTCTTTTTGGTAGAATGAGTTAGTTCTGAAAAGAACTTTTTTTTTTTTTTTTTTTTAAAACAAGTGTTATGTTGTTTTTGATTTTTTAAACTTGCAACTACATTTTCATGTGTGACACAGGATCAAAAAGAAATGAAGAAATGTATCTTTTCTCGGGGCATTTATGACTCTCAATTTTTTGTTTAGTAAGAATGAGGCTCTGCTCTCCGTACAGAAGAATTTCTCCACACTCGTTGCATTTCATGTGCACCGTTGCAAGATATGGTCTCAAGTCCATCACAGCACTCGATGGAGATACAGGTCGTCCACCAGAAGATATTCTGGCCACCTCTGATGGTAATAGCGTGGCCAGGGCTCTTGCCGATGCCTTTGCAAATTCCACAGGGTGCACTTGTTTGACATGCCGCACCATGGTATGTAGGGAAAAGGAATATTTTTTTCTTGGATTTCCTCTTGAGAGAACCGAATTGCATATCGTGCAGGTAACTCTTGGCGCATTCACTTTCTTTTGTTCTTCAGGATAAGTGAAAAATTGCCAAATAAAAGATTCCTTTTTTCTTTTTAAAGGTAGTCGCTCATTTCCATCAGATTCGGAAGATGAATGCGGGGCGGCAGCCATTTCAGCAAAGTCTTCCGAAGGGTGTTGAACGTCGTTCTCTTTTGAGAGTAGAAAAGATAGTGAGAGAAATGGGTGGAGTGCTCCGTGTAAATTGCAGAATAGAAACTACTAAGAACCAATTGGAAGTGTTGTTTTCAAGTCACAAGACTTCACATGCGCGTCTCAGGACGTGTACGCGGTGATAGTATCTGGTCACGTACGCCATTTGGAAGTAGCGGTCTAATTCAGCGAAGTTTCAAAACGTGAAAAGGAGTAAATCCAAACATATCCGGATTTAATATATCTTCTGAGCTCGATTCAAGCATACAATTGTTAAAATATAAAACCTTTTATATATTTTTTTAAAATACCAAGGTGTGTACATTCGGTCACACACGAAAGTTTAAAAAGACATTTGGCTCCATTTAATGAAAATTTTCATAATATTAAAAAAGAAGCCTAGGTTTAGTCTCTTTGACGTAGTATAAGTTCTTTGATGGGTCTATGAAGAAATTCAATAAGTTCAGATTGCAAAGTTTTCACGAAATATATAGGCGGGTGCGCGCAGTCGGTCGCGCACGAAAGCCTCGAAATGCGCTATCCATTTTATTGAGAACTGTTGCCGAGAGTGCGCACACCGGGTCGTGCACGAAAGTTTAGAAAGGCTATTTTTATTTACAGGCAAATTTTAATGCGTTGAAAAAAAGGCAAGGTACAGACTTTCTAATTCTGTATCGCTTTACAAGGAGTCTCTATGCAACTTGAACAGTGAAGAAAACGGCTTGTTTCCGGAAAAAATATTTCCAGAACTTTATTGACAAAAGTATAGGTTGTATACACGAGATATTTCTGAATTAGTATTTTAAAAACCAATGAAATTCACTGAAAAAACCATAGGTTTGACACCAGTTATAGTTAGCTGGAAATTTTACTGATATAAAACCAATGAAATTCCACGTTATAGTTAGTTGGACTCACTATAACTTGCGCGTGTAATGCACTGCTGATGACGTCACATATTACATCACTCATGACATCACTGATGACACCATCCTTGTGACACAGTGACAGACCTCCTTTCACTGTAATCTAACCCTTGAAACACATATTCAAAAATAGAAACTAAAATTTTAAAAAAAATGGAGATACCCATACCAGTTACAACAACCAATTCAATAATTCCACCATCTATATACACATGCACTAATTCACCAACAGTTCTATATAGTCACTCATACATATATTCACTAATCATATGTAGTGATACACCTACACATCCTGTTACACACCGACAGTCATCCAAAAGTTATTCACACACATACTCACACATGCAAATAAACTATTGAACATCCATTTATTTGCATAAACAGCTATACACACACTACCACTTTACTTCTAAGGAAACTTACACATACTTACTCTCTTAAAAATCACTTATAGAAACACATACTAATTTAAACAGGAACTCTTACAATCCCTCACTCTCACATATACTCACTTATATACATCAATATTCACATATACTAGATTAAAACATATGTAGTTCCTGATAAAGACACTAATAAGACAGTCATTCACTCACTAACACAGACATATACACACTCATCCACCCATACAGTCCTGCACATATGCTGTCTTCAAAACACATACAAACAGAGACTCAGTCATTCTTGCATCTATGTACTAAGTAATACTCCCACCAAAGCATGCAAACACTCATACTGATACTAAGAAAAACATCGAATAACCTATATACATACACATGTACCTACTCATCAACCCATGCAGCCACTTATACACAAAGTGAAACACTAATACATATATTTAAACATTTAAGCATTACTCACTAATATATGTATTCACTAAGATATTCAATAATATATACATATATAACACATATTTATTTTTCAGAAAGACACACATTCACTGGATGGTGTCATCAGTGATGTCATGAGTGATGTAATATGTGACGTCATCAGCAGTGCATTACACGCGCAAGTTATAGTGAGTCCAACTAACTATAACGTGGAATTTCATTGGTTTTATATCAGTAAAATTTCTAGCTAACTATAACTGGTATCAAACCTATGGTTTTTTCAGTGAATTTCATAGGTTTTGTAAATGCTACTTCCTAACTATAACGTGTGTAAAACCTATGTTTTTTTCAGTGAATATATATATATATATATATATTCACTGAAAAAAACATAGGTTATAGACCATATATAGTTAGGAATTTGCATTTACAAAACCTTGAAAATTCACTGAAAAAACCATAGGTTAGAGACCATATATAGTTAGCTGGACATTTTATTGACATAAAACCAATGAAATTCCATATATAGTTAGGTGCACTAACTATATATCGCGCACCCGCAATCCACTGCTGATGATGTCACATATTACATCATTCATGACATGGTCAGTGACATCACTGATGACATCACTGATGACATCTCATTTGACATCAATGATCACATCACTGATGATATCATTCATGTGATAATACAATGCATCTCCTCACACTCTAATATAACCTCTGTTATACCCAGTGTTAAATACAGAGTATAATTTTTGAAACCATTGACACACCAATACTAGTTACTACATACGCACTCACTGATTCCTACGTCTACACACACATTCACTCATTCACCCATACAATCATTCATACATACAATCACTCATCTTTACAACACTATCATATTCACTCATACACCTATACAGACACTCACACTCTGCCACTCATCCATGGAGTTACTCACACACCTAGTCAGTCCTGTAAAGAATCAATCACACTTCCATTTTCTCATCTATACAGTTAAACATAGAACACCTTACATTTTCAAACATATACTAACACATACTTACTCTCTTATACAATCACTGATACAAGTACACATTGATCTGCACAGAGTCACACACCTCCCAGCCAGCCACACACACACTCAGTCTCCCATACAAATACTTGGGCAACCAATCAATAACCCATATAGCCACTCATATAGCTACTGATCAACACATGCAGCAGCTTGCACAACAACAGACATACTGATGCACACTTTCAGACAGTTTAGACACTAACCCATGCATTCAGTAAGACACATTTAATCACTCACTCATTCAGTCAATCACGCACCTACTAAAACCTTCATTCAGACACTTATACATCCACTCATTCTTCAATATGTAAAACATATTTAAACTTTACAGAAACACAGAGACACTAGATGATGACATCATCTAGTGTCTGTGTGTTTTTGTAAAGTTTAAATATGTTTTACATATTGAAGAATGAGTGGATGTATGGAAGACTGAGTGTGTGTGTGTGGCTGGCTGGGAGGTGTGTGACTCTGTGCATATCAATGTGTACTTGTATCAGTGATTGTATAAGAGAGTAAGTATGTGTTAGTATATGTGTGAAAAAGTATGGTGTTCTGTGTTTAACTGTATAGATGAGGAAATCGAAGTGTGATTGATTCTTTACAGGACTGACTAGGTGTGTGAGTAACTCCGTGGATGAGTGGCAGTGTGTGAGTGTCTGCATAGGTGTATGAGTGCATATGATAGTGTTGAAATAATGAGTGACTGTATGTATGAGTGATTGTATGGGTGAATGAGTGAATGTGTGTGTAGACGTAGGAATCAGTGAGTGCGTATGTAGTAACTGGTATTGGTGTGTCATGATGTCATCAGTGATGTCATTTGAGATGTCATCAGTGATGTCATCAGTGATGTCATTTGAGATGTCATCAGTGATGTCATCAGTGATGTCACTGACCATGTCATGAATGATGTAATATGTGACATCATCAGCAGTGGATTGCGGGTGCGCGATATATAGTTAGTGCAACTAACTATATATGGAATTTCATTGGTTTTATGTCAATAAAATGTCCAGCTAACTATATATGGTCTCTAACCTATGGTTTTTTCAGTGAATTTTCAAGGTTTTGTAAATGCAAATTCCTAACTATATATGGTCTATAACCTATGTTTTTTTCAGTGAATTTCATTGGTTTTTTAAAAGCTAATATCTATAGCTGTAAAATATATTCTTTATTACGTGACGTATCACGTAGCCACGTGAGACGCCTCATGACGCGTCGCATAACCGTGACGTATCGGCTCTGCAGCGCAAACAAAACCCGTAACGTAAGCGCGCCGGAGCACGCTTACAGATATATATTTTTTTTTTAACCTTAATTAGACAAAATCCACACATGCACATTTCTTGAGGCCTTGCAAAGGCACATCAAACAAACAGTCCCTACAATTTTGCCAAGTTTTCTGGAAATCTATTCCCTTAATTTTTTTTTACTGTTTCTCTTGGTTTTCCCCTTGTTACGCTTACCGGGACGCTACCCGGTACGCGAACCGGACGCTCCAAAAACACAAGATGGCGGACTCCCGTTACGCTGCCGGTTAGCTGCCCGGTGCGCGTACCGGGAAGCGCCTCTACCGCGAAAAATCGCAAATTTTTTTTTTGCCCCGCGGGGGACTTTAATATCCCCCTCATCAATCCTAGGGGGTCAGGAGGGGTTTACCTTGCCCCCTTTCCTTCATTTCCCCCTTCGTTTTTCACCACATCTTGTCTCTCGAACCTACCGAGAGACAAGATGGCGGCCGCTCCGGACTGTTTACAATGTTGACAGCCAATCAGCTTCTCCTCAGACTCCCGTTACGCTGCTGGTTAGCTGCCCGGTTAGCTGCCCGGTGAGCTGCCCGGTTCGCGTACCGGGATGCGCCTCTACGGCGAAAGATGGCGGCCGCTCCGGACTGTTTAGAATGTTGACAGACACCGGAGAGCCAATCAGCTTCGCATCGCGAACCGGGGCGCTAACCGGAGCGCTGTCACAGATATATATATTTTTTTAAACGTTAATTTCTAAAAATCCACTGGAGCACATATATTGAGACCTAGCAAAGGCACGTCGGGCAAACAATATCTACAATTTTGCCAAGTTTCGTGGAAATCCATTCAGCCGTTCGAGCTAAAAGTGAGTCCAACCGCCCTATGGAAAACTGCATGGGAAAAACGCGTTTTGGGACCCCCCTTTTTTCTCGGCCCCCCCTTGACGAAACCCCCCAAAATTTTCTGGGGCTGCTCAGAAACGAAATGTTCAATTTCCCTGAAATTTTCAGCCAATTCCGTCCACAAACGCTAAAGTTATTAGACATAGAATTTTCAGAAATCCCATAGAGAAAAAAACCTAACTATATATACCTACTGGCGACCGCCAGTAGGTAATATATATATATATATATTATACTAAACATTAGTAAATGTATGAACACAATAAGAAACATGCATTATTGGATTAAGCAATAGGAGCAAAATAAGTTAGATGATATATTTGTAACATTCTTGCATGAAAATAAAGTATGCATAAGAACTGCAATATGTAAACAATACAATTACCCTATCAGAATATAAAGATTGTACCTTAAGGTTTGTATTGCAATTCAGACACTTCATTGCGCCCCTCCCACCGTACATAACTACTGGCAAAATAATAGTATTATTAAGCACTAAATTGTGCATTTTAAAGCATCAGAAAATGTAAAGGTATCAGAAATCCTCAAAATTAAATTGCAGTTTCTCTAGAAATCATGGAAGTACTTTCAGTCACGTAATATTGGCAAGTTAATTTCAAGTGGATCATGACAGAGAATTCCTCTGCGCTTATAATGCTGTTGGTTGTTGAACACATCTTTGGGATCACTGTCGTCCTAAATCATGCTTGGTTCAGGCATACGAGTTGCTTGCTGCCTATTAGACAAATTGTGCATCCTGAGTGAATTATGTCCAGACCTGCCTAGTGGGCAGGTCACTGACAAGAGAATACTTCACATTCAAGCACACATCTGTTCACATTTGACCGCGAGGCAGAAGTCATATGTAGGTAGTACTATCTATTATGAGACAAGAAATGTATTGTATCTCCATAAAAACAGAGAGCTAATATCGGCAAAGGCTTTGAAAGAATTGCTTACACGAATTGCCCAAGGTGCACGTAATTTAAAGAGCAGCAATACACAGGACATAATCCAGGTCTTCACAAGAAAGAACAGTCTTGTGCAGACCTCCGCGACTGCCACATTTTGTCCGATGTGCAGTCTATGAATTGTGATTTGCCAAATACATGTTTACGTTTAGGGAATATTCCATAAGCAATAAATTGATTTGTTTAACATTTGAACCGCAAAAGAATAAAAACTAACGTCTACACATTTTAATGCTGAATATTTGTTCTTTAGTTATTTCCACACAAATGCAACCGCACACGAACATTTTCATGCTGGCAGGATGTTTAGATCAGATGAACATTTGCTGATAGAAAATGTTGTGTCGTCGAGGTCATGCGTTCGAATGACAAGGCAGACTAATCCTTCCACCCTGCCAAGGTGGGCAAAGTGAATACCATAAACTGGTTAACAATACCATGGGGGCAGATTTATGAAGGCCTTGCGCCGCCGGTGCGTCATTTTTAACATGGGAAAAAGTGACGCACCGGCGGCGCAAGGCCTTCATAAATCTGCCCCATATTTACAGCTTCTAGAAATGGGACAAGAGGGGTATCTCGTCGCTGTACAAGAAGTGTTAATGTGTTTTCTATTAGGAGCTGCTGATCTTCCGCCATGAGTCCATCTCATTCGACATTTTCAAATGCCAACACAGGTAGATTTCCAAACACTGAACACTCCTTTGGTACCTTTCCATATGTTCCATCATTGAGCACGGAAACTTAACCCATGCTATTTTCCACACTTCAATACCATAATGAGGTTTTCTCCATTAAGATTTTTCAAAACAAAATGATCTTTCTCGATTAGCAGAATTTAGATCTGCCATTCTTTTCTCCACACACGTCACACATGGGTCTTGAAAGTCCTTTTACTGAGGGCACCGAACAGCAAAGTATATGTCAAAAAACAATCAATAGAAAGATTTGTAGCAATAAGACAGGAGCCTATGCAATGTCAGATCCAATTATAATGAATATCCCACTTATTTCAACGGACAAGAAGAAACAGTTCTCAATTGTATAGGCATCAAGAATAACCCTACCACGGTTTTCTATTTGAACTCCTCTGACACACCTCTCTTTACAGATGATAAGCATGATGCAGTTAAATATAAACCTCCAGAGGGAAACCTCACTGAAGAATATTTTAGGAGACAAATATGGGGTTCAACCTGGTGAGAGGCCATGGACAAGAGGGCCAGGGTCCCTAATGAGATCTCCCCTTGAATATGATAGAATTTCCCGTTGGCATACAGAGCACTCACACAGTAGTGCGCTGTAAAGATCCTAGACCTTAAAAAACAACTGTGGTGTTTATTTTGTTGATTGAAAAAATCATGCTGGAATAGCTTGTGTCCCAGAAGCTACCAAACATGCATTTTGATTCTTCCGTGTAAAGCACAGCTCTTTTGTTTAATTTGTAGATTTTCTCTCCTTCTAATACACATCTGTTGCCTGATCACAGCTAAAGGAATTGATTGGCCATTAGACTCTGTGATTTTGTTTAAAAAAAAAATGTAATTCAAGTCTGTAATAACTATACAAAATGTTAGATAGTTTACAGCCAATCGACACTTTTAAAACTCTCTAGCATAGAATACATTTACATAAGCGTGATAAATAAGACATGTACCATACACCAAGCAATCCAAGAGCAGAGAATTAATTAAAATCACAATATAAGCATATAATGTGCTGTAAAGCTTTAAAACTACTACATCAAGTAATAACAATGATTCCTCCTGATTTCAATCGAAAAATGTAGCCCAGATCTTATAACATTTTCTAAAACCTCCAACTCGTAAAAAAAAGTCCGCTCGCTGCTTTTAACCCTTTTGTGTATCCACTAATAGATAGATGGAATCTGCTCCGTACACCATTGTTATAACAAAAGCGATCTCGCCACTGCCATAGGAATATATAACAATTAGGCATCTGGTCAGGAAAGGAGAGATCAGGATCAAAACCGAACAACATTAATGTCTCATTCACTACCATCTAAATACCACATTCGATCTCAAGATAACGGAAAATCTCTTCCCAAAATATTGCGATCTTAGCACAATGAAACATAACATGTGACCAGTTAGCTGGAGAATGATGAATACATCGAAAACAATGTGGAGAATTATTAAAAAAAGGTGTTCAATAAATTAGCCACTTACTAAAAAATAACATTCTCCGCCAATTTGCCCCTCGTAACTGTACTAAAATTAAATTTATTAACCATTGACCATACATTCAAAGGCATAACCTGATTTTCCTGATCCAGCCATTTTTTAGTTGCCTTCTGACTGAGATCCACCTTCCTGCTTTGAGCAAGATGATGCTTCCATACCCCCCGTTTTCTATTGGGTACTTCAACTAATAACTCTCTAACTAATTGACTTTGTTGGTCCAACTGAATAATATCCAGTTCAGCAAGGAATGTATACACATTGTATGTTACCCTAGTTGAATGAAGTTTCTAGTAATCAATTTAAACATTTTCACCAGGGTAATCCATCTCCCATTTCTCATAAAATCTGAGACTTTCAAAATTCCTGCCACAGCCTAGTTAATAGCAAGATCTGAACAGTGTGTAGCACCAGCCAGTGGCAGAATGCTGGATAATAAGGTTGTTGAATTAATCATGGGGATGGAATATCTTTTAAACAGAGCCTGATGTTTTTAAAAAAAAAACACTGTAGGGACTTATAGCGAACTAAGGGCCCTATTAGGATGGCGGATGGACCTGCATCTGTCCGCCACCCCAGAGGTGGAGGGAACGTCCACAGTGGCTGCGGCGTTCCCTCCATGCAGATTAGGAAGTGACCGCCACCCTGGCGGTCACAAACCCTATGTGTAACATTGCGGCGGGTGCTGCTTGAAGCAGCGCCCGCCGCAAAGTTAAAAGTGCAGGCTTTGCATATGCATGCACAAAGCGGCAGTTCGGTTTTCTTTTTATTAATGCGATATTCCCCTAAGGCCTCAAAGTCCTTAAAAAGCTGAAATACTTTGGCTTGGACTCTAATTTCATATTTTATATTAAGCATGATGTCATCCGCATATAATTTCAGTTTTGCCATCAATGGAATTGGAGGGGGGATTTCAGCACAGTTCCTTATTGCTATTGTCAAAGGCTCAATGAAAAAATCAAAAAGGACTGGCGATAAAGAACATCCTTGTCTTGTGCCTCGTTTAACTAAGACTGACCCAGCCACTGAGGTGTTAATGATTCCATTAGCTTTGGTATTGATATACAAATTATGAATCAAGGATATAATCTTAACAGAAACCCCGAAGTGACCTAAAATAATAAACAATGTCTCCCACACCACAAGGTCGAAAGCCTTTTCAGCATCTAATAAAAAAAACTAAAGCAGGTATCCCCGTGTCTCAAAATAACCCAAGGCCTCAATTAAATAATGAGTATTAGTAACTAAATGCCTATCAGCGATAAAACCATTCTGATCTGGATGGATCAATTTTGCCGTACATTGATTAAAACGTAATGATAGTAGTTTAGTTACTATTTTATAATCTGAGTTTAACAATGTTATCGGACAATAATAATTTGGATCTTCACTATTCTTCCCCTTCTTCAAAAAACTCACTACATTACCCTGTCTGAAGGATTCCGGTAGTGTCCCTCCCTCTAACATGGAATTTATTTATATAAGAAAAAAATCAGAAAATGAACAAAAAAAGACTTTGAAAAAGTCGAATGGAAACCCATCCGGGCCACAGGCCTTACCATTTGGAAGGTCTTTAAAAACTCTCTCTAATTCCTCCACAGAAAATAAACTAGCCATAGACTGTTGTTCTGTTTCTGAAAGTGTAGGTAGTTCATTGTTATGTAAGAAAGTATCTAACAAAAGGGTATCTACTCTCTGGTGCTGGCCATAGATAAATTCATAGTGCCTAAGCATTATATCTCCTACCTTAATCGGGTCATCTGTCAATGAATCAGGGAGAGGACATTTTAACGCTTTAATTTGGTTCACGGCAGCGCGTTCCCTAGCCTGCCAGGCCAAATATCTACCAGTGAAATTGCTTTCTTCATATGTCTTTTGATGTTGTTGCCGAAAGAAAGCTTCGCTCTGAGCTTATTATTTAGCACTAAGATCACGTTTGGCCTGTTCAAGCTGATGGTGATTGGCTATAGATGGATTATGTAACATTATGGAGCTAAGTGCTTGTACCCTTTGCTCTAAATTTCTCTTCTCTGCCCTAATTTCCTTTATATTGGCTGCATCCTTTCCAAAGATTATTCCACAAATAAAGGCCTTAAGTGTGTCCCAAACTATGCTTAACGGAGCAGCCTCACTATTTTGAAAAAGGAATTCTATATTCTCTACCTCGATAAATTTCACTCAAACTTCATCATACAAATTTCTAGAGACTAAAAAAAATCTATACGACATGAGGACCTTAATCTGCCTGACCAGCACGTAAATTCTGCTTTAGCTGGAAAACTCACATGCCAAGGATCGCGCAAATCAAGGTTAACTCCATAATTTTGCTTAATTTTTAAGGACTTAGGCTTTAACTGTCTTCTTGTCTGAGTGGAGGAATGTATTTCGGGGTTGATAAGAATATTAAAATCACCCCCAATTATCACATCACCTATAACAGTCAATAAAGATTGAAAGAGATCCTCATATATCTTAAAATTATCTTCAACTGGCGCATAGAAACTAACAAAAGGTATTGGTCTCTGTCTATGTTTAACTGTACACGTAACCCAGCACTAACTGCCTGAATGATCGTTTTCAAAATGTATAACCTCCGCTTGAATGTTTTTATTTAAAAAATAGCTGGCTCTTTATGGGAAGCAGGGGATAAGGAAAAACCTTGGTATGATGCCCATCCCCTAAACATAGAGAAACCAGATAGTTTTATTCTTGTAAGAGAATTACCGCATGATTTTCTGTTTTCATCCACAAGTCTATGGCTCACATTTTCTTCTGATTATTGGGGCCATTAACATTAAATGATACCACTTTCAGTTGTTCTTTACTAGTCATCATAACTGTCCTAACAAAGTTTTTGGCCGTTCCACCCTCATAAAAAATATAGAAAGCCTACATTAATTAATAACCAAACAAACAAAATAAAGGACTTCATTTTGCCCTACTATTACACCCAACCCACCCACTGTGAACCTCACCACCCTCTATAGTACTCCTAAACCTGTACCCGTGTCCCTTCCCCCAGAATGTGGTCCTTCCTCCCTCCACCACACCAACCACATTTCCCTTCTCCCTAACAACCAGGGTGTCATGTTGTTACACCCATGTGATCCCGCCCCTGCCTCCCCAGTAATGAAAAGAAATTTACATATCCTCCATTGGTTAATTGATTATCTGGCGGGCAAATAAAGAATCCAGAATCTGAACTTGACTAACGATACACAGGTCAATGATCTACAGCAAGGATCAAGAAATAAATTAGTCCTTATACTAAACATTCTATATAGGTAAGTCTAGTATTTTTGAACAGAGGTCTTAACTTTTCTTCCCCTCATTCAACCCTTATGGCCCTGTGAGATCTCCTTTAATAGTTCCTGGGCTTCATCTAAATCAGAAAACATATAGAAATTGCCTTTAACTAAGACTCTCAGTTTGGACTGTTGTGCGATGATGGCCTGTGCTCCATTGACTTTAAACAGATGGAGAATTTTTACATATTCCTTCCTCCTACGTGCCACCACTGCAGTCATATCAGAGAAGATTCGACACTTTGTTGATTCATTAACTGCAAACTGTCTTTGTTGTATGGCTTTGGACAGTATTGTTTTGTTATACAATAGTCTGTAAAATGTAATAGTATTGTGCGTGGAACCCACCTCCCCCCCCCCACAGATGGGGCCTGCAACTCTCTCTAGAAAAAAATTATTTATTTGCCTCTCCAGTCTGGAACAATCCACATTTTCTAAGATCTACTTATTACTTTTTGAGAAACTGTGCCATGCTTCAAAGCAAACCACAGAGGCGACGCTAAACACAATCCTCACCACAACTGGACTAATGATGATCATAGGTAATGAACCCACTTTCTGGAGTGGTATTGCCTTAACGTCTTCAATCTGAATTTACCCTCATGGCAAAATATTATCAGAATACTGATTTGATGCACTTATAGGCTCCAGAAGAAACACTTTCTCTCATAATTCACTCTCTCCTTTTAGCGTTCTCAAAACTTGGCCAAATAATTTATGTGACCCAAATATACAACTTGCTCTCTATTGCTTTTGACACACTCCTCTCTCTGAACTCCTCCATACAAAATAATCAATGAGACAAGACACCTAGGGTCAAACAATAAATTAAAAAGATCAAATAACAAATAGTGTCAGTCTCATGCCACTGGAAAAAATCCATAAACACTTTGACAAACTCACTCCAGAGACTCAACAGAATCTACAAAACCTCCATTAAAATAGAGAGAAGTTGACATTGTTCAAACTAGAACTTCAATGTCAAGTGTCCCAGTAGGTAAAACCACTAAATGTTCACATAATTCTAAAACCCAGTGTTCACAATCCCGGATAACTCCTCAGCCTCATGACGTCAATAACTCAATTGCAGATCCATTTATGGTCAAAGCTAAGATGATAAAATTGGATCTTCCAATCAATATGCCAAACGTGCAGCCATTCAAAACCATAGTAAACATTATGATGCTAACAAACAGACATCCCGCAGTTGCTTCCATCTAGCAACTGTCAACCCACAGGAGATCAAGGCAAGGACCTCACTTGCTATGTCATGACTATAAGTAGAAACAAAAATAGGGGGATAAGGAGAGCACACCTCAAGAAACAAAATGATCACAATATCTACAACATTGATAATCTGCAATACAATGGTGCTACAGTGTAACACTTGCTGTCCTACAAGTGTGAGAATGAACAAAGAAAAGAAATGCTGCCAAAAGAGGTAGCAAACACTGTGCACTGTGCACTGATGTCCCTAGGGACTTTCAATAAAGTAATAAAACACTATTCAATAGTCAATGATAACACATTAAGACATTGCAAAAAAACGATTGTAGTCATTGATAGTCCAATTTTGGACATGAGTTGCAATGTGTTTTCTTTGTAGATTTCCCCTGAAGAAGGGACAGTTTCATCCCGAAATGCATCGGGCTGTTCGCAAGAATTGGACTAACGCCATAATTTAATGATGTATCATTTGTATTGTTGAAACTGAAATATATATACATTGTATACCATTGATTGATTTTATGTTGCCAATGTAATTATCTTACAAAAAACCATGATGGTTTACTCTATGCATTATCGATGAATACAATCGTTTTTTGCAATGTCTTAATGTGTCATTATTGACTATTGAATAGTGTTTTATTACTTTATTGAAAGTCCCTAGGGACATCAGTGCACAGTGCAGAGTGTTTGCTACCTCTTTTGGCAGCATTTCTTTTCTTGGTTCATTCTCACACTTGTAAGACAGCAAGTGTTACACTGTAACACCATTGTATTGCAGATTATCAATGTTGTAGATATTGTGATAATTTTGTTTCTTGAGGTGTGCTCTCCTTATCCCCCTATTTTTGTTGATATCTTCTGTCTACTAGGAAGCAGCACCCCACCCCGATTATGTCGTTTGACTCAATGATTAACATAACTGAAAACAGAGCCAATACCAAGGCCTACACTTCGGATGAGGCGAGCAAAATCTATGCCCTTATTCAGGAGGTCAAAACTTCAGACACCCACGGGGGATCCATAACGCAGCAATTGCGTCAGTTAGAATTTCTTACAAGACGCCAACTTAACCAAAAACTCCATGCGTCTACCTTAGTACAGTATCACAGGGCTAAACGTATTCCCAGGGGCCTCCGTTTAGCCATTAAACCTCTTTTGTTTCGTTTTCATTTGAATTCTGTTTTCATGGACAAATGGTATTCTATTTTGAATAAATGTTCCTTAGATTTAATTTTACTTATTATTGAAGAATTGTCCAAAACTATTGAAGATTTAGAGGACAAGATTTGCACTCTAAAAAGTGAACTTGAAATACGTCTTGAGTCCAATGCATGGAAATTACAACTAGAGGGTTTAAATTTAAAACTAGAAAAATATGAAAAAGAGTTACAAGAAAGCAAACTCCGCAAATACAAAAGAGATACCATTGACTATAAATTAAACGAAGTTTATACATGGGCAGAGATTTACTCAAAAAGATGGTTTGACCAACGCAAGACCACCACCACTACTGCCTCTTCTGAAGAGAGTCTGGTATCAGATAAAGACACAACCATGAGTCGCACACCTGCTCATCAGTTAGTGCAGTTACAAATTGCTGGACCCTCTACCATGACCATTGAGAAATCCCAATCTTTATCTACAGTGTCTTTTTTAGCACATGTTCCGGACTTAGACCGGCCTCCAACAAGTGTAGCACCAGACACATTATCAATTGTCCCAAAACCAGGAGAGGACAAAGAAAAGGCAGGACGATCCTTGCGCAGCGGCAAGACTGTTCCCTAGTCATGAATATCTCCTCAAAACAACTTGAGCCACTCCAGCTTCCTGTTTTGAACCGGGGGTTATCTTTTGCACCGAACAATACCACAACACCTCTGCAGGCTCAAGCCTGCAGAGAACAATGTAATCTCATGGCTGGTAAGCAATGCGGTTATGAGGAGGAATTAGGTAGCCCTTTTGCACATTTCCCTCATAATAACTATGGTGAAAATATAAATTTCTTCATGTACAAGTATAATTTAGAAATTACAGAAAAGTTTTTAAAAGAGAGTGGGCGTGAGGACAGAGGTAATGTTTATACCTTTGAAGGAGTAAGATCATCCTCCTGCATTGACCACTTCATTATCTCAACAAGTCTTAGGCCCATTGTAACTGAATGTTTAGTCTCCCCAAGCTTATTGAGTGACCACCATCCCGTGGTAATAACTTTGAGGACTCTGAATAAAATACAGCCTCAATCAGATATCCACGAAATGAATATAAAAACACAGGGGGAGAATAGCATTTCAATCAAATGGGCAGGTGTAGTCCCAGAAGTCTTTACAAATAAAATCCTTTTGAAAATCAAGCATCAAATTAGTACCTGTCTAGATGAATCTACAAACAGTTTGGATATAGTAGAGGCTTCCAAGGTATTTTGACTGTAAATTGAGAAAACCTTCGAAGGAATAGTGAGATAACCGCATCAGATTCGCCTAGGTGGTTCGACCGACAATGCTCCAAACTAAATAGAGAACTAAAGTCTGCATTAAAAATTACCCCACGCAACAGGGAGGAGATAACCACCCTACGGAAATTATATAAAGAAGCCCTTACTCAGAGGAAATCAGAGATTAGGGATAAAGCGTGGGAGAACTTAATGAAAGCTGCAGAACTTAAAGATGCAGTTTAATTTTGGAAAACTCTTGACCATCCTATTTTTTAGAGACACACAATCTGTAAAGATTGACATGGTAGTGACCCCTACGGAATGGCTTGCCCATTTCGAGGCAAATTTTTAATGAATCCAATCAGGGTATTTTTAATTCTGGGTAGAATCAAGTGAACAACTTAAAAAACACAAAAGTAGGGTGCATTACTCAAGATGAAACTAGTACAGCCCTTAAGAACAGTGCCAGTGTCGAGGCGGCAGGCCCCGACGGGGTCCCTATCTACGTTTTTAAATATAATATGGAGCTTTGGGTGCCCATCTTGTATACATTTTTTAATGCAACAATTAATGTGATTCCAGCCACATGGGCAGAAAGCTTAATAGTCCCCATCTTTAAAAAGGGGGACAGAAGTAGTGCAAGTTGCTATCGCCCAATATCTTTGCTTGACTCAACATCGAAAGTGATGGGCCCAATATTGCTGGCCAGGCTAGAGCAATGGGTAACTGAAAATAATATCTGTTCTGTAGCTCAGTATGGCTTCAGACGCGGGGTCGGGACAGTTGAGCAGTGTTTGAATCTCGAACTAATAATAGGTAAATACACATTTGTAAGGGAGGGCTCCCTTCACCTCTGCTTTGTAGATTTGTCAAGTGCATTCGACTTGGTGAATCATTCAAATCCGCGGGAGACATTGAGAGGGATGGGTGCCCCGGAGGATATTGTTGGTTTTTTAACTCAAATTTATGCTCAACTATCAGCAAAGATACGTTATGGAACATGTGGGGAATGCACGAAGCACTTTAAAATGACCTGTGGAATAAGACAGGGGTGTACTCTTGCCCCTCTTTTATTTTCACTTTATATAAATGGTGTTGACATCCCGTTACAGAATTTAGGGGTTGATGTCCCAATGATCAGAAAACAGGCCACAGCCCTATTACCGTATGCTGATGATGATGATCTAGAACAGCAAACGCCTTACAGACCCTGATGGATAATTTTACCAGTTTTTTGACAGAAAAACTCTTAAAAATTAACCTAAGTAGGGCTCTGGTTATGTCCTGTGGTAAAGGAAACACCAAAACAAGATCTCATGTCATAAACGGGGCATTAATAGAGAGAACACTTACTTTTTCTTACTTTGGGGTTCTTTTTAATAGTAGGGGTACATGGAATACACATGTAACTCAATGCAAGCTGAAATTCGTGAAAATTGTGGAGGCTATTTTCAGGTTCTCTCAAAGAATTAGTAACAAACCACTTCGGGAGATTCTAAAATTGTACGGTACAATGTGTATTACAGGGACTTGTTATGGTGGGGCCCTATGGGGCCAGACTGATTCCATGCCTTTACAAGTCCTCGAAAAAAACTTTTTAAGACGCTTGTTAGCCGTTCCTGTTACTACCCCCTCCACCATCTTGCATAGAGGAACTGGAACTTCGTATATACATGACTCAATTTGCTTGGCTCCTTTAAATTTGTAGCATCCGGTTTGGACTAGGGAAGAAACTCACTTTACGAGGGATATTATTTTAGATTGCCTATCCCAAGACCGATGTAAGAATATACCATGGTTAAGTTACATCACTGGTCTTTTAGAAGAATGCAATCTAAGTGTGAACTATATTCAACCAGATGACGCAGTATATATTAGCAAGGTTGAATTAAAAAGGAGATTTCTAAGCGTGAGGGAAGCCCTAAGAGATGAGGCTACAAGTTTTAAGAAAACTGTTATATCCTATCTTGAGGGTCCCATTGTTACGGGCTTAAACCGTACCTCGTATTTGTAACACATGTACAATACAGATTCTACCTAACCAGACTGAGGTTGAGCACACTACACTATCTATTTGCCTTCCCTAAAAGGGGCAAGTGGTGCTCTAAACTTCCGAATTGTCTGTGTGAAGGCAGGTCCAAACAAAGTACCCTCCACTTTTTACTTTTTTGTAAATTTTATATGGATATTAGGAAAATATATCTCCGTCCAATTTTTAAGGTTAATAGCCTGTTTTCCTATAAAATTGCTTTTAATTAATTAAGGAACTTGGAAAAAATGACAGTCTGTAATGGAGTGATTTGTTACAGACAGTTGGAAATGAAACAAAGGAATAATTTAGCTCACTTAGAAAAACTGAATCATGATTTAATGTAAGCATATCTGTATTACAAACCTATATATTTTTTTAGAATCATGTTAAAATGTTTTTTTTAGTATTATGTTTGGATAAAACTTAGATTTTGCTTATAAATGAATAATTGTATTTTATAGTATGCTTGTATGGACATTTTGGATGATCCGAATAAAGCTTGATTTGATTGATTGATTGACGTGTCTGTGTTATTAGGTGAGGTACTCACACCTTCTTCATGCCAGGATACCCTAAAGAGTAGGAACTTCTTCTAAAAATATGCACAACATAACACACAACACACATACATAATGTTTTGTGGGGATGCACTCACATTGTTTGGTGTCTGTGAGGGTAGGTGTTAGAATTGGAATTCCTGGTTGGACGGGGTATGCACCTAGGCCAGGGAGGAACCACCACTCTAGCCAGGGAAGCTAGATACACACTGAAAGATAACCTGTGCTCACCCTGTGGTAGCTTGGCACTGAGCACAGAGGCATATCTAAAGAGGCAATGTGCAAAGTATGTGTGCAACACACACACACATAGTAACACAATGAATACACCACAAAAAGACTCCACACAACTGTAGGAAAATAGGGTATTATACTCTGAAGAAAACAAGACCAGAAACAACAAAAATCCAATGTATAGAAGTTTAAATATTGAATTTTAAAGGAATAAATGCAGCAAAGCATTTAGAAGCATGTAGTGCTAAGAAGGTTACTTTAGACTGTACTGGATTGGGACAAAGTCATAGTTCAGGTGGACCACGATGGAGTGCTGGCCGGCTGTAGGACCCATGCCGACCCAGGTGAACAAAGTACATATCCTGGTAGCAAATAACAAATAACAAAAGATACATCAATTTTTTCTATGCACTGAAGGGGATGCATCACATCCGAAAATGATCGGTACTCAGAAACACCTATCCTTCCTGTGTTGTAGCTCTCTAGAGGGAAGGCACAAAGTGTGGCTTTCACCCAGACCAGACTCGTATTGGAGACAGTCTGCAAAGCACACAGAGTATTAAGCACAGAGAAATGTCCACTTCCTAAAAGTGGTACAAAAGGGGGTGGTGATGGACGGAGCATCTGAACCAATCAAACACTCACACCCAGTCAACAGATCTGGGTTTAATCCATCACCTTTCTTTAGCCCACTCTGCCACCCCAGTTCAGACATGGCCATATGCAAATCAGTCTGACCCTGTGCCTCATGGGAACAGCCCAGCCTGAACTGCCAAGCCATGCCTTCCCTGGACCGGAAACAAGCGTCCGAGGACCGGTTTCTGGCATTTCAGCCGTCTCAGCCCGGCTTGCTTGAATCCAGTGGCAAAGTGAGCAAGGGACTCACGTCTGAGCATACCCTGCCAACTTATGGCGAACAAAGTGGTACAAAAGGGGGTGGTAATGGATGGAGCATCTGAACCAATCAAACACTCACACCCAGTCAACAGATCTCGGTTTGATCCATCACCGTTCTTTAGCCCACTCTGCCACCCCAGTTCAGACATGGCCATATGCAAATCAGTCTGACCCTGTGCCTCATGGGAACAGTCCAGCCCGAACTGCCAAGCCATGCCTTTCCTGGACAGGAAACAAGTTTCCGAGGACCGGTTTCTGGCATTTCAGCCGTCTTCAGCCTGGCTTGCTTTAATCCAGTGGCAAAGTGAGCAAGGGACTTACGTCTGAGCATACCCGGCCAACTTATGGTGAACAAAGTGGTACAAAAGGGGGTGGTGATGGACGGAGCATCTGAACCAATCAAACACTCACACCCAGTCAACAGATCTGGGTTTGATCCATCACCGTTCTTTAGCCCACTCTGCCACCCCAGTTCAGACATGGCCATATGCAAATCAGTCTGACCCTGTAATAACCAATAATGCAGATACACAGTTTTTTACAATAGTGTAAAAATACACAAAAATAAATAACACAAAGATGTAATATTTAATACACCTTCATTCATGCTGGTTATCCATCTAGAACCCCAAAGATGAATAAACACTCCCAGAAAAACGAAAAATCAAGAAAATGGAAAAACTCGATTTGGATAAAAAATACCAAAAAAATTCCTTGAAAATAATTGCGTCCAGGTTAAAAATAATCTCAGTTTTCCAAATTTAAAGACCTGTAAAGCAAACCATGTATACTAATGTATAGTTTTTTAAATATATTTTTGTTTGTAAGTAAGTTATTCAAAATGTGATGAAAAAGTTACGGTGCATTTTCATGTTGAAAAACGTCTAAAAAAATCTGATATATATATGTATATGTGCATGTGTGTGTGTGTGACGGGTACCAGTTAGAGGGAAAATCAGTAAAAGCTCACCAATGATCTAGTTGCAGTGCAAAAGCAGGTTTATACACAGAGCAACTCCTGATGTGTTTCGCCATAACACCAAAAGTGTTATTCGTGTGGGGGCTGCTGGATTGTATCTACCACTACCCCCCTGATGATTTGTTTCCACTCTGTCATCTGACCATCTTGTGGCTGTCATGCACAATTTCTAATACTATTTTTTGTGTGAAGGATGTGTGAGTCAGTATGATGAATATTGGGAATGTATGATGGTATGAATGTGATGTTTGAAGCCGGTGTGTGGGACTTGATTTATTGATTTTTGTCTTAGCAAATTATGACGTGTTTTGATAACTATGTTGTGTATTTATAAATTGATGAAATGTCTGTTTAAAACCAAATAAAATTACTATATATTTTGTAAATTCATCTGTGCCCTTGATCTGCTCCAAGGATAGTGGATCTACTATAGGACCCTGTGCTAGAGCCTTGTTTGAAAGTACGGGGCAGGTAGTTTCTTGCTTTTGGTGTTCTGTATTTCACATGCTTACCTGCTTCTATCTTGTCAGGGGTCCCGCTTCTTATTAGTAGGTGTTTCAGCATGACAAACAGCCTTAATCACATGACAAACATGGCAAAGTGAACACTACATACATACTGTGAATATAGACAGAGGACTGTGAAACACACAATTTGTATGTGAAACAAACATGATGGGTGCCGTATTGGATTGATCCTGATCACAAATACAGAGCTTAAGTTTGTACTCAAACTCAGGTGGGTCACCCAGAAGTAGGTTAACTAACACACTACTACCATGACCTGAGTCTGACCAATCACCCTCATCTCCTCATGTTGTACTTCAGGTATGGTATAATTCATTGGTATAAAGTGCTGATTCAATTTGAGCATGGTTAATCTCTCTACATTTTAGGCAAGAGACTGGTCCTTCTTACTGAGATAACTGCACCAACAACACTGAAAACATGCTCAGTTGACATATTTGCTACAGGTCCCACCAGATAGTTTATTGCCAGCCTGCTGAGCACTGGTCATTGGCAGCTCTTCCAATTCCAATACACCAATGGGTTTTGATCAAGATAGACCTATGTTGGATCATCTATATAGGCTTGGACCATCCTCCCACTGGTCACTGGTGCTTCACCTTGTTCAGCCTCTTTTGCCTTTGCCTATGCACTGAAATTAAGATCTGCAGTTAGAACCAAATCACATGTAGATTTTAGGGCTGATGGCTCCAGTTTCTGTTGTTGTTGGTGTTCTAGTTGGTTTTGGCTGCTGTGAACCAACAGCACTGCCATCAGGCTCGTAATCTGAAGACTGCCCGCATAACTTGTGACCTGGAGGAGTGGGCCTCTAATTCCCAGCTCTTATTTTTCTTGATCACTGGCTTGCTCAACAAGCAATGTTTTGAAACATCCCAACTGAAAAAGGAATGAAAGTGGCCAGTAATTGTTTGTACCGTGGATTAAGAATTGAGGCATAATTGTAAGGTTTTGATGACACAATGTTTCTTTTCACTCTTCTATCAACAGCTAAACGAAGTACTAAGCTCTCCACCAACTAATGTACATTTTCATTTTGTCCACACCTACATACATTTCAGACACATCCTTTAACTGTTCCTGTTGCACATGCAACAATGAGATAACTTGACCCATGGTACTGTCCTCCTTTCTAACTTCCCGTGTGAAAACCTCAATAAGAAGCAGCACCTCTATCAGGCATTTGACTAGGCCCAATTGGTCCAGCTCAATGATCATGCCTTTCTCAGTTGCATGACATATTCATTAATCGGTCTGTTCTTCTCAGACAGATAGACTTTGCAACATGTAATAAGGCGAGTTCCAACATGTTGGCACCTCCTGTATGAGTGCTTCAACTGGCATTCTATTATCACACTGAATGCCCCTCAGCTGTTTCCAGGCTTTAAAAGAATGGCTGAAATGAGTGTAGATTCGTCTGCGGTGGACAGTAAGTTGCTGACTCTGTCTTCTTTTTTGAGAAAGTCATGTACAATAATGTTGATGCAGTGCGCCAAACACAGGACCCTAAAATAGTTAACATCTGCTATGGCCTTAAATATATTACTGCCATTGTCCGTGGCAACCAATCCAATGTTACGGCCTCTTGGTCACAGCCCCAAAGACCTTGCCTTCCAAGATGTTTGCAGCAGTAAGGGATTTCTGCATGCTTCTGAGGGCCATTAAAAATGTCAGCAGTCAACACCTACAAATATTATTTCTGTAACCCCATCAAAAAAGATCCATTGTGCAGTGACACACATGTAGTCATTGGCTTGGCCACATGTCTGGGGTCAGTTGGATAGTATGAACAGCACTCTGCTGCAAAGCTTGTCCAAGCAATTCTTGCACATCTTGATGTAGTGCCGGAACAGCAACTCTAGCAAAATAGGACTGGGTTGGACCTTCCATTTCAGGCAAATGGATGCCACAAATTCTAGAAATCCCACCCCTTCCAAAAAAGAAAAAGGTACAAGGTTCAGCGCTAAAATTTTAGCTTTGCATTGTACAAATGTGCTGTTAGGTGGTTGCATTCTTACTGCCATTCCAGCCTAAATATACCAGGAATAGTAGCCTGGATTTTTTTATTTTATTGTGCCATTGATGCAGGTGACTTCTATGCATGGGTCGCGAACTACGCTTTGCCAAGGAGTTTGCAGAGTTTTGCAATGAGCAAAGAGTTTGGCAAAAAACTCTGATTCCACTGTGTGGCGGAGTTTGCTCCTGCTGTCCACCCCTAGAAAGATGTAGAGGAAGTACACTCAGAACCCACATGGTGCGTGAGTAACGCCATCCCATTTGTACAGATCCAAGTACGGCAGTCACTTCTGGGGCATCAGATTTGTTTTTTTCCAGGGCATCCTATGTTTTTTCCTCAAACAATTGCAGGTTGTTTAGGGAAATTCTTCCACCAAGACACTCCTCTCACCTCTCAGCCTGTCAATCAGTATAGATTGCCTTGCCCTGGTAGTTGAGAGTAGACAGCAAAACAGGGCTTAGTGGAGGATTAAGATCTGAGAGGAAGGGGGTCAGGTAAACTGACTAACTGCGCTACTGTGTAGTGTGACATAGTGTGCTGCCCTGCTTCTTGACACAATTAATCGCTGAACATAGCTATATGTAAGACCCTCCCTCCCCCAACCGACCTTACGCTTTAGTTTCAACATCAAACAAAGAACAGACCAAGCAATATTGTACAAATACCAAAGAGAGTAACAAATGCTCCTGTAATTGTGTTTGAATAAATAATAGACAGTAAACCCTTATATGACAAGGACATGCCAACCCTCTGAAAGTAGGGCAGGAGATTCTCCAAGGAAGAGCTTACCTCATACTTCCGTTAATCTCTGACGTGCATCATTGCTTTGGGTGGAGGAAGTGCTGCTTGACCACTGTGTATTTGCGCAGTGTGACAGGTCAGTCATGGCGGCTCTGTGTATTCAGATGGTGTTGTTGCAGACTTTGCTTTTGAGGAGCACATCATTGCCGTAAGAGTGAAGTTGTGAACGCTGTCAGAGGTCACTTGTATTGCTACTGAGATGCTGGCACTTCCCTTTCAGCACCCTTTTATCTGTGTTCTTGGGTTGGCGGCTCCTGCTAGCCATGACGGAAGTAATGGTGGGGTGACGGAGGGGCTCACAAAGCAGGAAGCTTACAAGATCTTCAGAGGTGGTACTACCAATAGAGGATTTCATAAGATGAGGGCTTTGCCAAGTAACCACTCGCAACCATGGCATTGGGCCGGATACAGGATGCTTTGCATGTAGGAGACAAAGAACAGCAGACACACAAGAATACAAGCCTGTGCCTCAGAAGAGAGCATGTGTGACATGCATCAGATATGCAGGCTTCAGTGTCTCCAGCAGGGGCCATTCATGTGGGAGATACTACTGCACTGCAGGAGACAGGGCTGATTTTCATACCAAAATGCCTTCCTCCATGATCGGATCAGATTCCCTGTTCAGCCTGTCACCCCCTTCAACAACATCAGCTGCACTTTTTTGACTGCCAAGGTGCTCTTCCCATTGATTGTGTGGTGTTTTCTCAAATGGGTTGTTTGGCCTCTGCTACCGTAGTTTAACCCAAGTTTACCCCGGCTAACACTTGCTCTGGAAATGGAGCATATGGCAATGTTCGGTCCCTTCTAACTAACCGAAAAGAAGTCACAAACTGTGGAGGTCCACTTTCTGACACTGGTGGTACTCCCAAAGTCATATGAACTGGTGGTAGGTGGGCGTTTTGATGTTTGCTAATCTACAGTACCTACTTCTTGCGGGGTGGATGTGGGTGTAGGTCGCTGCTGGGGCTTCGCAAGTATGGCAGCTGTTGGTGGTGGTATTTGTGCCACATTCCTCAGAGCAGGTTGAGATGGGGTAACGTCGGTCTCCACTGGGACGGGGATAACATCCATGATGACTGGATCATCAATATCCTCCTCTTCTACATTCAAAAATGTAAGACTTTCAGGAATCTTCCTTTTCCCTAGCCTCTCCTAGTATGTGTGACTCGAAGACTACGGAGGGATCCAAGTGGAGACTTGATCATCAGAACAAGAGCTTGGAGAAGAAGATGGTTGAGTAACACTCGTTTTTTTCTTGCTGGAGACCTGGAAAACAATGGATCTTCTGAAAGGGTGTTTTTTTCTACTTCCTCAGCATGAAGCTCAATCTCCTGAACTGCTCCTACCGCACAAGGAACTACTAATGCTGGCTGCGGCTGTTGTTGTCCACTTATTAAAGTTTCCTGCAACAATTGGGTACTACTTTGCAAAAGAGATAAGTCCATTTCAACGTCACTGCTTGTTGGCATTGCTGTGATTATAGTTGCCTTTGTGACAGACATGGGCTTGGGCTTAGGTTGGGATGGGTCCACTGATGCGGAGGTGCTGCTTTCAGCTTGCTCCCCAGAGGCCGTGCGGCAAGCACACTCTTTCTTGCCCAACAAAGGTCTGACTCAGCATGCCAGTGGTGGAAAACTCTGTCTTATTATTGGCCACTTTCCTGGTAGCACCTTTCTTTGGGGCCACCTTGAAGCTGTCATTTGGCTGTGGAACTTAATTTCACAAGCTAAAGAGATGTCTGTGATGGGTGGTCATGGGTCACCTCGTGCACAGGCCTTCTGTCTGTTAGCACTGTGGGTGATGTTGTCTCTTGTGCACCTAAAAGCAAACAAGCAAGAAGAACATCAGTGAAACATGGTATATTTGCAGTTCAATTAGTATTCAAGCAAACAATATCATTTAGTATGGTCACTGGTTGCTTAAGTTATTATAAATAATTAACAATAAAGTGTATCCATTCGCAAAAACACATCAACATAAAGTTTCATGATGTACCCTCAGGAAGGATAAGACAAAGCAACAACAACATACAGATGTCATTTTTTGCATTATCTGCAATGCTGTTGTGCACCTATAGCAGACATGCGGATGATTGTTGCTAGATGTTTTGAAAATGGGGGAATAATACCAATAAAAAAAAATCAAAACATTATAAGATGAAAAAAAAACATTAAAAAAATTAGAATACAAAAATGTTAAAAAACACAATTAAAATTAATTGAATAAACCTGAAACAATTAAAATAGAAAACAAGTTAAAATATTAAAATAAAACTAAAAAAATTAAAATTAAAAAAACCTCCAATAAAAAAAATATATATATATATATGCAAGTGAAATAAACATGAAGCATATAACTTCTATCTTATTTCTCAACCATCCATGCAAGCCTATAGAAAAGGGCCACATTGGCAGGACGCGCAAATGGCTGCCAGCCAGTGCCACATGGTTATCAACAGCAACAGCACTGAGCAAGAAGGCATTATGAATAAAGAGAAGACATGATGGTATCATAGTAATTTGAGGACTTGTGTTGCGTTCTAAGGTGATTTTAACCTCTGAAAAAGCCTTCTGCTGGGAGTACATCAAAATTGTTTGAGAGAAAAACGTTTTTTCAATATTTTTCCAATACAGGTTATAGAAGGTGCTCCAGAAGCTTAAATGAGAGCATATTTTCCATAAATTCACACTATGTTTCTTAGATATATGAGAATGAAGTCTGAAATTCTATGTCAGGACCGGAGGAGAGGATTATGAATTTCTTTCTCCACTTTTTATTCGCAGCAAGTTTAAAGGTAAAAGTAAAAACACTGCAAAAATACTACAACTCCCAAGAACCACAGGGATTATTCATGGCAACCAATAGTCCAATCAAGTAACAGTCCGAGAGTCTATATAACATAGAACACGCCATAGTCTTTCCTCTTTCTTCACTGCTCACCGTCAGTTAAGTCACCTTTTACATTCCTTCCTGACTATAGTTAGTCGGATCGTGGGGCGTTCTGGCATACTGTTGTTTATTAGAGTATTTTTTCTTGAACTCTTGAGTCCTTTATTACTGAGCATCTGCTCATTTGGCTTTGACGATAACCTGACTGCTATTACTGAATGCCTCCCCTCTCCAACCCTCGCTTGACATCGGGGAGGCGGTAAGACCCAGATTTACTGGTGAAACACTGTGAGTGCGGCTCGAGTGCAAAGTCTGCTGAAGTACCAAAAATTATACCATAGAGCTATACTTAGCAATAGGCCATATACCTGATTTACCGAGAATAAGTCAGGTGGCAAAGGAGAAGGTTCAATCGTTTATTTTGCAAATGCGGCCTATATAGGGAAGCCTCACTCTCGCCACAACCCTCGAAGGTGCGCAGAGGAGACTGTTGTATTACATAAAAAACAGTGCATATATACTTTCAGCATACCTCATGAAAACCCCGTACATGGAAAAGTACCACTTCTCGTGAGGTCAGCAGGAAAACCCATATAAGGCACAACTGATTGATTTGAAACTCAGCTCAAACTATTCCGGGGGTAGGTCAGTGAAGGTGCCTCCCTGTCGTTCTAGGAGCATGGGAGTACAGCCACAACGCCTGCAAGAATGTGCTCATCCCACAAGAAAGGCAGATGCGACCTTGAGTTTCCCAATTTAGAATCAATGGTCCATTCATAGCCTAGGCCGGCCTCTCAGGCTCTCTACACAGTAGCAGGTCATGTGCTTTCCTAACTAACGAAATATACCCCGGGAAATGAAACCAAAATGGTGTTTGTTCAGTCTAGGCCCGATTCTTAATGTATGCATGGTTTGAGTGTATTTACAAGGGGTTTTCCTAAGGTAGCATTGACATATTGGATACATTAAGCCAACATTATATAACATCGATTTTATATTCCTTCAGACCGCCCTTTTGGCGTGCTGTAGCCAATATATAATATAACAGGTCTTCTAATCCAAGATCACACCTTCATCTATTTGCATGAGGTCGGTAACATCCTTCTGCACTAACTGCTTCTCAATTTTCGACTGTCGGGAAACTGTCAATGAGGAAGTGAGCTTGGTAGCGCAATAAGAGCAGCATGCCAGCCCACAATGAAGGCACAGGCAACAAACAAATACCACCCCAAGTGCTCCAGCAAGAATCATGAAGATTTTCCAACCCCAGATGGACAGGAGGTTCCAGAACCACCCGGTTAAGGACCTAGTACCAGTGTCAGCATGAACTTCCGCAGCTAAGCGATGTAACTTCAGAATGGCCAAGTGTATAGTTGGAGCAGAATCAGGAATATATACACAGCAGGAGCTGCCGATCACGCGGCATGCTCCTCCTCGATCAGCTAGGATGACGTCAAGCACCATCCGATTTTGAAGCGATACAAGCCTCGTAGCCTGAAGCTCTACCATTAGGTTAGTCAAAATCCCAGTAGTGGTTTGAACTACATTTTCCACCACTCTGGGGAGACGTCTAACATCTCTGCTAGTAAAATTAGGACAACAATAGAGGAAAGAGACCCTTTGCTATGTCTACAAAGTGCTGTGATGCGGTGTCAGTCTGATCAGTACTATCAGTATCAATACTTCTACTGGCTCGGGAGAGATCTGAATTTCACTTAGTCAGCTGGTGATTCTTATGATAATTAGAAGGGGCTATATATACTGGAGGATAAAGGAAAGACAGGTAACACTGCCCTGCCCATCCTCGAGGAAGCCAAGTGTAAGCGTTTTTACGCATACAAAATACACATTAGGCGAAGTTATCAAGCGTGGAGTGCTGTCGGTATGCAAAGTGTAGGTGTAGTTACATCTACTGTCTCCTACCTTAACATGAGCTTTTCCTTGTATTAAAAAGGAAGCAGTACTATTTAAAATAGGTACTGGCATTGCCTTGTCATCAGTAACATTGCGGTCTTGGAAATACTGGAAATATTGCGTGGAGTTAAAGTGTTTAAAATCTAACATTTCTTCCTTCAACCAGGTAGCATTTTCATAGGTGGTATACATATTCATACAGGCTTCTGGGTCTAAAGATCCTTCTCCCTGGTTTCCAAGAGCATCAAATCCCTGATGTTGTTCTATATACCTTAAAGCAGCTTCATAATCTTTTTCAGTATATCTTTTGGGGTCGGCTACATAATGCAGATACATAAGAGATAGCAACTGAAACCAGGCCTCACAGCTTGCTAAGTGTGATAATGGCAGAGAAATTAATAAATCATGACGATGCATTACAGATGGCAAAAGGCCACATACCCAACAGTTTGTCTTGTTTGTAGTGCTATGAGCTTCATGCAACATTTCAATGAACACATTTGTAGCATATGTTTCTCGATGTCTTTCCTTGTGAGGAGGCAAAGTATAAAAGAAATGCTCAGGTAGGGCTGCTGTAGTACCTAATACCTTATGCATAGGATATTGAAATTCTAAATACATAAACACACTCATTAATATTATCATAATTACTGTAATAGTTATTACAAAGGCTATCTTCACTCTGGTAGCCCATCCGGAAAACATGGGGACATTTTCAAGAAAAGGTCTGGGAGCAAGAGGTCGCTCATCTTCAAGGGCCAATCGGGCAAAGGGATACATCCTAACTAAAAGTCTAAACTAAACTCGGGAAGAGGTGCAAGCCTACTGCCAGAGGGTTTTTTCTCCCTGTGTCCGTCTAGAGCCTCACAGGCAGGCTCCTATTGTTCATCCAAATGAAACAACTTCACTTTGAATCCACCGTTGCAATTTAGGCCCTTAACGCAACACAATCTTTCTTTCTGAACAGAGCAATGTGACAGTTCCAAGCTCTCAACGGGTTCAGTCCAGTGTCTTGCTCAGTACCCCAGTAAAGAGCTATCTCCAGCCCTACAGCTCAAGTCTTTCCCTATCTCCTAGATTCCGAAACTGGGTTACCACGTTGTTTTCGGGGCCGTAAATTGTATCGAAGATGGCCAGGTTGCTCCTGGTCATGAAACAACACAGCAGCAGGGACATTCGGTGCAACAAGATTTTCAGAAGCCTCTGAGGAATCAGCCTTATCACGAGATTCAGAAACTGGGGCTGATTCGTCTCCTTGCGGTGTCAATAATCCTTCCTCTTGCCCGATTTCAAGGGCATCCGAGAAAGGCACAAAATTCAACCTCCACTCTTCCTCTTGCGTTAGAACTCCGTCTTGGTTCTGCTGATCAAAAGGGAGCGGAAGGGGAAATTTCTTCACGTGTGAAACATGTATCCAGTGCTTCTTCCCGTCCACTTTTAATGCTGTTCGTGTTGCCAAAAGAATCTGGTAGGGACGGCTCCACCTGGGTTCCAAACTCGATTTCCGCTGATAATTTCGAATGAGGACCCACTGTCCTGGCTCCAAGCGATGTCCGGGACCCTGCGGAAACAGCTGCAGTACAGCTGACACGTGTTGATGAATGGAACGCAAATCTTTAGTTAAAGCGTACAGATAATCTGTCATCATAGGATAATCAAGATCTCGGAAGGACCTAGGTCTCGGGACACCCCACACTTTAGCTGGTCTACCAAAAACGACCTCATACGGTGACAGCCCGGCCTTTGAATGGGGGGTTACTCTTATTGACATTAATGCTAAGGGTAGGGCATCAGACCAGCTCAAGCCTGTGCTCTCTTGAATCTTTGCCATCTTTAATTTCAGTATGCCATTATACTTTTCAACCAGTCCTGCAGACTGCGGATGTCGTACTGCATGAAATTTCTGTTTTATCTGTAACCCACTACAAATATGTCTAACAAGTTCTGCATTAAAGTGTACCCCGTTGTTTGTCTAATTGACTCGAGGAAAACCAAATTGAGGCAGGAACTCTTTAATTAGGACTTTTGCAGTGGCCAAAGCGGTATTATCTTTAGTGGGGTATGCTTCAACCCATTTACTACACCACCAGCACGTATTTAAGATTATTTACCCTTTTGAGTTGAATATAATCCATTTGTATTACTTCAAACGGTAGAGAAGGAGGCACAAAATTTCCACTAAGAACTGTCTCCCTCCCTCCAGGATTATGCTGTAAACAGACCATGCAGTATTTAACCACATGGGCAGCAGTCTTCGGAATATTCGAGTTATTCCACACAGGGTCCAATAATGCACAAATACCTTTCGCTCCAATGTGAGCGGTACCGTGGGCCATCATCACAACTGTGTATACCAGTGCATTGGGCAAAAGCCATCGCTGTTTTTCAGTCAGATCAATCCAGCAATTATTTCTGTCCAACTTCCCTATTTCCTGTTCCCATTTTATCATTTCACTAGCAGCCCGTCCCGACGTTGTCCGGGTATGAAATAGAATGTGTGTAATGTGTGTATTCAGATACGGTCATTCGCGTGTTCCCCCGCTTGAGGCCCAGCTGCATCCCTGGTTCATGTTAGCAGGCGCGTGTCCCCCCGCGTGAGGCCCAGCTGCAGCCCTGGTTCATGTTAGCAGGCGCATGTAATTAGTGTAGTGATCCGCCGCCTGAGCCCGGCTACAGCCCTGGCTGATGTTAGCAGGCGGGTGTAATTTGGTTTAATGTGATAGTTCAGTAACAGCGCGCATGAGAGGCTGCAGTAATTGTCCCCGCAGACACGCTCAGTCGCGTGTGCCCACGCTTGAGGGCCAGCGGCGACCGTCTAACAATTAGAATTGTGTGAGTCTTGAATGATTGTTTCCCGCTGTTCTTATTTTTTTATGACGCACACAGACGCTCTTCGACCCGAGTGCTTTTTAGACGCATCCAGGCCAAGCCAAACACTGCGTTTGGCCCTTTCAGACGCACCCAGGCGAAGGCATACACTGCATTCGGCACCCCCAGTATGTGTGAGACAACGGGCAGTCCCCCAAGGGAGTCTTGCGAATGATTACTTACCAAGCTTTGAGGTAAACGCCTTTGTGACGCCCCCAGTACACGGCCACAGCAGACGATCTGATTAATGTACGACCCAGATAGCATGAAGTGAGGAACGTAGCACACGCCCCCAGCATGCCCCTTGATGCGGCGCAATTGCGTAATTGGCACTTCACATAGCATGAAGGGCAGACACACGCCCACAGTGCGGACACATGCCCACAGTGTTTGTCACGGCCCCAGCGTGTCACACCCCCAGCGTGCCCCTTGATGCGGTGCAATTACGACTCACATGGCATGAAGGGCAGAACGTACCACACACCCCCAGCGTTTGTCATGCCCCCAGCACAAGCCCACGGCAGAACGCAGACACGCCCACAAGGGACTACTTTGGTGACACGGTTATTTTACCTTTTAATTGTATATGGTGGCCGTCTGCATAGTCTATGTCCTTCTGCTACAACTGCCCTTTCCAACGCTGTATTGGGTGTTGTGATTGGTGCTGTGGTTACTGAGATTACCCGCCTCTAAGGTTTGGGCTCTCTCTTTATAATATTAGTATGGATCAGGAGTGGCTTCTTTCTTTAATTCTCTAACACTTTCAATGGTATTGTCAAACACTGTGGTCTCTGCCACCCATCTGGCTGATACACTGGGGAACATAGCAGACATTTTAGTTTGCGCTGTATCTTTTGCTACTTGGTCAGCAAAGGCATTTCCCTCCCCTGTAGTATCAATGATTTTCTTGTGGGCACTACACTTAATGATGGCCACCTTCTCTGGTAAGGTTAATGCATTCAACAGTCTTTCGATCAAAGGGCCATGTTGTATTCTTTGACCATGGGAGGTAAGAAATCCTCGTTCCCTCCACAGCCGCCCAAAACTATGGGCCACGCCAAAGGCGTACTGGCTGTCTGTAAAAATATTTACTCTTAAACCTTCACTCAGTTCACATGCTCTTAATAATGCTATTAGTTCAGCTGCTTGCGCTGAATGATGGGAAACCCGAGCGGTCTCCACTACCGTTCTAAGGGTAGTTATAGCATAAGCAGCTGTTGTCGTGCCATTTGGTAAATTGAAACAGGAGCCATCCACATATAACTCCCCTTGGGTTCATATAAAGGGGTGTCAGTGAGGTATACTTGTCCCTACGTTTCTTCTTCAGTCCGAAATATTCAATCATGGACATCGTCCTTTTGATCACTTGAAGGGAGGGGTAGTAACGTGGCTGGATTCAGAGTTGCACATTGTTTAATAGTAATGTGTGGTGCAAATAAGGTTAATTTGTAACCAGTGAATCGTGCACTCGTAAGGTGCTGAGTTTTTGTTCGATTCAATAATATATCCAAAGCATGCGGTACCATCACTGTGAGGTCAGTATTCAAAACAATCCCTTCCGACTGTCGAATGGCCACCACCACTGCAGCAGTAGCCCTTAAACAGCTAGGAAGGGCTCTGGCAATATTATCCAATACTTCCGAAAAATATGCGCAAGGTTGTTGCTTTCCGCCAAAACCTTGTGTTAGCACTGAAAGTGAACAGCCGTCCACCTCATGTACGTAGAGTACAAAAGGTTTTTGGTAGTCCGGAGTACCCAAGACGGGTGCAGAGCAAAGACCAGATTTCAAAGAATCAAAAGCATCCTGACATTCATCCGTCCAGGGCAAGGGTTCATGCACATCTCTGGTAGTCAAATGCAACAAAGGTTTAGCCAGAAGAGAAACATTAGGAATCCATTAGCGACAGTAGGAGGTTATGCCAAGAAAAGCACGAACATCACGTTGAGTACTGAGCACAGACATGTTAGTAATAACAGTTATTCGTTCAGGAGTTAATCTTCTCCCCGCTTTGGACAGTAAATGACCAAGGTAGGTTACTTCCTGTCGACAATACTAAAATTCGGATAAGGATACTTTATTACCGTTATCTGCTAAATGTGTCAATAATTTGACAGTGGCCTCTTTGCTACCTTCTGCTGTGTCTGACGCCACCAGTATGTCATCCACATATTGGATGAGAACATTACCAGGAGGTAGGACTAATTCATCTAATACTGCTTTTAGTGCTTGGCTATAAATACTAGGACTCTCGGTATAGCCTTGAGGTGCGCGACAAAATCTAAAACTGCGGCCAGATAATGAGAATCCGAAAATATGACGGCTGCCAGGGTGGATTGGAATGCTAAAGAAAGCATTCTTCAAATCGATCACTGGAAAATACTGGGCAGTAGGGGGAATCATAGTAAGAATTGCAGTGATATCTGGTACCACAGGATATTGGGGAATCACTATTTTATTAACCTCTCTGAGGTCAATTACAAAACGAGATGTATCTTAATAGTCAGGGTTACCATCCAGAGGGGCCTTCTTCAAAATCGGCAAAATGGGGCTATTACAAATATTAGCTGTTTCCTCTACCACTCCTTTCTTAATCAAGTCACGAATAATATGCAATAAGGCCTGTTCGCCCTCTGGCAAAATTCGATATTGTGGGATACGTGGCAAGTGTGCATTCAGTTTCAAAGTAATTGATACAGGGGTATTTTTAACAATCCCACATCTGTGTCCCCCGAGCCCAAAGGGTCTGGGGAATCTTGGAAAATTCAGGTGGAAGATGTTCATTTTTGACAAAATACTGAGACGTGCATTTAGTGGGAGGCTGCATGGTTAAATAAACACCGTCAGGAGAACAATATATGCAAGCATGCAATTTCTTTAATATATCCGATCCTAACAGATTCTCCCACAACTGGAAGTAAGCAAAAATGGGGAGTCCACTATTGCGTACTGGAGACTGTCCAAGGGTACCACAAAGAATTCTATGGAACCCCGTCTCGGACATCGAGACTCCCTCCTCTGTCTTTTTCCACCCAAAGGAGGTCCCTGATATACCAAAAGGTACAGGACTTGAAACTCAGCCCGGGTTTATTTCAGGTTCTCATGTCACTCTGAGATCCTTGCCAGGTGGACCTCTTTGCCTGCAGATGGAACTCCCAACTTCCGCGCTATGTCAGCTGGAGACTGGATCTGGGGCTGAGGTGGTGGATGCCTTTATGCAAAACTGGTTGACAACTCAGGGCTATGTCTTCCCTCCCTTCCTATTCCTCCAGTGAGTGGTGGCCCAAACCAGGCGGCAGCGGGCCTCTCTGGTGTTGATCACCCTGATCTGGTGCTCTCAAGCATGGTTCCCTTCCCTTCTGGTTCTTACAATGGTGGCGCTAGTACATTTGCCAACCTTTGCCGAGATCTTGACGGATCCTCTGGGCCAACCACTTCCTCTGGGCCATCTTTATCTTATGGCATGTCGGATTTCAGGCGACGCTGGCAAGATGTCAGGCTTTCGCAAGGGGCTGAATTCCTCATTCAAGATTGGCTTGGCACAGATGGGTTTGTTGGTGTGTGGAAAAACACCTTGATCTCACGGGCACCAGCATTACAGACATCGTAAACTTTCTGGCAGAACTCTTCCAAGAAGGTCTGGCCTACTGCACCATCAATTCCTTCAGGTCAGCTATCTCAATGAGCCATGTTCCAGTGAACAATGTCCCAGTGGGTGAGCATCCATGGGTAAGTAAACTCCTCAAGGGTATGTCCCATCCTAAGGAGCCCCAATACTCTGGTTTCTGGGACATCAACCTGGTCCTGCGCTTACTGGCATCCTGCCAGACAACCAATACCTGTCTAGTAAGGAGATATCTGTGAAGTTGGTGATGTTGCTCTGTCTTATTTCCTCTAAGAGAGCTTCAGATGTGCGGGGGTCACTTTTAACATATCCAGGAGAACAAAGACGAGTACCAGGACAGTATCTTATCCAGCCTTTCCAGATAACCCCACACTGTGTGAGTTCAGTCGCCTTAAGGCATACAAAGCTATGACTATGGAGGTTTCCCCCCGGGAGAACATCAACTCCTGATTGCCATCAAAAAGCCTTACAAGGCTGTGTCTTTGCCGACCATTGCCAGATGGGCGAGATGGGTCATGGCAGAGGCCAGCATTGATGTTACCGATTCTGGATCTCATTCCACCAGGGGGGCTGTGGCCTCCAAGACTGTCCAGGTTGGGGCAAACTCAAGGATATCATGAATGCAGAAGATTAGTTGTCAGACTCCACTTTCAAAAGATTCTATTTTAAACCAATCTATGACACAGCCGCACTGGTGGTAAGTAAGCTTTAAACATGCATAAACCTCACCGCCGGTCCTGACATAGAATGAAACATTTCCTAATTAACATGAAGCAAAGTTTCAATTCTAGAAAGGACGTGGAGGTGAGGATTATCCACCCCTGGCATGTACCTAAGTGCTACCCACCCTTGGATGAGAAGGGGGTTTAACTCTATACTATGCTGGAATTCAGTGATGTGGACTCCAGGTCTAACAGGAAATTAGTTTTTGTACCTTTCTCAAATGCAGTATACTGCTATGTTCTGTGGTGCCAAATGCATTTTTTTCCTTCCCTGACAAACAGACGTTATGTCAAATGTTATTTGACAATGGTGGTTGTTCTCTATAAAAAATAAAAGACTAATATTGTGGTTATTAAAGTTACTAGCTCATATAGTTTATGGCATTGTAACTGGTTATACTAACTGAACTCGGTGCGCAGAAAACTATGTACACTTTTAAAGCACACTACATAATGACCCCGAGGGGTTCTGCATGAAAAAAAGTATTTTTAAATATGAATAAACATTTGCATTTACAACTCAAAACCAATATCTTGTTCTCATTCTAATATATTTTCAATTCAATATTTCACAAAAGAATCACAACCAATGCATCATTGAAAGTTCTTATGATGTTTACAATCCATTTGTATATGAATTAGACGGTGTCCGTAAATGTATGTCCTTTCACTCAGCGACCCCAAGGCATTTCGGGTTCCTTGAACCCTTCATCAGGGGGAAGAGTTTCAGCAATAAAACAAAATGATCATTGGCCATCTGCCGGAACACAAACTGTACTTCAAATAATGATGATACAACTTTATATCAGTGTTACAAAATAATTAATTATCATTGCTTACTAACATTCATGTCAACCCAAGATGTGAAATCAAGTTATCCATCCAAACATGCATTGAGAAACTGAGAGACCAAAATTCACAACGTGAAATGTGAAACGTGAAACTTGTTAAGATTCCGAGCAAAATCTCTGGGAAACGCTATTTGTGCTAAAGTGTACCGTGATCGATATTAAACTATGCTGTACCTGAAAACAATACCTAAAAAGTGCATGCCGTCTTCTGATTAAGAAAAAGACACACCGTCTATATGTATAAGTGTGCCAGTCTACAACACGTACCTCCTTGAAATGCCTCATTCGTTTTAAAAAAGAATGATGTGTAGACAAAACCGTGGTTCCGCTCTGTTTCCAAGGTTAAATAGGCACTTGAGCGTACATCTATATCACAGAAAACCCACCAAGAAATACGCCATCCGGTATTCACGTTTCACCAACTAAAGTTTTAAACAATATAACTTACCAAAATCTATGTGTCCCTTTGACGAAAACAATCCCTTGTTACTTAAACCTAAACTAATGCATACAAACATCTCGGTTAGGTTCTAAAAGGCTCAAAGCAGAGTGTACATACTCCTCTTCCTGTGTCATGGCTTACCCGTCAATCCTTCAACCTCAATGCCTACGTGATACCGTCATGAGCATGCACCGCCATGGAAACCTTTCTTTTAGAAATCATGCCACACCCTTCAAAAAAAGTCCAACTCAAATAAAACTTTATTGTACACGATGTCAAAGACATCCACTATCTGGGCTTTTGAATTACTGAATAATGTGCAAAGCCAGTTGAAACTTGATTATTCACCATGCTGTCTCTTTCCAAGGAACATCATCATCTGGACCATTCGAATTTCTATAACTGTGCCTACTGACCTACTGAACTGTCATAACCAGCATCATGATTGCCAAGTAACCAGAAAATCTCAATGACAATAAAAGAAAAAACCAAAGGTCCTCATCTCATTCTTTTTTTCCCAAACCTGCAGCAAATTCAGACATAGTTGTAGTCACATCTATATTGCTCTCTTTTCTGTAACGCAGGCACTGAGGTGTTTGTTTATAGCCACTTACATAGATATTTAAAAAAAATCTCAGAGATACTAAATTAGACAGTCACATACCAGCACATTTACTTAAATGTTTTATGGCACTGCTACAGGTTTACTCCTACAAGTACTCAGATATGTTGGCAGGTACTTACACAACACTGTCATTCATGTAGAGAAATACTCTTCCAAACATGAATGATTCTTGGTAGTACAGGTCTTGTGTGTGCACTTTCACTTGGAGTTTTATTTGTCATATCAAATCTTAAATCCAAGTTTCAGTATGCACTAGTCACATGTGTGAGATGCTGTAGATGTGATATAAAGCTTGCTGGTTTGTGCTTAAAGAATGAGAGATGTTCCTTTCAGGTAACTAAGGGCCATATGTATCAACGTAATTTTTAGTCGCAAACCATGCGATTCGCAAAAAACAGCGTTTGCAATTAAAAATTCGCTATTTGCTATGTATGAGGCACAATCGCATCGCAAAAGTAGAATTCCCAAATATAGCAATTTCTTACGTTGCGATAACCAGAATTCTGTGAATTCCCTAGTGATTCCTTAGCTTGTGATTTTCTCAGTTTGCTAAATTCGCTAAACGGATTTCGCAATTTAAGAAATCGCTATGCAATGTATGAAAAAGTTGCAAATAGCGAATTGACGAAAATCGCAATTTAGAGAATCGCAATTAACATCAAGTATGAGCAGATGGTAACCAGGTGCAAACTATTTAAGGAGTCCCACAATGCAACAGAATTTTCCACAATGGCTGGGCTGTATGTGATTGCCAGGAGGCTGCGACTCAGAGCTGCTGCAGGAAACGCCAGGAGAGGATATTCCGTGCACGCATTACCCTGTTCCAGCGGACTGAGGAGGACATCCATACACACTACAGGCTGGATGAAGAAAGCATCCTGGATTTAATCGAGGAACTCAAACCTATTTTTGAATACCCCACATGCAGGACACATACCATCCCCACCCACATCCAGGTCCTGTGCTCACTGCACCTCTTGGCATCAGGTAGCTTCCAGGGGGTGATAGCCTCAGTAGGAGGGGTGTCACAGAGTGCATTGTTGCATTTTTTCCACGCGTTCCTTGATGCCATGGTACAGAGACTGCCCCACCACATCCACGTCCCCTGCACCCCACAGGCATTAGACTAGACCAAGCAGGAGTTCTATCAAATAACACAATTCCCACACGTCATTGGATGCATAGATGGAACACATGTCGCCATATCCCCCCTCCCAGAATGAGTATGTGTTCAGAAATCGCAAGTCATACCATTCCCTGAATATACAATTGGTGTGTGATGACAAGCACATTATCACTGACATTGAAGCCAAATACCCAGGCAGCACCCACGACTCTTTCATCTTTCGGCACAGTGCGATCCACCGTCGACTCACTAATGGGGAGTTTGGAGAGGGCTACCTTCTAGGTCAGTGTTTCCCAAACTTTGGTCCGCGGACCCCCAGGGGTCCGTGACACATTCCCAGGGGGTCCATAGGCAACAGTTTTAAAAGCACAGAAACATTTCTTGTAAAATTAGCAGCTTTCCAGCCACAATAAAAGTGTCAAGAGAATGCCAGTGATTAATGTACATGCTGGAGAGCAAGGAGAGTTTTGTTCAGTGGCAGCTTTGATTTAACTAATGTTGCACAGAGGGTTAATGTGCCTACTGCAAAGAATGTGTAACATGCATCTTAAAAAGCAGAATTTTATGTGCCTAGGATCGTGGTCACTGCTTTTGTCACAGAGATTTCTTTATTACTGTGCACTTCATAAGTGACAATCGTAATCTAGCAGAGGGACCTCTAAACTGTCATCAAAGAGCTGCTTGCAAACTGCATGGTACCAGTTAGTAACTTATATTTTGTCCCAGTTATTCATTATCCTGATGCTGCTAAAAATATATATTTGGGTGGAAATACATTTTTAATGTTATAGTCAATGCTAGCTACTGTGTTATGCTCCGAATCTTGAGTTTGTGCTTTTCCAGACCAAGCACTCTTTCAACATTTTATATGCACACTGGATTACATGTATGATTCAATGTCTCTATATGTGTGTGATGTAAAGTGCTCTGGCATCCTACAATGGTATGAGAGATGCTACAAAACAAATGAAATACATGTGACAGAGGGGCTATTACTTCAATATAAAATACTAAGGGCCAGATGTACGATCTGTTTTTATATGCGCGAACGGGTTCGCAAACCCGTTTGCGCATGCAAAAACCTATTGGGCCATGTACATAGCCTATTTCGCGAGTCGCAATTTGTTTGCGACTCTAAATAGGTTTTGCAACTTGCTATTTGGAAGGGCCATTCCCTTCCAAATAGCGAGTCTCAAAACCATGTACAAATGTTTTGCGTTCGCAAAACAGTCACAATTACCACCTACTTCAAGTAGATGGTAATGCATTCGCAAATGGGAAGGTGTCCCCAGGGGACCCCTTCCGGAATGCATGCAAAATTATTTTTTAAGGTCAGGCAGTGGTCCCAGGGACCTCTGCCTGCCCTTAGAAAATGAAACGAAAATGTTTCATTTTCTTTTCTTTTCTTTTTTTTTTAAATGCATGGTAAACGGGCTGCATTTTTAAAAAAACTGCTTTATTTAAAAGCAGTCCGAGACATGGTGGCCTGCAGAGCCCAGCAGGCCACCATCGCTGAGAGGGCTGGCATTCTCAATGGGCTCGCAAATTGCGAGAGGCTCATTAATATTAAAGAACCTCGCAATTTGCGACACCATTGGGAATCCCAAACAGTGTTAAACAAACTGTTGTACATTTCATTAAGGACTTGTAATTTGCCACTCGCAATGTGTCGCCAATTGCGAGGCGCTAAATGAAATGATCGTAAATCTGGCCCCAAAATCCCTAGTACTTTGAGTATTTGTTTTGTGTGCACACATGTGTATTTCTTTTGAATTACTGTTTTAAACCCTTGGCCGCGGCGGTAATTCCGCCGCGGCACTAGGGGGCAGACGGCGCTGCCATGTTCGTGATGGAACCACTCCATCACGAGCCGCCGTGGCGCTATGCTTGTGACGGAATGGTTCCGTCACGGCCCCGCCCGCTCAATAGAACGCGCCGCGCAGGCGTGAAATCAGCGCTGCGGCGGCCGGGCCGTGACAAAACCATTCCGTCACCAGCACAGCCCCACCGTGGCTCATGACGTAATGGTTCCGTTACGAGCGCGCAAGGGGTTATTGTTTGAAATTTAACTCAGACAAATTGCTTGGGGGTCCCGGCTTCCAGTGGTGACTCAATGGGGGTCCTCAGGAGTCAAAAGTTTGGGAACCACTGTTCTAGGTCATTGCATAGGAAACAGTGACACAACAGTAAAGCACAGCAGTGGCAGGACAGTGTATAACCTATTTCCCCTTGTCTCACAGGTGACAGTGCATATGCAGTACGGGACTTCATATTGACCCCATACCTAAATCCTGCAAACGCAAGGGAGTGGAGGTACAACAGTGCCCACGCAGCCACCTGCAGTACCATAGAGCGGACGTTTGGTATACTCAAGAGCAGTTTCATATGCCTGCATAAGAGTGGAGGAGCTGCATAACACCGCCACCCAGAAAGGCACCCCAGTGGAGCTCAGCGATTCAGACACATCAGATGAGGAGGGGCCAGCTCCAGGATGGGGGCCAGCCGGTGTGATTGGAGTGGAAGCCGGACGACAGAGGAGAGATGACATAACACAGAACACATTTTAAGTGAGAAATGATGACACAAACTGTGTTTAACCTGTTTCTTGCTTCGAACGATCAGCGCCAGTGCTGAACGTTCTAAGAAATGGGTGGGGCCGTGTCGGCCGTTGGACGTGCGCAACACTACGGAGGTAGTGCTCGAAACGTCCAACGGCCGACGGCAGCACTAAAGGGGTTAATATCCTTTAAGTCAGGATTCATAATATCACACAACCTGTGTGGCACACAGTGTGGATTGTATTATCACGCACATGTTTAATTCACAGTGGAAAAACAATAAATTGTCACTGTTCTCTTCGTACAATGGGTTGATTCACCCATTGCCATTAGTAAGTCCTGGCACCTCAACGGGGGCGCTGACGTCCCATTGCCCGGCGCCCCGAGTGCACATTCCCCTTATCAGTGGCATCTGCAGCCCTGCCATGACACTCACTACGGCACCTGTCCTGTTGGGGGGGTGGAGTGAGGCTGTTACATCTTGATTGTGCATCCTCTTCTAGTGAACTGAAGACTCCTGTCCCACCAGTAGCAACTGTCCGCAGCTGATCCATAGCACATGTTACCTGTAGTAATCCCCTGGCCATGTCCTGACTGCTGTGTGCAACTTCCCACTGCATGCTAATGCTGCGCCAGGACTGGATAGAGGTGGCTGAGGCCAGTTGGTTAACAGCCCTGTGAAGAGTTCAAGGCATGTGTGGAGGCGCTGAGTTTCATGGCACCTAGCAGCACGGTCTGCCCATATCTCCGCACAGAGTGCCTCCAGGCCACCCGTTTGGGTGAGATGACTGGGCTGCCCTCCTCCTCCTCCTCAACTTGCTCTGGTAATGCTGCGCTGTGGGACTCTTCCTCCCTTCCAGCCTCGGGCCCTGTGTTTCTTGTGGTGCTGTGGGCATACATGCACACATTAATTTTCTGTCCAGCCTTGCATTGGTAATGCAATAAATTACACTATTTGGTTTATTACGTGGGTCCTGACTGTCTGTATATTGCCTTCACTCAAACACACATGCTGCTTGAGCCTAGCTGGGTTTCAATGTTCCACCGTTTGTTTAATGTGACTACATCTCCCATAATGCATTGCTGTGGTTGTGTGTGTGCCTGCACTGGATTGGCATTTTTGTCATGTGTGCCTGGGTCTCTCATGGGGTGGAGTAGGTCAGTATCAGGGGTGTGATGGCATAATTTTTACCTTGTCTTGGTCCTCGTAGGTCGGAGCTGTCGAGGTCAGCCACGCCGCTCACACTGTCCGGTAGTAAAGTACCCTCCACCAATTCCTCCATAGGCGTGGAAGCGGGGGCAGTGGATGTCCCTCCACCAGTCAGTTTTGCCTTCTGCAGCCTGGCAGCAACCCTTTCCTTTGAACGCTCGCGCATATCATACCAGCGTTTTTGCAATTCCTCGACGCTGCGGTAGGTGACGCCTATGGAATTTACCTTTTCTTAGATCTCCGCCCATATTCTCCTTTTCCGGTTCTCTGGCACTCTGAGGGATTTTTTTCCAAATAAAAGCTCATGGCTCTGCACCATCTCCTGGATGAGCACCTCCTGCTCCCTTTCTGTAAACTTCTGTGTTCTCTTTCTTTGGCTTTCACCCTGCTGCTGCTCCTGTGTAGCCATTTCTCCACTCTCTGTTGCACTGCACTGGTGCCTCAGCCCTCCTTCCAGCCTCTCACTATGATACTTTAACTTGGGTGCACCATGGGTAGTCACACTTCCTGGTTATGATGTCATCAGGCTGCACCTGAGTTTCAGATTCCCCGTTTTGTGATGCCTTAATTGCGAGTTTACAAATTCTGCGAATATGCAATTAAGGAATGGCAAAACGGGTAATCGCAAAAAAATCTGCAAATTAGAAAAAAACGCTATTTATTTGCGATTTTTGTTCACATACCTATTTGCGATTCTCAAAATGCGATTCACAATGAATCGCAAATTGAGAATCGCAAATTCGGGTTTTCATACACATGGCCCTAAGTTACTTGTACACTTGCATACCCTTATGCCAAATACTACATAGAGTATGCCATCCCTAAAACAACTGATATACATGTTGAGAAAAGCATAAAACCTCTGTTTCAACTATTGTGACAGCTACAAAAACATGCATAGATTCAGTCTCTCACCATAAATTATTAATACATGCAGCAGATTAAAAGTAACTTCGGTCACATCTACGTAGCTCTGTATTTCCAAACACAGGTCTAGAAGTATTTCTGAAGCCACATACAAGCACATTTAGCCTCCATAGAGGTATTATAGCAGGCAGTTACATACCAACACATTTACTTAAACATTTCATGGCAATGATGGAGGTGTACTCCTATACCCTTTCAGATATGTAGGCAAGTACTGACACAATCTTCACAACCATGCTGAGAAATAGTATTTCAAATGGGTGATGGCTACTAGTGCAGTCTGTCTGTGCACTGTCACTCTAAGTTTCAATTGGCATGTTATGTGTGTTTCTGAAGTGTCAAACACGCGTTTTAGTGCACCTATCACACTTCTAAGATATGTTGTATGTATGCCATAAAGGATGTTGTTTTGTGCTTAAGAGATTGACAAATGTCCTTTTGAGTTGAATAAGTTACAGCACACTTCTAGCCCCTTATGCGAAGTACTACTTAGAGTATGCACCCCTAAAGCAACTGATAAAAATGTTCACAAAAGAATAGAACCTCTCTGCAACCTAATCAGATAGCAATAGAGGCACATATAAATTCAGTCGCGTAATAGAAACTACTTATACGTGCAGCAGACTCAAAGTGAGTTGCAGTCACATGTTCATAACTTTCTAATTCCTCACAGAGGCCCTTGAAGAATTTGCGCATTCACTTACCTACACATTTAAACAGCTGTAAAGCTACTAAAACACACAGTCCCATACTAGCACATTAAAAATCATATGGCACTCATACAAGTGTACTGTTACACTCACTTACATTTGTGGGAAAGTATTGACACAACCTTCTGAACCATGGAGAGAAATATGTTGTGAATCAGGGATGATGGCTAGTAGTGCAGACCCTGTCTGTGTATTCTTTCTCGAAGCTTCAGGTGGCATGTTATAGGTCTTTCTCTAGTATCAAAACCATTTTTATATGCCCTTAAAAGAACTTCTAATATATGCTGTGGGTATGCAATAATGGATGATGTTTTGTGCATAAGAGATGGAGAGATATCCTTTTCAGCTGAATAAGTTGCTTGTGCACTTGAAGGTCTTTATGCCAAGTGCTACATAGAGTATGCCAAACCTAAAACAAAAGCATAGAGCCTGTCTATCAGTTACAGAAACAGCTACAGAAGCACTTATACATTCAGTCACTCACCAGAAACTATTTATGCATGCAGCAGACTCAAAGGTAGTTGTAGTGACACCATCATAGGTACATACAAGGACATTTACTTAAACATCTCATGGCACTAATAGAGGTGCACTCCCATACTTTCTGAGACATGTAGACAAATAGTGACATAACCTTCTCAAACATGTACAGAAATAGTACTTCAAACATGGGTGACGGCAACTAGTGCAGACCCCATCTGTCCTCTCTCACTGCAAGGTTCACTTGGCATTTTACAGGTCTTTCTCAAGTATCAAGTCTACTCACACTCATGCATCCAGTCACTGACCCACTCAGACACTCATGCATCCACTTAGACGTCAACTCAAACAGTGATAGACACACTCAGTCAGTGATGCACCAACATACCCAGTGAGACACTTATGCATGAAGTTCCAGGCTCACTCAGACATACACACACCGGGTCACACACCCGTTGAGACACTCACACCCTCAGTCACACACCCACTGAGGAAATCTTGCACTCACACTAACATTCATTTTCAAAGATTACAGGCTATATGTAGGGAATATAGTTTAAAAAACCTTAGAAATTCACTAAGAAAACTAGTGGTTACAGGGATGTTATAGCTAGGAAATATATATATTTTTTAAAACCTTAGAAATTCCCTGAAAAAATTAAAGGCTACAGGGACTTTATAGTTAGAAAATAGAATGAAGGAAACTTAAAGAATGACTGGAAAAACAATGGTTATAGAGACATTATATTTAGGCTCACATTTAAAAACTAGTTAAATTCAGCAATTATAGTGACCTGAGCTAACCATAAATTATGCCCCGCAATGCATTGCTCATTACATCACTCATGACATTGGCAGTGACGTCACTGATGGTCAAATTACATCAGTGATGATATCATCCAGCGAGTGCAAGTGTTCAAAATATATACTAAGATACTACAAAATTTAAATAAGTATAGTTTGTGTACTACTAAAGAGTAATACTATTTGTGACACATATTATCTTAGTGGCTGAGCGACTGTGTGTATCCATGTGTGTGTAGGTATATGAATGACTCTATGGGAGTGTGAATGGTTGTATGAGTGAATGAGTGGCAGTGTGAGTGGCTGCATGGATGAGAGAGTGACTGTGTGGCTGTGTGGGTGAGTGAGTGGTTGTGTCATTGGTGTGTGGGTGAGTCAGTAGATATGGGAGAGGCTGTATAGGTGAGTAAGGGGGTGTGTAAGTGGCTGTGTGGGTGAGTGAGTGGGTGCTTAAGTGGAATATGAATCAGTATGTGAGTGAATATATGGGTGAGGGACTGAATGTGAGAGTGGTTGTATGGGTGAGTGTGTACTTGTGTCAGTGACAGTATAGGTGAGTGAGTACAATGTCAGTATCTGTATGAGTATAGAGTGAGTTTATATGTAACTGTGTGAGTAAGTGAGCAGGTATATGAGTGACTGTATGGGTAAATGAATAGGTGTGTGAGTAGCTGTATAACTGATTGATTCAATTGTGCGTGTTTATATGGGTGTATGAGTAGGTGTGGAAGTGTCTGTATGTCTGTATGGCTAAATGTGTGTTTGGCTGTGTTGGTGATTGGGTTGGTGCATGAGTGGCTTTATGGGTGAGGTAGCTGCTGTGTGTGTGACTGTATGAGTGGGTGGATGTGTGAGTAGGTCTATGAAACAGTTAGTGGGTGTATGGATTCTTGTATGGGTCTGTGAATGGGTTTGTGAGAGGTTATATCAGAATGGAAGTAGGTTTATTTGAGGTTGTATAGGGGTGTGAATCGGTGCATCAGAGGTTCTGTGCATGGTGTCATCAGGGATGCCATCAGTAATGTCATGTGAGATGAGAACAGTGATGTCTGTGCTGCGTATGACCTCATGTGTTACATCACTCATGGCATCAAATGACATCACTGATGACATCAGCTACTGAGTGTTAGTATTTTGTAGGACTTTATGATCTTTAGACATATATACAAAGCTAAAAAAGTTACATTAATATACAAGGTGACCTAATAATGAGTGATTCTACTTCTAAAATTAATTATGTGAATGGCTGTGTGCCTCTGTTTATGAGTGGGAATCTGAATGGCTATATGGATGTGGGAGTGGCCTGTTGAGTGAGTTGGTGTGCCAGTGGCTGTATGTGTGAGTGGCTGTGTGAGTAGGTGTGTGCATGGGTCAGTATGTATGTGAATGGCTGTATGGGTAAGCGATGTGGCTGTCTGAATGACTGTAGGAGTGACTGACTATGTGTGTAAGTGCCTGTATGGGTGGGTGTGTGAGTGGCTGTTTGAGTGGGAGTTTGGTTAAGTGAGTTGGTGTGTGAGTGGCTGTTTTAGAGAGTGAGTGTCTGTGTGAATGACTATATGGGTGAGTCTGAAGATGTGAGAGTATTTGCATGGATATGTGAATGGGTATGTAAGAGGTTGTGTGGATGTGTGAGTGCTTGTATGAGTGAGGGAGTGGCTGTGTTGAGAGGCTTTATGGGTGAGTGAGAAGATATGTGAGTGGCTGCATAGGTGAATAAGTGGGTGTGTGAGTAGCTATATGGGTGAGTGTGGGGCTGTGCAAGTGTCAGTCTGGGTGAGTGACTGGTTGTATGAGTCACTGTATGGGTTACTGAGTGGTTGTGTGAGTAGTTGCAGTGGGTGAGTTAGTGGCTGTGTGGATGAGTGAGTGGTTTTGTAAGTACGTGTATGGGTCTGTGAATGGGTATGTGAGTCGTTGTGTAGGTGTGTGAGTGGGTAAATGAGAGGTTATAATGGGCTATGAGTTGGTATGTGAGTGGGTCTGTGGATGATGTCATCAGCTATGTCACTCACCATGTGAGTTCATAAGTAGTGCATTGCAGGCACATAAGTTATAGTTAGCTCAGATAACTATAACTGCTGAATTGTACTAGTTTTGTGCATGTGAAATCTGAGTGTAACTATAATGTCCTGTAACCTTTGGTTTTTAAGTGAATGTCTATGTTTTTTAACTTGTTAATGCTGAATGAGACCTCTTACCTTTAAAAGTGTGTGTGTGTGTTGCTGTGTGAGTCTGTGAATGTGTCTGTTAGTATCTGTGTGAGTCTGTGTGAGTGCTCTATTAGATCAACATTAAATACACCTCCATTATGGAGTTCATATTGTTTTTCAATATCGAATATGAGAGGAAACACACCTGCTTTGCCTTAACCATGCTCCAAGAAGATAGGATTATTTGTGCTTTACTGAAGTGGTGCTTCAACTGGGGCATCTGCTATGTTTATATTTGTAAGTGCTTTTGGTTGAGGTTTGATTTCTGTGAAATCAGGAGCAGAACCAGATTTGAACCTCATTGTTTCCAAGAAATCGTCTACTCAGCTAGAGCACTTTCATCCCATTAACTAGGGATTGTTTCCTTTTTGGGTAATTGCCTTGTGCTTATTCAACACTACAGCTGTGTAAAGGACAATGAGGTAATGGTTTCAGTGACCTTGTGTGCATGTAATTTTTGCAAAGCGAGTGTTTCTCGAGCATGTTCATCCACATATCTGTGATAATGTGAATCCTTGTCAAGAGAAGTTGAAGAGATTACAAAGCGGAATATCGCCAACAAACAGGGGTACCTCCTCTTAACTAAATGAAGTAAATGCTTCTTTGTTTAGTAGAGATGTCCTCCTCTTCCTTTGCATCAATATGGTGTCACCAAAATAAGGTGGAAACGTGCTCAGGCCTTTTGTTAAACTGCCCATTAACGTGGAAAAGGGTGGGAAGACCTTTACATACTAATAAAAATGGGGTATGGCCAAAGGGGTGGAACTTGCAGATGAATATATGCATTTGTCTACCCAGAGTAATTAAAACTGAAACCCCTGGTCTCCGTTTTAATTTTTTTCCAAGGCACGGACAAACACATAGCTTACCCCTTCCCCTGGCTGATTTCAGCCCTGTGGACTCCATCCCTGAGACCAGGCGACAAGTTAATGGGAGTGGGGTGAGCAACCCCCATCCCTGGGATGATGTTGGCCCCAGGGACCCCACCTCTCAGGCCCCAGGCCTGTCATGCTGTGGGTAGGAGATCTCTTTCATCTGTTTCCCTGCCTGAACGGCATTTGACAGGGAAACAGATGAAAACTCTGTTATCAGAATTTGGAAGCACTTTGCCAGCTCCTGCCTGCTGGACGCAGAGTTATGTTTGATCTCGCTTGGTGAGCGCTGCCATTAATGGTTCCAGGAGGGGGGTACATGGCCCCCTCTTTTCATTTTCACGGGTTATCCCCAGGGAGAGGGTTGTCCCTGGGGCTGTATATGGCCATTGAGGGGGACCACATGGCCAACCCCACCAGTTTTTAAAAGTACAGTTGTGAGGTGGTGGTCTGTAGAGTCCAGGGGGTCCACTGCCCCCGTCACGGTAAACAGTGTCCTCCTGGGGAGGAGATGGTCCTCAGGGCATAATAAAGCCAGAGGAGGGGGGCCTCCGCGGCCCCCTCTGTTTTTCAAAAAATGTCCCAGGAAGGTGGTGGTCCCTGGCGCTTCTACAAACACAAAGGAGGGGTGTCCGTGTGGCCTCCAGCCAATATTTTTTTAAAAACCCAGGGAGGTGGTTGTCTCTAGGGCTAATAATACTCTCCGAAGGTGCACCCCTCTCCTTTTATTTATTATTAGTCACATGCCCCCGGGTCCACAACCAGGACTATGATTAGAGGATCAGGGTACTCCTATCCTGCCTCATTTCCTTTTTTTTATGGGGTTTTTTTGGAACTCAGCGGTAGGCAAGTCCCAAGATGGCTGTCAATACTTCATGGTTGAAATGTTTGCAGCAAATCAGATTTCAACACAGGGACTGTTCAATCCTCGGAGGTTCCTCAGAGGATCTGCGTCCCTAGAGACACAATTTTATTTTCAATCATTTTTGTGCTCCGAAGCTTTTGTTTCATAGTTCTTGCTGTGAATGTTCAACAGCTAACAGTGTATGCAGAGCCCTTGGCTGTTAGCCTTTCGAACATTCACAGCATGAGCTGTAAAAGGGGGCTGGAGTCAGCCCCTGATTCTTTCGGTCTTGGCTGCACTGCTTTTTGTAGTTCAGCTAAGCCAGGGAGACAGCAGGATCTGAGCAGCATTCAACCCTCCCTCCTTCTGAAGACCTAGGTACAGGAGGAGGAGAGGGTGAAAGCTGCATTTGTTCTCCTGCACTGCTTCAGCCTTTTACTTTTGTCTACTTGAACAATTTATTTTGGAGAGGCAGAGGAAAGAGAAAGGCAGATGCCGTGTTTTAGGACATTTAAATGTTGTCACAGCGAACTATACGACTTCATACAGGCTGCTCCAGCTCCATTGTCTATGATGGAGCTCTCAACATTCCAGTGTTCTTATAGTTATCAGTTTATCACAAAACCTGATGAGATCAAATATTATTTTAAGGCACTTTTGGGTGGATTTGTGTGGAGCGGCTGAAATGTATGGTAATCGTGTTACTAAGAATTATCTCTGCTCCACACAATTATGGGCATCTCCTGTAATTACTGGAATCTGCAGAATTCTTTGAGACAGCTGACCTGGTCATACTGCAACTCTTCCGCTAATTATCAAACACATCTCCAGTAGCTATTTGCTGTTAGAAGAAAAAATTCAGAAAAACCCTCCTATGAAAATGTTATTTTTAGTTATTCCCCTTTTTTGTTATCTGGTGTGTAATAAGGCAGAAACGGCTGTAGTAATAACGGTTCAAGCTTTTCCATAATGTTTACCAATCTTAATAATAATATTATACTCTAGATAGCAATAATAGAAAATCATCATCTTGACTATTTCAAAGTTTTAACTGCAGTGGTATTCCACTAACTGCTTTAAATGGCAAAGGTTTGTTTAATCCATTACACTGTTTTCTAAAACTAAATTGCAATTGACACCTAATAGAATTTTAAAGTATTTGGTACATCAGTACAATTTTTTACGTACAACAATAACTGCACTTGTTTGCGTGACTATTTTGAGAGTATTAGGATTACATTTTTCCTTGCATTTTCTTTATACGGGCTGCAACACGAAGTACATCAAATTATTATTCATTAAGATTGTACTGTATTCCTTTCAGAAATGAGAACTAACGAATTCTCAATTTGCATAGCCTTCCTTTCTTTATCGAGCCTGTTTTTGATAATTACCTGTCAAAGTAATTTCTTACTGGTGAGAGACGTGACCATATAAAACACTGTTCAAATAAATCATTCTCACATTTTATAAGGACTTGGTTGCTCAGTTTTAAAGTTCAAATTCACGTCAAAAAGAGTCCCTTTAAAGAATTGTAAGAATGGGTTTCCTTTCTTCTGAGCACGCTTGGCATGCGCCTTCCTGCCATCAGTAATGATGCCCTTGACAGGCTGATGTCACCAACAATGGCCGCTCAAGCCTGCAGAGGGAAGATAGCACCTGCTTGGTAGAGCTGCAAATGAGATCCCGCTTCAGGAAAGACAAAGACACTTTAACAGAGAGGACTATCCGACCATGCCTGCTATCTACAAGGTTCATGTATTTTTGAAATATTATATTTATTAGCCAGAGGATGAATTGTTTTATCCCATACGTACAGCATACCTTGCAAAGGTTTGAAAAGGAGTAGGGGGTCTCCAAGGATTCTTTAAGATGTCTTGATTTGAATAACTGTAGGCCCTTTCACATTTGACTAAGTACTTCTGCACATGTTTGTACTGGGAGTCGTAGAGACTGAAGCTAGCTAGGAACTAATGGATTGCTATATCAGTCGGTCATGGGGAATGGGAATAGGTAATGACTCGAGTTCATGTGCACTCTATAGCGATGGGGAAAAGACAGGGCAGACACGAAGACTAGTCAGTAGGACACTATTAATGGTAGACTATGTACTTCTTGAAGAGGTGGCTCATTAGCTGCTTTCTGCACAGACAAGTATGGACAAGCCAAATATGTGGGGCTCTAAGCTATCGGTTAGCTTACATGAGCTTTAGCAAACATATAAGGCATTTCAAAATGCACAACAATTCAAAATTTGAATCTTAATTATGGGACTTGGCACCTGCTGTGTAAAGCAATTATTTAACCATTTATTTTCTAAGTAATTTGCTGTGGTGTTAACTCAGCCTAATTGATATCTATTGCTTAAACCTTTTTAGCAATTGCATATTTTATTCTCTGCAATGCCACAGCATTACTAATTTCTACACGAAGACGACAGTCCGACTTACGAATAATTTGTATGAATGAACATTTAAACTAACGTATTCCTTTCAATTCAATGTTTCTTCAAATTTTAAAATCAGTTTTTTCGCTTTTCAGGCTAGGATCAATGTTGTTCTGATTAAATATTTACGGTGAAATAGAATGACAATTATCCCCATTGATCCCAATGCACTTATGGCTGATTAAACTTTCACTCCTGATATTTAATTTCACCACTCATTGCATAATTTGTTTATCAACACACAGTGGTCCCGACTTCCAATAAATAAATGCATCTACAACTATGTTTTTATATATGTTTACAATATTCACAATTTCTTGTGAAGCAGTGACAGTCAGAGCTTTCCAGGAACTCTTACTAGCATGTAGAGTACAATATGCACATTTGCATAAAGCTTACAAAAACTGCATTCAGACGTCCCACCTCTATATTTTCATGGGTAAATTATTTTTTGCTGACAGGAAATCCTTTCCCCTGCATCCGCATCAACTTTGGGGTGTTACATTGTTATTCCCCACCTGGATATAGAATACTCCTGTCTTAGGCAAGAGAAAGTTTCTGACATTGTCCAGGTTGGAAATGCACCTTGGAAAAATTGGTGAAATCGTACAAACTCACAAAGTTTTCGGATTTACCCATGGAATTCCCACCATAAAACGCCCACATTCCCTATCCTTTTACCAGGTTTATTCCAATGTAATGTCATACGAGTGAAATAAGTATCATACGACAGCGTATTAGATGTAAGTAAATGGTGTTACAAGTACATCGAAGTTAGGTGCAAAAATAGTGTTGTGAATTATGCCCATGCTTTTTCCATTCAAGGACAATGTATATACTTTTCACCGGGGTGCCTAAATACCCATAGATAGAGTGTCTGATAGTTGTATTTCACTTTCAGTCACTTTCAGTCACTAAGTGCCTCGTTTATGGGGTTTTGGCATAGGGCAGCCCAGCAAATGCACAGTATTTATCCAATGCGATGCATTCCTGTCCTTCCCCCTGTTATGGAGCCTTGCATCACGCGTGTGCCACTTTGCGTGGTACAAACGTGTTGCAAGGCTCTCATAAGTATGCCCTGATTGCACAAGACAGGATTCCAACTCTGCAGTATTTAATTCTTCACTGCCTGTATCCGCATTTCTATCTATGTTGGCAGACTTTGCAGCACATTACTGCAATTGCAATGAAAACTGTCAGTGGATTAGTTGTGTTGCTTTCCTAAAGCAAGTTAAATGCAAATAGGCAACTCATTTTGTAAGGGGCGTTCTAGTGGCTTGATTTATGGAGCATTTAGCCCATCTTAAGCAACTATTTTGCAATGTGGAAGTCTAACAGAAGACGTTATTAGATTACACTTAATGTGCTGCTCTATTTTATAACATTATGTAATAAAAATGTGCTTACAGAGAAACTGCAGCATTCACTTCCAAAATAACCCTTATTGTTATTGCTTATTGTGGCTTTCCGTTCTCAAGTTAGGCTTGTTTGAGCTCTACAGCAGACCTTTATCAACAGATTAGTGGAAAGTCCTTCCTCTACAGAAGGTGAAACTTAGGTCAAATTGCGTAAGAGGCACAATAAAATTATGCCAGTCATCTGAAACTTTCCACAATTGGTGGGGGGATTAGGACATATTAGGGCCTACTGGATAATCATAAATTATATCTACACCGGTTCTGTTATACCAATTCGCAATTGTTTTGCAAATAATGAAGAATGCAAACAATGTCATGCAAACGTTAGCTGCAAAACATTGGCATTTTTATACGGCTAATATATTTTTACTTTTCACAATAGATGAAAGTGAGAACGTAACATGAAGTAGAAGTTTTCGCTTTTCTCTCTTTATGCATAACCAGTACACACTACCAGCGTGTGAAAGATTACGTTATTTGCAGATAAGGCACTGGTTGCTTCACCCCACTACACTTCTACTAGTTAGTTGCCGATTAACGAAATATGAGAAATGGTTGGTCAAGAAAAACAGCAATATAAGATTGATTTCTGAACTTTATGCCATGCTCCACCAACCAGCTTCCTTGCAACCTACAACCAGCCAAAAGAGGTGGGCAAAAGAAATAGGGAGGGACCTATCGGGTAAGGAATGGGGAAAGTTTATTGCGGGGCCAAACACACGGTGCATAACATGTCCAGTATAGAAGCTGCCACCAAAATAGCCACTTATTGGTACCTAACACTGGTGCGCCTTAACAGGGGAAACCCGAATTGCAGTCCAACTTGCTGGTGCGGATGTGGGGCGGATGGTACCCTCTTACATCTGCTTTGCGATTGCCCTGTCTTGACCTCTTACTGGACCAGTATTTTAGATGAAATAGATCCTCAATTTGATTCAGAGATCCTAAGGCTTCCAGCATACACAGTTTTGGGATTGCCTAATCCCTTAACATTCCTACTTAAATCACGTGGAGGGAGGCAGATGGGACTGGCCAAGGGTGCGGTGTTTCAAAATATCTTGACCCATTTGGGAATGCAGAAAAAACCCACGTATCTAGGCTGGCTCCACAGATTATGGTACATTCTAGGAATGGAACAAATAAATGCCACTCTTGCAAACTCTGAGGCCGCTTTTAAAGAAACTTGGAAACCACTCACCCTCCTGTCCACAGAATTCAGGGAAGTTACCTGCCCGAAATATCTCTGCATCCTCCGACTAACAGATGCAGAATAGTCCCCTCTACAGATAATAGACAGAGAGACTGGTGATACCTCTGTACAATGTCCTTATATATAGTTTGTAGCAGGAGTACCGGGTGAGGATGGCGAGCCGGAGTGGGAGTTGGGAAAATGTTAGTACTATTTTTCATATATCTCTGATAAGCATCACGTTATATTTACTATACTGCCCATCATTGAATGTAACAGCACTGAAGAGTTGGGAATAGCTGGTAGAAAAGATGTGTGTTTTAATATTCATTTGTAATGTGTTCATATCAATGATGATAATAATAACCAGCCGCGGTCGGTAGGGGAGTACCTGCCAGGGCGGTGACGTGGGGAGGGGGAGGGGCAGGGTGGGGGTAAGTAATGTATGGATAATGGAGGTTTGAAGGTAAGTAAATATTTAAATAAATCAAACGAATTTAGTTGCGCGCACTGCATTGCATTTGGGGATGCAGTGCACGCAACGAAATTCGTTTGATTTATTTAAATGTTTACTTACCTGCAAACCTCCATTATCCATACATTACTAACCCCCACCCTGCCCGTCCCCATCTCCACGTCACCGCCCCGGCAGGTACTCCCCTACCGACCGTGGCTGTCTGTACCAGCAAATTTTAACCTGTGGTTCAGGGACCCAAGGGGATCATTAGCGTCTTGTCAGGGGGTCTGTGATTGTTTAGAAAATGAAATGATATTAACAGATTAACGAGGTGTTTATAAATAAAAAATCTAAATGAAAAAACAGAAATTTTAAAGTGTTCTGTAAATGTGAAAGTAGGAAGGCACGTGCTGGGTCTCCAGAGCTTGGTATGTCCCTGAAGCTCAACAAGGAGGCCAGCCAGTTAGCCTTTGAGTTATTCTGGTGGTACTGAGTTCAAAGAGCAGGTCCAGTCTTTCTTCTCTGAAAACAGGACAATCCCTCCGGAAGCAGGGCAGCAGTGCAGCCCTTATTCTGAGTCTTTCACAGGTCCAGAAGGGATATGAAGAGATTGCTCTGGAGGGCCGATATTATTAACTGGTGCCAGTCTTTGGTAGGGGCGACAGTCTTTCTTTCCCCCACATCTGGTTCTTGAAAGTTTTTCCCTTTGCAAGGTTCTAAACTTTTGAAGGGGGTGATAAAGGCAGGGCAGGCCTGGTGTCAGGTACCTTTGTGTGTGCAGGAGGCAAAACAAAGTTTAATTGTGGCTGGGTAGATGAGACACGTTACTTTCAAAGTGCGTCTTTTCTGGGTGGCAGGAGTAAAGCAGGCCCACAAGTAGTATTTTACAGGCCCTTGGATAAGGAGTACTGTTGTGTTTCGATTTAGATGTCCGTATATAGGTTTTTATTGAATCATGTCCTTATATAGGCACAATTCACATTACCCTTATATAGGCGTAAGATCCCAGTCCTTATTTAGGCGTTAGCCATGCTATCCTAATACAGGAATGGTCACCTACATGCATGCACCCCAACGTCACAACGAGTACATACAAACCAGACCCTTAAGCCATTGGGAGTTTCCCTAGCCCAGGATTATTGATTTTTCCAAGAACTCATTTATTATGCCTGAACCACTATACCCTAAGGGTTCATTCCTGACATCTTCCTCTGCCCATATTTACGTCAATGCAAACATTCCTAAGCCCCTTCCAGGTATACATATACCTTCCCTTACCATGGCATACCACGGCTCGATTTGGCTGCACTCGCCACGGCAAGTAAAGAGGAGATCTCGACTTAGAGGAGCCAGTGTCCCGGCCTGACGCACTGACAAGACGCTATCATCCCTGCTTGCAGAGAATCCAGCTTCCAGTGTTCTGACTCCCTTAGCTGGGGTTAGATTTCGAGACCCGGAAAGAGATTCCAACCTCTCTCATTCTCAAGGTATGGAGCTGACTAGAACCTCGAGGAACTCTTGGCATACGAACTATAGTATACCATATTATAGCATACCGCACCTACTTCTTAACTTGTACTACACTTAGGTTAGGTACACCGGGGTAGAACTAGTTAGAGAATGCATCGTATGAGTACTCGCGTTTTAGCTTGTGGTATTTATGTATATGTATATGAATATGTGTGATAGCTAAAAGACAATGCTATTGCAGTATTATTTCTTTCAACTGTTACGCTGTACATAATATATATCTCGCATACTGTCTTATGATTATAACAGCACATATCTCTTACACAAGAAATAAGACTGTTCATTCAATCCTTTTTATTGAAACGCCTGTCTAATCTTTCTGTGTAACTCTGCAGAAACAAGCATACACGATTAGCTGAGTGAAACTGTTATCTATTGTTTCCATGATTCTGAGAGTGTTCCGATTCTAATGGGAAACAAAGTTGTCATGTTTATGTGGTTGCTAGAAACTACTCCCTCTTGTTTACAAGGAGTTTCTAGTGGCCTCTGAGTTAGCTGGCAAACAAAGTAATTAAGTTTAATATAATTGATAGGGGCATACTGACCTCAGTCCTATGCCAAACCTATAGTGTATATTATTCCAATGTGCAGAGCCTATTAGGGAAATAGGAAGTTCACTACAGTACCATTTACTTGGGACTTACCAATAAATTAAATGCACCAATTACCTGTAGTACAATTTTACCATGTTTGAAGGAGAGAGCATAAGCATGTTCGCACTCGTAAGCAGTGGTAAAGTGCAGAGTCCTGACGCTAACAGAAACAAATTCAGCAAAACAGAAGGGGTGAAGAAAAAATGTTTGCAGGAATACCACACCAAGCATGTCAGGTTTAACAGTAATTATTTTTCATGTACGGTAGGCACCTCCCCCAAGTTTCTTGGTATCTAAGCTCTAATATGGTGCATCGATAGAGGAATGTGGTGCAGCTGATGTCAATGTTTAAAACATGTGTGAATGAAACTTGGCATTGCCTACATCAACTGTATGTTTGACCTATCTTTACATATTTTGCTGTTGATATTATTTTTCTAACTTGTGTTTTCTTTTTCACATGGCCAACTTTGCACATATATTTGATGCATTTAATATTGTCCAGTGACACTGTCAAAGAATTGAGTTTCTTTTTCAATTTCTCTACATCTATCTATGTATTCTCTTGTGTATTATGAAGTCATTATGTTTCTGCCTGTGTGTGAGTGAAGTAGTATATTAGTGACTTTGTGTTTATTTATTTCTCTTTTTTCCCCTGATGGTGTTACTCTCTGCCTCCATTTGTTTCTGTCAATTGCTTTGGAGTTTCTTCTAATGAGAAGTGTGTGGTGCATGCCTTCTTTCAACGTTGCTTTGGTCAAACATTGAATTTGGTGTGCATCACTACATAAGTAGCTTTGGTGACCATTTTGTGAATTGGTACTGGGTACCACTTTTGTGAGTTGGCTCCATTGTGGTATTACTTCCCATCTCATTGGTTCTCTTTTTTTGATTTCTGAAAAAATAATGGTAGATTTGATTGTGTTGGAAATGGCCCCTTTGCAGGGTTATCCCCAAACCGTTTGCTTCTTCATTCTATCTTTCCTGACCTGTTTTTGTAGGCTTTAGGACTCTGGGCACTTTACCACTGTTAATCAGTGCAAAAGTGCATATGCTCTCTGTGGAAACTGTTATCATGATTGGCATATTTGATTTACTGGTAAGTCCCTAGTAAAGTGCATTGAGTGTGCCAGGGTCTGTAAAATCCAATGCTTCTTAGGTGCCTGCAGCGCTGGTGCACCCAATTATTAACTGCCATGTTTACCTGGCAGGTGCACCCCCTTGCCAGGCCCTGACCTCTGAAGGACTGGACTTTTAAGAACCAGCGGTGCCAGGGAACAACACCTGAAACCTTCGTAGGATACCTGTTCGGCGCACAAGTGACAGAGACACGGGACACTTCCTTCGGCGTCAAAGATCAGCGTTTATTACTGCAGGGATGCAAAAGTCATGGGAAGTACAACAGAGTGTAGGTTCCAAGAGTCTGCTTCAAATTGCAAATGTGGATCGCTCCTTTTATACACATTTTCAGCATTCAATAACATAACGAAAAAAAGGTTACAACTCAGTTCCCACAATAAACTTAAAAGGGCTTCATTCATGGTGTCGGAAACCCGGAACATAATCACAGTAACATTTGTCGGTTCCCAACTGTAAAAGCACATTATCCTGCTGCTATGCACATTCCACTCTAGTTGTAAAAGGACGAGAGTAAGAGACAGGAACAGGTGCAAGGAAGTCAGACAACAGAAGAAGAAGGAGTGTGGAGGTAATATCGGAAGCGCAATCCCAGGATCAAAGGATTCGAGCCGAGCGCATGCAAAGCTGAAACAATAGGCCAACGTGGGAAGATTACCCAGCTGCGGAGCCATCTGTCTCTGCCGTGTCATCCCCCAGTCTTGGGAATCACAGGGTCATGAGGCGGACATTTGCCTGTTCGCTGACTACGTGAGGGCAAGAAACAAAATGGATGCCGTATCTAAAATGGAACCCGAGGGTTCAAATGAAGAAACCTGTAAATAATACGAACCCTTCTAAGTGGCGTAGCGAAAATGCGTACACCTATTAATCTCGTCATTTACGGTTCATAGATCCCACCCTCGCTAGCATTGTACCGGTTCTCATTGGTCCTCAGACGCCCCTTTTGCCCTCATGTAGGCAAGCACTAGTCGGAATCATAATCAATTTCGATATTCATCAGATCATTCAAGTGTTGCTGGAACATCATCTTATTCATCAATGTCTCGCCGGTAACAGATGGCCTTCTTATACACGTTGTAGCACAAAGGCCACATAAGGCAGGACCACACTGCAAACAAAGACAACACGTGAACAGAAACGTCACAACAACTCCTATAATCATCAGAATTTTCCAACCCCAAGTTGACATCAGACCCCAAAACCATCCTAGTAGCGTCCAATCTCCCTCGTCCACGTGTATGGACTCTGAGATTTTATGCAACTTCGAGATGGCTTGGTAATCCGTTGGAGCGTTATCAGGTATGAAAATGCAGCAGCTCGAATGGATGACCTTGCACACACCACCTCTGTCTGCTAGTACTACGTCTAGAACCATACGGTTCTGTAGCGTCATAAGCCTATCCGCTTGAAGCTCTGCTGTCAGATTACCAAGGGCGCTGGCAGTTATGTTAGCAGTTGCTTCCACTACACGAGTTAACTGTCTCAGATTCCTGCTATTGACCATAGGGCCCCAAAACGGTAGGAAACCCTTAAAGAAATCTCCTGCTTCTTGACCGGCAGTATCTTCTTTACTAATGACACCTCTCACAACTCTAGTTTTGTGATAATCTGAGGCAACAGTGAAAGTCGGAGGCAAAAGATTCGCGATATAGCAGGTACCCGAGAAGTCATGAGGTAACCACGTATATGCGCGATCATAACATACAAAATAGGTACCCTTGGCAGTCAGAAAGACAGGGGAAGAGAGCATTGGTAAAACGTAAGTATCAACACAAGCACTCTTCCCAAGCTGAGCTCTCGGATTGCGACCAAGACCTTGCAGACAGAAATGACCGAGATGAGGTACGATCCAGATTGGAGATGAGCTTTTAAACTGCCTATCATTCACTGATGTACTATACTCGACCTCACTCAGATCCTTATAAGCTCGCACCTCTTCCTCTGGGATAAGTGTTGCGTCAAAAATATCTCTATTTAAATCTGCAATTGCTATCGCCAAACACTTGTGGTACGGGCCAGGACCAAGGTCTGCAGAGCGAGGCTCTCGATGGGGGTAGGAATCTAGTGCACTACGGAACATGGTCTGGAATGCTCGAGCTGACCCCTGGGGGCTATAAGGAAGAACAAAATACAGAATACCCTTATCCATGGTATGTGGCATTAACCCACATACCCAACAATTGGTAGTGTTCATCACCAACTGATGCTGATGTAGAAGTTGAACAAAAGAATTGTTCATAAATTCCGCACGTCTGACCTGTTCATGTTGGGGCAGAAGATGAAAGGAATGTGGAGACATAGTGGAAACAGAATTTAAATCATGAGAAGGAGGAGTAGGTAAAGTAGAAGGCAGCAATGATTGAAAACCAAAATATACTCCACCCACCAGCAGCATAGAAACAGTTAGGAACAACATAAAAACCTGTAACAAAAAACATTTTTTTCGAAATGTCTTGTGCAATTTGGATCTTTGCGCCACCATTTTCTCAATTTCCAACAGCTTAGAAGACTTCATCTTCTAAAAACCGTCCGTGACGTTCTTGACGCACTTCGTTCTGAGTAGCGATTATAAATCTCCAGGAGTTCCCAGAAATCGACAAAAGTAATCGACCTAGTGTCAGATACCTGCTAAACAGGAGGAAGTACCCGCACGGCCCTACGGTTAACCCAGATGAAAAGGTTTTTAATCAAGAGTTCATTGAATTCAATATACGCCTCCTAGCTGTAAGGAAAAAGGTACACAATATATATACATATATATATGTAATGTCCACAATTTTTATGGCAGCAATAGAGGTGATGTAGATTCAAAAAAATAAAAAACAGTATTTATTAGTCTGTTAGCGCGGTCGAAGAAAGTATCGACTTCTTCCGGGGTGAGTCTGCTCTTCAAACAGTGGATCAGACGGCAAAAGAGTGTTCGATTGTCCACGCAATTGTTCAGAACTTGAATTCTCCAATGCTGCTGAAAGAGGGTTAACTTCGGATGGTTCAACAGGGGTGTCGGGTCTTACTGTGTTATCTCCTACAAGCTGCGCGTCACTAAACGGCACGTAACTTAGAGGGACGGAAGTTTCAGACGAGCCGAATCCTTTTCTGATCCAACTATCTGCTGGCAATGGGAGCGGAACTTTCTTGGTGTGGGTGGCATGCACCCAATGTTTTCTCCCTTCCAGCCGAACCGCAGTCCTCGTTGCCAGCAACACCTGGTAAGGTCCCACGAACCTTGGCTCAAGATTTCGTTTTCGTCCAAAGTTGCGGGTAAGAACCCAATCACCTGGTTGGAGCCGATGACCAGGACCCTCTGTTTGTGCCGGTAGAGCCTCAAAGACCTGTTGATGAATCAAACTCAATTTAGCAGTCAGATCATAGAGATAGTCAATTAACATTGGATATTCAAGTCTGTCAAATTCTTTAGGCCTCGGAACTCCCCAAATGTTCGCAGGACGGCCGAACACAATCTCATATGGGCTGAGCCCTACTCGAGAGTGCACAGTCGCCCTGGTCGATAAGAGAGCTAAAGGCAAAGCGTCGGGCCATGATAGACCAGTCGTTGCCTGGATTTTGGCAAGTTTCAGTTTCAGAGTGCCATTATATCTTTCCACTAAACCCGCAGACTGAGGATGATTAGCACTATGAAACTTCTGATTTATGCCAAGACCACGACATACACTCTTCATTACACTTCCCACAAACTCACTTCCGTTATCTGACCATACAATCCGCGGCATTCCATACCTGGGGAAATATTCTTTGAGTAGAACCTTTGCTGTGGACAGGGCAGTATTATCCTTTAGGGGGTAAGCCTCAATCCATCTGGAGAACGCACAAACTACAACCAAGACGAACTTCAAATTATTGCATCTCTCCATGTGGATAAAGTCTAACTGAATAATTTCAAAGGGACATGTAGGAGGAGCAAAATGACCACGTGGAGTGGGGGTGCCCTTGCCAGGATTATACATCAAACATACCATGCAATTTTTAACCACTCTCTCCGCACATTTAGTAATTCCATCATTCTTCCATACGGGCGACAGCAACTTACATATGCCTTTCGTATTAATGTGTGATGTACCATGAGCCATAGTAACAACAGCAAGCACGTATGCATCTGGTAACATCCATCTCTGCTTTTCCGACAAATCAACCCAACATCCATTCTCGTCTAATTTTCCCGTACTTTCTTTCCACTGAGTCTTTTCCATCTCAGTAGCTTCATTCTGTATCTTCTTCACACTCTCAACTGTGTCCTCACACATACTAGTCTCCGCTGGCCATCTTACTGAACTCGCAACGTACATTCGATTTGTCAGATCTCTAGCCGTCTCCTTCGCAATTTCATCCGCAAACGCATTACCGCGACCAACATCATCCGTCACCTTCTGATGCGCACTACATTTGATTATTGCCACCTCTTTAGGCAATGTGAGTGCGTCCAAAAGGTCATTCACAAGCTGTCCGTGCTGAATCTTCGTACCATGCGACGTCAAAAATCCTCTTTCTCTCTACAATCGACCAAAACTATGCGCCACACCAAAAGCATACTGGCTGTCTGTAAACACATTCACCCGCTTCCCTCTGGATAACACACACGCTCTCGTCAAGGCGATCAACTCAGCCACTTGGGCCGAATTCTGACTCAATCTCGCAGATTCCACACCGTACTCAATGTTACTACAGCATACGCAGTCGTCACATCACCATTTGGTAACTTAAAACATGAACCATCCACATACAAGGTACCATCGGGATCTACCAATGGAGTGTTTTTTAGGTCAATACGACCCTTCGTCTCCTCTTCAGTTCTCAAATAGCAATCATGTGGTGTTACATCACTTAATTCCATGTCGATCGGCAACAACGTGGCTGGATTCAACACATTACACCGTTTTATCCGTATGTGACTTGCCAATAACGTCAACTCATATCCAGACAACCTTGCGCTCGTCAAATGTTGAGTTTTCGTTCGGTTCAAGAGAGTGTCGACTGCATGCGGGACCATCACCGTGAGCATATTATCCATGACCAGACCTGCGGACTGTCGAATGGACGCCGCAGCTGCCGCTGTTGCTCTCAAACAACTCGGCAAGGCTCTAGCTACTGGGTCTAAGGTCGAAGAAAAATATGCGCATGGACGCTGTTTGTTGCCAAATTGTTGTGTCAGAACACTCAACGCACAACCGTCCCTCTCGTGAACATAAAGTGTGAACGGCTTATTGTAATCAGGAGTACCCAACACAGGAGCCGAACACAACGCATCACGCAATTCAGAAAAACTTTTCTGACACTCTTCAGTCCATGGCAAAGGAGATGAAACATCCTTGCACGTAAGGGCTATCAATGATTTCGCCGACAATGAAAAATTTGGAATCCATTGTCTGCAGTATGACGTAATACCTAGAAAGGCACGTACATCTCTCTGAGTCTTTGGCACAGTCATTCGAGCAATCGCTGCAATTCTCTCTGGGGTCAACCTTCTCCCATCCTTTGACAGTAAGTGACCTAAGTAGGTTACTTCTTGACAACAATATTGTAGCTTAGAATGTGACACCTTGTGATGTAAGTCACATAGGTGCTGCAACAATGATACTGTAGCGGTTTTGCAAATAGCCTCTGTATCAGCTGCCACTAATAGGTCGTCAACGTATTGAACTAAGGCTGCGCCTGTCGGCAACACAAATGCATCAAGCTGACTTTTAAGTGCTTGGCTATAGATCGATGGACTCTCACAGTAGCCCTGTGGTGCGCGTTTAAATCTAAAACTGCGACCACCCAGTGAAAATCCGAATAGGTCTCTGCTTTCCTCAGCGATCGGAATACTAAAGAAAGCATTCTTTAGAACGATTACCGTGAACCAGGAGGCAGAAGCCGGAATCAGGGTCAACAAAGCCGTGATGTCAGGCACCACAGGAAACTGGGGAATCACGATTTTATTTACTTCTCGTAAATCAATTACAAAGCGGTACACAGGAGGTTTAGTTGGATCTGTGCGTTTCAAAATCGGTAACACAGGACTATTACACACATTGCCTCGAGTTTCTTCAATGACATCCTTTTCGATCAGGTCATAAATGATCGCTAATAGTGCTCGCTCACCATCAAAAGAGATACGATACTGTGGTATACGTGGGAAACGCACATTCGATTTCAACTGAACCACATAAGGTGGGATGTTCAATAAGCCTACTACATTGGGACCCGTAGCCCATAACGACGCAGGAAGGGAACTGAATTCCGGTGGGAACTTATCAATTGATAAGTACATAGGAGAGATCGCTCTCTGACCTAATGTAAGCTCCACTCCCACAGGAGAGCAGTACAAAGTCGCATATAACCGTTTTAACAAATCCAAGCCCAAAAGATTCTCACCACAACCAGTAGATAAAATCAATGGGGCCTCTAGCTCATGAGGACCAATCGTAAGGGACAAAGGGCTAGAGACAGGATTGCTAACAGGGGCGCCAGAGAATCCAATGGAAACATTTGTTAAGCCGGACAAAGGTGCGCCAGGGAGTTTCGAATGCATGATGGAACTTTTCGTCGCACCAGTGTCTAACAGAAAAGGCTCAACTACGCCAGATGTAGCAACTGAGACGTAAGGCCCACTCTGATCAACCGGAACTGATACTACTCCCTCTCTCTGTCGGTGGCTGTCCTAGTAGTGGTTACCTGCATCAATCTCATGTTCGACGTAATAATCGCCCACATGATACTGTGCTGATTTATCGGACCTCACATTTCGTTGGTCAAAATAATTATTCGCGTCTGATGGGGTATGAGGGCGCTCATGATTTTGGTTTTGAGGGGCACCGCGGCCTCTACCTCGGGGTGCTTGTTGAGGACCCCCACGACCCCCTCGTGCCGACACACCGTTAAGCCGGTCACGCAAAGCTGGACAATCATATTTTATATGGCCCTCTCTTCTACAATATGCACACTGATTATACCCAAGCGTAGACCTAAAGTCGGAGAAGTCAGATCGGGACTGCATCCTGGAAGATTGTAATTGTGGTCGATATTGCTGTTGCGAATCATTTTGATTTGAACGTGGAGGATACGCTTGCTGTAACAAAACCTTCGTTTTAAGCTCCTTCGTTTTCTTGTCTGAACGATCACTTTCTTCCTTTTCCCTATTCTCATAGTATTGAGCTGTCGCTAATATTTGAGCAGTAGTTGAAACCGCCCAAGCACTTTCTGAATTTTTCAATTTGTTGCATAGCTCAGGCAACAAATTCAATACAAATTTATCAACAAATAACCGTTGGCCTCCCTCGGTGCCCATATCCTGACCACTATGATCGACAAATGCCTCTTCGAATCTGGTAAAGAAATCGGAGACACTCTCGTCCTTCTTTTGCTTACAAGCTGCTAATTTATCCCAATTTACCTTCATCGCTGGCATGAGCGTTTTCATAAGTGTAATAATTTTCTGAGGCAGATCCGTAATTAACTGCTCAGGCTTAGCCCCACCAACTTGTCGTCCATCTGCCGCTACTAGTGTAGCCCAGTCACCACCCAACTCAACTAAATGATTCTCTTGGCGAATTTTCGCCCAAATCGGTTGTGGTACGACATTGCCAAACAGCATGTCGATGTCCGCAAGATTCATAATAGTAGCGTCTACCAGTTGAGACAACTCCTTATAATAACCTGCCGGATTCTTGCGTGGATCAGGTAAAGATTGTTTCACCTGCAAAACTTCTGATCGCTTCCATGGGAGGTGTATCCAAACTCTCTGAAAGTATGGCAGAATCACAGGATTAGCTTGCGGATCACCTGGCATGTATACTGGCGGAACCTCTCTCATAGGATACTGACCAGAGTTCGTTTTCTGAGTATCGGAATCGTCATCAAACGACACTCGAGAAAACACTGTGCACCGTAAGGCTAATAATCGCTCTAATGCACGTCGTACATCTCCACCTACAATCATGCCATTCGAAAATTGACTCTGAAGTTCAGTCATATCGGGCGGTACATTATCTAAATCATCATTATACCATTCTTCTCTCAAAAAGTTACACATTTCTTCAAACACAAATCTCTGAGTGGGCTCATTAAACTGAGAAAACGTATGAAAGACCACGCGCGGCGGGTAGTTAGCAGGGTGTCTTATCCATCTACGCGCCATAGTTACCAACGTGGCACTCTCCCTTCCACCAGGGATTTGACTGCGCCTCTGAGGAGTTTCAGAGACATCGGATCGAAATAACGATCCAGAAAGTGGGGAGTAAAGAGTAGCGACAGTATTAGGGATACGATTATGAACAGAAGGAGAAAAAAGAACAGGAGCAACAACATTAGAAGTGAACGTAGGGACAGCAGAGGTGGCCGGGACGGCTGAGGTAACAGGAATAATTGACTGAGGAGGTACAGGCAAAGGAGCAGTAGGAATAGGACCAGGTGGTAGGACAAACGCAGGACCAACAACAGGCTGACCAGCAGCCGCTGGAACTACAGGAGGAACTACAGGGGCTGTAGCACCCTGTGCATAAGGAGGTGGCGATTTCATCAAATACGCTAACAGAGGATCCTCCTTCGAGTCCTCTTCTGTCTTATCAAGACTAGTTGATAATACCGGATAACATTTGTCTATCCTCATGTGATGTAGTCTAGTAGAAACTTCTATTTCTTTTTCTTCTTTATCTCGCTGACATTGTTGTACAACTTGCATTATCGGGACGATACCTTCTTTACGATTCCTTTTAAGCTGTTTGATTTCTTTCTGCTTGGCCTCTTTACGCCATAGCCGAAGGGAATCAAACATAGCTGGCCTAGCTTTCTTCTTAAATAATTTAGTTTCTAGATTATCTAAAATCTCCATTTCAAAACTTCCGTGTGGTGGCCAACTAAGGACACCATCCTTTCTCGTATAACGGACCCAACAGTCATTATATATAATAGGGCCCACACCATGTCGACTATAGAGCTCATATATCAGAGTTCCAACTGGAGGTATCGGACACGAGTCCTCCAACCGGGAATCCTTGTTGCAACATTTGAAGAAACCAATGAAACCACTACGGCTAGGCATCATGCACACTAACCAAGTATCAAACTTCAAGGGTTACCAAAGTACTAAATCTTCGTGAAAGACAAAACCCTCGGTTTTTGGCAATTGCAACTGTCAAATAACAACTAAGGACCAACAACTAAGCACCACAAATGCAATGGAACCATGCAAACAACTAAGCACCAACAACTAAGGACTGGGAGCGACCCACAAATACTTAACTGAGAGCTCGATGGCGTCACCAGGAAGGCCCGTCTATCGTCTCGCCATACAAAGGACTACGCCAGGCACCAAAACAGGTCGACAGTCAGAGCATCGATCCGTTGCAGCCGTCAGGAGGCGGGAATCTTCGCGGGAAAAATCTTTGGACCACTTATTTCGACAACAGGATCGATGAAGCGGGGTGCACCTTTTCCTCGGAGATTTCACACGAAGTTCCTCGCAATCGTCAGGTTTTGGACCGGTACCGCTGATGTCGCCCCACATTGGGCGCCAACTGAAGGACTGGACTTTTAAGAACCAGCGGTGCCAGGGAACAACACCTGAAACCTTCGTAGGATACCTGTTCGGCGCACAAGTGACAGAAACACGGGACACTTTCTTCGGCGTCAAAGATCAGCGTTTATTACTGCAGGGATGCAAAAGTCATGGGAAGTACAACAGAGTGTAGGTTCCAAGAGTCTGCTTCAAATTGCAAATGTGGATCGCTCCTTTTATACACATTTTCAGCATTCAATAACATAACGAAAAAAAGGTTACAACTCAGTTCCCACAATAAACTTAAAAGGGCTTTATTCATGGTGTCGGAAACCCGGAACATAATCACAGTAACATTTGTCGGTTCCCAACTGTAAAAGCACATTATCCTGCTGCTATGCACATTCCACTCTAGTTGTAAAAGGACGAGAGTAAGAGACAGGAACAGGTGCAAGGAAGTCAGACAACAGAAGAAGAAGGAGTGTGGAGGTAATATCGGAAGCGCAATCCCAGGATCAAAGGATTCGAGCCGCGCGCATGCAAAGCTGAAACAATAGGCCAACGTGGGAAGATTACCCAGCTGCGGAGCCATCTGTCTCTGCCGTGTCATCCCCCAGTCTTAGGAATCACAGGGTCATGAGGCGGACATTTGCCTGTTCGCTGACTACGTGAGGGCAAGAAACAAAATGGATGCCGTATCTAAAATGGAACCCGAGGGTTCAAATGAAGAAACCTGTAAATAAGACGAACCCTTCTAAGTGGCGTAGCGAAAATGCGTACACCTATTAATCTCGTCATTTACGGTTCATAGATACCACCCTCGCTAGCAATGTAACGGTTCTCATTGGTCCTCACCTCCTATTTTCTTACATTTAAAGAACCCCTCAGGTAGGCCCAAGGTACCCCCATTGACAGGGTTCATTGTATGTGAAAGTTAGGACATATAGTCCTGTGTGTGACATGTCCTGACAGTGAACTACTGCCAATTTCGTTTTTCACTTTTGAAAGGCTATCTGTCCCATAGGATAGAATGGGAGATACTTTGTAACATCTTCTCATTGCGACAAGATAGAGAGATCAAGTTTAGGCTCTCTGAACTCAGAATTTCATAACACATCTTTCAGTAAAGATGGTTTTTAAATTGTGTGTTCGAAAGTGCCACCTTTAGATAGTATGCATTCTCGTGTTTAACCATTCTGTTTGTCGATTGACTTTCTGGTTTTCGAGTGACAGGGGTTGGGGATGTGCATTTACTGTAGACATCCACTGGTGGGGGGGTTGAGGTATGTCTGGCCCTTCCTGAATGACTTAGAACTGAGCTGAATAGACCTTGGTTTTAATTAGAGTAGTGGGAGGATTTTTCCTTGCACCTGAATTGGGCCTGTCTCCCTTGCACAATGCTGTCTCCACCCCATGTGGGCATACTGCACAAGTGAGGACAGTACTGGTTTGGACTGGGCTCAGAGACCCTGGCACAAAGAAAAAACAAAAACAAAATGGGGTATAAGTAGTGGACCTTAAACCCCAGAACTTTAGATCACTTCTGGACTCAAGAGGAACATTTGCCCAGGAGAAGAGCTGAAGCTCTGTGAGGAGGAGTACTGCCCCTTTTGCTGTGTGCTTTGTGGGTTTGGCCTACAGTTGATGCTTCTAACAAGGAAAGGACAAAGACTGCAACTTTGCTGAGAAACCTACTTGAATAAGAATCTCCAAGGGCATGTGTGTGCTGGCCTCATTTTCTGAAGTCTCAGGACACAAAGACTTCACCCCAGCTCCCATGAACTCTAATGCTGAGAGTTCCGACCTGTCAGGAGGTGCCAGCTCAAGTTTTGGATCTCTAGAGATTGGTCCTGATGTTGGGAGTTAGAAAAAGAATAATCATAAGAGAAGCAAGAATAACAATTCAGGATGCTTTCAGCGTTGCTGCCGTGATGCTGCAACCTGCACCGAGGCCAAGAGCAATGCTTCGGAAGTACACAATGCACCGCTTGGCCTTCACTGCAGCTCTGATGCCCTTTGACACCTGCCAAAGCATTCTGTTATCTGCATTCCTGATGCTAGCACTCGCACTGACTCTGTCATCACCAGCACCCGCATCCTGGAATTGCGGTGGCGATAACCACTGAGGGTGACTCCACTAACTCACAGACTTTGCGCAGCCCCACCGTTACTGACACCTTTCCACCGATGCAACCAACTTCCCCTTTCCTGGATATGACCTGATGTCTCCTTGTGGACACGTGATAACCAGAGAGCCAGACTCAAACGCTGCACCAACGCCTCACCTCCATGACGGCATGCATCATAGACTTCGTTATCCAAAGGTACTGTTTGGGGGTCCGTGTGGTTCCATGCCTGATATCACGCACCTCGTGGGCAGGGGGGCTTGAGCCTTTATTTCCCAGCCTGATTTTGGTTCACCAGACTTGCTCAAGACATTTATAATTTAATCTATTTTCAATTTATAATTTGAGTTGGTCTGGGATTTAGACAGGGAACTGAAATTAACAACCTTTAGAAAAATAAGGGACCTGAATTTGTCTAAAAACAGTAAGCCATTGCTTTTCCTATGATAGTTGGTTGTAAATAGAGCCATGTGTTAGGTGATATCACATGTACTTACGTTTGAAGATTAGCAAAAAGGTATTGACTTTGAATTTCACTCTGCCACTGAGGCGCTCTTCAGTAGCGGGGCATTGCCGCAGCACGGGACGCGCCTGGGCAATCCTGGGCCACGGGCAGGCCCGTCTACGCCCATCATAGCCCTGAAGAGGCTGGGCTGGGCTACACCCTGAGAACTGCTTTAGGATCCATCAGGACTTGGATTTGGCTATGATTTCAAGATGCTTTTACGATCAGAGGCATAGTGCTATTACCCTTCTACGTGCTTTCTTTCTCTGAGGACAGTGGCTCTCTGTTGTCTCTTCGTATTTTCAGTTGTATACTGATATGTTCCACCATAGCTCCTGAGTATGGGAAAAAGGAAGGGAACTTCCAGTGTGCCTAGTGCACTACCTCCACTCCGTACTCGCTCCACTATTGATAGCTATCTAACCCGGCCAGTGGATACGGTCTCTAATGAAATACGACTGGTGGAGCTATCAGAGAGGAGAATGTTCTAGCAATACCCTTGCTCCATTAAAAAAATCAAAGCCCTTCTGGGTTGCCCCCGTCGAGTGTATCCATTTCAACAAGTACACCTGCTGGCACAACTGGTTGTGTTTGTCCCGGGGAGAGAGGTCAAATTCCCAATGTCACTGCAGCATGTTTGGGGGTTGGGTCACCAGCGTCAGGGAGGAGAATTGAGCATAGCCCTATTGGTATGGCGGGTGGTGACCAACATCGTGAATCTGATTTAGAGTGTGGCCCAAAAGCCAAGAGCAGAAGGAAAGCTGTTGAATCGACTAAAATCTGAAATCCTGTGGCAAAGGGCAAAATGACACCCCGTAATAGGTCCTGCAACGATAAAAAGCCAGGGCTAATGTCTGCTGCGGATGAAAATACCGGGAACCAACTGAGTAGGTGCATAGGTGACCTACTGGACTATAAATTGCATCCCATTATTGATCGATTAGTACAAATTGAAGCAAAACTATTGAAGCCATCGGCTCCTAGGGTCTCTACATGTACTTAGTATTTGGCCACTGACTCACTTTCTCACCCACTCTAACAAAGCCGACCAGAGCATAGAAGTGCATCATACTAAGGATAAACTATCTGTCAAGCAACCAGTAAAATGTGTTTCTAGCCAGGTTCCCCCACCTGTAATTGATTTTCCCCTGCTTCTGCTCCCTATGTTGTTGTCCTGGCTAATGACCCCATGCTCCTAGCTGGCAGTAAGGAATCCACCAGGGACCTAATGAACAAATCTATACATTGGTTGAACAGCAATGTTCCAAGTAATTGGGACATCTCTAAAGAGATATTGTTGGCAAGACGTGTGGGGCGATTGGAGGGGGAGGAAAAGGGTACAATGGCAATGTTATTGCGGTTTACCTTCGTAATCCTATGGTTGTCCAAGAAAGTGTAGGAATGGCTAAAACTAGCTCTGTTAAGGTAGTTCCACTTGGTTTGTTTTATCAACATCTTGCTAACCCACCCCACAATTTTGACAGATCTATCATACAAAAGTGTTTTGCTTAGACTTCTTCCTCAGGCGATAGTCCCCAAGAATAATAGATTCACAGTCCTGGAAGGGCTGGAGGACATTAATTGAAGGTTTAGTGAGGTGCATGATTGCCCCGGCACTCTGAAAAAGGGTGGGATACTTGATAACTCAACCTCTGTTGTCCAGTTCACTACCAATTTTGTACAGAACCATTTTCCTAAAGCCACTGGTGTGAGCACATCCATGGTTGAAGGTGCAACAGATAATGCATGTATAAACTATTTAAGCTGGAACATTGCTAGTTTAGCCTCCAAAATCTCGATTGAAGGATGGAAAGATTTTATTATAAATTTTGATATAGCTTTTATGCAGGAAACCTGGGAGGTGAATGAAATCGTTTTTTGATGGATTTACATGCTTTAGTTTGCCCGCGATTCCATCCCCAGCGGGCAGAGCAAACGGGGGACCAACTGCCTGGTTTAAAGTCAATATTGGCTGTTCTCTTTTACTGCTTTTTCTGAAGTAGGGGGAGGCACAGTAATTCTGCCTTAGCTGGAATGAAAACCATAAGATCTACTTGGTAAACATTTACAATCATTTTTCTTGTAAGGACAACTGCAATTTTCAAGGACTCTTTACAGTGATTGATGTGCTCATGGAGAAAGAGGCCTGGGTTGAATGCCTCCTTAATTTGATGGTGGCAGGTGATTTCAATGTCAAACTTGGGCACCCGCTGTCTCTATCTCACACCACTTTTGATCTAATTGCACAGGAACTGATCGTAATATGATAGGTACTAGGGTGCGGGTCCTATTATCCCTCCTGGCAAAATAGGGTCTGACTAACAAGGTCCATAGTTTATGACTACCATACCCCAATTTTCATAGGGCGTGGTGCTGGGTTCACCATAGCTTATATTTTTACCTCCTGGGGTATGTCTCTAATTATTAATAACTGTGAGATTCTTACTCAGATCTATAGCGACCATAACCCCATTACTGTGAAGATACTGTCACCACATGCGCAACCTAAGTTTAAGTCAATGCCTCCCCAGGATCTATTTAGTAAGGATGCAGGGCATAGGGTGTTATGGCGAACTGCCAAACTGAAGAATATCATGTCCCAGGTTGTTTGTAATGTAATATATGTAATGTAAGGTACACTTATATAGCGTGACTGTCACCCAAAGGGTATCCTGACGCTTAGTTTGCAATAGTACAGCACTGGTAAATAGCTGCAACCCCATACTTTGTAATCCGGCTCTCATTTTAACTAATTTTTCAAATGTTTTATTGAGGATAAGAGAGATGCTCTCTATACCTATTGCCCAGCCACGCCATCATGCCAAATAATGGTTTGACAAAGTATGTAGAGCAGATCATTTACATAACTTCGACACTCATAATGTCAACCTGCAAAATTACCAACACACAAATATCAATTAGAAAAATACACAAATATTGACACATAAATATCATCAAACACAAACATCAGTATCACTAATATCAAAGTCAATATTATAGTTATAACTATTATCGTTAAAATTAAATAAACATATAAAATAGCACAAATATTAAAAACAAAAATATATGCCACACTAGTATTGTCAAAAACAAAATATTGACACCTCAAGAATTCATCAAATGACACAATCCATAACAAATCAAATATAAACAATATCACAAACACACACAACATATTACATAAATACAATAAATATGAACTACATTATAAATAAAACATAATAGGTTTGACATAAGTACATCCACCAAATTAATTCATTCCTCTTTACAAACAAATTATATGCAATAAATCATTATTTCCATACCTTAACTACATTATAAATTACAAATTATTTACTAGCATACTTTAAAATAAACAAAGAATAAAAAAGGATAACTGAACATTAATTAGTGTTTCCCAAAATAACGAAAAAACTGCCAAAATAATTAAAAAACATTAGTAACAGCCAATGAAAAACACCTGTAACTTAAATAACCCAATAAGATTTAAATACCAATTAAACTAACACTATATAAACTAAAGAAAAATTAACATTATGTTATTGTACAACAGCAAACACAAGAATAGAGTAATTCTTTGCTGGATTGCTTCTACAACATTGGACTTCCTCACTGAACACTCTAATTCCAACTTTACAAAGTAAGTAAAATATGTTGCTAATGTTATAACTTTATAAAATGTAATAAAAGTACTTTTTTTACTAATTAAATAATACATTTAACATTTATTGTAATTCTATCACCTCTATAAAAACTCCAAATGACACTCAACTATCTACAAACAACATCAAAAAACCACCTTGCAAAAAAAGTATCATTTATTTATCCCAACCCAAAGGCCCCACTAACAAAACAAACCCCAAAATACAGAACATAATGTTAAACAAATGTACAAAATTATATATTTTTTCAACAGAAAATAAAAAGAGGCATTAAAGCCAAGCACCAACAGAAATATCTCAAAGTCGAAAAAAGTTCTACACATTAAAACATGTAAGTATAATTTTGTATATGAAAATCTGTAATACAATAATAGTATTTATAGTATATGTAACTTTTTTATATACATTTCTCATAGCATTTGAACATCAGAATGTGCAAAAATCATTACTTCACAGAAAGGAAAGCTTTTATTATGTATATATGTCTACGCAAGAAAAACAGACAGGCAACAACATTAATTGGAAATGCAGAAAATAATATGCAAATGCATGTTATGGGAGAGCTTCAATAAACAAACCTACTGTATTAAATGTTAAGGAACATAACCACCAACCTAACATAGCAGAAATTAAAGAGATACTTTAGAGACTCTTAAAGAAGCTAGCACTAGCTCCCAAAAACCTATTACTGAAATACTGAAGAACATACTACCCCGAGTTTCGGAACACATAACTGGCCAATTACCCTCAATCTCAACATTAAAAAGACTAATAGCTAGAACAAAAAACCAACTATGAGCACCCCATCTACCCTGTAACTTTCAGTGAAATTCAAATACCACCTGAACTCACTGTAACTCATAATGAAGAGCAATTTATTCTTTATGATAATTCATCTAATGAAAAAAAGGATTATAATATTTACAACTCCCACAAACTTATTTGAACTACAAAATTGTGAGATATGGATGATGGACGGAACATTTAAAATATGTCCCAAACCATTTTAACAATTATACAAAATCAATGGACAGTCTCACAATAGCAACATCTCCTTTATATATGCCCTGTTACCAAACAAACAAACAACTACCTATTTGGAACTCCTAACAAAAGTAAAGCAAGAAACTAATAACTACTACCTCAAAAAATTATTATAGCCTTTGAATAGTCAATGATACAAGCCATCCTGAAAAACTGCCACTAATAGCAAATTCACATTTGAAATTAAAAAGCTAATTATACTAGCCTACGTCCCAATAACTGATGTAGCAGACCACCACAATGTATTAATAGAAAGCCCCTACTACCAAACAAATTAACATAAAATAAGTCAACTACTCAACTATTTCAAGGATATCTGGGTGGGAAGAAAACACAGATCTGGACAAAGAAGACAGCCCAAATTCCACATTCCTGGTGGAAGGTTTTGTTTCTTTGTTTAGGGTACTGTTATAATAACAGTACCCTAAACAAAGAAACAAAACCTAATTACGCTGTTGAAGGATGGCATAATGCTTTCCAAGCCACAACTGGCAGAACCCAACCAACACTACATAAATTATTAGAATCAATCCAAATAGAACAAAGCTACCAACAACTTAGGGGCTCATTAAGATGGTGGTCGGAGGCACAACCGCGGTGCTGGCTGTGGCACAAAATGTATTTTTCCGCACGCCAACAGCGGTTCTCGCGGCCGCCATATTACAATGGGCAAACATAGCCCATTTCCCATCCGCCGCAGTGCGACGTGAACCACCCACAGTGGAGAAGTGTGGCTCAATGGTTAGAGCGGCAGACCCTGATGCAGAAGACTGGCCCGGGACCAGGGTTCAATTCCCACCTCAGCGGGTCTTGGGCTCAATTTCCTCGGACCTGATAATTCTCGCCTCGGTGCCTATTCTGCAACTCTGGGCAATATTTTGCTTAATCTCCACAACGGCCCCAACAATGCTAGGATGACTGGCTTCACCTTGGGGGTGCCCAGGAGTGGGCACTTCACAGGGAAAGGCCAGGAAGGGTTCCTCAGCAGTATTCATACAAGCGCCGAGAGACCTCCGGGTAGTTGTGCGCTATACAAGTACCTCTACATTTACATTTACCTGAAAAATGCGCCCGCCACCAAGGCAGTGGGAGCCAATCGAGACCCACCACCGTGTGGAATGACATCCCGTCCGCTATACAAATCAGGATGCCCCAAACACTTGTCACACAGCAGCAGAAAAACCACCCAACAAGAGATGGTGGAAACACGACAGCAGAACGCTAAAGCAGACTGCCGGCCCCTGTGTGTACATCAGTAGTGGACAGGTCAGGAGTGTACTGTACACAAACACATAGAAGAGTCACTCATAATGGGTAGGCATCAGAAGCACAGATAGAGGATGGTGTGACACCATATCCCAAATACCATACTGGAGCCAAAAATGGGTCAAGTGACAGCAATGCATGAGAAAACTCACTTACAATGTCAGTGTGGCTGAGCAGGTCTGCACAGTGAGCACAAACAGTAACAAGACACATGGTTGATCAACAAAACAGAACACAGACTTGGCAGTCACATGCTATGCATACTCACAACTGGCACCAACAACAAGTAGGTGTCCCCCAGGAGTGCAAGGACACACCAACACACTGCATAGTGCACAACCTATAACTCCTACATGTGCCCGTAATATGAAGCACATGGCTGACAATTCAAACAAACAGGCACTCAGCCTCTAGGTTATACATGTGTGCAGTTGGCATTACAGGTGCACACCCATATATCAACACTACTGAAAAAGTCACCCTCTTCACACTTCATGGCCACACAAGTGCAGACATTAAAATGTAACCATTTGATTAGAAAGACAGACCATCACAAGATGACCATACATCAACACTGCTGTTCATACATCAAGAAAGATCACACAGATATGATGGACCCTGGCCACCACAAAAGTAATCCTGTAGATAGAGTTCACCTCTGTTCTGGAATTGCATCATTACATGGCATGTGTACAATTTAGCAAACATGACCATATGATGAGTATGATAATAGTACATCATCACAAACACCCATCATTAGACCCTCAAGCCTCAGAATGATGAAGAACTAAAGTGCTTCTCACTGCTGGCAAATCCTAAAGAAGTTAAAGAAGCAATTGTCAATGTTAAAGTGCCATCCAGAGCATGTGCCACATGAAACAATACCCATACATAAAACGCTTTATTTAGCAAGGACACTGACAAAGCAGACAACAGGAGTAACTGTCTTTATTACATATTACCAAGATAGGCATAAAAAGTAGACAAGAGCAAGGCCAGTACCCAGTCCATAGATCAAAGGAGGTACATGTGTGCATTAGAACCTGCACAGGGAATGGGCATCCAAATTACAGACAGCAAGGCCAGTGGCCAGTACATAGTGCAAAGGAGGTATATGTTGCGTTAGTACCTGCACAGGGAATGTCATCCAAATTACAAACATCAAGGCCAGTGGCCAGTACATAGTGCAAATGAGGTACATGTGTGCATTAGAACCTGCACAGGGAATGGGCATCCACATTACAAACAGCAAGGGCAGTGGCCAGTCCATAGTGCAAATGAGGTACATGTGTGCATTAGAACCTGCACAGGGAATGGGCATCCAAATTACAGACAGCAAGGCCAGTGGCCAGTACATAGTGCAAAGGAGGTATATGTTGCGTTAGTACCTGCACAGGGAATGTCATCCAAATTACAAACATCAAGGCCAGTGGCCAGTACATAGTGCAAATGAGGTACATGTGTGCATGAAAACCTGCACAGGGAATGGGCATCCAAATTACAAAAAGCAAGGCCAGTGGCCAGTCCATAGAGCAAAGGAGGTACATGTGTGCATTAGAACCTGCACAGGGAATGGGCATCCAAATTACAAACAGCAAGACCAGTGGCCAGTCCATAACGCAAAGGAGGGACATGTGTAAATGAGAAACTGCATAGGGAATGGGCTTCCAAATTACAAGCAGCAAGGCCAGTGGCCAGTACATAGTGCAAATAAGGTACACGTGTGCATTAGAACCTGCACGGGAATGAGCATCCAAATTACAAACAGCAAGGCCAGTCCATAGTGCAAAGGAGGTACATGTGTGCATGAGAACCTGCATAGAGAATGGACATAAAAAAAACCCAGTAAAGCCGGTGACCAGTCCATAGTGCAAAGGAGGGGCATGAGCGACCCTTGACCCTTCAAGGTAGGTCGCTCTCCCTCCGCACAGCACCGCCTCTGTGTCCCTGGCCCAGCTGCCACTGCTGAGGAAGTTCGAGGCCCTCCTCCACCCGTAGGCTACCACCTGCGCCTCATCCCTGGTGGCCAGTGGTAGGCCGTAGGTTTGCTCATCCTCCATTGAATTGCCTGTATTTTCTTTCATTGCTCTCGTTGTAGTGACTGCTTTGTCATTGTTGTGTCTGTGACTGCTGTTGTCTGTCTCCCCCGCTGCCTGTACGTGGTCTGTGCCCGTTCTCTCCCTCTGTTCCCCTCATGTCTCTCTGCCCAGTTTCCCTTCTGCTCCCCTCACTACCCCCGTGTCTCTCTGCCTGGTTTTTCCTTCTGCTCCCCTCGCGGCCCCCATGTCTCTTTGCCAATTTTTGCCTTCTGGTGCTTAGCTGCCTCTGCATTTCTGTGACCTTTCTGCCTTCTGTGCCACTCTTTTCCCCCCATTTTCTTTTACCTTTCTGCCCTTTCCTGTGACCTTTGTGCCTCTGTGCCACTCGTTTACCCTGTTTTTGTGACCTTTCTGCCCTTTCTTGTGACCTTTCTACCCTCTGTGCCACTCGTCCCCCCCGTTTTTTTCTGACCTTTCTGCCCTTTCCTGTGACCTTTGTGCCTCTTTGACACTCGTTTCCCCCCGTTTTTGTGACCTTTCTGCCCTTTCTTGGGACCTTTCTGTGCCACTCGTTTCCCCCTGTTTTTTCTGACCTTTCTGCCCTTTCTTGTGTCCTTTGTGCTTCTCTGCCACTCGTTCCCCCCTTTTTTGTGACCTTTCTGCCCTTTCTTGGGACCTTTCTGCCCTCTGCGCCACACGTTTCCCCCTGTTTTTTTCTGACCTTTTTGCCCTTTCCTGTGACCTTTGTGCCTCTGTACCACTCGTTTCCCCCCATTTTGTTGTGACCTTTCTGCCTTTCTTGGGACCTTTCTGCCCTCCATGCCACTTGTTTCCCCCTGTTTTTTGTGACCTTTCTACCCTTTCTTGGGACCTTTGTGCCTCTGTGTCACTCATTTCCCCCCATTTTTTGTGACCTTTCTGCCCTTTCTTGGGACCTTTCTGCCCTCTTCGCCACTCGTTTCCCCTGTTTTTTGGGACCTTTCTGCCCTTTCTTGGGACATTTGTGCCTCTGTGGCACTCGTTTCCCCCTGTATATTTGTGATCTTTTGCCCTTTTTGTGACCCTTCTGCCTTATGCGCCACTCATTTCCCCCTCAATTGTTGTGCCCTTTTGCCTTCTATTTCCTTTGTCGGCCCTTCGCCGCTGCATCCCCTGCGGCCCTGCCCCTCTGTCCCATTCGCTGCCCCCACCTCCCGCCTCTCAGCTGCTCCTCTCTCCCACTTCCCCATATAGGCCGGCCTCTGTGCGGTGAGGAGAGCGACCCTTGACCCTTCCAGGTAGGTTGCTCCCCCTCCGCACAGCACCGCCTGTGTGTCCCTGCCCCAGCTGCCGCTGCTGAGGAATTTCGAGGCCCTCCTCCACCCAAAGGCTACCACCTGCGCCTCATCCCTGGTGGCCAGTGGTAGGCAGTAGGTTTGCTCATCCTCCATTGTATTGCCTGTATTTTCTTTCATTGCTCCCGTTGTAGTGACTGCATTTTCATTGTTGTGTCTGTGACTGCTGTTGTCTTCTCCCCTGCTGCCTGTACGTGGTCTGTGCCCATTCTCTCCCTCTGTTCCCCTCGCTGCCCCCGTGTCTCTCTGCCCAGTTTCCCTTCTGTTCCCCTCGTTGCCCCTGTGTCTCTCTGCCCGTTTTTTCCTTCTGCTCCCCTCGCGGCCGTGTATCTCTGCCCGTTTTTGCCTTCTGTTGCTTAGTTGCCCCTGCATTTCTGTGCCCTTTCTGCCTTCTGTGCCACTCATTTCCCCCATTTTTTGTGACCTTTCTGCCCTTTTCTTGTGATCTTTTGCCTTCTGTGTCACTCGTTTCCCCGTTTTCTGAGACCTTGTTGCCCTTTTGTGACCTTTCTGCCCTCTGTGCCACTCGTTTACCCCTCAATTGTCGTGCCTTTTGCCTTCTGTTTCCTTCGTCGCCCCTCTCTGTCCCCGCCACTGCGTCCCCTGTGGCTCCGCCCCCCTGATTGCCCATTCCCTGCCCCCGCCTCCCAGCTGCTCTTCACTCCCACCTCCCCATACATGCCGGCCGCTAGCTAGCACAGATAACGCGGTCAGCACCGCCGTAAACATGCATTTCCAGATCCACACAGACCCCAACTCCACCCTCAGAGGTACTCTCGTCTACCAACCCCCTGGACTCTGCCCCCAGTTCAGTGACTCCATCGCCGACTTCATCAGCACGCACACCCTGACCTCCACTTACTACATCCTCCTCGGAGACCTGAAATTTCACCTTGAGAACAACAACGACAAGAACGCCACAACCCTTATCGATCACCTCGCCAACCTCGGACTGAGACAACTCGTCACAACGCCCACCCACTCCGCCGGCCACACTTTCGACCCTGTCTTCTCCTCAAGCCCACACGTCCCCATCAGCCACACCACCGAACTCCTCTGGACCGACCACAGCTGCATCCACTTTACCTTCCAGGAACCCACCACACACCACCGCACCCAACAGATCCCCACCGCCGCTTGAGCAAAATCACCGAAGACCAACTACATGCAAACCTCGCCCATCTACCGAACCCTCCAACACCGACGTCACTGCCCACAACTTCAGACGCTGGCTCGAGGACTGCGCCAACACCCTCGCCCCGCTGAAGAAACCCCCCCACAGAGACACCAGCAAGAGGGCCAGCTGGTTCATAGTTCCAAGCAATCCTGCCAGAAACTAGAGAAGAAATGGCACAGTAAACAAACTCCGGACAGCCACGCAGCACACAAGGACGCCGTTCGCAACCACCACCACCTAATCAGGGCTGCCAAGAAGACCTCCTTCAAAGACCACCTCGACAACAACGTACACGACAGGAGGGGCTCTTCAACATCGGGAAGGAACTCTCTAACCCCAGCTCCACCACCAACGACATCCCGCCGTCGCAAGCCCTGTGCGACTCCCTCGCCACCTTCTTCCACCACAAGATAGCAGACATCCACGACAGCTTCAACACCCAGACAGCCCCAACAGACAGCAACACAACAGACCCTCCGCACACCATGGACCACGTCCCCTTACTAGCCTGGACCAGCGTGAGCATCGATGATACCATTAAGACCATGAGCACAATCCACTCTGGCTCTCCTTCAGACCCATTCCCGCACCACGTCTTCAACAAAGCAAGCAGCTCCATCACACCCCACCTACGTACATCATCAATCTCTCCCTTGAGACCGCGACCTTCCCAGAGAGCTGGAAACACCCAGAGATCAACGCCCTACTCAAAAAACTCAAGGGAGACCCAAGAGACCTCAAGAACTTCCGACCCATCTCTCTGCTCCCTTACCGGCCAAGGTCATCGAGAAAATCGTTAACAGACAGTTAACCCGATACCTCGAAGAGAACAGAACAGAATCTTGAACCCTGCTAGACAATAGGGAGACTGCAGCACTCATCCTCCTAGACCTCTCCGCCGCCTTCGACACCGTCTGCTACCGCACACTACGTGCACGCCTCCACGCCGCAGGGATCCAAGACAAGGCTCTGGAATGGACCACCACCTTCCTCTCCGAAGCCTCTGAGATCATCAGCGGTCTACCCCAGGGATCCTCCCTCAGGCCGACGCTGTTCAACATTTACATGGCCCCGCTTGCACACGTCATTCGACAGCACGACCTCAACATAATCTCCTATGCCGACGACACTCAACTGATCCTCTCCCTCACCAAGGACCACAACACCGCCAAAGCCAACCGCCATGAAGGAATGAAGGCCGTCGCCGACTGGATGAAGATCAGCCGTCTGAAGCTGAACTCGAACAAGACAGCGGTACTCATCCTCGGCTCCAACCCGTTAGCCTGAGAGACGACTCCTGGTGGCCAACAGCACTGGGGGCAGCCCCGACCCCCACCAACCACGCACGCAACCTGGCAATCATCCTCGACTCAACACTCTCAATGACCAAGCAAGTCAACGCCGTCTCCTCCTCCTGTTTCAACACCCTCCGCATGCTCCGCAAGATCTACAGATGAATCCCGACAGATACAAGAAAGATAGTCACCCAGGCCCTCGTCAGTAGCAGAATCGACTACAGAAACACCCTCTACCCGGGAGCCCCAACCAAGCTCATCAATCGACTACAACGCATCTAAAACGCCTCGGCACGACTGAACCTCGATGTCCCACGACACGGCCACATCACCCCCCACCTGAGAAACCTGCACTGGCTCCCCGTCAGCAAGAGGATATCCTTCAAGCGCCTCATCCAGGCACACAAGGCACGCCACAAGACCGACCCAGCCTACCTCAACAGACGGCTCTCCTTCTACACCCCCAACTGCCAGCTACGCTCCGCCGACCTCTCACTCACCACCGTCCCACACATCCGAAGAACAACCACCGGCGGGAAATCCTTCTTCCACCTCGCCGTCAAGACATGGAATACCCTCCCACTGAGCAGACCCAAGACCTGCCAAGACCTGCTGACCTTCAGGAGGACACTAAAGACCTGGCTGTTCAATCAGTAGCGAACCCCCTCCTCCCCCCCCAGCGCCTTGAGACCCTCACGGGTATGTAGTGCGCTTAACAAATGACTGATTGATTGTGTACATGAGAACCTGCACAGGGAATGGGCATCCAAATTACAAACAGCAAGGCCAGTGGCCAGTCCATAGTTCGAAGGAGGGATATGTGTGCATTAGGACCTGCACAGGGAATGGGCATTCAAATTACAAACAGCAGGGCCAGTGGCCAGTTCATAGTTCAAAGGAGGGACATGTTTGCATTAGAACCTGCACAGGGAATGGGCATCCAAATCAGACACAGCGAGGCCAGTGGCCAGTCCATAGTTCAAAGGAGGTACATGTGTGCATCAGTACCTGCACAGGGAATGGGTGACACCGTACACTGCCATGGTCAGCAACACAGCTAGGGGGAAAACAATGGGTAGTCCATGCACCTCTGTGTTAGAGATAGGTGTGGGAGGGGGACTCTGCCTCAGACTTGGCTGTCAGTCGAACTGGAAGGGGCTAATTGTCGAGCCCAGTTTGAAGACTGGACCTGGGAGAGAGAGGACCAGCTGAGGTAGAGGCATCTATGGCTTTGGGAGCCGAAGGGCTGATCGGACCGGGTGGTGTGGTGGAGGCGGAGACATGCTGCCCAGAGACACAGTGTGTGAGGGAGAATGTGGAGGGGTGCCTTTCCACTTCTTGGGGATTCAATATGGAATATTTGACTTGGAAGGAGTGGGAAGTGGTACGGGCACAACAGCCTCACTCTCCACCAAAGGTGCATCAGGTGCAGGTGTTGGCCGACCCTCTGGGGATCTGCTGGATCTGGCAGTACGCTTGACCTGGACTTGCCTTTTCCCCTCCATCCCCTGTTGTCCAGGTGAACCCCCCACAGTGCCCGGCTGTCCCACCTTCACAGGGGTGTGGGTGGGAGTTGAGGTTGTGGGTGAATCTGCCTCAGAGGGCTTTTTCTGCGGACTATTAGCAGGCACCTGCTTCACAGCAGGCACAGCAACTGTTTGCCTGTCTTTGAAAGACAACTTTGGGGTGGGATTGTCCTTGGATGGGGCTGATTTTGAGGCATGTGAGCCTGAGGCCTGCTTCTTGGCTGGATGTCCCTGAGTGTCACCTGAAGGACTTTTGACTTTGTTCTCCTGTGTGACATTAGTTTGTTTGGGGGATGGTGTCTGCACTCTGGCCCGCTTAGGGTGCTGCCGTTGTGAGATGCATGTGGTGTACCTGGAGCCTGTGGGCTGTGGTCACTCTCGTCAGATGTTGCCACTGGCAGGGGAGTTGCCGAAAGGACTGGAGCTGGACTCTAAGCCTGTGACAGCTGAATGGCTGCCGTCACTGTGGAGGACAAAGACTGGACAGTCCTGTGTAGCCAAACCACATCAGAATGTATGCCCTCCATGAGGGCAACTACATGTGCCAACTTCTTGTCAGCGTCCTGGAAGGCATTCAGGAGAGTTGTCTGACCCACACACAGCTTGTGCAAAAGGTCCACAGCCTCAAGACTGAGGGCAGCAGGGGAGACAGGCAGGGGCAGGCCTGCCTGGGGGAAAGGACACTCTTCCCTTCTTACTGGTGTGAGCACGAGTAGCACTAATGGAAGTAGCTGGGAGGATGGGCACTGGATGATGTGTGGTGGAAGAGGAGGTGGATTTCCTACTTCCTGTTCCCTCCAAGACTGAGGAGTCACCGCTGGCATCAGATGATGTTCAGGTTGGTGTTTCTGGGTGTGATTCCTCTAGGGCACTCCTGTCTCCCTCTGAGGTCCTGGTCACATCAGTGTCAGTGAGCTCATGTGTAGCAGTCGTGCCCGTCCCATGTCCTTCTGTGCCTTCGGTAGGTGCTGTAAGAGACAGAGAGGTAAGTTCAGTTTAGTACCATTCACACAAACATCATATGCAAGCAAAACCAAAAACACGATGATGATAACCCCTTGTTGCACACCACCCTCTGCAGTCTGCTTTGGCAACCTTTATGCAATCCTCAGAAGATGCATGGAAACATGCATAGGTTACATGAATGGCCCATTTGACATTGACACAGACAAATAGCTTGCCTGTGCCTCCATGTAACATGACATATAGATGCCTGTGAGCATATCTAGGTCCCTGTAGGTGAAAAATATATACATCTCAACATATTGTCACAGTCACATATGAAGTCACCATAAGGGGACAACACAGATACAGACTCCTAAATGTCATTTTGCAATGGTCATGAGCTCCTGCCATCCACCATGTTGTGCGTTGATGCACAACTACAGTTGCACATTGGTGGCAGATGTGTAGTCCTCACAATTTCGAGGTCAGGCACTGCACACATTGATGAAAGCACACTCAGCTGAGGCACACTGCCATTCACTGCCAGGGGGTCTCCATGACTCCCCTAATGCAGCCGATGGCATGAGGCCACAACTCTGCATGCAATGAAGAAGTGTGGCTCACTGGTTAGAGGCGGCAGACCCGTAAGCAGAGAACGGCCCGGGACCAGGGTTCGATTCCCGACGCGGCAGGGTCGTGGACCAGGGTCAGCGGACTCGATAATTCTCGCCTCGGTGCCTACTCTAGTCAGAAACCACACTCGGCAACTCTGGGCATCAGCTTGCCTCATCTTCACAACGGCCCCCCCAGACCGCCGGGGATGCTTGGTCGCACCTTAGAGATACCCATCAGGGACCATCTCTCAGGGTGAGCCAGGACGGGTTCCCCAGCGGTCGAAGCGTGGAGATACTCCTCCGGGAGTCGATTCCTAGCGCTATATAAACCCACAATTAAATTAAATTAAATTAAATGCAAAGGGCCATAACATTAAGGACATGAAAAGTACTGTGTCAGTTGCACTGGCTCCCGGTCAGGCAGAGAACTAAGTTTAAAGGCCTCTGCATGGCACACAAAGCCATTCATGGCCAAGCCCTGAGATATATCAAAGACCGCTTAGCTAACTACATTCCTAGTAGGGTGCTTCGGTCGGCGGAGGCCAGCCTACTGGTTTGCCCTCGCTTCAACCTGTCTTCCGTCGGAGGTACAGCCTTCTCAACATCTATCCCCCAAATCTGGAACAACCTGCCAGAGAATGTAAGGAACAGGCCCCCCTTCCATTTAGGAAGACGCTGAAGACAATTCTGTTCCTCGGTATCCTGGGGTATCATCTAACAGCTGACATCTCCCCTCTGCTCGGATAGGTGCTCTCTCTGATAGCACTTAGAGACGTATAGGTGATAAGGCGCTTTACAAATAACAATTACAATTACAACTACAATTACAATTACAATTACATTGATGAATAGGGTAGCAGACAACCCATATATCTCACTCTGTCCTTTCAGTGATGGGTTGCTGTCAAATTGGGCAGTAACTGTGCAGGCCAGGGGAGCCCACACTGTGGACTAATGTGGGCCATCAGGACTGTCACATGCATGTACAATATGAGAGGGCAAACAGTGCCTACACATGCGAGTCAGTACACATAATGAAGAAAATGTAAGGAGAATGTTTCAGAAGTACACCAGTCTGCTGTGTCATAGGTGAATTTCCACCAAGAGTGTCACCCTCAAGCATTTCACTTTTGTGCATAATGCTTACATATCCATGGTGCCAATATAAAGTTAAACCCACTTCCATCTCTACCCTATGGACGAAAAGTCGTTGTAATGTCACAAATGAGCCTGTGAAAACCTCATGGACTCAAACATCCATTACCACAGGCAATTTCTGTCCTGACTCCCACTTTCCAAAATTGCAGTGTCAATGTATGGCTGAAAAAACACTGCATGTCCCTCCCATCCTGATATGCAGCCCAGGAAATATGTGAAATAGGCTACAAACTCCTTTCATCTGAAGTCAGCATGCTAGGCAGTGTACCACACAAACACACACTCTCAGGTACATACTGCAGCAGATCAAATTCATGTCATGTGTTCACTCCCTGCATGCCCCTACTTTGACTCTGAAACACTTACCATGACATCCGGAGCACTATATAGCCTCCCATACTGTGAGAGCACCTCATCCACCAGGACCTCCAGCTCCTCTGTGGTGAAGGGATGGGCCCTGATGTCCCAGTCCTCACCATCCTTGGTTCCATGAGCCAGGAACAGCAGCAAGTGGTGGTGAAGAGTGTCAGTCAGCAGTGGAAATGTGTGGCACACTACCACACATATAGCCCACTGGGGTTGTTTCAGTGGTACTAAGCTGCTGCAATTGGTGTTCCAGGTCAGCTTTTTTCAAATGCCACCAAGGACCAGCCCCTCGGTAGCGGAGCACGCCTACCCCAATTTTCAAAATTGCATTTGGCTAACGCGATTGCGGTTCTCATTGGCTGCATGGGCATTAGCAGTGACACACTGCAGGGGCCAGGCGGTTGATACCGTGATTTAGCTGCTTGATATTGGTGCCCAGGGCCGTGATTGTGGTGGCAGAGCACGCCAACTGCCATTTTCCAATGTGTATATCTCTACCGCGATTGCAGTTCCCATTGGCTGCATGGGCAGGGGCATTGGCGGTAACACACCGCAGGGGACAGAGGGTCGCTACCATAATTTGGCCGCTTGATATTGGTGCTCATGGCCGTGATTGTGGTGGCAGAGCATGCCAACCGTCATTTTCCAATGTGTATATCACTACCGTGATTGCGGTTCCCATTGGCTGCATGGGCATAGGCATTGGCGGTGACACACTGCAGGGGGCCAAGCTGTCGCTGCCGTGATATGGCCGCTTGATATTGGTGTCCATGGCCGTGATTGTGGTGGCAGAGCACGCAAACCGCCATTTTCCAATGTGTATATCACTACCGCGATTGCGGTTCCCATTGGCTGCATGGGCATGGGTATTGGCGGTGATACACCGAAGGGCCCAGGCGGTCATGACCGCGATTTATCAAGTGCCCATGGCCGTGATTGTGGTGGCGGAGCACGACAACTGCCATTTTCCAATGTGTGTATCACTACCGTGATTGCGGTTCACATTGGCTGCATGGGCATTGGCTAGGACACACGCCAATTTGGCCGCTTGATATTGGTGCCTATGGCCGTGATTGTGGTGGCAGAGCACGCCAATTGCCATTTTACAATGTGTATATCACTACCGCGATTGCGGTTCACCTTGGCCATGAGGGCATGAGCATTGGCGGTGTCACGCCGCAGGGGCAAGGCGGTCGCTACCGTGATTTGGCCGCTTGATATTTGTGCCTATGGCCATGATTAGGGTGGCGCCTATGGACACATCATGCTGTGGCAGTGTCAATGGCCAGTTCTCAACATGGTACAGTAGACACATGAATCATGCTACCAGATAGTGCTAACCAATACTAGTGTGACATTTTCGCCCACTAATGAGTACACATACCATGTCAGTGCAAAGGATTACATGCACAGGCATGTACTTACTCTCCTGTAACTTATGAAATTGTTGTGCTTGTACCCAGATCTGTGGTGTGATAGACTCTCACATGTGTACACATTTCAATGGGTGAGATGGTTAATACTAGTAATACTTGCTGTTAGTGCACACACTGTGCACATTGTGTTATTAATGTGTGCCCTGTCTGACTTACGCAAGAAATGTGGCAGGTACAGCAGCTATGTAGAAGTTAGCAGTGTTGCTGTCTCCACATGCTGTGTCAACTACTCTCTGGGCTGGTGAGACAAGATGTTGAAATGTACCTTTTGGAATGCACATAGTCTAAATTGTCTGTTTTGATGGTACTCACTGTGTGAATACTGCACAAGTCTTCGACTAGTTTAGATCAAGGTGTTCCTACATGTGAGTTGTGCTGTAAGTTGAAGTGTTTGAATGCATTGTTGGCGATGTCTCAGTCAACACGTAAGATGTTGGACACATCACACAGGGGGATTGAATTGACATATGTCCCTTTTCATTTGATCTAGGAGGCGACCAAACGTGCATAGTCCATTCACAGTGCTGGTGGGCATGGAGGATGAGGACATCATCCGTAAATTCCGTCTGGATCGACCTACCCTTCAAGACCTATGTGCTCTATTGGAGCCCCATCTGAGGCCTCGCAGAACCTATCCGACTGTTTTGACACCAACGTGTAAGGCGGCCCTACATTTCTTTGCTACTGGTTCATTCCAGTTCACAGTGTTCACCGCAGGTGGGTTGTCGCAACCTATGTTCAGCATGGTGCTATGTGATGTCCTGTTCGCTATGATGACCTACAAGGACAGTTACATCCATTTCCCCAGGTGGCATGTATTGGCGGCTGTGTAGGGTGATTTGTTTGTCCTTGGCCACCTCCCTAATGTTGGTGCCATTGACTGCACACATGTTGGCCTGGTTCCACCACAGGCACATGAGCACATCTACAGGAACAGGAAGCATTTCCATTCCATTAATGTGCAAGTGGTTTGCCAGGCAGATATGATAATCTCATATGTCTGTGCCAACTTTCCAGGGTTAGCCCATGACCCCTACATCTTGTGTAACAGCATCGTACCACAGCTGATAGCAAATCTGCATCCACAGCGTGCATAGATTGTGGGTGAGTATGCAGAGTCAAGTAGTGTGCTGTATGTGTGACATGCTGTTTTCAGCTACTGTTTATCTTACAAAATTGGTCTGTGTATCTCACACCTATGTGACTGCATATCCCAACTGTCCTTGTTTGCTGAGCCCACTGAGGAATCCCAGGACCCCTGGTGATGTCCACTACAATGATGCCCATGGCAGGACACGTTGTGTGGTGGGTGTACTTTTGGTCTACTTAAGTTACGATTTTGCTGCCTGGACAAGACCGGAGGTGCACTGATGTACTCTCTCCAAAAGGTGTGTCAGATTGTAGTTGCCTGCTCCATGCTCCACAACATGGCCTTGTGCAAGGAGATCCCCATGCTTCAGAACGATGATGAGCAGCCAAGGCCCCCGCCTGCAAACCCACACATGTCCAGTGACAAGGTGAGTGAAAACGTACACCGGTGCCATTGTCTGTTGATTTTGTTTTTGGTGAAAAGGCCTGCGGGAGCTTTTTGACTGCTGCCCGTTGTTGGCTCTGTGCTGGCTGCTAATGTTGCTGGGACGGGGTAGTTATGCACAGCTACAGGATGTCTATGTCAATACTGTTGCTCATTGTAATGTGTGCAGATTTGAGTACCTTGATGACAAGTATTGTGTAATGGCTGTAATGCCATCACCTGACAGGTGAATATTGTTCTCTTGAGTTTTCCTAGGTCCCTTCAACCTCTCATGCCTCCAAACAATCAGTGCTCCTGGTACATTGTAGTTAGAGTCAACATTGAACATCCTGTGATAAACATGGAACTGACACGAAAACATGGGTTTGTAAAGAGTGTTTATTTACAATAGGTTTATGGACAGGGAAGTGAATATTTACAAAAAAGTTGAAAAGGGAATCAATGAGTTGTCAGTGAAGGTAGATGAGTCAATAGAGTAGTCACCACATTGATGTGGTGACCCAGACCAACAGACGCATGCCATTAACGTGACAGTGTGGGTAAGGACAGTCAACAAAGTCAATGGCAGAGGGAATAGGGGTGCCATCAGGGCTGGCTCCTTGACTGGCGTTTGGCTGGTGCTTTGCCACGTGATCCTCCCTGTGATTTCTTTGGATAGCCCCTTGAGCGTTTGGCAGGGGGGCCTCTTTTGTGGGCTCAGCGGTATCTGAGGACTCAGCCCTCTCTGTGGTTGCAGGGGAGGTGGGGGAACTGTCATCCTGCGTTCCTGTCTCTCAGGACACCCACAATCTGGCCCAAGAGGTCCACGATTTGGCCCATGCGTTTGTCTATGGACCTCAGCAGCAGGCGGAGCTCATGTGAATCTTCAAGAGCCTGGCCCATGTGTCCCTGGGCTCGTTCATAGCCGCCAAGGACTCTGGTGATGTTGGCCAGGGCTTCGCTCCCAGTGTCCAGTTGGTTTTGACTCCCAGTTGCCCTACCACCTGCCCTGCTGTCCCGGGATTGGGGCATCACAACTCTACGCACCCGCCTACTCTCCCTGCCCTCCTCAGATTGTGGAGTGGTGTGGTCATCCTCTGAGGCCGGGACAGTGTTGCAGGCAGCACTGGTGGTGGTCGTGGTGGAGGCCGCACAGGTCGTTACAGCAGGTTCCAGCATAGTTGTTGTTGCTGAGGTGATGGCGGTGGGGATAGTGGGCTCATGGGACAGGTTACGCCCTGGCATGCCTGATGGGCCAGCTTCTGGCTCCACATCCAAGAAACCTAGGGAGTCTGCATCAGAGAGTCCATTTTCCGGGGGGAGACTGGCTCTGCAGGTTGGTGTGGTCATCTGCAGCTGTCAGTTCGTGTCACCTGTGGAACAGAGGGGAAATGGTCATTGAAGTGCACCTCTCAAGCTTGGTGTTAGATGTTTTGTTATTACATGTTATACACGACACCGTTTACATTGATATCACATTGTTTGTCTGCATAGTACTGTGCATCAGGACATGATGTGGAGGTACATACATTACTTGTCCAAAAATAGATCCCCTTTTGAGAATATTAATTGAAGATGGCTTAACTATGGCTTAACTGTGAATAATTGTATTCCAGTATTTAAAGGAATTGTGTTTTGTTGGTTGTTGTGGTATGATAGACGAATGAATGGTGGTTTAAATGTTTAACCTTTTTTGAATTGTAGAATTGGAATTATTGTTTTTTGATGATGTAAATATGAATGTCTCTTTTGTGTACATAAGGTCTGTAAAAATGTAAATTTGGAAAATTAATATACCAAATTGTTGATTCTAAAAATAGAAAAATAAAAGAAATAAAAAAAGTGATAACACACACGAAACATGTTGTTTTAGCTCAGATGTTTTGAAAAAATAGTGTAGACAAAACCAATAGTGGCATGTGCATCTTTTTTGTTTATTGTGCATGGTGTGACATGTCAATAGATAGCATGCGCCAATAGCATATCTTGTGATTACAAGGACATGTTGTCATCTAACTACTAGCAGCACAACAACTTTAAGTGAAGCATCTTTGTTGATTATTCTGCATGGAAGACGATACATCTGAGCATGAACTAGACATTGTAATCTCATGCATACCTTTGTCATGTAATCTGCTTTGCTTTCTTTTTACTAATGACCATGCTTGTTTTGTTTTCATACGGGCCTTGATGCTCTGCCCCCATGGACCCATTCAGTGCTGTGCATGAATGTGCCCTGATTTTCTTCAACATGTTCTTTGGTTAGTCACAATTTGCTTTCTGTGACAGTTACATACGGTTAGCTGTCTGCACTCTGTGAGTGGCAATTGGATCTATGCAAATTTTGGTGGGATGTGAGGGCTGGTGTCATATGGCTCCATGCTTGTTGAGAGAAATGGTGGGGTGCATGGACGGTCTACTTACCTGTTCTGTGGCACATTTGGGGGGAATTTCTGACACATCTTTATGGGTGTGTGGTGGAGTGTTCCATCCTGCTGAGCTGTGGGACAAGAGGGCCTGTTGGTAGTTGAAATGCTGGCCTCCCACCCACAAACCCTCTTCCCTGTAAAGATGGCTACCTACCAGTTACTTTGATGAGGGAAATGTAATGGTTGCCACATGCTTCCTGGTGGGGTGGGAAGGAGTGGGAGCTCCATCCTGGTTTACTTTGTGACAAGGGTGCCTAGTGGGAGTTGTGGTGCAAGCTTCCTAACTACAAACCCCCTCCCTGTGAAGATAGCTACCAACCTGTAAATTTGGTTGTTGAAATGCAATGGCTGCCACATGCTTCTCGGTTGGGGGAGTGCTCCATCCTGCTCAAGGGTGGGACAAGGGGGGCCTGGTGGGAGTTGAAGTGCTGGCCTCCCACCCACAAAACCCCTTCCCTGTTAAGATGGCTACCTACCTGTACGTTTGGTTGGTGAGGTACAATGCCTGCACATGTTTCTGGCTGGGGGGAGTGTTCCATCCTGCTCAGGGGTGGGGCAGGGGTGCCTGGTGGGAGTTGTAGTGCTAGCCCCCCACCCTCAAATCCCCCTCCCTGTTAAGATGGCTACCTACCTGTAAGTTTGATGTGGGAAAACACCCCTCCCTGTTGAGAGGGCTACCTGCCTGTGCATTTGTAGGGAGTACTGCAATAGCTGCCACATGTTTGGGGTGTGGAGAGTGCCCCATCTTGCTGAGCTGTGGGACATTGGGGCCTGTTAGGAGTTGTGGTACAGGCTTCCCACCCACCAATACCCCTTCTTGTTAAGATGGCTAGCTATCTGTAAGTTTGGTTGTTGAAATACAATGGCTGCCACATGCTTTTGGGTGGGGGGGAGTGTTCCATCCTGCTCAGGGGTGGGACAAGCAGGCCTGGTTGGAGGTGAAGTGCTGTCCTCCCACCCACAAACACCCCTCCCTATGAAGATGGCTACCTACCTGTTAGGGGAAGGTGATTACTGCAATGGCTGCCACATAGTTGTAGGTGTGGGAATTGTTCCATCCTTCTGAGCTGTGGGACAAGGGGGCCTGGTGGGAGTTGTGGTGCTGGCCTCCCACCCACAATCCCCCCCTCCCTGTAAAGATGGCTACCTACCTGTAAGTTTGGTTGGTGAGGTTACAATGATGCCACATGCTTCTGGCTGGGGGGAGTGCTCCATCCTGCTCAGGGTTGGGACAAGGGGTCCTGGTGGGAGTTGTAGTGCATGTTGCCTATCTACAGACGGTAAACGACATTTACAACAAAACTTTATCCCCGCGGGGAATCACAACGCGGTTGTTATCATGACCGCGTTGTGATTCCGCATACCATTACCCCGCAAGTTGGAACAACGCACAGACTGGAGTTGGAATAGTAAATTATACTATTTCAACATCCAGCGACCCCCTCCGCAAGTCGTTGTTACGACTTGCGGAGTAATGGTATGCGGAATCACAACGCGGTCGTGATAACAACCGCGTTGTGATTCCCCGTAGAGAAAAAGAATGCGGGATGAGATCATATATTCCTACAGACACCCCTCCCTGTTGAGATTGCTGACTCCCTGTGGAGCTGAAGAAGGCAATGGTCACACATGGCTCTTGGATGGGAGCAGTGCTCCATCTTGCTGAGCCATGGGATATGGGGGCCTGGTGGGTGTTTTAGTGCAGTCTTCCCACCTACCAACACCCCTCCCTGTTAAGATGGCTACCTACCTGTGAGTTTGTTAATGAAATACAATGGCTGCCACATGCTTCTGGGTGGGGTGGAAATGCTCCATCCTGCTCAGATGTGGGACAAGGGGGCCTGGTGGGAGTTGGAGTGCTGGCATCCCACCCACAAACCCCCCTCCCTGTTAAGATGGCTACCTACCTGTAAGTTTGATGTAAGCAAACACCCCTCCCTTTTGAGAGGGCTACCTACCTGTGAATATGTTTGTTGAAATACAGTGGCTGCCACATGCTTCTGGGTGGGGTGGAAGTGATCCATCCTGCTCAGCTGTGGGACATGGGTGCCTGGTGGGAGTTGTGGTGCTGGCTGCCTATTCACAGACACCCCACCTTGCTAAGATTGCTGGCTCCCTGTGGAGCAGAGGGTGGGAATGTTTACACATGGCTCTTGGGTGGGGGTAGTGCTCCATCCTGTTCAGCTGTGGGACAGGGGGCCTGGTGGGAGTTGTAGGGCTGGCTGCCTGTATACATGCAACAGAAAGGAATGTTGCGAGCTACCTCTTGGGTGAATGAGAGGGAGTGAATATTGGATCTGTGAGACATGTGTTGGGGAGTGTGTGGTGCACATGAATGGAATTGGGCCTAGGGGGAGTACCTTTGTAGTTGTGCAAGACAGTACATGGCAGTGTGATGGTAGACATTTGTTTGTACTTATCAGCCTCCACTACCCCGGGTAATCCTGTGAGACTATCTCTATGCAGTATGGCAAGCACCTTCTCCTCCCATGCAGTGAATGTTCTTGGTGGAATGGGAGGGCCACCGCCAGTCATCTGAGCCAGCTGATGGTTCTTGTTGTTCTTCTCTTTCACCTGCCTTTTGAAGTCATGCCACCACTTCATGATATCCTTCTTGGTGCGTGGGGTGGTCCTTACTGCATTGACTTTGCTGACTATCCTTCCCCACATTTGTGCTCTTGTGGCTAATGGCATCTGTTAGACCAGGTTACCAAACAATTGTGGTTCTACTCTGATTATCTCATCTACCATGACTGACAACTCATTGTCAGTGAGTTTGGGCATTCTCTTTTGTGCCATAGTGTATGATGTGCAAATGGTTTGAGGTGCAGGTGTGAGGATGGTGGGGTGATGTAAGTAGGGTGGGTATGTATGTGGTTGTGCTGGTGAGATGTGTGGTAGTTTGCCTCTCATTTGTGCTGAAGGTTTTAGTTCCTTCAGGGTTGGAGTATTGCAAAGGATTCTGGTCAGGGAATGTGCTGGTTTTATACTCAGCTATGAGGGTGTGTCAAAAGGGAGTTTTTCTGTCAAGTGTGTTGTGTGGGTTGTCCTGGGATTTCTATTTTTTTATTTGCCATGGGGGTGTGTCCTTAGGGTGTGTTGGGTGTTTTTGGGGGCTGAGCTAGTTTGATGTGTACACGTGATGGCTTTGTTGTGTGTTTTTTTTTTGACCGTCATAATAGTTCCAGAGCGGCCGCAGCAGTGGGTATGCAATAGTCCTTCCGCCATCTCTCCCGTTCATCACAGTTAGCGATCCCGGAGGTCAGAAACAGAGGATCGTTCCGCTGTCACCTCAATGTTATCCAAATTGTGCGTACGGTTGATCCGCTGACCTTGCGGTGGGTTTGGCTTTTTCTGCCGCAAATCGGACCACCGCAGACGTATTTTCACCTGCTCCGCTAGCGGTCTTTTGTGGTATTGTTCCGTCGCGGTAGTTTTTTTCTGGCTTTATTTCTGCTACCATGGCTGTCTGAATGCTCTTGCAACCTCCATCCTAATCGACCACTAAGACTAGAGCCATCTGTAACACATCTAGGTCAAAAACAAACTAAAATAATGTTCAAAGTAAGACTGTACCCAAACACTACAGGGCTAGTATATTTAGAAACAACAGCAAAATCCCTACTTTAAAACATTAATACATAAACATAGAAAACCAGTAATTTAAAACTGGGTTCTTAGCCAAACATTTATTTTCAAACATCCAAAATATAAATAGAATGTCAATGAATGTAAATGTTTAAAAATAAATATTTGACATTATAAATATATTTTATATCTTAAAAATATCAATAACAATTATACAAATTACATTCCCCTCCCACAATAAATAATTTAGAATACCTTATGAGTGAGTAGCTGAAAAACATATTCCAGGCAATTAAAAAAATCCAGATGTATAGGTATACCAATACTAAGGGGCCTATTATGAAGGCCGATGGATCACCCCGCCGGGCCTGTGGTAGCCACCGCTGGCCCGGCAGAGCAATCCACCAGCCATCCATACCTGAAAGACCCCACTCCATAATAATATGGCAGGGGAGTCCACGGGAGATAGAAAGACCATCTGCCGCATAACCGTAGGTTGAAAAGGGACATGATATGGTGATGGTATCTGCAAGACACCGCCATCCATATTACGATGCGGTCGGAGAGCAGCAGTTTTTGTTGTTGGGGGCCCATTGCGGGCCCCCAGGGTGTTGGGGAGGTAGGGGTGCACATGGGGCCACCTATGGTACCCCCCTTTGCAATGCACTATGTGGAAGGCACCACATGGTGTTCACAGTACTTTTACATTGCGAGTGGGTCTGCAGCCAGCAGATCCACGCGCAAATAAAAAAAAGGTCCAGGATGTGCCCGCCAGTGTGGCGGGCGCGATTCAGAAAAGTGGGTGGTGATGAACAGAGTGTCTGAATTAAGCAGACCACTCTTACCCAGTCCAAAGATCAGGGCTTGATCCATCACCGTTATTTAGCTCACTGCCCCATCCCAGCTCAGAACCTGGCTATATGCAAATTAGTCTGTCCCTGGCCCAGTGCATCATGGGAACAGGGCAGACCGAACTACCAAGCCAATTCTTTACCAGAAAGGAGACAAGCTACCGGGGACCGGTTTCTGGCATTTCAGCCTCGTCGGCCCGGCTTGCTTGAATCCTGATGGAGCAGTGAGCAAGGGACTCATGTCTGAGTATACCCTGCCACACCTATAGTGGCCAAAAACGATTCAGAAAAGGGGGTGGTGATGAACAGAGTGTCTGAATTAAGCAGACCACTCTTACCCAGTCCAAAGATCAGGGCTTGATCCATCACCGTTCTTTAGCTCACTGCCCCATCCCAGCTCAGAACCTGGCTATATGCAAATTAGTCTGTCCCTGGCCCAGTGCATCATGGGAACAGGGCAGACCAAACTACCAAGCCAATTCTTTACCAGAAAGGAGACAAGCTACCGGGGACCGGTTTCTGGCATTTCAGCCTCGTCGGCCCGGCTTGCTTGAATCCTGATGGAGCAGTGAGCAAGGGACTCATGTCTGAGTATACCCTGCCACACCTATAGTGGCCAAAAACGATTCAGAAAAGGGGGTGGTGATGAACAGAGTGTCTGAATTAAGCAGACCACTCTTACCCAGTCCAAAGATCAGGGCTATATAGCCAAGTTCTGAGCTGGGATGGTGCAGTGAGCTAAAAAACGGTGATGGATCAAGCCCTGATCTTTGGACTGGGTAAGAGTGGTCTGCTTAATTCAGGCACTCTGTTCATCACCACCCCCTTTTCTGAATCATTTTGTCCACCATAAGCGTGGAAGGGTATACTCAGATGTGAGTCCCTTGCTCATTGCACCATCAGGATTCAAGCAAGCCGGGCCGACGACGCCTGAAATGGCAGAAACCGGTCCCCGGAAGCTTGTTTCCTTCCCAGTACAAGAATTGGCTTGGTAGTTTGGTTTGCCCTATACAGGAACAGACTAATTTGCATATAGCCAAGTTCTGAGCTGGGATGGTGCAGTGAGCTAAAAAACGGTGATGGATCAAGCCCTGATCTTTGGACTGGGTAAGAGTGGTCTGCTTAATTCAGGCACTCTGTTCATCACCACCCCCTTTTCTGAATCATTTTGTCCACCATAAGCGTGGAAGGGTATACTCAGATGTGAGTCCCTTGCTCATTGCACCATCAGGATTCAAGCAAGCCGGGCCGACGATGCCTGAAATGGCAGAAACCGGTCCCCGGAAGCTTGTTTCCTTCCCAGTACAAGAATTGGCTTGGTAGTTTGGTTTGCCCTGTTCCCATCATGCACTGGGACAGGAACAGACTAATTTGCATATAGCCAAGTTCTGAGCTGGGATGGTGCAGTGAGCTAAAAAACGGTGATGGATCAAGCCCTGATCTTTGGACTTGGTAAGAGTGGTCTGCTTAATTCAGGCACTCTGTTCATCACCACCCCCTTTTCTGAATCATTTTGTCCACCATAAGCGTGGAAGGGTATACTCAGATGTGAGTCCCTTGCTCATTGCACCATCAGGATTCAAGCAAGCCGGGCCGACGACGCCTGAAATGGCAGAAACCGGTCCCCGGAAGCTTGTTTCCTTCCCAGTACAAGAATTGGCTTGGTAGTTTGGTTTGCCCTGTTCCCATCATGCACTGGGACAGGAACAGACTAATTTGCATATAGCCAAGTTCTGAGCTGGGATGGTGCAGTGAGCTAAAAAACGGTGATGGATCAAGCCCTGATCTTTGGACTGGGTAAGAGTGGTCTGCTTAATTCAGGCACTCTGTTCATCACCACCCCCTTTTCTGAATCAGTGTGGCGGGCGCATCCTAATGCCTTTGGCAGGACTGCCACAACTTCAGCGGTCAGTCCCTGGCTCCCATGCGATGGCGGGTCGTAATAGCTCTTTGCCTTCAAAAGAGGCACCAGTATGAGAGATCGCTTAGTACACCCCAGACCACCAGTGAAGACGATCCATCAAGTTGGCACATTGTGGGATTTACCACCAGTTGAGGGACACCACCCCTGTGGGAACTGTGCAGCCTGTCCACAAACCACCTGCTCTACGAGCATTGACATTGGCACACCGCGGCGTTGGGAACAAAAACGGTTCACCAATTGCAACAGCAATACTCTCATCTATCTAATCACATGCCCGTTCCTATTAAAATACGTCGGGATGAGGCGAGGAAAGTAAAAACAAGGATCTCAGAACATAAAAGCACGATTAGGTGTAAAAAGCTGGCAACTCGCCTTACCAACCATTTTTTGGTGGTAGGACATAAGCCTACAGACTTCATCTGGACCGTGTTGGAACAACCACAGATCCCCCCTCATGTCACAGACATTACTAAACACCTATTCAAATTAGAGCAGAAATGGGTGTATCGTCTGAATACTGATAAGAATGGCTTGAATGAGGACATCCTATGGATGGCTCCATAACACTGTAACCAACTGAGCTACATGGGTTGTCTTCCTGTATAGTGTGTCCCTTATACCAGGTCGGATCTGTATAAACAGCTATTCTGACTGTCATTGGTGTCCGAAGGGTATACCTATTGGCATACACTAGATATATACTTTGACTTAGTCTACCCAGCGATAAGTAGTATAGGGACTACTCATAGACAACAAATTAATTTTCACTTTATGCGACTTGAGGTGACACATACTATCCGGGTAACGTCTGGTTTGAAGGGTAACATATTGACACATCGACCTGTAAAGGAGATGAGTATATGACGTGCTTTTGTGGAAACCATACGAGCATATAGCGACAATGTGATGGTGATTTATTCACGAGGTAGAAATATAGGGCAGACGCACGGCAGAAACTACATTAATCATCAGCACGTGCCACGCATTCTGATGACGGCGAACCCGGCACCTATGGGTATGTGTGGCATGATCAATTGGACCACATTTCCCAAGTATTCAGGCTGGCGCCCTTTCGTGACACAAAGAAACAGCCAATGGGCTCTTCGTACACTCTTGTGTACTGTGGAGCATGCGCAATATGACGAAGGACTGACGAGGGAGCCAATGAGTTTTTCCCTTAGAGTAATCTTTAAATGTGGCGCCGTACCGAACCGCGGTACCTCCCCGAACAGCCCAGATGACTGTTTGGCGTACCGACGGACAGGTAGGCATCTTAACATAACAAACGAACAGGCTATACCATTGCACATAATGCGCATGTATGCAGATCTGAGTTGTCCTGTTCACTTGTCCCTTTTCAGTTCTTGACTTTTTCGCTAAAAGTAAAACTAAAAAAGAAGGGGCACTTTTTAAAGCACAATATTAAGAAATGCGTACAGCTAATAATTCATAGAAGCCGTGGAAGTCACAAACTATTCCCATTTGACGCATATACGCTTGCGAGTGGTTCACAAAAATGTCTGTGCTCCCTTGTGAGTGCTTCATAATTTGTTTGCATCTCGAGTGTTCCCCTTTTAGGACAGCAGTACCTTTCTGTTCACGAATATAAGACTTATCATAGGAAAGGAACAGTACACATGTGTGTACACACTTTGAATGTTGAGCAGCAGTCAAGAGAGTTTCTTATTTTCGACTTTACGTTTTTTTTATTAGAGCGGTGCCCCATTTTCTGAGCTGTAGCCAGGTGAGGAGCGGCGCCTGCCTCTCATACTCAAGGTGAGTTAGAGGGGGCCCAAATGAGATTGGGTTGGGTAATGTTTCTTCAGCATACCAAATGAAGGGCTATTATGATAGTATAAAGCTCTTAATCGAGAGATAACCCCTTTTTATAAATTTAAGCGTTATCTCACTTTCCCTGTTTATTTTTGTTTGTGTCTTCTCTACATGGTACTTCATGTGTGCGGATGTCTTTTTCACCATAAAAAAAGAGTGAGAGGACTGAATCAGGTGATACTTTTTATTTATTATGCACTCACCCTTTTGAAGCAGCAGCGAAGTATAATATTGGTCCTGAAGAAGCAGGTGATACCGTTAGGATCTATAAACTGCAGAAACATGTCAACCTTACCATACATTCAGTAGATATTTGTTATGAACTACTGTTACTTTGCACACCTTGTTTTTAACTTTTGGAAGTGGTTTGCCTCCTAATAAAATTGTTCTGCACCCACTATCCAATTTTAATAGAGCACCTTCTATCACTCACTTTTTTTATTCAGCACTGCTTCCAGTTACCACCTTACATCTACAAACTGCCCTAATAGTCCAATTGTTTAACTGATTCATCATTGAACACTATTGAAAGAACTTATGTCTACAGTGTGGACATACCACTTTGTGAAATGGCCCAAAAGATGATAAAACGGCGGTTCAGTGTGTGTAACTGATGGGAACGAAATCACATTGTGATCAGTCCCGATGTATTCCACCAAGTTTATTGAGGTACAAGTTGTAGATTAGACACTGATAGACTACAGAGTTAGTTGTCATTTTAGACCCACAGTTATTTTTTGGTAGTATAGTGTCTTGCTTAGGGGGCTATAACTGTGTATTGGTCTCTAAATATTCGCCTGGACCCTACTCCCTCCCCTCTTTGTTAATGTTATGTGCAGTTGCATGACTGCGGGTCCTTTGCTTTGTAAGTGTGAAGTGAAGCTCCACTAGTGTACCTAAACTAACAAACCTCATTGGCGAGGTGAGTTTCTCTTACTTGATAGCTGCCAACCTCCTTTTTGACTGTTATTTTCCTAAGACAATGGCAACCAATCTAGGTTTAGCTTTTGACGAGGATGCAATTCAATCCATTTTGAAAGACAACCCTAGCATGTTAGAGTCTATGCCAGTCCAACCAGTGACCAGTGAAGATGGGTGGTCTAAGATCCTCATATTGAAAAAAAGCCACTCCCGAATGTGTGTCCATGGTATCGCAATAGCCGTATACCTGAGGGGTGATTGTGCACCTTCAGGGTTGATAGTCACTAACGCCCCCAGACTCTTCCTAGATGACAAAGATTTTTTACGGGACTGGTCGTTAATTGCATGGAAATGCACTCGCGACTGGCTCGTTGTAATAATCAAAACCGCGAAGAGGATAGCCGATAAGATCCTTATTGAGATACAGGTACTGGAAGGCCAGATAAAAGCCAAAATCTCCGGAAAATTGTTTACGAAAAATCAGGAAGAGGGAAATAAGACTTCCAAAGAGTTCAAAGACTCTATCTTATTTGCCAAACTGGAGAAGTGTAAAAAGGACCTGGCTAAGTTCGCTATGGATAAGATCTATCCTTATACCAGTGCCACAAACGTGCCAACCCCATACAATAAGAACGGATGCAGAGGTGGCTCCACATATGGGACCTCAACTTCGGAGGATACCTCTAGCGATTCTGATTCTAGTAATCAAGGTAATCCCATCAAGCAACAACGTGGGAGAGGTAACAAGAGGAACTGGCGAGGCTACAATTATGGCCAGAACCAATTCAATCCATGGTGGTTACTGAACCCGTGGACCACTGGAGCCCCCTTCCCACCACCATCTATGGGTCCATATGGCCCCATGCCATATCAACAGGGCCAGAATATGCAGCCTTTTTTAGGTTTTGGCCAAGGGAGGACACGAGGAAGAAGACGAACCTCCAGAGTACAAATCCAGTGGAACATCCCCCCACAATCGATGGACTTACGGAACGGGAAGAAAATACCACAGGACCAAGCAGGAATGAGCTCGGGGACAGTTTGATCATCAATCTGAGGTCCAAAGAACTCACCCCTACTGAAGCGCAAGTACTAAACCGAGGACTGGGTTTTGTTCAGACTACAACTGGTGATCCCTTTCAGACTCAAGTAGAGTTAGCTAAATTTTTTAGGAAAGTAAGACTTTATTTTTTCTTTTCGAAATCTGAAAACACCCTCAATGGTGAACAGAATACGGGACTCAAGAAAGCCTCTTCCTTTACGCCTTTAGCAAGTACTATACCAGCAAAAGTAATAACTTTTGAGGAGGCAGTACAACACGACATCCAGACTCTGTTCTCAAAAACTGAAAAACCATTCATGAATCTTCCTAAAAGAGAACAGGAAGCTCTATCCAGGCTAGTGAAGGACCACTCCGTGACAATCAAGCCCGCGGATAAAGGGGGTGCCACGGTACTCATGGATACTACCACATATAGAGAGGAATGTCTAAGACAACTAAATGGTATTAACTCTTACAGTCCACTGTCAGAAGATTCTACTGAAAGACTATCTAATACTATTGGCCATCTTGTTGAAGAGGCACTTTCTGAAGGTTGGATCACTGCCAACGAGACTGCTTTCTTACGTACATCTTGCCCGGTGATGCCATATTTTTATGTGCTCCCGAAGGTTCACAAAGAGAAACGCCCCCCCCAGGACTCCCGATAATATGTGGCATCGGGTCCCTTCTGGAACCTTTATGGACCTTTGTCGATATTTTTTTGAGACCGTTGGTAAAATTGATGCCAACTTATCTCCAAGATACAAAAGATCTTTTGAGGATTCTCCCTAACATCGAGTTTGATACCACCACAGACATATTAGTGTCCTTTGATGTAGAGTCCCTCTACACCTCGATACCACAAAATGAGACCTTGGAGGTAATCGAGACGCTACTACGAGAAAAAGAGTGGGACTCCATCACACCTGTATCTCTCATTATGGAGCTGGCCACCCTGGCTATGAAAGAGAACTTCTTTCGCTTCGAGGAGACTGTGTTCCTCCAGACATCAGGGACCAGCATGGGGAGCGTTTTCGCTCCAAGTTTGGCAAACTTGTACATCCACAAGTTCGAACAGGACTGTGTGCTATCATCTACGAACCCCTATTTACCAGCTTTGAGGGTTTGGAAACAATACATAGATGATATCCTTGTTGTGTGGCGTGGAACTGAATCTGAACGTAAGTCATTTCATTCGTGGCTGAACGAACAAAACATCTTCTTGCGCTTCATGGTTGAACATTCAAAATCAACCTTGGCTTTCTTAGATCTTCAAATCATTGCAACACCTGGTGGCTTGATATCGGAGCTATATAAGAAGCCAATGTCCCGAAACTCACTGCTTCAGTATGACAGTTGTCACCCAAAAGCTCAGCGAGACAACTTGCCCTTTGGGCAGTTTTTGCGCATTCAGCGCAACTGTACTACCAAAGAGAGTTTTCAAAAACATGCAGGAGATCTGGAAAATCGCCTCCTAGAGAAGAAATACCCCAAAAAGCTGATTCGAAAATCCAAAAAAAAGCCTCAAACAACAATCGGGAGTCACTTTTGGAAATGGCTCCACCTAAACCTAAAAATGAAAGGATAACGTTTGTTAACACCTTTAACACGAAGTCTAATGCTATACAAAAGATTGTGAGGAGACACTGGAAGATCTTAAACACCGGTCCTGACACACTACAAGAGCCGCTCTTTGCCTTCAAAAGAGGCACCAGTATGAGCGATCGCTTAGTACACACCAGACCACCAGTGAAGACGATCCATCAAGTTGGCACATTGTGGGATTTACCACCAGTTGAGGGACACCACCCATGTGGGAACTGTGCAGCTTGTCCACAAACCACCCGCTCTACGAGCATTGACATTGGCACACCGCAGCATTGGGAACAAAAACGGTTCACCAATTGCAACAGCAATAATCTCATCTATCTAATCACATGCCCGTGCCTATTAAAATACGTCGGGATGACGACGAGGAAAGTAAAAACAAGGATCTCGGAACATAAAAGCATGATTAGGTGTAAAAAGCAGGCGACTCGCCTTACCAACCATTTTTTGGAGGTAGGACATAAGCCTAAAGACTTCATCTGGACCGTGTTGGAACAACCACGGATCCCCCCTCATGTCACAGACATTACTAAACACCTATTCAAATTAGAGCAGAAATGGGTGTATCGTCTGAATACTGATAAGAATGGCTTGAATGAGGATATCCCATGGATGGCTCTATAACACTGTAACCAACTGAGCGACATGGGTTGTCTTCCTGTATAGTGTGTCCCTTATACCAGGTCGGAACTGTATAAACAACTATTCTGACTGTCATTGGTGTCCAAAGGGTATACCTATTGGCATACACTAAATATATACTTTGACTTAGTGTACCCAGCGATAAGTAGTATAGGGACTACTCATAGACAACAAATTATTTTTCACTTTATGCGACTTGAGGTGACACATACTATCCGGGTAACATCTGGTTTGAAGGGTGACATATTGACACATCGACCTGTAAAAGAGATGAGTATATGACGTGCTTTTGTGGAAACCATACGAGCATATAGCGACAATGTGATGGTGATTTATTCACGAGGTAGAAATATCGGGAAGACGCAAGGTGGAAACTACATTACCCATCAGCACGTGGCACGCATTCTGATGACGGCGAACCCGGCACCTATGGGTATGTGTGGCATGATCGATTGGACTACATTTCCCAAGTATTCAGGCTGGCGCCCTTTCATGACACAAAGAAACAGCCAATGGGCTCTTCGTACACTCTTGTGTACTGTGGAGCATGCGCAGTATGACGAAGGACTGACAAGGGAGCCAATGAGTTTTCCCCTTAGAGTAATCTTTAAATGTGGTGCCGTACTGAACCGCGGTACCTACCCAAACAGCCCAGACGACTGTTTGGCGTACCGACGGACAGGTAGGCACCTTAACATAACAAACGAACAGGCTATACCATTGCACAAAATGCGCATATATATGCAGATCTGAGTTGTCCTGTTCACTTGTCCCTTTTCAGTTCTTGACTTTTTCGTTAACAGTAAAACTAAAACTAAAAAAGAAGGGGCACTTTTTAAAGCACAATATTAATTTGGTAGTATAGGGTCGTAATAGCCCCCTAGGTTACAACTCCCAACAAAAAATGGAAAAATACAACTGTATAAAATAAACTCTGCCATCCAAATACGCATTGAATTGAACCACAAGAAAACGGAATTTAAATTTAAAAAAGAAACGCTCCAGGAAAACTCGAAAAATAAAGGAAATGTAAAACGATTATTAGTTTCCTAGAAAGTGATACACATTTCCTTGAAAAATAAAAGAGAATCCTTCTCCCAGTGCCAATTTCAAAACGTCGAGTACTTGCGGAAAAATAGACAATCCCTTCCGCACAAACACATAATAATATTATTTAAAAATACACATAAATATACTGATAATACCGTACTGTAATTATAATGAAATATATATAGCAAAAGATAACACCAAACTATTTACACACTCACTACATTTCACATACAATGAAGTACAAAGAAAACCTCACAACAAACATAAAACCCAAACATTACATACTCTAAAACAACACCGGTAGCCTAGAAAATAGAACTTAGTTTAAAAAATGGCCACCTAATTGAAATAACAAAAATAATTTTCCACAATAAACGTATTACTAATGTGAAAAATTACTTTTATTTTCTGTAAATCATTGTAAAATACATAATATTAAATATTACAACACAAATAATATTTATTATTATACATAAAAACAGTTCCCTTATCAATGTAAGAAAAAAATTAGACTGCTTGCTAAAAAAGTAAAAAATTGTATTAGGTTAAAAAAATATATTTTACAAACTGCTTGCTTAGCTTTATAATATTTTTTTGGATACATATTAAATAATATTATGCAAAATATAATGTTATTTACTATCATTTATGCAAATAAAATTAAAAACCGAATACAATGATACTTTTGTTACAAAATGTTTATTATGAATAATGTAAACTATATATAATTATGTATTGCATATTTTCAATATAATTTTTTAAAACTTAAAATTGTATATATATTAAAAAACGTATTCAAATCCATGGATGAGTGCATCTTTTGTTTGTAAAAAATCTACATATTTACCAATTTCTACATTATATAAAACATATAAATGTTTCATATTTACTGTACTGAAAAATTCAATTTTATGTTTAAATATATACTAAATATGTAATGTATCAAAAAATAAAAAATGTGTTATTTTTCATGTTTATAACAATATACATGAAACATTGTAAATAAAATAAAATACATAATATTTCTTTGCTTGAGTCTTCAACTAAAAATAAAGAAATAAATAAAATATAATATTGTTCTGTATTTAATTCCTATATTATTTTCATTATACTATATTTGCAGTAAAATATTTCTCTTACAGTTAATTGCTGTTATACATTTTTTTAATAAACATATATAACATACTATTACCACTTACACATAAGTTTTTTTCATTAATCTTGGTCCAAAATAAAGAACTACGGGGCTCATTAGGATGGCGGGCAGACCTGGGTCCGCCCGACATCCCAGCGGTTTTGGGATCGGCTGCCAGACATGCGGCAGTCCCGCACCGCGAACTAGGATGCAACTGCCACCATGACGGTGGCATTCCGCAATTTATCATTGCTGTTGGTGCTGCTGACAGCAGCAACCTCCGCAATGTTAAAATTGCATGCCAGACATTTCACTGCACCACAAGGCAGGCACCACATGGTGCCTGCCACCTGGTGCAGCAAAATGTAGAGGGGTACCATGGGTATCCCCAAAGTGCAGCCCACCTCCCCAGACACTAGGGGGGACCACAATGGGCCCCCAAACACAATCCCCACCAGCCTTTCCATGGCGCATTGCCACCATGGAAAGGCCTTCCACACCCGACATCCTAATTTGGCAGACGGGGCCTGCTAGGCACCGCCACCATATTAAAGCCCCTGATCCACCCGGCAGGCAATTGTGGCGATTGTCACTGGCGGAAAAGTGGCCGACAGACTTTCAGTCTGCTGCGATACCCGCAGCCATCATAATTTGGCGGGTGGTAAAGCTCATGATAATAACGATCGCCACCCCCGCCCCGGCGGTGGCAATCATTATGCCATTGTAATGAGGCCCCTATATTTTATTATTTTCATTCCGAACTACATTAACTCTGAAAAAGCACTGGTCACTAATCATGTAGCAAATTATAGTCAAACTCCAAACTGTATTAACTCAGGGAATGTGATGGACAATAAATATATAGAAAATACTATTCCCACTGCAAACTTAAAAAATTCAGGGAAGGTGCTAGCCACTCAGGGCCTGATATCGATCTCGGTCGGTTAGCCCCCGGAGATGTGTCAGTAGCCTTACCTTATGGCCGAATCGTACCGGGAGCTGGAACGTCCGTGCGAGGAAGTACGATGCGGAAAGGTGCCAAATTCCTGACTGACACGCACACTCCGACTCCATCAACATATTCCGTCCAAACCTGACCTGGAAACACACAATTCGTGTCGCACGGCAACATAAACACTGCTACTTCTGTCTGGTCAAGTACGATGCGTAGTTCCTACGTTCCGGACAGGTCATCACGTACAGCACGTCACAGCACCCGGAAGAGCTGCATATCAACTACGAATCGTGCCACTTACACAAACCACTGATTCGAAACGTAGCAGCTAGCAACGGTTCGAGACGGAGCAACATGAATCCAATTGCGCAGGTCATACCAGTCCTGTACATATATAACCGGATCAAGAACAGACGCGGACGGCGCAGACGGTAAGTCGAACACCCACCATACAAACAAACAACACGTTCCCACCAAATGTCACACACACTCAAGGGATCCAGAACCTGTCCACTAGCAACAGGCCTCCATAGGGAACCCATGGCCATCACCAATTCCAGCCCACCCATATGTGTCGTGTTGCCTATCACTAATGCCACCCCACCCATATGTGTCATGTTGCCTATCACTAATGCCACCCCACCCATAGGGGCATGTTGCCTAGCACTAATGCCACCCCACCCATATGTGTCATGTTGCCTATCAGTAATGTCACCCCACTCATAGGGGCATGTTGCCTATCACTAATGCCGCCCAACCCATATGTGTCATATTGCCTATCACTAATGCCACCCCACACATAGGGGCATGTTGCCTATCACTAATGCCACCCCACCCATACGGGCATGTTGCTGATCACTAATACCACCCCACCCATATGTGCCATGTTGTCTATCACTAATGCCACCCCACCCATAGTGGCATGTTACCTATCAATAATGCCATCCCACCCATATGTGTCATGTTGCATATCACTAATGCCATCCCACCCACAGGGGCATGTTGCCTATCACTAATGCCATCCCACCCATATGTGTCATGTTGCCTATCACTAATGCCACCCCACCCATATGTGTCATGTTGCCTATCACTAATGCCACCCCACCCATAGGGGCATGTTGCCTAGCACTAATGCCACCCCACCCATAGTGGCATGTTGCCTATCACTAATGCCACCCCACCCATATGTGTCATGTTGCCTATCACTAATGCCACCCCACCCATATGTGTCATGTTGCCTATCACACATGCCACCCTACCCATAGGGGCATGTTGCCTATCACTAATGCCACCCCACCCATATGTGTCATGTTGCCTATCACTAATACCACCCCACCCATAGGGGCATGTTGTCTATCACTAATCCCACCCATATGTGTCATGTTGCCTATCACTAATGCCACCCCACCCATAAGGGCATGTTGCCTATCACTAATGCTATCCCACCCATATGTGTCATGTTGTCCACCACCACTGCCACCCCACCCATAGGGGTCTGTACGTCAAACAATATGGACCCCCACCCATAGGATGGTTGGCACCACACATCCATCAAACCTCAACCTCAGGCATGTAGTGTCTGACAAATACCCACAACAGTGAATTTAAATTAGGACACACAATTTAACTATCATCACATGTGTGACCAACATCAGAGTGTGTGCTACACAAGTCAAGCTTCACAATAGCACTGTGCCAATGTGTACAAAAGCCCCACACAAACTGCAGCAAAAGTTGGGCATTATGGCAACGGGTCAAAATTCACCATCATCACAGTGACCCCAAGTTAATTGTGGTACAAAAGGGGGTGGTGATGGACGGAGCATCTGAACCAATCAAACATTCACACCCAGTCAACAGATATGGGTTTAATCCATCACCGTTCTTTAGCCCACTCTGCCACCCCAGTTCAGACATGGCCTTATGCAAATCAGTCTGACCCTGTGCCTCATGGGAACAGTCCAGCCCGAACTGCCAAGCCATGCCTTCCCTGGACCGGATTCAAGCTTCCTAGGACCGGTTTCTGGCATTACAGCCGTCTTCAGCCAGGCTTGCTTGAATCCAGAGGCAAAGTGAGCAAGGGACTCACGTCTGAGCATACCCTGCCAACTTATGGCGAACAAAGCGGTACAAAAGGGGGTGGTGATGGACGGAGCATCTGAACCAATCAAACATTCTTAGGAGATGGGGTTGCAGGTGAGGCAAGGGAAAGGCTCTTGGAGGGAGAGGGATCTGAGGACTGCGGAGTAGTTGCGGATGCCTGTGTGTGTGTTTACAACCCATCCCCTGGGTGTGGTATCAGTCCACTGACTTTACTTGCGTGCACTTCTTGACTTATGTTTGGGTGATTGTGTGCTGTCTGTGTCTGTGTGTTTGGGTGACTGTGCTGGTGTGTGTGTGATGGGGATAGGTAGGGTGCTAGGAATTGTAAATGGGGCAGAGGCAGGAGGGGTGAGGGACTGTTGGAGGAGGGATACTGCTGCTGTCAGGAGGAGGCCATGGACTGATTAGTCCTCTATAGGGCAGACATGCCCGATGAGATGCCCTCCATGAACGACACCAGTTGTGTCAACAGACTGGTGTGTGCATGGAGGACACTCAGCATTGATGTCTGCCCTACATGGATCTGTTTGACACAGATTCCACACTCAGGGCAGCAGGTGACACAGGGGCAGGGGGTGTGGTACCCCGCATGAAGGAGACATGCTCCTGAACATGGGAGCTGCCACGGACCTCAGGAATGGTAGCCAAGGGGAGGGTGGTGGTGGTGTTGGGAATAGCCTCACTATCTGTGCTTTGATGGCTGCTGACAACCGCCCCCACAAGGGAGTCATCCTCTGAGCTACTGTGGTCCTCAGCTGAGGTGGATGTTGCTGAGGACTCCTCAGTGTGGCTCCCCTCAACCTCCGTGCCACTGGCTCCCTCCGACTCCTCAGTTGCTGGCCCAGGCTGGCTCTGTGGCTCCTCCAGTTTTTTGGCACTGTCTCCTGTGCCCGTGGATGTATTTGCATATGAGTAGGAAAAAAAGGCCCTCATTAGTCAGCTGCACTGACTGCATACAACACAGTGAATACAGCACATTACAGGGCATGTACTGGCATCCTCAGCTGATAATTGCTCAAAAGGCCCACACTGGTGTACATAGGGCAATAGCCAATCTGAACAGCAACCATAGCACCCATATCCCTCCTGGGCCTGTACCCATATTTCTGTTGCATGCTGGCTGATAATACCCCAAAGTGCACACATGCACCACCTACACAGTTTTTGGACATGCAAATGACCATGTAGAAGTTCATTACTATACACACACATCACATGCCAATCACTCAGTACAGGTGTCAGGATGGCCAGAGTCATATTTCACAATCTTGTGATGTCTTGCAGCACCACACACAATGATGTCCTCATGTCCTGAATGTCAATGACACATTGGGGTGCAAGGAGCACCTTTGAATCCAATGCAGGATCCCTCTTAGCAAGTCAATGCCCTGGCACAGACATGCATGGTAAGTCAGTCTTCACTGCCACATGTCATAGGGGCAGGGCATCCGGACAACATCAGTCTGCACTGTGTCACAATCGTAGCTCATGCCCATACCAAACTCTGCAGCTGACAAGTGCACATGTCCCTCCCCTGCCAAACACTGTTCTTGGACTATGATGAACCCACATCACTAAAATCAATCATATGAGTGATTGGAAACACAACACCTGAACATGAGCACCTCACAGTCTGCTGCGAATGACACACAGCTGCGTGAAAGTCACTGTTGCATACAGCATTGTGCACAGTCAAGTGGCCACACCCCGTTATGTTGCACAGGTATCATCCCCATAGTCACAACTCAGATGTCCTGCTGACACTAAAATCCTCAACACACCAGTTGCCACAAAAAGGAAGGCACACCACAATGACATTGTGTCAGACACCTGATGGCACCTTTCAGGAAGCACAATCAGTAGGTCCATACACGTGAGTGTGAGTACAGAGTCTCCCAATGCCGTGGAGTGGGCATGACTACCCAGGTAAACCTGAAACAGAGTATAGGCCTGGACAGTAGGCAGTTGTCTGGGCTAGTGTGACATATTTGATATACATACTCCTGAGGACACTACATGGACTCACCTGCTGCATGTAGGTTTTTTAAAAACCCCACACACATGTGATGAGCCAGACCAGCATTTGGGACACATATGAAAGGCACACACAGATCACATGCCAAAGACCAGGCATAGTGCATACAATAGACCCACACACAAAGCACACATCAGAGTCACAGTAACATATGCTGTAGAGGACCTTCCGCATGGCAGGCTGTAGAGGACCTTCCGCATGGCAGACTGCAGGGACACAGTGCCCAAGTGAAGAAAGTCACAGACTGTAGGGGCCACAACTGTGGATTAGATGAGGAGTGTGACTCACATGATTGAGGGACATGAGTCCAGGACTACAAAACCAATATAATGTAGAAGCATGACCAGGCCAAAAGACTGCAAATAGCATGTCAGACACAGTTCACAGATTCAGCATGGACTTACCCCCTCCTTGCTGCTTCCTGGCCTTCAGTTGCCCAACCATGTCCGGGAAGACCACCGCCAGAATCCGAAGCATGTGGGGGGTCAGGGTCCGGTGTCCGCCCCTACGGCAAGGAGGTGACAGATTCAGCTGGACCCTTGCGATCTTCTGTGTCCAGCCTCGTAGGTCCTGCCACCTCTTCTGGCTGTTGCAGATCCGGCGCTTGTAGACCCCCACAGATCTTACTGCCCGTGCCATGGTCAGCCAGATTTCTTGCTTCTGGTGGGCATCAACCTGTGAGGATGACAAAGTGAGGAGGACATTACCACACATGCCACATAATTGTGCTGCAACCAGTTGAAAATACATGTAGTCATCAAAAAGCTAAAAGAGGTACACAGGTAGTCCACTCATAGAAATGTTCATGTGTGCTGCAGGTCTGCCATGCTGACATTGCCTAGGAATTTAAGGCTAGTACTACTGCAATACTGCAGCAGGACACCTGTCCATCACATGTACCCACATAAATTGTTTGCTGAAAGTACTCAGTGCATATGCCTCCCACTGCTGTGCACACTTCTATTACTGCTAGTCAGGCAACTTGCAGAAAATGGTAGGCAGTGGACTGCACACTCACCTGCTCCCCTGGTTTCCCATACAACTTGCTGTACTCTCAGAGGACCCCGTCCAGCAGGGCCTGGTTCTCCTCGGCTGTGAATGCTGGTGCCCTCTCCAGAGTACGTGTCATTGCAGGATCCATGGGAAGCATAGACAGCAGCAGTGGAATCAGATATGTGGTCCTGTAGCATGTAGTGCAGGCAAGTGAGCTCCCTGGGGGCCTGCCAGCCTTTAAATCAGTGCTGCAGAGGCAGATTCTGTGACATTGCCCCTTACTGATAGGCCCAACATGGTTGCATTCTATGAATCTGTTCAATCCCTGGAAATGTAAGACTCCTACACGTCTTCCGCATCGTTCAGAACTTTCACCTTCAGGACACCCTAGGATTGCAACATTGTTGTAGGCATCCAACTGAATTTCCAGCACACGACTCGAACGATTTTTGAATTTGCGTCCGTCTCCATGACAGCCCATTGTCAATGAGTGCGCACAGCTCGGTAAACTGACTGTACGACGCGTATTTTCTTAAAGCACATGCATCGGTCCCAATACGATTCTGTGCGTGTGCATGTCTCGGTCTATGCCTGTACGACGCATCTGCTTACAAGTCTCCCGCGTCGGTTCAGATTCCAGTCAATGGCCAAGCCGCGCACACGTTTCGGTCCAGAACAGCACGATGTGTCACAGTAGAAGTCACCCGCGTCGGGTCACATTGCATACGCGTCGTACATGCATCGACCAAGCCGTGCGCACACATAGCCCATTGTCATCAATGTGATCCGACGCGGGTGACTGTAATGCATACGCATCGTGCAGTCAATGGACAAGGTGTACACACTACTCGGTCCATGCATGTACGGCGCTGCATACAAGTCACCTGTGTCGGTTCACATTGGTGTGACTTTCAGACGGATTCCACACAGATTTCATTGCAATGTCCACACCTTCAACACCACAGCATGTCCCCATAGCTACCAAGGTTGCAGATTGCTATGTGTGACATTTTCAGTAATTCAGTGTAATTATGATTGACATTTGAACGACTATGAGTGACACTTTATCACAATCAAAAACATGCAATGATGACTAGTCAAACATGTCATTAAAAAAACATTACACCCATTTGAGCTACAAGAAACTCTAAGATGATCTATGAAGTGCTGCAAAGCACCGGAAATAGAAGAGCACTAACATAGTCCACTTGTAACCTGATTGTACTGTGAAACAAATGTCTCATCATGATATTAAACTACTGTTTGAGAGGCAAACTTTATAAAAATTCTGTGCACATCAGCAGACACGTGCAGTTAAAATACTAAACATAACAATTACTCAACACAGTCAGCTGACTCACAGACACTGACAGGCACCTGGTATTCATTGGGAAGCCTCAGGCTGAGGCACACACAGTCACATAGGTCACTCACATCCTGCAGCCAGGGCGCTCCGATGATACTATAACACTACATTAATGCCCTGAAGTGCAAAGACTGACTCCTGCGAAAATAGGCGGCGCCACATGGAATTCAAACTTGGCTCTGCAAAGCAGCTCAGTGGTGTGCTGTGGGCTCCAGGCCGCCTTTCGCAGTCCATGGCGTTGGTTCCGGTCATGGCAGAGGGGAGGATCAGCATTGATTTGATGAATATACCGCAGACTCCTAACAGTTTATCATGATGTCGTACTGAAGCCAGAGCCCCACAGCGCATTCTGCGCTTATTTAAGTATGTGTTAGGAGTGGTGATATTGTGATAGCCACTGGCAACTGCCTATCCTGACGTCAGTCGCATGAGAACGTAATGCTGTGCAGTCATGTTGGGAGTCATATTGTTACATTGTAGCACTGCTCATCTGTTCAGCCACCCCACCCAAGCCTGCTGGAAGCAGCGCACACGCCATTACGCAGCTGCCACTGTAGCTCTCAGTGTCTGTCACAGCAAGTTGACCAGGCGCCAGTTTCGGAGCTGTCACCAGAGTGCCTGCGCACGGTCAGTGGGAAATGTGTGACAATGCAGTTCAGTGAGGTGATGCGGAAACACCACACTGAAATGCGTTAGCGTCATGCATGATATGTGACACTTGGCAGGCCTGTGTCCCACACTACGTCCCATGGCATGTAAGACTGCATCACATGTGTGTGTATTGGGGGCCAACATTTATATTCTTGTGTGGCACTTTGGTGCAGCCACTCACAGGATGGGCACGGGTTCATGGGGACAGAATACTTTTTGTGTTGTACACCTAACAAATGTAATGTCCAAGTGTTCACTTATGGGCATGAGTCATGGACACAGTACCAGTTTGGAGATGTGTATGACCTGTCACATACACCATGAGTACAGGGTTGCATGTTATGTATGTCACATCAAGACCCATGGCCACAATCAAGATGTACACCCACAGTCTGTGTGCATGTTGTGTCCCTGATTTTTGTGGTTCCATGTGCCCAATGGGAGACAGTGTCCACCATGTGCTTTGTGCATCAACATTTATGCTGTGTGTGTGTGTCTCAGGGACATCCATGTATGGCCTGCAGGGACCACAGGGGCCACCACCTGTGTGACTCATGATTGGTTGTGGGATGTCCATGAAATGCCAGGTCATTCCAGTGGACATGTGGCAATACAGGGACTATGGCTATCTCCCTGACATGGAGTTGTGATGCCTGTAAAACATCAGTCCTCATTTGTCACTGTGTTGTGTGTTTAGAACATGACAGTAGTACCTAGGAACTGTGCCACAGCCCAATCATTTGCCATTGCACACCATGGGACCCATGTACACATGTCTCATTGATATGTGAGATGATGGGCATGAAGGTGACATATGGGTCCATAACCAACAGCACACACCTCAGTTCATTGTGTATTGCTATGATGTATCATGTGATATTTTTCAAGGTGGTTGGCACATGGGTAGATGAATGTATTATCTTACCTTACCCATCTCTGTACTGCAGGGCACCAGCTGTCCATAGACCATTCCCTGACCTTGAGACCATGGTGGAAAGCGACAACATCCGACAGTACCGCTTCACCAGGAGACTGATCGATGAGTTGGCGGAGCAGTTGGCACCACATCTGCTACCAGGCCGGACAAACTCTACAGCACTGACATCAAAGGTCAAGGTGATGGCAGCCCTGCACTTCTTTGCCACCGGTACATTTCAACACACTGTGGCTAGTGCTAGTGGTATGTCACAAACTATGTTCAGTTGTGTGCTTCGTGATGTCTTGGAGGGGTTGTTGAATTTCCTAGACTTGTACGTCAAGTTTCCTAGCCCTGGTGAACTCACTGAGATTAAGGATGCCTTTTATAAACTGGGGAGGATGCCAAATGTAATTGGATCAATTGATGGAACACATATGGACCTGATACCACCACGGGCACATGAACAGACATACCACAACAGGAAACATTTCCACTCCCTCAATGCTCTGGTGGTATGTATGGAGGACATGGTGATCACACATGTGTGTGTACGTTTCCCTGGTTCTGCGCACAATGCCTACATCTTGAGAAGGAGTCGCATACCCTTGATGATGTCACAGATGCCAAACCAGCGTGCCTGGCTTGTTGGTGTGTAATGTTTACCATTGTGTGTGTTTTGCAATGTTGTCTCCCACCCCCTTACAGTATTCAACTAATGTGTAATTCTTTGTATGTAGGTGATTCTGGATACCCCAACATGCCGTGGTTGCTGATACCCCTCAGGAACCCTGTGACAGCATCCGAGATGGACTTTAATGTGGCACATGGTAGAACCAGGCGAGTGATTGAGCATACCTTTGGTCTCCTGAAAAGCCGCTTCCGCTGCCTGGACAAGACCGGAGGAGCCCTCCCATATGATCCTGCAAAGGTGTGGAAGATCATCATTGTCTGCTGCAGGCTCCACAGCATCACAGTGCGGAAGAAGGTGCCTCTCATACAGGATGACGATGACCAACATCCACCACCTGTGGAGGATCCTGGCCTGGGCCACGAGGCCAGTGATGATGATGATGATGAGGATGACGTCCGCACACAGCTCATCAACAACTTCTTGAGCTGAATGTGAGTTTACATAGTTGTCATGCTAATGTCCTGAGTTAGCCTGTTATGTGTTTTTTGCAGCTCAGTTGCTGTTTGAGTTTGTCTGTGTGGTACTTGACTGGGTGCGTGAAGTGATGTGTCCTGTCAGATGGTCTGTAGTCCACAATAGTGTTGACATGCTAAGTTGTTACTGTGTAGGTTTCTTGTGACATGTTTTGTGTATTGCATTTCCATCCTGTTCTGGTGTGCTTCTGACTGTGTTTCATTTCTGTCATTCCCAAGGTACTTTGCCTGTTGCTTGGTCAACTATGACACACAACAACCAGAATCCAATGACAGGGTGGAACTTCTAGTATCCCATCATGTGATGTATCACACACCCCTGAAGCTCAATTTGATGACACTTGGTGACCCTGTGCCCAATGTCATGTAGATTCACCTTGCTACTGTTGTGTAATACACTTGTTTCTGATGTGCAATGAACCTGTGTTTTACTTACTTATGTGTGTTGTCTGTCTTCACACAACTGACTGACATTTGGTTACCTCATCTGTGAGCTTGTTAGCAGTGATTGTGGATAGGTGTGGTGTCTGTGCATTCCACCATATATCTGGCAAACATCTTTGTAGGCAATGTGTCAAATGTCCATGGTGAGTATGTGTTGTGGTGCCCTATTGGTGTTTCTCCCTCATATGTGTCACATCAACATGAGTCACATAACGGTAATGCCATTGCTGTAGTAGTTTGCAGGCACTGTGTACTTCAGCATATCATCAAGTCCATGACACATACCAAGTTTGAATCACAACATAGGCAAGTATGGTGTAATTGTGAGTTTATTTACATATATGTGTGGAGCTAGTGCTGTACATGAGGTTTAGAATCCAAAGTTCACAGATGAGTTTGAAGTCTTGGTAGATGAAATGTCCAGAGTGAAGTCCACATTCATCTCTTACATTAGTACAACATGGACCCTCCATGTCATGCTGGGGAGTTGTTTCATGTAAACAAGGTGAACGTTTTGCTCACAAAGGCCAATATCCAAAACAGGTTCTGGGTTCCTGAGGGATGTGCATGGACATCTGTCGCTCACTTGTCCTTCTTTGGACACCCCTCTTCCTCTTCTGGAAGGGGATCATCAGGTGCAGGTGTTAATGGTGCATCAGACTCCACCAGATTCATCCTCCCTCCCTGTGGCATTTGCAGATGTTGGAGAAACAGATGTTGTGGGCACACAGGGAGGTGTGGACATAGTTCTGCTGATCTGGCGGAGACAAGTAAATATGTTGATATGCACAGCAGTGACTTTGTCCCACTTAGCCTCCATGCGTGCATGATGGCCAGCCTGCTCCTGTTGTATGTCCTTGAGGATCCCCACTACCTGGCTGAATCCTCTGGTGCTATCCTGGTACGCATCTATGATGTACACCAGTTGGGGGTAATTATGCAGTCCAGACCCCTCTGCAGGCCGTGACCTCTGCCTAACACCATTCCCACCACCCCTAGCCACACGGGCAGGACCTGTGGTGGCATGCACAGTTGACCCTGGGCCCCCTTGGGTGTTGCTACTGGTGTCATTGTCCATAGCTTCCCGGGTGGCCGTGGCCCAGTGCTGTTTGAATTCTGGGTCCTAGGTCTGTCCTTGTTGATGGGGATGCTTGGTCTGTGGACACATTTTTTTTGCATGGCTGCAGGGATGCAGATGTTTCTGATGCTGGGGCTGCATGATGACTCACTCCGGAGGTGCCAGGTCAGCAGCGGTCAGCAGTAGGAGTTCCTGCATGGCAGTGACGTGGGGAGGGGCAGGGTTGGGAGTAGTAATGTTTGGATTACAGAGTTTAACAGGTAAGTAAACATATAAATAAATAAAATGAATTTCGTTGCGTGCACTGTATCACCAAATGTGGTGCAGTGCGCGCAACAAAATTTGTTTTATTTATTTATATTTTTACTTACCTGTTAAACTCTGTAATCCATGCATTATTACCCCACACCCTGCCCCTCCCCCTCCCCATGTCACCGCCCTGCAGGAACTCCTACTGCCGTCCACGGCTGTGCCAGGTTGTTGTTCATCATGCGAAGAGGACAGAGCCAAATCCACAACAGAGAGCTCATCCTCCACCAGTGTCTGGGACAGGGACTCCTCTTCACTTGCTGCTGTTTCCACTGTACCACCTGTGTATGTAAGAGACAGACATTGTCATTTATGTTACTAGAGGCCTCAATGGTCAACCTATGTATTTTGCAAAGAGGAGGGAGGAAGAGGTACTGATACATTCAGCTTACAATGGGTAGTACTAACAATGAAGGGTGATGGAATGGATCACTCAACCATGGTATTTACATATTTTCATTCCTTACTAAATACCCTCATATACATACACATGAATGGGGCGGTCCATCTTGTTTCACCGCCGCTGTGTACTGTAGCAGCATTTTCTTTGTGTCACCATTGTTGGAAATATGATGTGCTCCATCTGCAGTTAGACTGGCTGCTTTCCCAGTCGTGTTCAGGGGATAAATAGGCTCTAGGATCACATGGAGCTGCACCATGTTGCCCAACAGTGAACGACCCTGGTGCGGTGGATCAGTAGCTGGATCGACACACGCAAAACCTTTGTTTGTAACTTCATACATCACAATGTTCACAATTGTTCCTTTGCCTTTGGGTGTTGTGAGTGATTTTGACTAACAGCACTTGAACACAGACACACACTCTCAGTTTTCATCTATGGACACTACTGGGGAACCAGCCAGTTTACCTCCAGGTGAAGGCACAGAATATTTGCTACAATGGGGAGCCAATGATGATACTGCTACAATACACTGATGCAGAAAAGCATGATAACCTGCACTACGGATGTGTACGTATGTGATGTTTTCAATGGTGGCAACATAATACGTAATTACCCTGGTTGCACAGGACGTGCGAACCATTCACCCCTCCTTGAATTTTTGTAACAACGGTTCATATACATGAAATTTTCAATGGGACGTCAGAATGCATGCGTGAACAGTGCATTGTCTTCAGTCGTCACAGACAGAGCTTGATATTGTTTTAGCACATTGTCCTGCCAACATGAAGCCTTTCAATGTGTATGTTGATGTGTGTGCATACCCAGCTCATGTATGGATTTCGATGTACATGGTCATTGGTAATCAAGGGCCATGAGGTGGCTGACACAGGAGTGTAATCCATGTTAACATTTGACTCTGCTTCCCTGTGATGGGGTGTGCCGGTGCTGACAAGATGGCTGACAGTGGAGTTCTGGTGTTTGGTGATGATAAATTCCCAGCAGGGCCTTGTGCTCCCCACAACAGAGCCCAGTCCAAGAGTTCTTGGAGCACATTTCCACCCCCTGTGAGGTGTGCATGGTGCAGTGTGGGCTTGCTGGGCCATGTAGGTGGCTGAGGATTGTGAGTGACTGCAACTCCCACTATGCTCTGGGCTACACTTCCCTTCCCAGCATGCCCTCACTACCCTCCTTTGGACTGTGCTTCCCTGTGAGGGTGTGTGCCTCTGCTGACAAGATGGCTGACAGTGGCGTTCTGGTGTTTGGTGGTGGCCAATTCTCAGCAGGGCATTGTGCTCCCCACAACAGAGCCCAGTCCCAGAGTTCTTGCCAGACCATTTCTACCCCAAGTGAGGTGAGCATGGTGCAGTGTGGGCTTGCTGGGCATGTAGGTGGCTGAGGATTGTGAGTGACTGCAACTCCCACCATGCTCTGGGCTACACCCCCTTCCCAGCATGCCCTTGCTTCCCTCCTTTGGACTGTGCTTCTCTGTGAGGGTGTGAGCCTGTGGTGACAAGATGGCTGACAGTGGAGTTCTGGTGTTTGGTGGTAGTCAATTCCCAGCAGGGCCTTGTGCTCCCCACAACAGGGCCCAGTCCCAGAGTTCTTACCAGCCCATTTCCACCCCCTGTGAGGTGAGCATGGTGCAGTGTGGGCTTGCTGGGCCATGTAGGAGGCTGAGGATTGTGGGTGACTGCAACTCCCACCATGCTCTCGGCTACACCCCTCTTCCCAGCATGCCCTCACTTCCCTCCTGTGGACTGTGCTTTCCTCTGAGGGGGTGTGCCTGTGCTGACAAGATGGCTGACAGTGGAGTTGTAGTGTTTGGCGGTGGTAAATTCCCAGCAGGGCCTTGTGCTCCCCACAACAGGGCCCAGTCCCAGAGTTCTTGCCAGACCATTTCCACCCCCTGTGAGGTGAGCATGGTACAGTGTGGGCTTTCTGGGCCAGGTAGGAGGCTGAGGATTGTGTGTGAATGCAACTCCAACCATGCTCTGGGATACACCCCCCTTCCCAGCATGCCCTCACTTCCCTCCTGTGGACGGTGCTTCCCTGTGAGGGTGTGTGCCTCTGCTGAGAAGATGGCTGAGAGTACAGTTCTGGTGTTTGGTGGTGACCAATTCCCAGCAGGGCCTTGTGCTCCCCACAACAGAGCCCAGTCCCAGATTTCTTGCCAGCTCATTTCTACTCCCTGTGAGGTGAGCATGGTGCAGTGTGGGCTTGCTGGGCCATGTAGGAGGCTGAGGATTGTGTGACTGCAACTCCCACCATGCTCTGGGCTACACCCCCCTTCCCAGCATGCCCTCTTTTCCCTCCTTTGGACTGTGCTTCCCTGTGAGGGGGTGTGCCTGTGCTGACAAGATGACTGACAATGGATTTCTGGTGTTTGGTGGTGGCCAATCCCCAGCAGGGCCTTGTGCTCCATACAACAGAGCCCAGTCCCAGAGTTCTTGCCAGCCCATTTCCACCCCCTTTGAGGTGAGCATTCTTCAGAGAAGTATTGATGGTCCAATTGGGAGGGGGAGCATCGTCTGTGACAACAACCCCATCATTCTTTTGTATAGAATCACTTCACCAGCATACCCACTATTCCTTCCTGTCAGTCAGCTTCACTGTGAGGTGTGGTTATGGTGGCAAGACTGTCTGACAGTGTTTAATTAGATTTGTGCCAATGCCTTGCTCTATTTGCTGGTAGGTTTGTACTTGTCATGACCCAGTTACAAATCACTATGATTTGGCTATTATTGTGTTGGTAGGACTAGCATACACTTTTTGGGCTGATTAACTTTGGTTTACTATGCTTTTGCTATCAGTGCATCGTTTCACTGTCCCCTTAACACTGATGTGTGTATATTGCAACACAATTTTGTATATATTGGTTGTGTACTCACCAGGCTCTGGTATGTCTGCTAGGCCATGGACGCTCTCTGGTGGTTGGATGTCCCGCACCTTCTCGTCCCAGGACCTGAAGTAGACTGGTTTGGCAGGAGGGCCACTACCAGTGCGCTGAATCAAGGCGTGTTCCTTCTGGAGGAGCTTCTTGACCCTCCTGCGCACGTCATACCACCTGCTTTGGGTGTCGGTCTTTGTGCGATAAATTGGTGCTCGTGGATTCACCTTGTCCACGATTCTCTCCCACATCTTGGTTTTCTGTGACATGGGGGTCCTTTGTACCAATGTGCCAAACAAATGTGGCTCCACTCTGAGGATCTCATCTACCAATATTTCTAACTCAATGTCTGTGACCTGTGGATTATTCTTAGGGGGCATAGTGATGGGTGGTGGTGAGGAGTGATGTGGGTGAGTGTGTGGGGGGCTGCAAGTGAGGGTGGGTAGGTTTCTGTATAGGTAGGTGTATGTGTGAGAGCTATTGGAGGGGTGCTGATAGTGTGTAGGTTGTGTGAAGCGTGAGTTGTGTGTGTGTCTGTGGTTGTTGTCTCAAGTTATTCTGTGCTGGTTCCTCTGTTGTATTTGCAAAGGATAATGGTAGTGAATTTTGGCCTTTTTATAGGTGGAGTTGTGGGTGTGTCTTTGTGACTTTTTTATTTTTTATTTATTGACTTTGACATTGCTTGTTTGGTCCTCTTTTATTTTTTGCCATTGTTTTTTGTGGGCATGTTTTCAGGTATGTTTTCTGTTCGTCTTGGTCACGCGGCTTGGCTCCATGCGAATCGGTCGGGTTTCATACACATTGCATCGTACTGTGCGTGTCGGACGCTTTGGGTACGTATCGGTCGGGTTCATTCCTGGTTCGTGTCGGTCGGTGCGGCTCATGTCCAGTATCCGGCCCAATTGGTGACTTCTGTACGGCTCGGTCGTATGGCTTGTTTTCCATACGGCTTGGTTGTAGGTCAAAGGCTTTACATTGTACTGCACGGGTCGTAAGGTGCCTGTAGGTGTCGGTTGGACTCCGTTCTGGGTACAAGTCAGTCGGGCCGATTTCCGATCGGAATCGACCCCTAAATATATATAATTTACTATTCCCACTCCAAAACACATTCACTCAGAGAAAGTTCCGTACAATAAACGTATAAAATGTAATATTCCCACAGCTAAGTACAAAAAGTCAGGGAAGGTGATGGACACTAAGCATATATTATTTACTATTCCCACTCCAAACTATATTAACTGAAAGAAAGTGCTGGTCAATAAACATATAAAATATACTATTCCAAGTCCAAACTAAAAAATTTTAGGGAAGGTGCTGGACACTAAACATATATAGTTCACTATTCCTACTGCAAACAACGTTAACTCAGGGAAAGTGTTAGACAATAAACATATAAAATATACTATTTCATCTTTCAACTACAAAAACTCAGGGAAGGTGCTGGACACTAAAAATATATATGATTTACTATTCCCTCTTCAAACTACATTAACTCAGGGAAAGTGCTGGACAATAAACATATAAAATATACTATTCCCACTCCAAAGTACAAAAAGTCAGGGAGGGTGCTAAACACTAACCATATATAATTTACTATTCCCACTCCAAACTATATTAACTGAAGGAAAGTGCTGGACAATAGCATATAAAATATACAATTCCCACTCCAAACTACAAAAAGTCAGGGAAGGTGCGGGACACTAAAAATATAAATGATTTACTATTCCCTCTTCAAACTATATTAACTCAGGGAAAGTGCTGGACAATAAACATAAAATATACTATTATCATTCCAAAGTACAAAAAGTCTGCGAAGGTGGCGGACACTAAACATATATAATGTACTATTCCCACTCCAAACTATATTAACTATATTAATTCAGGGAAAGTGATGGACAATAAACATATAACATATACTATTCCTACTCCAAAGTACAACAACACAGGGAACATGTTGACCACCAAACATATATAATCTTATATTACAACTCCAAACAACATTAACACTTAGGGGCCAATTCTGATTTCAGTCGGAAGGGCTCTGAACGATGGTCGGAGCCCTTCCGACCGACCGGAACGTGTCGCATGGATTCCTTTCCGACCAAGCCATTCTGATGGGCTCGGTCAGAAAGGAATCCGACTCGGATTTCCGAATTGTGGACGACATGCTCAGAGAGCCTGTCCGCCATCCGGAAATCCCTCAGTACTCTGTGGCCGCCTCTTTGCGACCGAGGGAGTACGATGGCAGTTTTTCACTGCCTTTTTAAGCCGTTTTTTCTAGCACGAAAAGGGAGTCGGAAACTGTCTTTGGGGGACCTCAGTAGGGCACCCATGGGTGCGAGGCTGCCGAATAGCGGCATGGGGGCACCTATGGTGCCCCTCTGTGGATCCCTGCACCCGGTTCCAGGCACCTTGGGGTGCCGGCCACAGGGTGCAGGGATGAACTGCACCCCTGCTTTCCACAATGCAAGCATGCATTCCGTTCAGAATACATGCTTGCATTGTGAAGTATACGAGTGCGACCGAACCCTGTTCAGTCTCATCGTACTAGCAGGGCTGTAACCAACGACAGCAGGTCAGTCGGTTACAGCTCCTGGCCGATGTCGGACAGACTCAGGTCCATCCGACATTGGATTGGGCCCCATAGATGGTGCTGAACAAAAAACACATAAAATGTAATATTCCCAATAAAAACTACATAAACACATAGAAAATTCTACACACTACACATATATATTATCCTATTCCCTCTTCTAAAAACATATCCAGAGTTATGATAATTGTAATTATTTTTTTAATTAATTTGTGATTTATAAAATATATTGTAATACAAAGTTAACATTTTTAGAATTCTTAAAAAAAAATTCAATTGCAAAATAGCGAATAAAATAATAAACATAACAATATTTACTTTTAATTTTTATAACCGTAATAATAACAAACATCCAACATCCTCAAATATTTTTTAAAAGGTTAACAATTTTAATTTAAAAAATATTATTACACATTTTTCAACTTAAACAACACACTAGTTCCATCTAAACACAACACACCCCTCCCTAAAAATTATATATATTTTTTAAATTATTTTTTATCACTATTCTTATCCCATATAAACACAACATGTATTTGCCCCTGAGCCTCGCTGCTGCCGCCGGTTCGATCCCTGGTGGTCCAGTGACCGTAAGCTTCCTCCCTCTATTTCTGTCTGTATCCACTGTTGACTGTACTGTTCTTTTTTACTGCATTTCCATTTGCGTTCTGTGCTCTGTTTGCGTCTATTGTATTGATTGTATCTCCCTTATGTCCTGTGCCCGTCCCACTATATTTTCCCCCTGCCGTTGCTCCCTCGTTCCCACCGTTGCGTCCCCCTGCGGCCCGACCCCTGACCCCAGATTGGTCCCATCTCCCCCTCCCAGCTGCTCCTCCCTCCCTCTACCCCTACATAATGCAGGCCGCTGTGCTGCCGCGCACAGCGGGTGCGCCGTGGGCGCACCGAAGGCGCGCCTAAGGCAAGCCCGTCTGTGCCCATCCGTGCCTGGACCAGGCCCAGCACCAGAACCCCTGGCCCCCGCCGTAGCCAGGCTGCCCGTCTGAGGTACGACTCCGCCGCCCTCAATGCACTCAACACCGGACGACCACCTGCCTGCTACCGAGCCACCCCGAAGTGCACCCACGGACCCTTCACCTGTCAAGCCTACAAATTTACCTGCCTCCGTACCTACCCCCGCACGCCAAACCAAGCAACAACAACCACCTGAAATGCATCCTCCTCAACACCCGCTCCGTCCACAAGCGCGCCATCGAACTCTGGGACCTCCTCGACACAACAGCACCAGACATCGCCTTCCTCACGGAAACCGGGATGAACGCCTCCTCAACCCCCGGCATTGCCACAGCCATCCCGGACGGCTACAAGATCACCCGGAAGGACCGCGGCAACCAAATTGGAGGAGGAATCACCATCTTCCACAGGAACACCATCAACATCACGACCAGAGCCGAAGACACACTCCCCGCCGCCGAACACCTACACTTCCAGATTCACACCGACCCCAAGACCACCCTTAGAGGAACGCTCATATCTACAGACCCCCGGGCCCGCGCACACAATTCAGCGAAATTATCGCCGACTTCATCAGCCCGCACGCCCTAGCCTCACCAGAATACATCCTCCTAGGGGACCTAAACTTCCACCTGGAGAACAACAACGACAACAACAAAAACACCCTACTCGACAACCATGCCAACCTCGGACTCAAACAACTGGTGAACACCCCCACCCACCTCGCGGGACACACGCTCAACCCCATCTTCTCCACCAGCAACCACATCTCCTTCAGCCACTCGACCGAACCACATTGGACCGACCACAGATGCATCCACTTCACCTTCAAGAAGATCACATCCCACCACCGCACGTAACAAACCCCCCGAAGATGCTGGAGCAAAATCACCATGGACCAACTCCTCTCATCACTTAGCAAGAACCCGCCAACTAACACCACCGACACCAACGAGGCAGCCCACAACCTCACACAGTGGATCACCAACAGCGCCGACGACCTCGCCCCACTGAAAAACCACCCAGGAAAGACCGGCAACAGGAAAACCCTGTGGTTCACAGACGCCCTCAAAGACTCAAAGAAATATTTCCGTACCCTCGAAAAAAACTGGCGCCATGAACGAACTACTGAAAACACTGAAAACAGGACAGCCCTCAAGAACGCCACCCGCGAACACCACCAGTTGATCCGCACCACCAAAAGGACATCATTCAAAGAGCGACTAGACAACAACACCCACAACAACAAGGAACTCTTCAACATCGTCAAAGAGCTCTCCAACCCCAACGCCAGCAACAACGACATCACACCGTCACAAGAACTCTGCAACTCCCTCGCCACGTTTTTCCACCGAAAGATCGCAGACATACACAACAGCTTCGGACCCCAGACTCCGCCTCCAGTCACAGAACCAGCGACCTCAACCACCACCCTCAGAGCCTGGACCCCATCAGCACTGAAGACACCACCAACATCATGAACTCCATCCACTCCAGCTCCTCCTCCGACCCATGCCCTCCTCATATCTTCAACAAAGCCGACACCATCATCGCGCCCCAGCTCCAGAACGTCATTAACATCTCCTTTACGTCAGCCACCTTGCCCTTCTGAAGAAACCCACAGCGGACCCCAAAGACCTCAAGAACTTCCGCCCAATCTCTCTTCTTCCCTTCCCGGCTAAAGTCATTGAGAAGACCGTCAACAAACAGCTGACTGCCTTCCTCGAGGCAAACAACTCGCTCGACCCATCCCAGTCCGGATTTCGAGCCAACCACAACACCGCGACTGCCCTCATCACAGCCACCGACAACATCAGGACCCTGAGGGACAACAGAGAAAACAACCGCCCTCATCCTCCTAGATCTCTTGGCCGCCTTCGATACTGTCTGCCACCGTACCCTAATAACCCGCCTCTTCAACACTGGGATCCAAGGAAAGGCCCTGGACTGGATCACCTCGTTCCTCTCCGACAGAACCCAGAGAGTCCGCCTCCCCCCCTTCCGCTCAGCGGCCACCGAGATCATCTGTGGCGTACCACAAGGCTCCTCGCTCAGCCCAACCCTCCTCAATATCTACATGAGCCCCCTCGCCACCATCGCATGCAAACATAACATCAACATCTCCTACGCCTATGACATCCAGCTGATACTCTCCCTCACCAAAGACCTAGCCACCGCCAAAACCAACCTCCAGGAAGGAATGAAGGACGTCGCAGAATGGATGAAGCTCAGTCGCCTGAAGCTGAACTCAGACAAGACGGACGTCCTCATCCTCCGACAATCCCCGTCCGCCTGGGCCGACTCCTGGTGGCCCTCAGCACTAGGCTCCGCGCCGACACCCTCGGACCACGCTCGCACCCTGGGATTCATCCTGGACTCCTCCCTCACGATGACCAAGCAAGTCAACGCCGTCTCATCCTCCTGATTCAACACCCTGCACATGCTCTGCAAAATCTTCAAATGGATCCCCACTGAAACCTGAAAGACCGTCACCCAGGCCCTCGTCACAAGCCGACTGGACTACGGAAACGTCCTTTACGCAGGAACCACCGCCAAACTTCAGAAACGACTACAACGCATACAGAACGCCTTCGCACAACTCGTCCTTGACATCCCCCGCCACAGCCACATATCCGCCCACCTTAGAAACCTACACTGGCTCACCGTCAACAAAAGGATCACCTTCAGGCTCCTCACCCAGGCACACAATGCGCTCCATGACATAGGCCCCGAATACCTCAACAACCGCCTCTCGTTCTACACCCCCACCCGCCAGCTCCGATCCGCCAACCTCGCCCTCGCCACCGTACCACGGATTCGCAGAACCACCACCGGAGGAAGATCATTCTCCTACCTGGCAGCCAAGACATGGAACTCCCTCCCCGCACACCTACGAATGACCCAGGACCATCTCACCTTCAGAAAACATCTCAAGACCTGGCTCCCCCCCCCCTCAGCGCCTTGAGACCCTCACGGGTAGCGCGCTCTATAAATGTTTTGATTGATTGATTGCTTTTAAAAAGGGTGAGGTTTTTTTAAAGCAATTGTAGACAGTAGATTTAAGAAGGCTTCGGTACTGGATGGTATTTTGCTTGATTTATTCAGAGAGGACCCAGTGTCTTGGCCTCCGGTCATCACAACAGTTTCCAACTCTGCCTGTAGCCAGGGCGTGCTCAGGTTGCGGCACTCATCAATATTTGTCCCCATTTAAAAAAAAGAATACATGCATGATGTTAAGTGTTATCCCCCAATATCCCTTAGTCTCCACAGCAAAATTCATTGGGAGAGTAATTCTAGACCGTTTACTTGACTGGCTTAATATTAATAGTATACCTTTTCCCAAGTAGGTATGGGTTTAGAAAGGGGCTTAGGACAATTTAATAGTGCCTCAATCCCCATCTTATTGTGGTAAAATACAAATACGCCAAGGGAGTTTCCACCCACCCTTATGGACCTGTCAAGTGCCTTTGACTACGGCTCCAGATCAAAGCTGTGGGCCATCCTAGAGAGCATGGTTGTTGATGTGGGGCTGGATACATTTATAAGGATTCTTCACTATGACCTCATAGCTTCAGTTAGATTTGGGAGTGCAGGCGATTGCACAGAGCCCTTCAGCATTAAGTGTGGGGTGCGCCAAGTTTGCGTCTTTGCCCCAATCCTTTTTCTCATCTATACAAACGACCTGGAGAAAACATTGGTATCTGTTGGGTAAGACGTTCCGCATGTGGAATAAAAGGCCGTGCCCGCACTCTTATATGCTGACAACGCCGTCCTTCTGGCAAGGACGGCCAATGGCCTTAAAAAATGTATCACTAGTTATGTCAGTTTCATGACAGACCTGGGCCTGGAGACAAATTTTAAGAAAACATTTACTATGATTTGTGGCTCAAGAAATACCAAAACCTGTACCCTAAATATTGATGGCAAACCCTAGATAGGGCAAGTTCCTTTCCTTATTTAGGCCTGGAGTTTGATGAAGGATGTAGTTGGCTTTCTTGTATCAAAAATAGAATATCCCGCTATACTCAAGCTATAGGTACTACTTCCTCGCTTGCTATGTCTATTGGTAAAAGGTCTATTGCCCCTATATTAGAGCTATACAACCAGAAATGCTTTTCGATTTTAATGCATGGAATGGGTATTTGGGGTTGTGGGGATGCATATGCTATGCAGACAGAGGAGAATAGATTCTTCCACCAGCTACTACGCATTCCTCCCTCATCCCCGTATTTCTCCCTACACCTTACCCAAGGCATGGAGTGCGTCCAAGATACCATTGATGCTGCCCCCCCTAGTTCTCTGGTGCTCAATTTGGTCTAACAAAGAAGCCGAATTCAACCGGGCTGTCATTAGAGACTGTTTAACCTATGCTCATGGTTTGGCCATTCCATGGTTACAATTTATTAAAAATTGCTTCTCTGCACTTGGCCGTGCCACTTTGTTTGAGTATCGTGAGTCCATCGAAAAAAAGGCCAAAAATTGAGTACGGGACAGTTTTAGTAAGCACAAACAAGCCACTAGGGAAATAATGGAAGTTCCTAAACCTTCCTTTAGAGATTACTGTATTATCCAAGCGATTCAAACAATTGCCCCATTTTACTATACGTGACCAATGTTTATTAAAGAACACTGTTGGCAAGATTTAGGCTAGGTTCCTTTTGATCAGTACTCCTCAGACACTATTGCCATTTGTCCATGTGATGAGCAATCTAGCCAAACCGTTTTCCATTTTGTTTTCTTTTGTCAATTTTATCTGCTGTACACTAGGAAGTTCTTTATTACTGTTACTGCACAGACATAAATTCTCTAAGTGCAAGCTGGTCTCTTCGATTTATTGCAACTTAACAATTGTAATGTTTTCTATGCAGTTGCTTGTTTTTGCTGTTTTGATAAAAAAAGCCTTTATATTCTCTTTTAAAAATAATCATTGACCTTGCATTTGAAGTATATATTGCTGGTGTCAACTTTTATTAACTAGGCACCTTTTTACATTAGCTATGATGCCTCTGGAATAAGAACTTTTGCACTGTCACTTTTTTCAATGCAAACCAACGTAACAATTTCTTTCTTGCTAAAATGTGATTGTTTATAATATGTCTTATTACTATACCAGACTTGTTCCACCTCAATTTTATTTTATAGACTGTTACTCTAATAACCGTAAATTTGCACTATGAATTATATCATTTTTAAATACGTGGTCATTACTTTTTAACATGAGTGTGTACTAAGATGTTTGTTTATTTTTATCCTGTGTATCTTTTATGATCTGCCTATGGAAGATCAAATAAAGGCGATTGAATTAAACTGAATTGACTTTGGATATCTTCTGTAAAGGTTGTGTACAAAAGCATTTTGCGCCCCTGAAAACTAAAGCAAATATGGAAAAGTTGGAAATTATGCTATGAGATTGGCGAGTGTACTATGGAATAGACTGAGAACATATGGAAATTAATACAAGTCTGAAGGCGGTGGAGGCTCAACATGAAGGCCGTGTCGAGAGTATGTACTGCAGTCGGATTTGAGCATGGAATTAAATTCTTAGATGACTTGGCTTCAGAAGCCATTGTCCATGTGGTTAAAATGTCATGACCTGCCACGTATGATTTATGTGGACATACTTAAAAATCAATACTTATTTGTATATCTTTCTGGGGAGGGCGGACTCAGGGGACTGCGGCAGGGCTCTGTTGTTTTTTCAAGAGTTGGCGTTGCGATTAGGTGTTCCCTTGGCACCAGAGAAGATGGCTGGCCCCAGCTGTTGCTTGACATTCCTGGGGATTGAGCTGGATTCCATTCAGTGGCGGGCTCGCCTCCCTTTAGATAAGGCAACGGAAATGCAGTTGTGCTTCTTGTGGGCGATCGGAGAAAAGAGAATTGCTTTGAAGGCAGTACAGAGGCTGTTGGGTTTCTTGAACTTTGCGTGCAGAGTAGTCAGGGTGGGTCAGGCGTTCAGCCGTCGGCTCGGCATGGCCATGTCGGGGGCAGTGCTTCCACACCACAGGGTCCAGATCTCCATGGGGGTGTAGGCTGACTTGAGGACTTGGCTGACGTTTTTGACGGAATTCAACGGAGTGTCCCTGGACTTTGACGAAGAAAGGGCGGTTTGGCAATGTCAAATTTTCTCTGATGCAGCAGGGTCAGCGGGGTTTGGAATATTCTGGGATGGCAGGTGGTGTGCAGAGAGGTGGCCGGCTCACTGGTTGAAACAGGGGAGGAGCATTGCTTTTCTGGAGTTCTTTCCTTTGCTGGTAGCGCTGGAGGTGTGGGGTCTGGAGTTTCAGAATAGGTCAGTTCTTTTCCATGTCGACAACATGACTGTGGTGGAGTTGGTGAACCGCCAGAAGGCTAGAGATCTGAGAGTGCTGAGGTTTCTACGGAGTTTCCTGTTGAAATGCCTGCCTTTGAATGTGGTGTTTAGAGTCAAGAATGTCCCTGGAGCGAATAATGACATTGCGGATGCTTTGTCTCATTCGCAGTGGCAGAGTTGTTCCGGCGTCTGGCACCAGGAGCGGATCTGTTCAAGACCGAGCTGCCGGTCGGCATCTGGGTCTTGGGGGAGTGAGAGTGATAGGCGTGGTGGAACACTCTATTGCGTTTGGAGCATTTATGGGTTGGCAGCAGGATTCTATGTTGGGGGACCGTTCAGCAGTGGAGCAGGGTGTCCGGCAGTTTGTTTTGTGTTGCATTGACAAGGGGTTGACTGCTGCAACGATATCTGGAAAACTGGCAGGAGTGTCATTTTACTGTAACTTGTTTTTGGGGTTTGATCCTACTAAGGATGTGATTTTGAGTAGGATGCTCCATGATTGGGGTAGAGAGAGACAGAGGGGGGAGGGATGTTGAGGGAGGCAGTTACTTTTTATTTGTTGGTTCGGCTAGTTGGGGTTTTGCCGGAGTGTTGTTATGACCTGTTTGAGGTACGAGTTTTTCGGTTGTGCATGGTTTGGATGTTCTTTGGTGCATTTTGGGTGTCTGAATTGTTGGGCACGAGGGCAATGTGTGGCAGAAGGTATGATGAGATACGGTTGGATGGTGGGCATTTGGGGATTTGGTTGAGGCCCTCTAAGACGGATCAATTGGGACGGGGTAAGTGGGTCTAGCTGTGTGAGACGGGATGTGAGGGTGTGTGCCCGGTGGTCGAATGGAGGAGATTCTTGGCTTCCTCGCTGGGTGGGCAGGGTGAGATATTCTGTCATGAGTCTGGGTCTAGGGTGACGTCTGGCCAGTTTTTGGCTGTGTTGCGTATGGCTTTGCGGCGCCTGGGCCTGGACCCGGACGGTTTTGAGACTCACTCATTCTGCATTGGGGCTGCAACAGCTGCGGCCCGTTTGGGGTGGTCATGGGATAGGATTCGGCAGATTGGGAGATGGAAGTCGAGGTGCTGTGAACGTTATGTGCGGAAGTGAGTGGCCTGTACGGGCGGAATACTGGTTGGTTTTTGTGGGTTTTTAGGTTTGTTCTAACATATTTTTCCTTCATAGGCTGCGTGGCGGACCAGGGGCCAAGACGGTCACCTGGATCGTGGGGCATTCCTTTGTGCACTGGGCATCCAAGTACGCGGAGCAACAGGTGTACCGCCGTAACCTGGAACTCAAAGGACATCAGCATGAGGTGCACTGGTGGGGAAAAGGGGGGATGCGATGGGGGGCACTATTGCCTTGGCTCGCAAAGATGGCTCCCCAGAGGAGATGCCCGGACCTTTTGATCATACACTTGGGAGAGAATGATTTGGTGAAGCTGTCGGGTTTGGCACTCTTACAGCTCATGCAGAGGGATCTGGAGGTGCTGAAAGTCAGGCTTGCAGTGCCTTGCATGGCCTGGACCGAGTTTGTCCCCAGGAAAGTCTGGAGGGGGCAATGAAACATGGGGCTATTGATAAGGCCCGGAGGAAGCTCAACAGAGCAATGAGACTGTTATGCGGGGACAAGGACATTAAGGTGATATCTCACGCTGGAATGCGACTTGAGGAACTATTACTTTTCAGGGACGATGGAGTGCATCTTTCAAGCTTATGGAATGCTTATTACATGATGGAAATGAGGGATGTGGTCAGTAAGCTCTGGAATGAGGCGATTTGGTGTTGCAGGTCTGAGCGATGGGAGAGGTGGTTAAAAGATACACTGGGGGTACCCGAGTAGGGGGTGGGGAAGGTAACCGCCCTACAGGGGGTTCCCTGGTTGGCGGTACTTTGGAGGGATAGGGTGTCAAGAGCGGGCGCACCCATCTCTTTGGGGGGAAGTTTGAATGATGTGGGGAGCTTGAGGCATGGCTGGAATGTCAGAGGAGATCGAGGTAGGACGAAAGGTGACTTGTGGATATGGATGAGGTACGGTATGGGCATGGAGTGGTTGGAGACATGAGGCAGAGTGGGTGAAGAGTGTGAGGCAAGAAGAGTTGATATGGGTTTGATGTTATTAATGTTGATGTTTTGATTATTGTTTAGCTGTGCAGCCTGGTCTAATAAATGGCCTTTTACGCTTAACACCTGCGTGGTCTGTTTATTGCGCGATGTCGGGCCCCGGGGTAAGCACAGTCGCAGACTAGTCTTCCCCCGGGGTCATTCGTGCGAGATCAGGGTAGCTAGGGGGAAAGGGTGGAGCTAGGGGGAAGTTATAAGAGGGCAGGGGAGGAGGGCAACTTCCTCTTCCTGCTCTCAGCACCATCGGGAGACGTTGTTCAAAAGGAAACCCACCCACCCTGCAGTTAATAGGTTTGGGGTCATGGGTTGGTTCAGCGTGCTAGTTTAGGCCAGGGCTGCGGGTAGGCGGTACTTTGGAGGGATAGGGGGGTCAAGAGCAGGCGCACCCTTCCCCTGGGGGGGGAGTTTGAATGATGTGGGGAGCTGGAGGCATGGCTGGAATGTGAGAGGAGATCTGGGTAGGACGAGAGGTGATTTGTGGATATGGATGAGGTACGGTATGGGCATGGAGTGGTTGGAGACATGAGGCAGAGTGGGTGAAGAGTGTGAGGCAAGAAGAGTTGATATGGGGGTTTGATGTTATTAATGTTGATGTTTTGTTTATTGTTTAGTTGTGCAGCCTGGTCTAAAAAATTTCCTTTTACGTTTAACACCTGCGTGGTCTGTTTATTGCGCGATGGGGCTCTTGTTGTGGCCCGAGCGGAACTAAGGCTCATTGACTACCAGTAACAGTTTAATTTGGGATGGAAGCCTGGCTTTTACCAGTACCTTTGGTGGCATTGATGTCGGCTGGAACCCAGCGGCTGCAGGGACCCTCATTTACTGCTCAGACTGAGAGAGTCAGTCTGAATCATCATGCGCGGGCAGCTGGTTTTTGACACCGGAGTCGTTCCGGCCGATATCAAATTTCTGCTCCACTCATGAAAAAGTATGTGAGTCAGTGTCCTGTTTAAGTAATCTTTGGATAAGAGCGTAATTCGAAAAAATGAGGGGAAGAACGGCCTGCAGATGGACGCCAAGGAGCATGGATGGTAGACAGCACTTGACCCCCACTGTATGCATATGGGGGGATGAGCGCTGGCATACAGATGGTGCATCGGTCATCGTAGGGCGGCCTCTCCACACATACTTTTTATCTTAAAGGCTTTAAGAGTATGTGTGGAGAGCAGCAGTTTAAGTTAAGTGAAAGGAAGATAGAGGGGTATCGAAGGTGTAAGATCCAAAAGTAAACTCCCCTGTGGAATTCACCCTTCTCCTCTTTGAGTTCAGATGGGCTGAGGCAGCAGCACGAGTGATTGTTTTCTTTATTTCTGCCACGCACACAAGTGACACCGCAGCTTGCGCGTGACCCGGTAGGCACCAGGTGGTAGTGTCAGAGGCACCAGGAGCAGAGAGTGGCCATGGGAGGACGTATGACTGTTCAAGTAAAGTATTTGGAGCGCATGATCATAGCAGCTGCACTAGTCTCTGATGATGATCGAGGACAACCAACAGAACAGGTTACAGTGCTCACCCGAATACCATATTCCATGTGCACTTTCAGCTCTGGCTAAAGTTTGTACCGGAAGACAGCTTTGTGTGTAATCTGCGCAGGATTAAAAGTGTGCATGCATGCGATGAAAGGTCGTTAACGCTATTTAATTACTGTGTAGGTCAATTATTTCACATCGCGCCTCTTATAAGAAGATGCATAGATTTACCCGTGGTTCAGATTCTCCAGAAGTAATGTTAGATTGAATCTGCCAGCTGACAAAAGCCTCCCTCCACCAGGTGCAAGGGACTAACTTCCCTTTCAGGTATGAGACAGAGACAGAGCTCCAAGCTCTCCTTAGAGCATGGGTACTCACAAACTTTCTCTCGGGGGCCAAATTTACAGTGTGGTTTGTGTCCGAGGGCCGCACCAGTGGGGGCGGGGTTAGTGTGGGAGGGGGTGGGCTAGATCCAAAAAAAACTATGACCATGAGGTTGATCACAGGTCCCTGCAGCAGATGCCTTCATCCACTGAACCACCAAACCCGGCATACACTCATCTCTCTCCCTCCCTCGCCCCCTCTCTCACTCTCTCTCCCTCCTTCCCTCTCTCCCTCCCTCTCTCCCTCCCTCTCTCCCTCCCTGTCTCGCTCCCTCTCTCTCCCCCTCTCTCTCCCTCGCTCCCTCCCTCTCCCTCCCTCTGTCTCTCTCTCACTCCCTCTCTCTCTCACTCCCTCTCTCTCTCTCTCCCTCTCTCCCTCCCTCTCCCACCCTCTCTCTCACTCCCTCCCTCCCTCCATCCCTCTCTCTTACTCCCTCTCTCTCACTCCCTCCCTTGTTCCCTCTCTACCTCCCTCTCACTCCCTCCCTGCCTCTCTACTTCCCTCCCTCGCTCGTCCCTTCTCCCTCCCTCTGTCTCTCTCACTCCCTCTCTCACTCCCTCTCTCACTCCCTCTCTCTCTCACTCCCTCTCTCTCTCACTACCTCTCTCTCTCACTCCCTCTCTCTCTCACTCCCTCTCTCACTCCCTCTCTCTCTCACTCCCTCTCTCTCTCACTCCCTCTCTCTCTCTCTCTCTCCCTTGCTCCCTCTCTCCCTCCCTCTCTCGCTCCCTCTCCCTCTCTCCCTCCCTCTCTCACTCCCTCTCCCTCCCTCTCTCGCTCCCTTTCCCTCTTTCGCTCCCTCTCCCTCTCTCCCTCCCTCGCTCCCTCCCTCGCTCCCTCCCTCGGTCTGTCTCTCTCTCTGTCTACTTCCCTCTGTCTGTCTCTCTCTCCCTCCCTCTCTCACTAACTCCCCCCTCTCTTGAGCCCTCCCTCTCTTGCTCCCTCTCCCGCTCCCTTTCTTGCTCCCTCTCTCCCTCCCTCTCTTGCTCCCTCTCCCTCACGCGCTCCCTCTCCCTCTCTCCCTCCCTCGCTCCCACCCTCCCTCGTTCCCTCCCTCCCTCTGTCTCTCTCTCACTCCCTCTCTCTCTTACTCCCTCTCTCTCTCCCTCCCTCTATCCCTCCCTCTCCCTCTCTCTATCTCTCCCTCCCTCTCTCTGTCTCCCTCCCTCCCTCTCTCTCTCTCCCTCTCTCTCCCTCCCTCTCTCGCACTCCCTCTCTCTCCCTCCCTCCCTCCCTTACTCCCTCTCACTCCCTCTCTCTCACTCCCTCCCTTGTTCTCTCTCTCCCTCGCTCTCTCATTCCCTCTCTCTCCCTCCCTCTCTCTCCCTCCTTCACTCCCTCTCTTACTCCCTCTCCCTCACTCCCTCCCTCCCTGGTTCCCTCACTCCCTCCATTCGCTCCTTCCCTCTGTCTCTCTCACTCCCTCCCTCTCTCACTCCCTCTCCCTCCCTCTGTCTCTCTCACTCCCTCTCTCTCTCTCTCTCCCTCTCTCCCTCGCTCCCTCTCTCACTCCCTCTCCCTCTCTCACTCCCTCTCCCTCTCCCACTCCCTCTCTTGCTCCCTCTCTTGCTCCCTCTCCTGCTCCCTCTCCTGCTCCCTCTCTCCCTCTCTCCCTCCCTCTCCCTCTCTCCCTCCCTCTCCCTCTCTCTCTCCCGCTCTCGCTCCCTCTCCTTCTCTCGCTCCCTCTCCCTCTCCCTCTCCCACTCCCACTCTTGCTCCCTCTCTTGCTCCCTCTCTTGCTCCCTCTCCTGCTCCCTTTCTTGCTCCCTCTCCCGCTCCCTCTCTCCCTCTCTCACGCCCTCTCCCTCTCTCCCTCCCTCTCTTGTTCCCTCTCCCTCTCTCTCTTCCTCCCTCTCTCGCTCCCTCTCCTTCTCTGGCTCCCTCTCTCCCTCCCTCGCTTCCTCTCTCTGTCGCTCCCTCTCTCCATCCCTCCCTCTGTCTGTCTCTCTCTGTCTACTTCCCTCTGTCTGTCTCTCGCTCCCTCCCTCTCTTGCTCCCTCCCTCCCTCTCTTGCTCCCTCTCCCTCTCTCGCTCCCTCTCCCTCTCTCCCTCCCTCTCTCGCTCCCTCTCCTTCTCTCGCTCCCTCTCCCTCTCTCGCTCCCTCTCTCCGTCGCTCCCTCTCTCCATCCCTCCCTCTGTCTGTCTCTCTCTGTCTACTTCCCTCTGTCTGTCTCTCGCTCCCTCCCTCTTTTGCTCCCTCCCTCTCTTGCTCCCTCCCCCGCTCCCTCTCTCCCTCCCTCTCTCGCTCCCTCTCCCTCTCTCCCCCTCCCTCACTCCCTCTCCGTCCTTCCCTCTCTGTCTGTCTCTCTCTGTCTCCTCCCCGTCTCCCTCCCTCTCACTCCCTGTCTCCCTCTCTTCCTCGCTCTCCCCCTCCCTCACTCCCTCTCTCCCTCCCTCCCTCCCTCTCTCTACCTCCCTCTGTCATCCTCTGTCATATCACCCTTCCTGCGTGTCAGCTGGGGCTGAGACAGCTTCCAGATGCACACACACACACAGCCGCACCCAAGCACTTCACAGGTCGTTAAATGCCATTTACATGCTAATGAGGCTTTCTTGTATTTCACCTCATCTTAGGCCCCTGCAGCTCCACTCTGGCTATGCGAGAATCGCCCGACCCCCACAGAGCAGCAGAGACTCTCAGAGTCGCGCTGCAGCAGACACTCTTTAAAAAAAAACATAATAATACATGGGTACGATGTTTGCAAGGTCAGCGGTTCGCCGCGGAAGGCTTGCCAGCCCACCCCTGGCCCGCAGGCCGTACTATGAGTACCCATGCCTTAGAGCATGCATACGCACCCCTTGGTGCCTGCATGCTAAATACATGGTAGACTGAAATACTCCTCAGCCGCTGCTGTGCCTTTTCTCACCTCTCTGTTTGCTCTTAACTATCCCCATGGAGCCTGCAAACAGAAGCAAAATAAGACATGTTCAATTGGACTAGAAGCCTGGAGCTGGCACGATAAGAGCTGGTGGGGGAGAGAGACTCTGAGTGCTCACACATTTTAACACCTGCACTAAACTGCAGAACTCGGACATCAAGCTGCATGCTTTTTAAAATTAACCATTACTGTTGTATAATGAAATATTTAGTTTACTCGCATGGTTGTGCAGCCTGCATCAGATTGTATGTGTCTGACAGCTTTGGCTTACCTTGCATTTTACTAGAGCCAATTGTGTTTTGCCAATGTTACCATTTAAAACCCACCTTGGACTTTCCCCGTTATAAGTTACATAAAGGGCTCAAAAGTCCCAGCATGCAAAAGGAATGCTTATGTTATGTACCGGTGCATAAGAACTTCAGGCGCATTGCCACTAGTTCTATGTCTTTTATAGACCCTAATATGGTGCAAGTAATAGTAATAATTTCTTTAATTGATCACATTATGCTAACGTGACCACTTTGGTCAGCCCAGAATACATGTCAAATTAGAAGTATTCAAATGTCACACAACCATACTGAAAGCACAGAAATGAGCATGGGGCAGTTGGTAATTATGCCCATTTCAGCTACTGCTAACTTCACGGTGAGGGACAGAATTCCGCCCTTTCCCAAGGAATGCATCAATACAGAAATCAAACCATTTCAGCGGCAGGCACTACTATAGCAATAATCTGTTTTTTTTTAATTATAAAAAAAGATTTTATTTTTAGAATAAAAACAAATATTAAGTACTCCAGTGTCATTTAACAGCCCTGCCAAGTATCAGGCATGAGACTAACGCAGAGCCTGTAGTGTAGCTCTGTGTGACAGGCCGCAGCTGGTGTGATCGTGCCTCAAGCGGGGCAGGCAGGGAGTTGGGAGCGCAGCAGACCAGGGGGGACCGCTCAGTCGCCTAATGATTTTTATTGACGAGCCTATTTTTAAAAAATACAGCATGTGACCTATCATGTGACTCTTCTTAGAGTTTCTTGTTGCTCAGATAGGTGTCATTTCTGATATCTATATGTTTACCATGTTTTTATTGCTTGATTTTGCTTGCGAGAAAGTGACACTCATGGGCATTGAAATGCCACTCATAATTACACTGAAATTATGAAAATGTCACACATAGCAATCTGAAACCTTGGCAGCTATGCCCAAATCACATTGACACACACACTCGGCGGCACAGGCTTTGTCTGAGGCCCCTGGTATAGTTTACTGGGAGTTTGTGGAGTTGTTGTGCTGGGCGAAGCAGGGATCTGGCGGCGTCTACCTGCCACTGCAGCCTGGCTCAGAGGAGCCATGGCAGAGCGCAGCAGCACGCCCCTCTGCAAGGAGGGCTGGTGAGTGCTGAGACCCTTAAAAAGCTTTCCCCACACTGCAGTATGTGCACAACGACTCCTGTGCTGCAAACATATGTTACCCACATTCAGAGATGTAAATACATCGTGACAGATCCAGGAATCTGAAGGGAACACTATCCGTCTGTGCCTCCTGCTGTAAGGTGCCCTGCATTCCTCTGCAGCGTGGGAGACTGCCAGGATGTTCCCACTTCAGCAGGGCTGTTGTAAATATGGTTTTAGGTCTTGTAGTTAATTTAGATTTTTTTTGTAGTGTTGTTTTCTACATGCTGATAGAATGCTTCTTTGACTCTTTTGTTGTGACCTCACCTAGCTGACATTCCAGTCTCGACAGTTGAAGTCTGGTCAGCTGGTGAGATACCTGTGTTATTTCTGTGCTGCTTGTGCTAGAGAATGGTGAGAAGTGGAACTACCGTAGGGTTGCTTTGTACAAGAGGGGTAGCAATGTGTCATGGGGTAAGGATGATGAGAATGTTTCTAGTAACAGTGGATATATGTTTCCAACTCAGGAAGAAGTGAGTGTCTCTGGTTCGCCTGTCCACAGGAGAGAGGATGGTGGTGGTGATGCTTCTTAGCATTTTGAGGGAAGTTATGCATCTTCTAGTGGAATGAATTCTGATGCGAGTGTGAGTAATTTCACCATGAGAAGTCCAAGACTACGTCGTCCACCCTTATATTTGGATGATTATATTTGTTGATCTTATGATGTTGTTTTGTGTGCTATGTTGTTTTTCTTTTTTCTTTTAAGTTTCCTAGGGAAGGAGATGTGTTGTAAATATGATTTTAAGTCTTGTAGTTAATTTAGTGTTTTTTCAGTGTTGTTTTCTACATGCTGATAGGATGCTTCTATGACTCTTTTGTTGTGACCTCACCTAGCTGACATTCCAGTCTCGACAGTTGGAGTCTGGTCAGCTGGTGAAATACCTGTGTTGTTTCTGTGCTGCGATTAAACAGATGAAGCTCAACACCAGATAAGATGTTTGAAGTGTTTATTTCAGCTTACAACAAGGGCACACTATCCCTCAGTACAACATTGCCCCTAAGCGCCGCCAAATCACTAGTACACCCTTATCTGCTTCCTGCAGCAGAGCCCCTGACCCTCTATGCCTGCTGCAGTGTGGCACACCGTGCCTCCTATGGGAGTGCACCAATACACAGTTTCCCCAATTTCTTCCAGTAGCAGGCCCTGCCCTTTCATTCGCTCGCTGATGGTTTCCCGTTTCCAGCTTTGCACACACTGCCTGCCACCCATACTACCTACCTCCTTCATATCCTTCTGCCCACACAAAGATTGGTCCATAGAAATTGTCTTCCACGACCAGCCGTAAATAATATTTTTTTCAATTCTTATATTTTCAGTGATATGACCACCGACTAAAGACCCTGATTCTATATTAAAAACAGAGCTTTGGACTATACCATTTCCCGCTGAAAGGCAATATTTCTCTCCATGGGTTCCCATACCTGGGGTGTCACACAGTTTGGTGCTTACTTTCCCTCCATGTTAAAGAACAGTAGATGTTTTACCACCCAGGCTAATATGCTGCATTGCTAAATACATATAGGGTCCCAAAGGCGAGACCGTTGCATTGCAAATGCTTGTTTTCCTTAACGGCACCGAACTGGTATTTAACAGGGGCGCCCGAACACAATGGAGTGCTTTAAGAGTAGAACAATTCTCACTCTGCCTGCCCCATTAAATGCAAAAACATTCTGTCTATGCTTGTTAAAATAATATCAGACATATGTATTATGGGAAACAAGAATTGCTTCGATTTATGTTAACTAGCTTTCTTTTCAGTGTTCAGTTAATGGGTGATGCTAACTTAGCAATGAGCAATTATCATAATGTCATACAACACTTGACATGCGTGAACTATATATTTCCTATCCTATCTTAAACATTATTGGATGCAAAATCCCAGCACATTAATCAAGTAATTAATACACCAGTTATTTCCTACAGCGTTGTCGTGGATGAGAAGGGCCATCTGCCGCATTCATTGCAAGCGGTATAATAATTGCATTTGGTGTTGCTTTCTAGCAATGAAACAAGTCGCAGTTCTTAGTAGCAAAGGTGACATTGGCATTAAATACATTTCTGTATGTCGACCAGATGTCATGTTCCCTTTGGTATTCTGCAAGAGATAAAACTAAAAAGGTCAGGGAGTTACTGGGGTTTGGAAAGCATGATTGAATGTGAGTTTCATTTTTGTGCCTGTGATCTAAAAACAGATTTCAGACAGAGCAAAAGGTGAGCGTGTAGACAGAGAGGGACAAATGGGTCTGCGCAGGTATGGACATAATATAAATGTGCTCTTCGCGTTCTTGTGGAGCATAAACACTTTAAGACGGCGCCATAAAGGCACAAGGCAGGCTTTTGCAGAAAGATAAAGAGCTGAGAAGGACCTCATAGAATACTACTGACACAATGGTCCATTTCAATTTTAACACATTTTTCCACTTTAAGAAAACCACGCACGCATTTGAAAGATTTGAGAGAATATATGATTCTATCACATTAAACATTGCTGCTTTAAATACACCAGTTTGAAGTAAAGTAGCGAAAAAGACCAATTTCAGAGTCGATAACATGTCAGGGTCAACCTTACAATGACAGTGGGCATCATCATAATATTGATGCCGATAATATCTCAGATAAATGCCACCAATATGCCAGAGACAGCACTGTTCGAGGTTTGTTAAATAATTCTTACCATTACGCTACGGCCAACAAGGCACCATTACGTTAAGGATTACCACAATATGTAAAAAATCATATCATTATTCCTGGGTCAGTATTTTACTGGACCGTTTTACCACAGAGGGACAGACGTACAACCACCCACACATATGTGCATGTAGGCAGATCTATCCCATAATCACACAAACACACACACACACAAACTATCACCATTTAAGGCAGATTTCCAGCTGCACTTGTGAATTCCACTCACATACATGCAACTCTTGCTGATTCTCGACCTTCAGCTACTTGTCCACTCCTTACTGCCTGATAGGCCTTGCAGAGCCAGTTTAATTATGTTGATTATGTTTGATTTTATCGTGCCAATGGATAGCTGTTAGAACGGTGGGGGGTCTCTAGTTAGCAATGGTATGCGCCTTTGACCAAATAGGGACCCTTGCTTCTAAGTCAGGGAAAGGGAATTACACTCCTGGATAACCCCTACTCACCCCCTTGGTAGCTTGGCACGAGCAGGCAGGCTTATCTCAGAGGCAGTGTGTTAAGCATTTGTGAACACATACAGTAATACAGTGAAAACACTACACATGCACACTACACTGGTTAAAAAAATAAGTTCTCTTTATATAGACTTATTACAAGACCATAAACAACAAAAATCCACAATACTGTAATCAATAACAATTCTTCAAGATGGTAGAAATAGTTCTGAAATAGGTTATTCACTTAAAAGCAGTCTTTAGCAACAGATAACCCCAACGGGGGTTATCACGACGTCAAGGTCAAAGAAATCCCAAAGTAAGGCGCTGACTGCGAGGTTCGCGTGTCGTGGTAGGAGTAAAAATCGACCCACTGAGAACAGTACCTTGGAAAAGCGAAAACAAAGACAGCTCACGGAGTCGGGGAGGTGCGACGTCATTGGCGCGTTGCGGCGTTGGTTCCTTGCTTCAGGGCAGATGATGCGTTGGTGTCCTGGATGCTGGCGCAGGCAAGGGAGGTTTTGGTTCCTGACCGGAGAGGAGGTGATGTCACAATGGCGCCAAAACCACGGTTGTCACAATGTCGATGAATTCTTGACCAACCACATCGACGATCGGCTCTGGGATGATGTTGGCTTCAGAGTCGATGCGGCACAGGAGCAGGCTTCGGGCCTAGGTCGCAAGTCGGAGCAGCGCTCACGTCTATGGCAGGCTTACGATGTTGTTCGCTGGTGTCAATGTGGCCCGGCGGCCGGCGTCGGGTCAACATTGCAAGTCGGAGCAGTGCTCACAGCTTCGATGCAGATGAAGGTGTCGCTCGCCGGCTTCGGTGTTGCAGAACCTTTTGTAGCAGCTAGAACATCATGTTCCAGATGCAGACAAACAGAAGGGGTGAAGTCTGGTATCCCAGAGACTTCAGTCAGGAGGCAAGCTCATCTCAAGCCCTTGGAGTAATATTCTGCAAGATGATGAAAGTTCTTAAAAAGTTCCTTCTCCTTTCCTTGGCAATTAAGAAACTTCTGCAGGTCAACCCAGCAAACAGCCCACTGGCAGAGGGGCAGTCCAAACTCCTGCAGCTTCCTTGGTTCTTCTCCTCGGCCAAGGTTTGTCTTGTGTTCCCAGAAGTGATCTGAAGTCCTGGGGTCTGGGCCTCAATATTTATACTAGCAAATCCTTTGTTCTCTAAAGGCAGAGGGTCCTGTACCTAGTCAAAACCAGTTCTGTGCAGTCCTGGAGCACTTTGTTTACAGGACCCTGCTTTCCTTTGTCAGGGTGAGCCAGGGTCATCGGACGCACCACAGGAGGTGGAGCCAGCATTGTGGAAGGCAGGCACAACCCTATTCAGGCCTAGATTCTACTCCTCTCACCACTCTACATGCAGATAGGTCTATTCAGCCCTGTGCTGACTCACCCTGTCTCCTGGAGCCACCCCAGCCCCTGTCACTCACAAAACCAGACATATAATACACAACCTAGCAGAGGCAGGCTGGATGGTTAGGCAAGAAAATACCTACTTTCTAAAAGTGGTATTTTCAAACACCGAGGGGTCGATTCCGATTCAGGAAAAAATTCCTTCCTAATCCTATTCGGAGGTTTACCAGATGACCGAATCGTATCCGGAGCTTTTTTCTCCTAACGTGCAAGTACGATGTGAATTCCAGTCAAATTCCAACTGAATCGTCGGGTCCGATTTGTGCTCTATGTCAGTACCTAACAGGCTCAGGAAACACGGAGTAAGCGACGTACGGAGGCTCCAACCAACACATTTTTGGATACGCAAGTACTGAAAATGCGACTTACAGGGTTCTGCTTCTCACAAGTCTCAGCATTCGGACGAGGCATATTGATGCTCTGAATCACACCAGAACACAAAAAATGGGCACGAGACGGTGCAGCAAACGTGTCTAATGTGCTGTTTTACTACTGGACTAAGTGGCATAGTTCACGGACGAGTCTGTCGTGCCTGTTGCCTCGGGTTGTCACTTGGCTATCTCGATGCTGCCATGTACAAGTCTGACACGACAGGCTCCTTTCCTACCGAATCGTACGTAGAGTTTATTACCCGACCGAATCGTTAGGAACTTATACACTTTGCATCGTACTTGCATATTCGGAAGGAGTGTGTACGATTCGGTCGGAAAAATATAACAGGTCTGTGTCGGGTACAACAATTTCCTTCCCGAATCGGAATCGACCCCAGAATGTTAAAACCAACTTTACTAAAAGGCATACTTAATCCAAATTACTACCATGTTCCTTGGGTCAGTTAGGATTATAAGATGTTATAATCAAACTGCTCAGTCTGGCCTATAGGGACAGGTAGCCTTGCGATAGTGAAAAACGAAAATGGCTGTAATTCACTATAAGGCCATGCCACACACATCAAGGCATGTCCTACCTCTTACATACAATGCACCCTGCCCTTTGGCCTACCGTAGGGGTGTCTGATATGTAGATAAGGGAAGATTTAGGGACTGGCAAGTGTGTGCATTTGCCAAGTCGACATGGCAGAACTATACTGCCCACAGGCTCTGCAATGGCAGGCCTGAGACTCACTTTACAATCTGCTTCTGTGGGTGGCACAATCAGTGCTGCAAGCCTAACAGCAGCATTTGATCTACAGGCCCTGGGCACACTTGGTGCATGGTACTAAGGTCTGAAGTAAATCAAATAGGCCAATCATGGAGTCACTAATAAATACATCCATTTAACATATAGAGCATATGCATTTTAGCACTGATCAGCAGTGGTAAAGTGCCCAGAGTCATAAAACAGCCAACAACAGGTCAGGAAAAATACAAGAGGAAGGCAAAACATTCAGGGATGACTCTGCAAATAGGGCCAAGTCCAACAATAGAGCTCGGTTGAGGACTCTGGGACTGATTTTCGCACCCCCTCTGCCCCAATTCAAAACTATAATACAATTATGGATGACATGCGGGAATTAATCTCAACCACTGGAAAAAAGCCTGTGTTACACTTCAGTTTAAATAATGTCTGCAAACGTGGGAAACATTTTTTTGTCTTTGCCATCATGTAACAGGAAGAATAGGTACTGTTAACTAATAAAGGAGCTAGGTGTTTTGGCATATACAGAATATTCTTGACAGCATTTAAAGAAGCATCTCTAATGAAGCATATAGGTTTATGTTTAGAAAATCAGCCACTTGATCAAGATGACTGTTGGCACAGTTTAAATCACCATCCCGATAGAATGTATTTTCGGCTTGCTCGATTCAGTCCCAAAAAAAGTGCTGCTTTAAAAAAAAAAAAATCATACTATATTTGTATGGGTTGCAAAATCACAAACTATATTTTAGAGCATAATGGATGTATCCATTAAGGGAAGGTGATGGATGACATTTGGCTTTCTGGTGGACCACTGGGCTTCACAGGTTATCTTTTACTAGCGAATGAGACATGCATTCCAATATCTTAAACAAAGTGCAAATGTACGAAGGCCATCTACAAGCTTCCCTCTGTAGATGCCCAGACTGCAATCCTTATTTTTAACAAAAGAAGCTAAAGGTATGAAATGGCCAGTTCAGTCCCTAGAAGGTGGTGTCTAGCAATTACCTTCCCCAGCTCAATTCTAATTTGGAACATATTGCTGTCAAGCAAGTTGCTCTTCAACTTTTAATGACAAATTGAAAAGTCAATTGAATATACTGGTTTTAAAATAAGCAAGGATGTATACTCAGCAGAAAAGCTGCCAATAATTTCAGCCTCATCTCACAATTTATCTTGAACATGTGTTGGATTATGTATATCTTTTTGAGCACACTTTTGATTCATTTAACCTGTGATCTGAAAAGGCTGAGATGGATAATTTGTTAAACACTTTAAATCAAAACACTTTGACAAAAACTATGCGTTCATTCTATTGTTAATATACTACTTCATTCAACCTTTGGAGGGCCATCTGTACAGAAGTGTAATCAATTTGGAGAAGAACTTAAATCTCCCAATAAAAGATGAGCATTCGTGAATTCCTATACCCACTTTACTTTGATTCTGGAAGAATGCCAAAAATGTCTGGCATCATAAAGAGTTCTCTGTAATGTGTGTAGAAAGCAACTTATGTAATGCATGTGCTTGCAATCTTACCCAAAACAAGCTTTGATTAGTCAGGTATTTGGAGATAAGATGGCAGCAATCAGGAACAAACAAGATAAGCCATTTTTCGATATTTTGTGATTTAAAGAATCTTCTGTGGTTCAAAAAAGAGTCCATTGTTCAACAATGTTGATATCTCATATATATTTAATGAGGTACTGTAAAGGCATAGACTAACACCACCAGTCAACATGGAATGAACAGAACATACACACGGAATGAAATTGGATTTGCAAATATGGCAGGTGAGACTCACAGAGTGAAAGATGAGAAGTTCAATTATTGAACTGTCCTGTTTTTGTTCCAGAAAAAAAATATGATAGATTAATCCCTGAAGTTAAAATCTTTATATGCAACTCAATTTTTCAAAAACTCTATCCTACAAATTTTAACAACTCACCACCGATGGTTCATGCTTTAGATGTCGGTCTACTGCATTGATTAAGGTAATTTTTGACTCTGCATTGAACTGCTGATATAGAATGCACACAAATAAATGATACACTAAAAATTAGCTCCTCGATATCTCACAAGCATTATGTTTCTATTCTTTTTTTCCTAAAGAGATGAAGACCATCATTTGAATGTTCTTTGGTTGGCCCTTGCCTTGCTTGATTGAATTTGGACCTTACGCTCTCAGGTATCTGTTTTCATTCTGTCCAGGATGTGTGAGAAGTGATCCTAGAATAAATCAATTCTAAGGTATTCATCTGCAGAATGTAAAGGTGTTTAAGGAATTCCAGATGTACAGTATGGGAATATGAGTTTACCACTTTAACCATAATAACTAATTACAATTAAGAACTTCCAAAGTTGAAAAAGTTCAAGTAAAGTTTACACTATATTCAGGTACATAAATAAATATGATTAATAGACAGTAGGAGAATAATGCCCTTGGGGTGATAAATGTTGCTCAGTTCCTATCGCTTCAAACAATTTCAATTTCAAAGCAACAATTTGCAATAAATATAAGGAGATTATTTTAGGTTTAAGGTTCTCTAAGCATTTAGGGGCAGATGTATCAACATTCTGTTTTGCGAGTCCTTATTTGTGATTTTTAGCTAATCGCAATTACGGAATTGCAAAATGGTATGTATGTACAGTTTTGCGATTTATTAGCGATTTCTTAAAAATCGCTAATAATTCTGAGAATATTTAGCGATTTCTTAATTTGCGAAATTTGCAATTTAAGAAATCGCAAAAAACGTGAATCTGCAATGCTGGAACAGGCTGATGACATTACACCCAGGAAGTTGGAGTGATTGCCTGCACCTGCTTGCCTGAGCCACACCCAGTGGCAGTTGGAACACTGTTGGGAGGCAGAGCAGACCTGTTTGGAGTGCAATGGAGTCACAGAACACACAGGAGGAAATGTCTGGAGACAAGAGGAAAAGGAAGCATACATTTACAGAAAAGGAAGAAGAAATCCTCATTGAAGAAATGGCGTGTAGCCATGAGGTGCTTTGTGGAAAAAAATCATGACAAGTTCCTGAATCAAGGAAGAGAAAAATTTGGTTGGAGATCCAGGAAAAAGTCAATTCTGTTGGAGTTACCAATCGAACCATTGATGAAATAAAGAAAAGATGGTATGACATGCGTCAAAGATCCAAAGAGAGGGTTGCTGAAAGGATCAAGGAGGCAAATAAAACTGGTGGTGGTACATCAACAGCAGACCAACCAACACCCCATGAGGAACTAATTGAAACAACCCTGCTTCCAGAGAGTGTGAGTAGAGTGGTTAACATTGATAGCGCTGACCCTACACCAGCTGCACAAGGTAAGATGCATGCAAAGAAATGTATTTAATGTTTGTAATGCATGTGTGTGTGTTCTATGCATTTTCTCAGTGTGAGGAATGTAGTAGTCCAGTGAGACAGTGAAACATTTAGCAAACAATGCATCATGGGATTTGTAGTGCAATCATAATTCTTTCACATTTCCCTCATAGAAACACATGCAAAGTTTGTAATTAATTATGAAGGTAGAAATATAGTATAATGATAGTTTCTTTTAAAAAAAAAAAAAAAAAAATATTTGTCAGAAAATGCACATACAAAAACAAACTCATATGTCTCACTCTACATCCACAGAACAATCAAGGGAATCCAGGGAGCAAAGTGAAGGGAATGCATCACCTCCCCATGTCACATCTGATACTGAAGGAGGAGGCACTGATGCCACTGCCCTTACTCAAATTGTGCGCTGAACGCGCAGGCATGTAGCTCCTCTGCCACCATTGGAAGCAGATGACAATGTCGATGGAGATACAGTACACAGTGAGCCCGACGCCGTGTGCCCTTGTGACTCACAAGACCAACCCCAAAATAAAAGGAGGACACGGTCATACAGGGTGGAGACATGTAGGAGCAGCAGTCGGCAAATGGAAGCAGGCACAGTTTTTGCTGGTCTTGAGCAGGATATGCTTCACGTGCAGCCCCTGCAACATAAGGCCCTCAGATCAATAAATAGACAGCTTTTAAGATTGAATAGAAATGAAGAAAGCATGGTTGCATCAATTGATAAACTGTGTCTGACCCTTGAACGCATGGAGGAAGCTCGCAACAGGGCTGCACAGCATGCACATATGAGGATGCAAGGCTATACAAAAGCATTCAACCTGCTATCTACTGTCACAAGCAACTTCACCAGTCACAGCATTAACATGCAGCGTGAAATGAGCTAATGCACTAATAACATGGCAAACAGCTTGGACAGAGTGACCTCTGCTGTTGAGATTTTGCAAACCTCCAACTCTGGCGCAAGCGCTCTCATTGCTTCAGCTGACGGTGAGGACAGCTCCAGTAGGAGCAGTAGGAACCCCACACCAACTACTCACTTGACCCAGCGCAGAAGTGGAAGGCGTGCTGGCACAGCACATGATCAAGAAATCATACAACCACAGGAACATCCTGCTTCAAGCCGCCAGCGCAAGAAGTGACAGTTTAAAGTACAATACATTGAGCATTACTGCATTGTGGAACATGGCTTCATGTTACATTTGCATTCTGGACTGCCATTTGCAGGCTGACGACCCTGTGGCAGGGGGTCTCCGCCTGTGGCTAAGGAGGTTAGCAGCAGTATCCACAACGCGGAAAGACATTGCTGGATCAGTATTTTAATTTTTTTACACATCGCCGCATTAAGCGCAGAGGAGCGCTTTTAACTCTGGAAACTATCCTGTGATCCCAGTCTCTCCCCCGGACTCCAGGACACCTACCTGATCACTCCTCCTGAGTGCACCGGTGCTCGGCTGAGCGTTGACCGCTTCAGCGGGCTCGCAGCGGCAGGGGCCGCCATCTTGGGCCGGGTTGCTTGGGTGAGGTGGGAGGCGAGGCCAGTGACATCACCGCCACACCCCCGAGTCCCGCCCCTACTTAGGAGGGCGGACTGGAACCTACCCTTGGCATTTGCAGGCTGACGACCCTGTGGCAGGGGGTCTCCGCCTGTGGCTAAGGAGGTTAGCAGCAGTATCCACAACGCGGAAAGACATTGCTGGATCAGTATTTTAATTTTTTTACACATCGCCGCATTAAGCGCAGAGGAGCGCTTTTAACTCTGGAAACTATCCTGTGATCCCAGTCTCTCCCCCGGACTCCAGGACACCTACCTGATCACTCCTCCTGAGTGCACCGGTGCTCGGCAGAGCGTTGACCGCTTCAGCGGGCTCGCAGCGGCAGGGGCCGCCATCTTGGGCCGGGTTGCTCGGGTGAGGTGGGAGGCGAGGCCAGTGACATCACCGCCACACCCCCGAGTCCCGCCCCTACTTAGGAGGGCGGACTGGAACCTACCCTTGGCATTTGCAGGCTGACGACCCTGTGGCAGGGGGTCTCCGCCTGTGGCTAAGGAGGTTAGCAGCAGTATCCACAACGCGGAAAGACATTGCTGGATCAGTATTTTAATTTTTTTACACATCGCCGCATTAAGCGCAGAGGAGCGCTTTTAACTCTGGAAACTATCCTGTGATCCCAGTCTCTCCCCCGGACTCCAGGACACCTACCTGATCACTCCTCCTGAGTGCACCGGTGCTCGGCTGAGCGTTGACCGCTTCAGCGGGCTCGCAGCGGCAGGGGCCGCCATCTTGGGCCGGGTTGCTCGGGTGAGGTGGGAGGCGAGGCCAGTGACATCACCGCCACACCCCCGAGTCCCGCCCCTACTTAAACGGTCCAAATGTGTCAGCGCAGCGGACGAGCGCAGCGGGCGCGACGAAGGCGCGCCGGAGTTGCGCCTGAGTTAAGCCCGTCTGCGCCCGTCCGCGGCCGACCGGGACCCGGGCCTACCCTCCCTGGCCATTTTGTGAGGTATTCCTCTTATGATCTATTATCACTACAACCTAGCTCTGCCTCAGGAATAGCCCTCCCTTCACTCCCCTTGCACACTTGCACACGTATACAAACATTGGGGCTCTCCCGCCTTCCCCTGCTGGCTGATGATACTCAGTCTACTCCACCATTGCCGAATGAACCTAGATCGGCTCCTCTACTACTACATAACATGAGATGTTATTACCTCAACACAAGGTCCCTAATAAAGAACCAGGTCAACATCTTCCTTTTCTTGACGGAAGAAAAACCAGATCTTCTGCTGTTGACCGAAACATGGACCAACCCTCATTCCTTGCCGGACATTCTGGCATCACTTCCCTCAGACTACTACATTCTGACTGCCAACCGTGCACAAGGGAAGGTTGGAGGTGGGGTAGCAGCAATTATTTCGAAATCCTTTCATTTCCGGGAACTACCCTCTCTCACTCTCCCCAACACAGAGAATTTGGTACTCACACTAGACTCAGAGAGCGGGGCTCTTACTGTAATTCTGCTATACCGTCCTCCCCAATACATGGCCAATTATCCAGTACTTTTGGCAGAACAACTGGCCTCCCATGTAATAAAGCACTCTAAAACTGTCCTAGTGGGGGATTTAAATTATTGGTTCGATAGAACAGACACAGACACCCAAGCTGGAGAACTGAGGGATCTGCTTACAGATCTAAACCTGGTTCAACACATTCACTCTCCCACTCACCAGAAGGGTCACAGCTTGGACCAAATCTGGACATACAATGTACCACCATTTTCTCCTATTATAAGCCCTTGCATCTGGTCAGACCATTATCTTATCCAGTTCCCGCTAGAAATTCAAGGGCAGCACAAGGCCAAACCTCCCATGGGTAAAGAGTTCCGCAAATGGAAATCCATGGACCGCTCTGGGTTCATGGACACGTTGAACAACACCCTTCCCCCATCAGACGAAGATCTGGAGGTTGACGAGAGGGCACTGTCCTCCTGGCTTCTCCATGCAGCAGATCTGTTCGCACCCTCTGTATATCTACCTAACATTAGAGGTAATGATGCCCACAAATGGTTTACTCAAGAACTTAGAGCACTTAAATTAGGGGTACGACAGAAAGAAAGACAGTGGAGAGCCTCCTACTCTTCACAGGATAGGGAAACCTTCTGCGTCACTAGGAAAAATTATCAAAAAAATTTAAAACAACACAAACTTAATTTCTTCTCCTCAAAAATTTTATCGTCATCTAACAAGTCCAAAGATATTTTTAATATAGTTAATGAACTCTGTGACAACGACAGGACAGCCCCTTCAATAGCTCCTACGCAGAAGCTATGTGATTCCCTGAATAATTTTTTCAGAGAAAAAATTGTCACTATCAAAGCGAGCATTGCTAGTTCCTCAATGTCACTTCCTTTGGATGACGTCTTTTACAATCCCTCTGTATTAGATACCTTCCCGGTCATTGATGGTAAAACCTTTTCTTCACTTTTGACGAGGGTAAAGTCCGGATCCCCTAACGACATCTGCCCCCCCCACATCTTCTCGGAAATCGGTCAGACTATCCCTCAGGGTATTCTACCCCTACTAAATAAATCACTGACCCAGGGCAGGGTACCTACAGGCTTTAAACACGCTCTGCTAATCCCTCTAATTAAAAAACCAGGTCTGGACCCTCAGGACTCATCAAATTATCGTCCTATATCCCTGCTGCCGTTCCTATCCAAGATATTGGAGGCTCACGTCTCCAATTGCCTTTCCAACTTTGTGGAAACCACTGGATTTCTGGAGCCAAATCAAGCTGGGTTCCGTCCAGGCCATTCGACCGAGACGGTAACCCTGGCAGTCCAGAATACACTTCGGTGTAACGCAGACAGGGATGTCCACCAGGCACTGGTGCTTCTTGACCTGTCTGCTGCATTCGACACGGTCGACCACACTATTTTGGTCGGCCGTGTCGAGCAGGCAGGCCTCAGAGGTGCCGCCCTGAGCTGGGTGGAATCATTTTTGTCCGACCGGACTCAAGCAGTGAGATTGGGCACCTTCACAGCCCCTAGAATTAAGAACGATTGCGGGGTCCCTCAAGGCTCATCCCTGTCCCCCCTTTTATTTAATTTATACTTGCGTCCCCTTTTGTACTCCTTGAGGAAATTCAAAGTGTGGATCTTTAACTACGCAGATGATCTGCAATTGGTTTTCCCCCTGGGGTCGCCGGATGCTGTCACTGAGTTTAGGGAGGTCATGGCTCATATCCAGAGATGGATGGGCCTTAACCACCTAAAACTTAACCCAGGCAAGACTGAATTGATCTTGCCTGGGAAGAGCGAACTCAGCTAGGGACCTCAATTTTGGCCTCCGGAGATGGGAAACCCCCCCTCCAAATCCCGCACAGTTAAGAGCCTTGGAGTCACCTTTAGTGAAGACCTCTCCCTGAAAAGTCAGGTAGGGTCAGTGGTTTCCGCTTGCTTCTTTCAGCTGTGTAAGATCAGAAAGATTGCCCATTTCCTAACCCATTCTGCCCTGATACAGGTGACCATCGCCCTTGTGCTGTCTAGGCTGGACTACTCGAATAGTTTATATCTGGGCCTTCCAGCCGGGCAGCTCAAGAGGCTGCAGCTGGTTCAAAATCAGGCGGCCAGGCTGATCTGTGGGCTTCCTAAATGGCAGTCCATCAGGCCAGGCCTGGCAGACCTGCACTGGCTGCCGGTAGCCCAGAGGGTGGCTTTTAAAACCGGCTGCATTATCTTTAGGGCATTACAAAGTAAAGGCCCCAAATTTATCATCAATCTGCTTGCCAGATACACCCCCTCCCGCAACCTCCGCTCTGGTCACAAAAACTTGCTCATGGTGCCGGTTGTTAGGAAACAACGTCAGGGCGGCAGCTCTTTTCATTTTCTTGCTGCCTCCCTCTGGAACTCCTTGCCAGCTTCTTTAAGGTCACACGAGGATATTCTAGCCTTTAGACTAGCCTTTAAGACCTGGCTTTTTAGAGAAGCTTATCCTTAGACGTTCTAAGTTGTCCTCCTGTTGTTGTGTTATGCTCTGAAAACTTCCTACAGCGCCATGAAGCCTACGGGCGTACGCGCGCTTTATAAGCTAAATTTAACATAAATTTAACATTTGTGTTAATTTTCATTTATTTTCTTCCCAAATTAACATTTTGCAAACTGCACTATGGTTTGTGTGTTGTGAATGAAAACCACACTTGCAACAATAAGTAAATCTGTAGTTTTGTTTGTCTTACCAAAAAGTAATTCCGTGTAATCTCAGACCATCTTTGACGGCCAGCCGCAGCTCCTACTCCTGCTGCAGCCCTTCTAGGTGGAGGTATGTCATCATCATCAGATGTGTCAGACTCACTCACTTCAATGTCTGTGCCTTTGCGCATGGCCATGTTATGCAGCATTGCACAGCTAGTTACAAGTTTACAACAGGTTTCAGGACTGTATTGCAAAGCGCCTCCACTTTTGTGTATGCATCTGAAACGGCTTTTTAATATGCCAAATGTGCGTTCAATGACCCCACGTGTTGACCGGTGTGCCCTGTTGTACCGTCTTTCACTTGCATTTGCAGGGTTCAAGTATGGCGTTAGGATCAAGTCACGCACTGAATAGGCACTATCACCTGCATGGATGAAAAACAAATAATAACTGTATTTTCCATTGTAAAATTATGTATGGATGGATGGATGTTTTCATGAGTGTGATTTACCTAGCAGGTATCACTCTCCGAACTGTCCAGCACTCAGACGTCTATGAATTCCGCTATGTCTGAAGATAAAGGAGTCATGTATGCTGCCTGGGTACTCTGACACTATGTCATTTATGATATATTTGGAATTGCACACAATCTGGATGTTGAGAGAGTGGTAGCTTTTCCTATTACGAAATACATATTCTGTGGCTGCTGGTGGAGTGATGGCAATATAAGTTCCATCAATGCATCCAATCACATGTGGGAAGCGTGCAATTTGATAGAATTCCAACTTGGTTTCCTGTATGGCATGTTGGGTGTTGGAGAAGTAGATGTGATGTTGAAGCCTGATCAGCATTGCATCCAGGAACACATGTACAAAGCGTGATAGGGCACTTTGTGACACCCCACCAACCTCTGCAATGACGCTTTGAAAAGACCCTGAAGCCAAAAGGTGCAGTGAGCACAATACATGCACATGGGTTGGAATTGATTGTGTCCTGCCTGTTGGATGCCCCAAAAAAGGTTTCAATTCATTAATGAGGTCCAAAATGGTGTGTGGATGAAGTCTGTATTTCTCATATATGTCCTCTTCAGTCTGCTAGAACAGCGTGATGCATAATCTGAAGATTCTCTCCTGTCTCTGTCTCCTCTGTGCAAGAGCTTGAATGCACAGCCTCCTGGCTATCAGGCATAGGCCAGCCATTTTGGAAATAAATTCAGTGCATTCTGGGTGCCTTTTTATATATTTTTTTTCAGGTTACCACCTGAATGTAGTTGGTGTTAATTGCGATTTCTTAATTTGCGATTTTCAGGAATTCGCAATTTGCGATTTTTTCATACAACCTGTTGCGATTTCTGATTCTGCTGCGATTTCTTGTTTGCGATTTTCGCAAAACTAGAAACATGCAAAATAAGGAATCGCAAATAAATTCTCAGAAAACCACTTCTCGCAAATTAAGAAATCGCAATAATTGCGATTTCATTAATTTGCGAAGCGATTTTTTTCATACATCCCATTTCCCGTTTTTTTTGTTGCTATTTTGCGATTCGCATTGTTGGCGACAAAAAAACCCTTGATACATCTGCCCCTTACTCGCCAGATGAATGGAAAGTAAAATAAATCAGAAATGCTCACTACTAGGTAGCAGTTCACCAAGTATATTCACTCTAGAAACTCAGCAGATTTTAAGTCTGAAATTCTATAATAGATTGCTGAAAGCTGCCTCTGGGTGGGGATTTTGCTAGTTTTCTGGCACATAAACTGGTTCTTAGTTAGTAGTGGGGGTTTTTAAACAGTGGTTATTTTGGGTTGCTGTACAGTGATCCATACTCCCCTTGCAATAGATGTTGGATTGGAACTAAATGTAAGAAAAATCCTACCAGAACCCTATAATTGTGAGTTTTTTCAGTGGATACAAACCTCCTGTATTGTAAGACATTCTCAATTCCTAGGTTCTTCCAGGCCACAATGAATAAGTTACATTGCAGAAACTAAAAGTCAATAGCAGATTAATTGTTCCCACAAGTGATATACATCCCTGTAATGCCTACATTCATTTAACCATGAATGCTCACATAGCCCTCACTTAAATCTGGATAGTCACAACATCTTCTAGATACTTGTCCCCTTTCAGGCAAAGTGAACTATCCGAAGCAAGCAAATACTTATTTGTTTCTGGAGGAGATCAAAGGAAACGGACTGCTCTAGTTCCAGGTGTTTTATTTGGAGCAAGAATAGATGTAAGCATCCAATGTTGGGATATACAGCCACATTCATCATTCTCCCGTTTTGCGAGCCCCTAATAGCGATTCATAAGGAATCGCTATTAAGGACTTGCAAAACGGGATTCATGTAGGAATTGCAAAAAATATTGCGATTCCTACATGTTCCTTATTTGCGGTTAGCAAATTGCTAATCGCAAATAAGGAATAACTCCCCATGCATTCCTATGGGCCCATAGGAATGAATGGGGAGTTATTCCTTATTTGCGATTAGCAATTAGCTAATCGCAAATAAGGATGCGATTTCAAGGGTGCAGGGGTGTCCAAAGGACACCCTGTAGCACCCCTGAAATGTAATCTACATTGGTGTTGCGCACACACATGTCCAAAGGACATGTGTGTGTGTAACATGCAACTTAGAAAAATGCATTTAAATGCATTTTTCTAAGTTTTTGCTATTTACCACGAGGTCTGACCTCTCGGTAAATAGCGGCCCAAAATTGCAATTTCGCAATTTTAAAATGATTCATGAATTGCATTTAAGGAATCTCAAATAGAGATTCCTTAAATGCAATTCTTCGCAAATGAGCAAATTCTTTAATAGCGAATTTTGCATTTGGGATGATGAATCCCAAATGTAAAAATTGCACTCGCAAAAGGCAAGATTCTGAGAATCTTGCCCTTTGCAAGTGCAATTTAGCTTGATGAATCAGGCTGATAGTGATTGTTCAAAATTGTAATCTTTCTTGTCAACTTAACAACTGTCTTTCTGATGAAAGGCATCCGTGGTGAACATTTTAGAACAACAGCTTGATGCCATTTGGCAAATACGTTTCACATTCTATAGGTTATGTTATATCCGAGATTTTGCAATATTTTTTTGATGACTAAGAAATTAAAAAAACATAACCAAGTTTTTAAATACGCTTTTTTAATTATTGTCATGCATTATATGAACAAAACCTAATCAATAACATGTTTCCAGGTGAGTATAAATGAATGGTCTGTCTTCTGCTTGCATTGTGACTTAAAAAAAATAATTGTCAATCATGGTCTGTTGCATTCTCAAAATCATAATCATATGCCTTTAGGGAGAGGAAAGATTGTCAATGAAAAAAAGGAATATACCAAGGCTAATTCTATGCTTTGCATCACTTACAGAAGCCTCTGGGAAAAACAGCGGTGTAGTATTGTGCTTTATTTCTCTGCATCTACATAGGCATGACATTCAGTGTATTCCTTTGAGTAGCACCATGCTGATGGAACCTGGTGATGCGCATGTTTAATGTAAAATGGTCAGTTGATCTGGCACAGCCTACTGGATGGATGAGACCTTTTTTATTTGGAATAAAACTTACTTCTTAATTAACTCTGGATCCTCCTTTTATTTAAGAATTACTAATTTTACACTGGTGACGAGCGCCCTACTCTCAATGGTCATTTGACCGGAAGCTTTTGGTAAATCAGGAGTACATAACAAGCATGGTTGGCCGCTAATCATCTCAAGCTCAATGCTCTTAAAACAGAGTTCCTCTTGATCTCACCTCCTGTGAAGATCACTACCACTCAAATCTGGCTTAAACACTTAACCGCACTCAATGTTCATCCCACCATTGTAGACTCAGCAAAATCTCTAGGCATAACACTTGACACCAACCTCAACATTCAGGAGCACATCAACAAAGCAACCAAAGGGGCGAATTACCAGATCAATACCTTAAGGAAACTCAAACCCTTCCTTCCAGCCAAAGATTTCCAAACTGCGGTACAAACTTTAGTCATCCCTCGAATAGATTACGGCAGCATCACCCTCTGCGGTCTCCCCCTAACTACCACGGCACCCATAAGAGCTTCTCTAAACGCTGCAGCGAGACTCATCACCGGATCAAGAAAACACTCACACATTTCCCCTGACCTGAGAGCCCTGAACTGGCTACCTTTTGAAGCCAGAATTCATCTGAAAATCGCCTGCATCACGCACAAGGCTGTCCACCTGAGTTCACCCGGATACCTCACCCAAAAGCTGTCGATTTCCGGAGGCTCTAGAATCACTAGAGGCACAAACAATCTCCTGCTAAAGCCCCAAAGATTCCGTAAGGAAAAAACATATAAACGCTCCTTCTCTGGAATGGCACCCAGGATCTGGAACTCACTCCCCCCTGAAATCAGGCTCATCTCCTCTACCATACTTTTTAAGAAAGAAGTAAAAGCTATCCTCATGGCGAAATACACTTGAATTATTACTGGGGATGTTATTTACAGACGCTGCATCATTCAGTTTTACTGACCTTTTTTGCATTTTTGCATGACTCGTGTTGATGACCTGCCTGAGTGTTTACGCTATCAATTATTTGTACTTGTATTTGTACTTGTATCATTATTGATGTATCTGGTGGTCTATGCTCCCACATGTACCTTCCCCACCCCAATACTATTTGCTCACACGTTGTTCTTTTCGTCTGTAAAGCGCACTGATATCTGCAAAGATCTTGTTCGCGCTATATAAAACTTTCAAAATAAATAAAATAAATAACATACATAACGCTCTGGGCACAGGAATTTTCTGACTACAATCAGTATGGTGCCCCTACACTGGTGGTCTGGGATTGCTTTAAAGCAGCCTTAAGGGGGGAGACTATTGCTTTTGTTGCCAAACATCAGAAGGACCAGGATAGTGCAAGAGAACAACTTAACACTTAATTAATAAATCTAGAATAACAACATGCCACGCAAATACACCGTGGGGAGGATGGTGAGAGCACACTGCGTAAAATACTGGTTCTAAAAACAGAGATCAATAGTGGTTTGACACAAAAAGCAGCCGAAATTTTTCAGGTAAACCAAAACAATGTTTATGAAAATGGGGAAAATGTGGTAAAACAGCTAGCCCTCCGTACACGCCAAAAACAATCTTATAGTGCTATACAGTCTATTGACTTTGAGGGGTAGAAACATACCTTACCTGTAGATATCACATGTGCTTTCCAATGTTATTATCAAAGGCTTTATCAGAATGAGGACCAAGTTGCAGTAGTAGCCATCAAAGATTTCCTAAGGGACTGGCTAGGCGATTCTGCCTCACTTAAGATGATTGATGGATCAACCAAGGAAGATCTGGACAAAGAGATCTAATTTACCGAGCTCGAATTAGCACTCTCCGAGCTCGCTAACGGCAAAGCCGCCGGCCCAGATAAAATTCCCCAGGATCTATATAAAATACTTGGAAAGCAAATACTGCCATATTTACTAGATCTGTTTCTTGGTGTACAATGGCACGGCAACCCACCTGAATCGTGGAAATTTACTAATATAGCCATATTCCCCAAAAAAGGAAAAACCCCTGAGCTGCCATCTTCATATCGGCCTATTTCTCTTATAAACTCCGAGTCGAAAATCTATGCCAAGATTCTCGCTAACCGGCTCAGCAGGATTATCGAACATCTGGTCTCCCCGTGGCAACATGGCTTTATCCCTGGAAAAGGCAACACAGATCACACCCGTAGAGCCATCTCCCTTTTTGACATCATAGGAGCATCGGGGGCCAGATGTCGATGATCCTGCTTGACGCCGAGAAGGCTTTTGACCGAGTCTCTTGGCAATTTCTATGGCAAGTTTTGGAATTAAATAACTTTGGACCGTGCTTCATTAAATCCATCAAAGCTCTATATGTTGATCCAAAGGCCAGGCTTGCCATGAAGGGCATCGAATCGGAGTTTATTAATATTCAAAGAGGCATGAGACAGGGATGTCCATGCTCCCCAATACTATTCGCCCTTTACATTAACCCACTAATCTCAAAACTCCTCATTTCCAATCTAATTCAACCCATCACAGTTGGTATATTTCATACCAAAATTCTGGCTTATGCCGATGACGTCGCGGTATTAACATCAAACCCTACTGAGGCAATCCAAGAGATAGAACAAATTACTCAGACTTTTGGTTCCTACTCAGGATATTCCCTGAATAGGGACAAGACATTGGTTCTATGCACAGATAACACCTCTTTTGAAAGTCCATATAGAGTTAATCAGGCCACTTATCTCGGTGTTTGTATCTCTTCTAAGGTGAAAGATATCAACCAACTTAATTACGACCCATTGATCATCAAGAAATTTCTAAGGAGAAATCTACCCTGGAAAATCTTCACTTCATTCATCACTTTATTTATTTTAAAGTGCCATGTGAGTTTCTCTTTTAACTTTTTCCTGTGACTGATTTATTTGGGCATTGATTGCTTTACTGTGGAATGGAAGCATTCGCCACGCATCTCACCCTCATTAATACCTCATTGGGTTGGGAGGTTTCGGCGGAGGGCTCATCCACACTTTGGACAATGTCTCAACAAGTCATTTGGGCATCTTCTTGTTTGCTGCTTTAGAAGCATTATCTCTGAGCCGCACAGACTTTGATTCTTGCCCTAATCAGTGTGAGGAGACTTTGATTCTTGCCCTGATCAGTGTGAGGAGACTTTAATTTTTTTCGTAATCAGTGTGAGGATTTCGCTGCGCAGTCTCACTTTGAAACTTCGGCGCATCATCATTTTTGCTTATGTGTTTGTGAACCGCGCAGTCTTGCTTTGTTGATTAAAGTCGGGACGCTTTAGCGCGTCATCATTTGTGATTGCTGTTATTTAAAAACAAACATCTCCCTGTGAATCTTCAGACGTGAACATTCCTGAAGCGTTGGCAGCGCGTGTCCCTGCGCGCACCTCTTCAGCCATTACTCTGTGCCTTTTCGTCTGATATGGAACTCTACAAGCCCAGATCTCATTAACATCACAGCCCCACATTTCTCATGTTACGTTTACAATGTGGTGCCCATTTTAGGAAAGTCGGAAGTCAGTGTTAAGATTTCAGGTTTTTTATTCACTGTTATTGTCTTTACCAAAGCTATTTTTGCCCTGCAATTTTCGAGTTATCTTAATAATCAGTTGCTACAGTAAGAATGCTTTGAATTATAATGTGCTATTTATTTCTTGATTTTTCCCTATAATAAAACTTTACTTGTCACATTGGTTCTGCTTAAAATTATATATTTGCATGTAGGTGTGCCAGCATTTTGAATGTCAGCTCCTCATTTAAACATACATATTTGACAGCTGTCTCTCCTTAGGGTTTTCAATCCAAAATCCATTCCAAAGTTTTTAGAAACTCCTTCAATACAATTTATACTAATGAGTTCTAGTTTTCCATTTACACATATTCATTTCCTTTCTACATTATACGCTATTGGCAATTAATTATGAGTGTGATGTTTTACTTATGTTTGTTGACATAATTGATTGTTCCTCTGCCTGCATTTTATTGCTTTGCAGTGTACATCCTATTGTGTATACATGGGCAGCATTTTGCTGGTGTTTGGCTTTTACTTATTAGTTTCACTAACAAAAATTTAACCATGCAAAGTGTTACAACTCTACAGTTTTTTGACATCTCCTGGTGATCCTCCTATTAAATGGCAGAAGTGGAAGAACGTATGTGAAAGATATGCAAAAGTATGTGGAACCAATATCAGTGCAGATAGAAAAACTGCTCTTCTTTTGCATTGTCTTGGTTCAGAAGGACAAGAAGTGTTTGATCACTTGCCGGAAACAGATGATGTCAATTTAAACTAATTTGAAATTTGCAAGTTAAAACTTGATAGACATTACTTACCTAAAGTAAGCACAATTCTAGATTGCTATCATTTTGGTGGTAGGACTCAAAATGAGGGTGAGTCTGTAGAGAATTATGCTTTGAGAAAGTTGGGATCGTCATGTTAGTTTGGGGCATTATTGGAGCAAAGAATAAGGGATAAATTCATTTTAGGTTGTAATGTAGAGAAAGTCAGGGATGATTTATGGAAAAAAGGATGATCCCTCTTTGGATGAAGTTCTCATAACTGTAAAACAAATTGAACATTCTCAGAAATGTGCGGTACTTATTACCAAACACGAGGCTAAGGCAAATGTTGTTCACCTGGTAAAAAGCTCTTCCAAATAGTATTTGAAGAAAACTGAGTTATGTTAAGCCTGAAACGAAAAACACTTTCTATCCCAAGTGCAACAGGTGTGGGAACGTAGGGCATCCTGCGAATGAGAAGAAATGTTTAGCACTAAAATCTGCATGCTCGAATTGTAGGAATGTGGGACATTTTACTGCAGTGTGTACAGATAAGAGTTACAAAGGAAAAGTTAATTTTGTTTCTCATGAGAGTAATAGTATAGTGATGTTTGTTCTGGTCAAATTTTTTCACAGATGACTGCCAATAATAAGAAAGGTACTTTGGATGAAATATCAGTTGAAGGGTGAAGGACCAAGGTACTTTTTGATTTGGGAGCGAAAATCGCCATTGTCTCCAAACAGTTCTCTGTATGCAATCTGAAAGAAAAAGTCAAGATATTAAAACCTGACATTAAACTGAATGCCTACGGCAGAGAACCTATAAAACTCCTAGGATATTTTTGGGGTCTGATAGAATACAAAGGAAGGTATATTTCTGGTAAATGTATGTTTCTCAAAAGGGTGATAGTATCCTGAGTTGGTTTCACCAGAGGGATTTAGGTGTGATATTGGATCTGATTAACGACCCCTCCCAATCTTTTTCAAGAGAAATTCCATATAAGTGAAGTCAATGTCAATTAAGCGGGTGATGACAGCTACTCTTTAATTTTAAAAAGAGATTTTCCCAGTGTTTTTAGGAGCGAGCTAGGATGTTGTCGTGATTATGTGCACAGAATACACCTGGTTTGTGGAGCAATACCTGTGGCTGGTAAAGTGCGTGGTGTGCCTCTTGCTGTGAGAGTTTAACTGAAGTTGGAGTTAGAGAAACTCAAGGCTGAGGGTATCATTGAAGACATAGAAGGAACTCAGTGGTTGGTACCATTGGTAGCCGCCAGGAAGGCTAATTGGAGTTTACGCTTATGTATTGACTTAAGGGACCTAAATAAACAAGTCATAGTAGATAAATATCCCCTTCCTAAAATGTCTGACATGCTTATGCTGTTACAGGGGGGTAAGGTTTTTTCTACTGTAGACCTCAAATCTGCGTATCACCAGAAAATGCTTGATGAGAAATCCAAAGATCTTACCGCTTTTATAACGCCCTTCGGGATGTACAGATTCATAAGGCTACCTTTTGGACTGGTGTTGGCAGCCTCAGTATTTCAAAGAAAGAGCTTTAGAAAAAGTGTTGAAAGGTCAATTGGGTGTAAAGATCTATCAAGATGATGTTCTGAATTTTAGAAAGATGAAAAGAAACTCGACATGAGGCTTAGACAGGTATCACAAAGGTTTCATCAATATAATCTCAAAGTTAGATTAGATACGTGTAAGTTTAGTAAAACCTCAATCGATTATTTAGGTCACACCATATCTGGTGAAGGCGCGGAACCTAAAAGCGACTTGGTTGATGCCATACAAAAAATGAGCGTTTCCTACTAATAAGGAGGAACTTATGAAGTTTCTCTGTATGGCAGAATATTACAGCAAATTTGTAAGGGGCTTTGCTGAAGGGTGTGTCATCATGAGAACGTTACTGAGTAAAGATGTTGAGTTTATGTGGTCTGTGAAACTGAGTTTAAAGAAATTAAGTAAATGCTGAAAAGAACCCCTAAATTGAGGAGTTTTGATCCTTCCAAGAAATCACTTCTTATCACTGACACCAGCATGAAGGGTTTAGGTGCAGTTTTACAGCAAGAAGATGGAGATTCTGAAAATTTCATTCTGTTTCTCTCACACAGTCTCCGAGGAGCAGAATTATGTTACTCGGTTATAGGAAGGGAGGCTCTGGCAGTCCATTAGGCTGTAAAGAAACTTAAAAATCTCTTGTGGGGAACGAAGTTTGAGATACGCACTGATCATAAGCCTTTGTGTGAGGTCTTTAAGAAAAAGGGCATTGATGCTATTTCAGGCAGAATCTCCAAGTGTGTGGTTGCTCTACGGGGGTATGATTTTGAAGTAAAATATTTACCTGGAGCCAAGAATAAGATAGCAGATACTCTTTCAAGATTAGTGCGATGTAATGAAGATAAATAAGTCCTGGAGAAGATGAGCAAGATGAATGGGTATGCAATATTGAGTGTGACAGTGTCAAGGAAAGCAGGTGACGTGAAGAGTATGTCTCAGACAAAGAATTACAAGAACTTTCACTGTTATTCAAAGAAGGTTGAAACACCAAAATTAAGGGTAATTGTGAGAAGTATTGGAATTTTAGGAATGAGTTCTCAGAGAGTAAGGGACATTTATTTAGAGGAACTAGACTTATCCCACCTGTCTTACTTCGGAAAGAGTTGTTGAATTTGTCTCATACAGGACATCAAGGAATGTCAAAAACTAAGGAATGGCTTAGATTGAACTACTGGTGGCCTGGAATGGATTTGCAAGTTGAACGTTTAGTAAGAGAATGTGTTCCATATGCCTTGAGTGAGAAGTGTTTAAAACCCAGAGTACAACCCATTGTGGTTAGGAATTGTCCAAAAGGATCATGGGAAGAAGGAGCACTTGATATATTGGGCCCCATACAAGGAAATGGATGATATGTTTATATATTAGTTCTCACTGACATGTATTCTAGGTGGCCTGAAATTAAGGTCACTAGGGGCATTGAGACTTAACATGTCATCTCATTTTTGAAAGAGGTGTTTGGGGATAATGGAGTTCAGTTAGTCTCCAATGAGATGGAAGAATTTTTGGAATGTTGCTCCATCAAACATAAATATTTATTTATTTATTTATTTATTTCTAAACTTATAGAGCGCAAACAAATACCACGAATGGTGTCTCGGCGCTACGCAGACAAAGAGGCACCTCCTGTGCATTATTGAGTGAATAGCCAGGTCTTCACTTGCTTTCTAAAAATCATCAGTGAAGAGCTGCTTTTTATATGGTGGGGCAAGGTGTTCCATAGTTCAATAGTGTTTCTTATATCATTCAGAGACAAATGGTATGGTAGAACGCTTCAACCGAGCTTTGAAGGAAACTATTTCCATGGCCAAATAAAATAATCTAGATTGGAAAGAAGAGATAAACAAGAAGGTGGAAGTTTATAGGGTTTCCCCACATGCCATCATAGGAAGGACTCCTTTTGAGTTGTTTAAGGGAAGGTACCCTAACACTTTTATTGCACCTAATTGAGTCAACAAAGCAGAATCAAAAAAGGATCACTTGTATCTGATGGTAAGTGGAGGATCAAAGAAGCTGAAAGAATGTATGCCAATAAGTTAAATTTTGATTCTCGAAAGTCCGTGAAAGTTACTCCTGTGCAAGTTGGTGATTGGGTTATGATTAGAGCTCGTTTTTAGGAGAAAGGCATCTATTTGTTTCAGAAACTGCATAAAGTAATTAAAGGGTTGATCAATGCTTTTAAAACTGAAGATTCACATATTTGGAATCTTGATAGAGTTGTTGTTGTTAAGAAGGATGTGTTAGAACATACTGAGTGTATTAATCGACTTTCAAACTCAACCTCACTTTGTCCTACAATATTTTCTCCATGCAGAGAAGAGGAAAATGTGAGTCTCACTGGTTCGGCTCCGCAGAGAGAAATAAGAATTGTAAGACAGTTGTCAAGCTTCAAAAACTATGTCGTGGAGCAGAATAGGAGGTGAGAACACTTCATGATTAATCCACTTTGGTGTACTATTTATTCTTATTTTTTACCTTAATCTCCGCAAGTTCATTAATTATTTGCTTGCATTATTTTTCATGTTTTCTTTTCCTTTACTTATTCGTATCTTGTGTTTATAAATAGGGAAGGTGTGTAGTATTGTGCTTTATTTCTCTGCACCTTCATAGGCATGACATTCAGTGTATTCTTTTGAATCGCACCATGGTGTTGGAAAATGGTGATGCGAGTGTTGAATGTAAAATGGTCCGTTGATCCGACACAGCCTACTGGATGGATGAGACCTTTTTTATTTGGAATAAAACGTACTTCTTCATCAACTCTGGATCCTCCTTTTATTAAAGAATTACTAATTTTACAAGTGGTATTCCTACATCCTCATGAATCAATGTGGCCAGATAGCAGTACCAGTTGCTTTGAATATCTCCGAACTGTAAAGAAACATGATGAATTGGCCGTCAGCCTATTCTTGGCAGAAGTAAACTAAACTGTAGCAGCACCACCGGTACTTATGTTTTTTAATAGAAGATATTAAACCTTTGAAATGTGGGACTGGATCAGCCTGCAATAGCGCTGTTATTATAAGCTAATTTTAATTAACTTCCAGCACAGGAGAGGATAGAATCACTGTGACTCATTTCTGGCTGAAATAAATACTAACACATTAAGCTAACATTGATTCAAAATGAAAGAAAATGGAAATATATTTTTTTAATTAAAATTGTGAATTTTGGGCAAATGTACATATAGACAGATAAAACACTTTCATTTCTGCCGTCTGCATTAAAATATGACATTAAAGATATGTCTGACATTTGTGGTATGGTGTCACACTGTTGCGGGTGATGTCTACTTCACATAGGCTTATTTTTGAATGTGAGCATAAAAACATGCTTTCAAAACCAAATATTAGTCATTTACCCATGTGTAAAGGGCAACGTGTACTTCTACAGTTCATGTACAGTATGACAGTAATCCACGTCAGTGAAGAGTTTAAGCCTAGTAACCTGAATTGAAAGAGGGCCCACATTAATATGGTTGCATGGAGGGTAATGGAAAATGCCATTTGGTACTAATCATTTAATGACTGCAGTTTATTCAGTGGACCAGAAAATCAAACCCTTGGTGTCCAGTGACTGAGGATACAAAAGGGCACGATGCTTGTGAAAGCCATAAAATTTAATTAAAGTTGGCAAAAATGTAAATTGTACATAACTGTACTTTTCAGTCTTTGATATCAGTTTTACAAAATCTCAGGCTCCCAAAAAGACTACTTATCTATACTTATCTATACAGATAAAACTACTTCCGATTAGACTACTTATTCACACAAACAAACTGCTGCCTGTGCGAATCAGTGAGCAACCTGTGTCCTTAACAGTCTATATTCCCTAAAGCTTTAAAACTATTTCAGTGCATACATTTAATTGTTACATTGTCAACCTAAGAGTATAAACATGAAGTCTTAGCAATCAAATATAGATTAAATTGCTCTTAAAGACTTTTGAGAAACTAAAGGTCCACTTCAGAAATGTAAATTTAGAAGTGAAAATGTCCTCTTCCAATTCATCCATTCCTATGCCTACACTTGAGCGTAAGTCTACACCTATTTGCAATTCAGCAACTCTGAGTGGAGATTTACGTCAAGTAATGGAAGTTCATGTCAATGTCCCCATCTTTCCATAGAACAAGCAGTGGACATGGCAACGTCCTTCGCCTGAGCCCAACCAAAACTGTTATCATACGAGTCTGAGAAAAATACATGCTACAGCACAGAACGCGGGCGTATCGAGAAGAAAACCAAGCCCTTTGTGGAGCCCTCAAAAGATCGTGGGGCATATTATCAAGACTCGGTGATAAAATTATCGCCGCTTTATCAGCAGGAAACTGCAGATAAAGTGGCGATAATTGGCTTGATAATATGCTCTATGGAATTCCAATCGAAGCTCATGTTAGATATGAAGGACATTTAACATGAGCTTCGATTGGAATTCCATAGAGCATATTATCAAGCCCATTATCGCCACATTATCGGCAGTTTCCTGCCGATAAAGCGGCGATAGTTTTATCGCTGAGTCTTGATAATATGCCCCCAAGTTTCCAAATGTGACACCACCCCATTCAAATGCCTGCAATGCTATGAATGCGGGGAGTGGGGCCACATAGCTAGGTTCTGTCCACAAAAGAAGAACTATTACAAACAAATGGATGTTAGCTGTGTTCCAAGAATCATCCTGTATACAGAGGAATGGGGTTCCTATTTTTTTGTAAGTCTTACGCTAAACGGAAATAACCTCAAGGCTCTTTTGGACTCTGGTTGTAGGCAGTCTGTTGTGTGAAGCATTTTAGTGAAAGAGTCGTAACTCTGTCCAGACTAACAAATACCTATTCATTGTGTGCATGGGGATGTTGGCCAAAGTCCCTGTTACACTGCCCAATGGACTTACTGTACAGGCTAGGGTGGGTGTAATGGAGACCCTTCCAGAACAATTGCTTTTGGGAACAGACAATTCTGTCTTTAATATCTTGCTCAAAACCTCTTTGAAGAAGGTTCCAACCTGCCCTTCCATTCTTCTCACACAAGCCTCATGTCTGTCATATTTGTCCTTTCGATATACACAAAACCAAGATCCCACTCTCCAAAATGCCTGGCAACAAGGCACAGACACCCACGCCACCACCTTCTTACCCTCTTTTTCTGATTAGGAATGGTTTATTATATTGAGTAGGAAAGCCTGAAGAGTCTCCACAACTGGTATTCCCTCAGAGATTTTGTGAGTAAATTATGTTTTTTGCTCATTCACATCCCTTAGCCGGTCATAGTTGTACCGCAAAAAGAACCCAGATGAAATTAAGATATTTGTATTGGCCTAGTATATATGGCAATATAAACCGATACTGTAGGGAGTGCGAAATATGTCAAAATAGAACCCATACACACCACGACCCATTCCATTACAACCACTGCCTATCATTGAGAAACCATTTGAGAGATTCGGCAAGGATCTGGTGGGACCCCTTCCTAAATAAAAAATAGGATATCTGTATATACTGGTCATAATCGATTATGCGACCAGATACCAGTAGCGTTTCCCTTACGAACACCAAATACTAAGACCATCAGTGAAAAGTTGTTGGAATTATTTTCCAGTGGTTCATTTCCTAAAGAAATATTAACAGACCAAGGGACTCCCTTTGTATCTCACCTTATGAGACAGGTCTGTAAAACACTAAATATCTTGCAAATAATAACGTCTGTGTATCACCCTCAAACAGACGGTTTATGTGAATGGTATAATGCTACCTTGAAGCTTACACTTGAAAAAATGTTGTCTACCGAAGGAAATGAGTAGGGCATGCTGTTGCCCCTCACTCTCTTTGTCATCTGCAGTCAGGCTCAGAACAGTCTGGGCTGCTCCCCGTTTGACCTTCTTTATGGAAGACAGCCCAGAACACTACTGGAGATGATGAAGGAGCCATGGGAGCAAGAGACGCAGGAAGACACCCAGAATCTTCTCGAATATATTCAGGCATTAAGATCACGTCTTCAAAAATTGTGCTTCTGCAAGCTTAGAACAAGCTCAAAGAAACCAACAAAGTTACTATAACAAATGGAAGAAGTGGAGGCAGATTAACATTGATGATGGGGCCCTTGTGCTCCTACCGTCTTCTATACCCCATAAACAAGCAGAATAGAATGGACCCTATGAGGTTGTTGACAAAATAGGTCTTACTACCTACCGGTTGTGATTGTCATCAAAAAGGACCCAAATATATCATATAAACCTTCTAAATAAATGGTTGGGGCCCCTTCCCAAAACTGTCCAAGTGGCCTTCACAGAGACAACTTCCCCCGACTCTTCCGTGAACCAAATAAACATAAATGAGAATTTGACCCAAAAACCAAAATTGTCCCTCCTCAACCTCCTAGACACCTTCTCTTCCATCTTCTCAGATTTTCCTAGTAGAACAACACTAGTCGAGCATGCCATCACCACCCCTCCAGAGACGATGTTACCACAGAGATATAAACATGTTAAAGTTAGGAGTCATAAAACCATCCCATAGCAATTGGTCCTCCCCTATCGTCATAGTCCCGAAACCAGATGGTTCAATCTGTTTCTACATAGACTTCAGAGCGGTCAATACCATCTCAAAATGTGACTCCTATTCTTACCCAGAGTTGACGAGTTGATTGAGAAATTAGACGAAGCTCAATGCAGGTTCCGTTGAGACAGGAAGACCATCTATCACCTACCCTGGTCTTCCTGTCTCAACGGAACAACAGCAACAGAGTAACTTCAGGGTAGGTGATAGATGGGAATATTTTTTGTTTATGGCTATGGCAGTATTAAGACTCACTATTGCATCGGCATGGTTGGACCCTAAAGCACCATCATATCACCAATGGCTGGCTAAATTACTTTCAATTTATAATTTGGAGATAGAATTTATGCAAGAAAGGGGAAAAAGGGTAGGAAAACTGGTAGGCAGATCTGGGGACCTATTATCCGGTGGAAGGAAGAGAGTTTGGATTGAAACATGTGATTTAAGTATTTATTGGTTTAGGAGGATTCGGATAGAAAATGTTAATACTGTTTGATATGTATCGAGATTACAAAATATTGTATTTCTTCTCTTTTCTTCTTTTTCTTTTCTGTCAACATGTTTAGATATTTGTAAGGTAAATGCTACTGTCGTGCCCTGTATGTATGTAAAAATATGGGAAAAATCTGTCAATAAAAAAATAAAAAAAAAAAAAAAAAAAAGAGACAGGAAGACCAAGAGAAAACAGCCTTGAGTACCCCAATGATTTATATGGTACTATAGGTAACATGGGGCCCCTGCAACTTTTCAACGTCTCATGAATAAGGTACTCTATCAACACCAAGCCTATTCATCAGCATACATTGATGACATCATCAAATTCAGTCCTAATTGGGAATAACATTTTCCACTGTGGAGAGGTGTTTCAAGCGCTCACAATGGCAGGTCTACATATCAACTCTAAAAAGTCCAAGGTAGGCTTCACTAAAGTGAAATACTTGGGTTACCTCTTAGAGGATGGGGTCATTGCACCCCAACAGGAGAAGATCAAAGCAGTCCTGGACATACCCTTCCCCTCTACCAAGAGGGGTATTAGATCTTTCCTGGTTTAATAGCTTATTACCGTCAGTTTATACCTAATTATTCAGAGATAGCAGCAGCCTTGATGGATCTACTAAAGAAAGAGTTAAAGAACAAGGGCCTGGTTCATCCCCCCAAACCGCTAAAAATGCTTTCTATGCTTTCAGAGAGGCCATGACCAGAAGTCCTATCCCCGTTTCACCTAACTTTAGGAAGACATTTATAGTTATACTGCAGACTGATGCTTCTGAAACAGGCTTGGGGGCCGTCCTTTCTCAGCGTACAGAGGACAATATGGAACACTATGTGCTTTTAATTAGTCACAAGCTATTCCCAAAGGAAAATAAATACTCCACAATTAAAAAGGAATGTCTGGCCATCAAATGGGCAGTAGGTAAGTTGCATTATTATTTCGAGGTATCCCACTTTACTCTGTATACCGACAATGCTTCCCTGTTGTGGATGAGTCGCAATAAAGGCAACAATCCATGTGTTTGGCTTTGGTTCTTATGTCTACAGCCCTATTCCTCTGACATACAGCATCATATGGGAACTGATAATGGAAATGCTGACTTCCTTTCACGTAATCCTTGTTTCCCCGAACAGGAAAAAACTGGGCTTGGGGTGTGTCAGGAAGTCCCTGTCATGGATGAGGGAATACAAGAGACAGAAGACAAGGACTCTATTCCATCTCACATCTCTCCCCTGCTTTACTTGCAGTTCAGGTGGAGTGCAGTAGCTGATGTTCCTTCAATCGATATAGGAGACAGGAAAAACAGATGCAGGCCCTTTAAGAACACATCTGAAACGGCCCACTTGGAAAGTAACGCGGGCTATAGGGAAGTGCAACAAGAGGAGGAGAAGAGTCGAGGAGCAGCGCACGAGGAGAGACGAGAAACGCTGGAGAGCGGGAAGTAAGGAGGAGAGCGATCTTTGTGAAGAGGGATTTTCCCATGTCCAGGGAAGAAGACGGCGAGAGGGAGATAAGAAAGGGCGTTCTATGAGGCGGAGCATATGAAGGTGCCCAGACGTCCCCGAACAGAGCGGAAGAGTCCTGCCACAGTCCTGGATGGTCGTGGCTCTCCCAGGTGCTTTGGCATCTGTGAGGATATCTACGTGGATAGGCAGAAGGCGGTCGAGAGGGAAAAGGGGTATTAGGGGAAAAGACACAAGCCTGAAGGAAAAAGTGTAAGCCTTTTGAATGCCTCTTTGACTTTGCCTATTTTTTTTCTTTGGTCCAATACACCCACTTCGCCCATCACTTTTGGCTGGCTTGTTTTTCTTTTCCTGGTTTGGTGGTCCCACACTCCCCTCCCCGATTACTTACTAGTAAACAAAACACAAAAGCAATTACCTGAGCCTTTCTTCTCTCTGAGAGAGATCATTGCCCTGGAAGACTCCGCCTAAGAGACAAGAAAAAAATGATTAAAATACTGTTTGGCAAATAAATACCCTAAATAAAGAGAAAAATTCACACATTCTAAGCTGTATAAGTAACTTCGAGTCCCTGGATACTATGGTTTATTACACTTTAACAATTTACATATTTGTAATTTTTTATGCATGTACCTTTTACACTTACATTTTCATATTTTTTTTAGTGGTGTCTGCAATGTAAACAATTAGATAGCCATATACTACTAATGTATTTCTTTTATTTTGAATAATCCGTTAACATTTGTACAAACTGATGTATATGCATGTGTGGAATGTCTTCATTTATACAACCCTTTTTGTTTTGTTTATTTGTATTTATTTGAAGTTGTGAGCTATATGCTTAGTGTTATTCACTGTCTCTGCTGATTTAAATGTGACAAAATGCCCTTGCCTCAATTGTGTGTAGCTATGAGTAGTGTGTGACTTACTTTAAGTCTTAACTGCAGTAGATTTGTGCTTTTTCAGGCTGTAGTGTTCCTGAAGTAGATGTGGGTGTAAGTTTGGTCAATTTCAACTTTCTAAAGACCTGATTTAGTGGGTGACAGACCGTGTACTCCATCACAAATGTGACAGATTACTCTGTTCCCCAAACCCTTGATATGCCGACTCACAACTAAGGGCCCCAAAGTCTGACAGCCATACCCTCGGGAAACGGGACCGCCCACTGAGGGTGCGGCAGTCCCGCATTCCCGATTAGTATGCGCCCGCCACACTGGCAGGCGCATGGAGCATCTGCATCATTGTGGCAGGCGGTGCAGAGAGCACCACCCACCACAATGCCACAGAGGCAGGTTGTGTGTTTCAATGCACAACGGGACAGGCACCGTGCATTGCCTACCATTTTGTTCATTGAAATGCAGGGGGGGTACCATAGGTACCCCCCATGTGCACCCCCAACTCCCCGGAGTCCCTGGGGGCCTGCAATGGGCCCCCGCAAGGAGACTCCGCATGCCGTGCCGCCACGAAAAGGCATCCATATTGAACCCTTTTCAGCCCGGTCGACTTGAAAAGCAACAGATGGTCTTTCCGTCCACCGCGGACCCCCCAGCCAATGTAATATGGCAGGGGGTCTTTGCTGTAAGGATGGCGGGGGCTCGCCCCCGCTGGGCCGGCAGGGACTACCACTGGCCCGGCGGGGGCGATCCACCCGCCATCCTGGAAAATTAAGCTGACAGTCTAACAGAATAGGGGTTGTAGAACTAAAGCCATCAAACACACCATCCTATTTTATCCGCTCACTACATACTTTTGCTTTCTGAAATTACACTATGCTCTTTTTGAAAAAACTAAAGGACATAATGTCATTAAACTCAATTAAACTACATTTTATACGTTAAGGTGGGAAGTCCTTTGTAATAGTGCTATATAAACTGTTAGTGTAACTATCAGTATATAAACAACTATATAATCAGAAGAATCTTTAATAAAGAACTCAATATTGGATCATAATTGCAGATATAACAAACATATATCATGAGAAATAGGATTTAGCAAGACACACTTCGTGTACTGCTAGGTAAAGGTTTAAATAGTTAGGAAGAACACCCCATTGTTACCTTAAAAAAATACACATGTATATTTCATGTACATATTGCGAAAAACCAAATGTATTCATAATTTTGATCTGCTTACTTGTAATAAATAAAAATGACAAAGAAGAATTAGCATGCACTATTGTGTCCTTTTTATAGACATATTACATGAGAAATCTGAACTGCTGACAAACAATGACTACGCAACTTGGAAGTAAACTAAATCAGTACTGGAGTACATTTATATCAGTTTGACAAGAACTTGGTTTTCCTGTTCCAGTTTCCATCAGACTTTGTCTGTGACCTGAAAAGCAAAAGAATAAGGGGTGCTGTGGAATCAAGATGTGGGTCAAAGACTGACGAAAAATATGAGTACCTGTTCAGGAACACAACATCCTACATTTTGTCAAGTTAATTAACCTGGAATTGATTCACAATGTGTGACAAGTGTTAGTACTTATAATTCTTGGGTCACATTCGACTTCATCAATAGCAAACCTCATGCCTCTTTACCATAAAATAGAGAGTACATTTGTCATTAGAATTGTTAGTATAGAAATCTACACACAGTTTCAAATCATGACACAACAGTGTTGTCAGCATAATTGTTTGTTAAAAATGAATTATATGGTGTATTCAAATTCCTAATAAAGGTAATAAATAGCGCATACAACTCACAAGTAGTGTGCCTGAAAGAGGAACTAAGCCAACTTCATCTGTATCACCCACACCTTACTGCAGAATTCTGCTATTTTCATCCTTCAAATCTCGTCAACATACTCAAATACCTGAAAGTCACCTTATATGAATATGATCTCTTACTATCATCCTTCATTAAAGCTCGCTCTGGGGACACTCTCTCACCCTTACTCACATTTGGAAATGCCTTACTCACTAAAGGCATCTTTCAAAAAGCTCTCAAGACAAGCCAGATCCTCCCACTCTTAAAGAAATCAACATTTGACTCCTATAACCCTGCGGTGTAACAAAACTTGAGAGGAGCGCCATGTAAAGTACATGGGCGGCCCACTTCAGGACTCACTTAGGAGCTCCCAGGCCACAGTTCTGTGCTGAGAGTGCCCCATGGATCTTGGTCCACCTGCACTACGGGGGCTGTGGGGGCCTTTGTTACGCCACTGCTATAACCTTGTTAAGTACCAACCCATTATTCACATACCTTTCAGTGTAGGATCCTTAAAAGCAGTCTATTTTCAACACCAATGTCGCATTACTACCTGTTTGGTGTTAGGTAAGGCTGCAGATACCCTCCTGCATGATGCATGATACCCTCCTGAACACAGATGAAGATGACCCTGCTTCTTGAAATTGTTGGACCTCTAAGCTGCCTTTGATACATTCAACCATCCCTCTCTCATGAGCGCAAGTCATTCTTGAATGGCATTCACTGGCAACGTCCTTCACTGGTTCTTTTCCTACTTTTCACTAGTTTATTTACATGGGCAACTCCAAGTGCCAAATGATCCCTGACAACTTGATATTCCACATTGTCCCCTGCCCATACTGTTTCATACCTCTCAGAACCAAAAGAGACTAGATGTGGAGTTCCCCAGGGATCCTCCCTCAGCCCCACCCTCTTCAACATCTACATGGCAGCTCTTGCACCCATCATCAGAAACCATAGTCTTAACATTGTCTCCTACACCAATGATCCCAGCTCATCCTCTCCCTCACCAATAAACCCAACATCACCAGGCACAACTTCCAAGAAGTGATAAAAGCCATCACCACCTGGATGAAGAAAAGCTACCTGAAACTCAACTCTGAGAAAACAGAAGTCCTCATCCTTGGCTCCATTCCCTGCTCGTCTTCCTTTCCTCACACTCTCCCCTATTGCAGGGCTCAACAGACCGTTCCAGGGGAAAGGTCCGTTCCAGGTTTTGCGTGAGACCCAGGAGAGCGGGAGCGGGAAGCAGGCGAAGCAGCAGAGCAGCGGCGGCGGCAGCGGCTCGGATCCGAGACCCGGGATCACTTGTTGGAAATAGCCGGGAAATAGCCAGGAAAACTGCCTGTGTCCTGCTCACCCAAGCCCTGCTGTAAGTGCCCAGGCTGTGCTGGAAGCGGCCGGAGGCACCAGACTACAGAGCGGAGACCGCGACTTCCACCTCTAGGGGCGGGTGAGTCACCGTAAGCGCGTTAGCAATGGCAGTGGCCGCCGTTTAAAAACAGCGGGGGCCGCGAGAGGCTGACTTCAGTACGCTTCAGAGGGAGCAAGTTTTCCAAAGCGTCAGGAGCCACAAATTTTTATTAAAAAGCGGTAAAAGCCGCGAACATTACTTACAAAGTTGCAGAAGGTCCACATATGCTGATAACTCCTTCGGTGGCACATGGAGCTTAATGTGATTGTGCAGAGTTAATAGCCAGTAGCAACAAGTGCCAGAGAGCTAGTGTGAGCGCCTGAGGGCCCTGGTAGCCAGAGAAATAGAGGCAGTTTGTTCCTGCAGCGTGCTCACGGAGTATCCATGGATTGCTTATGGACATCTGATTTCCGTGGATGTGGCAGCTGTTAGATCCTCCAGCCAGCAGAGACCAGTCAACCAGCGGTGGGTTGTACAGAAGATTCTCCCCTTCCCTCATTGAAGTAGGAGTTTATCTTGGCTTTAAAGAACACACCTGCACCACCAGGGAGGAAAATAACCCCCTTCAGCTCCCAGCAGGTGCCGTCTACAGATGGACTCTCTGTTGTCCCTGTTGTTCGCCTAGCTGAGCCCAGCAAGCGCGATGACGCAGGACGCAGGATGGAGAATCGAGAGTAGAGGACAGAGCCGTGGACAAGCTGTGGAGAAGACCGCAAGTATAACGGCAAGCACAACGATAAAACATTGCGAACAGGGATTATACAGGGCATAATTGCAACAACGCCTGAGTAAAAGTATTATCACTGGAGTAAGATGGCCCCGAAAAGAAGGCAAAAATCAGATAAAGAAGTTCCCGAAGAAAGCCCAGAGAGGAGTGAGTCAATAGAGGGATCTAGGACCTTGAAAGAGAGTCAAGAAAGTCAGGTTTCCGTCACGAACATTAGAATGGGACAACGTAAGAAGAGGAAAGTAATAAAAAGGGCAGCTAAACAAGTCGCGCATGCCAAGAGGGGCCACACCTCAACATCCAATCAGAAAGATAGTGCGACAGCATCTAGATCTATAAAGGACTTTGTAGGGAAACACTACAAAACTACAGAGACGCCAATAATAAACCTGGAAAATGAGGAGGAGTACCGCGTCGTGAACGGAGAAAACACGGGGGCTGAGGAGGAGAGCCTAATAGGGAAGGATATGGGAGGACCAAGAGAAGAAGGGATTGAAGAAGAAATGGGGGACCCCATATTGATAAACCTTACCCTTCTAAGCCAAAATCTACAAATAGCAGCACCTCGTCTTTCATCATCCCCGAAAATGTTCTCACAACAAAATTCAGAAAATGAAGGGAATACAGGGAATGAAAGTCAGAGCCCAAGCCCTGAATGGGGGGCAGCACCCAACCACGTTTTTCAGCATCTAATCGACCTAGAAAATATAGCCCAGCAGGACGCTTTAAGAACTGGAAATCAAGTTACTACAGAAAGAAACAATCCACAGGATTCGGATCTCTCCGCATCACCTACATCCAACATGATGGACTTACTATTGATGTTACAAAAAACATTGCAAGGAATTTTAGAAGTAACATTATTGAACAATGGAGTTTTAAAATCACAAAAACTGTACTTAAAAAAGATTGAAGAGGTGTTGGGGGGGATCAAGAGCCAAATGCCAAATATGATAAGACCATCAGTTACCCCCCAGCCCACAGAACCAAGTATAGTGAGTGAACCTGTTGAGGCAGAAGAAAATGTATATATTTCCAAATATCCGATGCTAATAAAAAGGCGCCGCAAATATGTGAGGATACCTGTAAAAAATAGGGCAAGTAAGAAGCGGGCCCCCAGTACAACAAGAAAGAGAAAAGGGAAGAAACCAGAGAATGAGGTACAACTGTGCCAAAATGCCTCTGCCCTGACCTATGTACCAATTGGTTCCCCGCAATCAGTGATTAAAACAACAACAACAAATACCTCAAAGGTAACAAGGAATAGCCAGAGTAGTAAGGGTCCAAGTAAGAAACCCCCAAAAATCCATTTTGCCAATGAGAGAGTACATGCACCCTCAGAAGAACAACCCCACTTCAACCAAAGATTAGACAACTCACAACTGCAAGATCTAGTAGAAGTGGGAAGCAACATGAGACCCCCTAGGAGACCAAAGAATAGTCAGATAAAGCCCGAAATAGAGATATTACAAGAAGTGGAGAACAATAAATGGGTATATCTGGAATCGGTACAAGCAGGTCAAAGGGGAATGAATTTGAGAAAAATGAATCCACTAAACAGGGAACAGATATTGATTTCCTTTGCCAAATGTAGTAGCCTGAATGGGATCGGCACAAAAGATCTGAGGCAGGTGAGCTTCATAAAGAATAAAAATGGCAAGGAAATAACAAAAGTTTTACTCCACTCAGACCTGGTAAAAATGGCAATAATAAAAGCATCTAGGGAGATAACTCAAGTAGGAATAAGGATAATACCAGAAAGAGAAGTAAACGGCACCCCAGGAAGTAGTTTCCTGAAGTGCCACGCAGGTCTAGGGAGGAGACAAGTGAAGTTATCAAGAGATAACGAAGAAGATGTCAGCAGCCTGAATATAGTGGTAAATAATACAAGAAAGGATGATTCATGGGATAACTGGAGTCAAAGCAGTTATATAGGAGAATCCTCTGAGAGATACACCGAGGGAAGGATTGAAGACGGTGGTCTAAGCGAGGTAGAATAGGATGGGGGGGTGTCACAGAGTCTAAGTCTCTTGACATGGAACGTAAATGGTTTTGGCAATGAGACAAAACAAGAACATATAAAGGAAGTAGTAAATAAAATGGAAATTGCGTGCCTACAAGAGACTTGGATATGCGACGAAACCCCACCCATCGAGGGCTACCTACAATTAAACCGACTAGCAAGGAGAAAGAGATTTGGTCGACCATCTGGGGGGATAATGACCCTTGCTTCAACAAAAGTAATAAGAGATGTAATACCTATAAAAACAAAATGTAAATGGCTATTGGCTTGTAGACTAGAACTATTGACATCGGGAAAGAAACATAAAATGCTGATTGTTGTAAATGTTTATATGCAGTGGGACAATGTTGCAGAGTATGCTATCGAGATGGAAAATTTCAAAAAGGATATTGACTGTTTATTAAATAAATATGTATCAGATGTAGTGATAATCATGGGGGATTTCAATTATAAGTTTTCCCCTAAGAAGGTTGATATCTGGAACAGAGATTTATTGGGTGTTTATAGAATAAACTACGCCAATTTCCTAGTATGCGACCCCTCGAAACAGGACATGGAGTTAGTAAAATTTCTGGGAGAAAGGGGTCTTCTCTGCCTAAATGGCAGAACCAAAACAGATTGCCCGGCAGGGAAGACCTTTCAAATAGGCTCACAAAAATGTCCGATTGACTACATGTTCATGTTAGCCTGGAACTTTCACCTAGTACAGGAATTTAAGATATATCAAAGTGAAATTAGTGACCACACTCCACTGCATCTAACATTACTAGGGGGGAGAAAGGTATATAAAGATAAAGTGATTGGATTAGAAGTTGAGTACCCCAAACGCGTAACGACAAGACTAACGGAGGAGTCTCAGGAAAAATTAAAGGCCTTTCAACAGAAAACTGAACCAGAAGACTTCGGGAGTAGGGGCTTGGATTGGTATATAGAGAAGCTAGCCCAAGTAGTTCAGTGCTTAAGAATAGAATTAAAAAAGGATAAAAGAAAAAGTGCAAAAACCCCGGTTAGTCGAGTGAAATGGTTCTCTAGTGATTGCCAATCTAAAAAAAGGGAGATACGGGCAGTGCAAAGAAGACAAAGGAAAAAATTCACACAAGAGAGAGACGAATATTTAAATAAGTTGAAAATTGATTTTAAAAAAATGGTCTCTGATGCAAAAAGATTATACAAAGAGAAATGTTGGTTAAACTTGTTAGTATCAATTGAAGAAAAAAACCTGAGGCAATTCTGAAAAATGGTAAAAGCAGCGTCCGGTCCAACTAACGGAGAAATGAAATGTGTTGTTAGCGAGGCGGCTTGGGAAATGTACCTAAGGGAATTATATAGGGCACGAGATCCCCAAGAGTACACAGAGCCCCAACCCTGGCAGGAAATATCGGATGATTTTAAATTAGATTTCCATGAACAGCAAGTGGAAAACATAATTAGAGAACTGAAACTAACCCGTGCGGCAGGCCCCGATAATCTTCCTGCAATAATAATAAAATCAGAGATAAAGTGGTGGGCAAGATTCTTTGCCCAGATGTTTCGTGTAATACTTCTAGAAGGCATAATGCCACCGAACTGGAAAGGCGCAGTAATCAGGCCAATCCATAAAAAAGGCAGCACGGATATACCACAAAACTACAGACTGATCAACCTTCTAGATGTAGGAGAGAAGGTATTCTCAAAAATTGTGCTAAACCGACTAAATGCATGGGTCGAGGAGTTTTCAATTGTACCCACTGAACAGGGAGGGTTCAGAGAGGGGCACTCCACGATAGATCATGGTTTTGCACTATGGGCAATGGCGAGGAAGTCAACGGAACAAAACGGCAAGCTGTGCTGCTGTTTCGTTGACTTCCGAGCAGCATTTGACTCAGTAGATCGGGACTGCTTGTGGGAAACTCTTATAAAGAGAAATATCCCTAAAGGCCTTTTGACAATAATAAAAGAATTACATCGTGGTAATTGGGCTCAGGTAATCAGAGACACAGAGGGGTCATTAACACAAAAAATACCAATTGCAAACGGCCTGAGACAGGGCTGGGTTTTGGCCCCACAGCTATTCTCCATATTCCTGTCAGATCTTCCCACCTGTTTAGAGGTTGAGGCTAGTGCAAGCCCCAGAATGGACGGAAAAAAGGTGCCCTGCCTTTTATATGCAGACGACTTGGTAATAATAGACCAGACAGAGATCGGCCTCCAAAGAAAGCTGAAATCTTTTAACGAATATTGTGTTAGAAAATTTTTAATAGTAAACCTAGACAAAACGAAAATGTTATGCTTTGGTAAAAAGACAATTAAGTTTACCTGGTACTTAGGAGATCTACAATTGGAAACGGTCAACGAATATCGTTACCTGGGTATATGGTTTGATAAAACGTTAAATGGCATACTCATCTGGAAGCCCAAAAAGCAAAAGCACATACATCAATCTGTGGATTAAAAATTTTCAATCGGGAGTATGGGGATATGTCACACCGTCCATTATTAAAAACCTTCAATACAATGATACCCCACAAATCCTCTACGGCGCAGAAATCCTTTATTTGAGCGGTAAAGGAGTCTGGGTCCTAGAGGAAGGGAAATGCCTGAAAAGCCTCTTATCCCTACCCCAATCCTCAATGGTCCAAGCAATAAGAATGCAAATAGGAACTAAGTCTTGGGGGGTAGAAGTACAAGTTGCGTTAATTAGATTCTGGAAACGATTGGAAACACAAAAGGGCAAAAAATTGCTCAGTGGTGTAGGAAAGAGATCGAAACCAGTGACCTGAAATGGGCAAAGGCTTGTAGGGAAAGAATGATGCAGGCTTGTGAAGGGCTAAAGGTGGAGAGGTGCCAAAAGACCCAACAAATAGTGTGTACTAAGAGCGACCTGAAAATTAACGGGCAAGAAGTATCCAGAAAGACCGATATGGGATACCTTGCAAAGAAAAAATCTGTGGAATTTATGATGAACTCATGGTCAATGGGAAACTGGTTCCCCTACTTAGACATTCTACCAAATCGCTGGTATAGACAGGAGATATTAAGGATGCGAATTGGGATCAACCCGTGGCTATTAAATAAAGATTTTAAATCAACAATGTTAGATCATAAAGGGTGTTGCAGGTGTAATTTGGGCACCAAAGGAGATTTGTTGCATATCATTCTTGACTGCCTAACAATATTAGTAGAGCGTAAATTGTGGCTGCGGCCAATATTTTTAAAATATGCTATAAGAACAAGGGCACAGGCGGTCAACCTTCTAACAGAAATGTCCACAATTGAAATTGCCATTGCTTTAGGGAAATACATAAAAGTAATCCAGAATCCCCAAAATAGCCTGGAGTAATTTAAAGAAATTTTATAATATTTTAAAAATATTTTATAAAAACTTGTCTAAGAGAAAAAATGTTGTTTTTAATAACTGTTTTATAAGAGATGTATAAAATATGTGTAAGTCTTCTTCTAAATTCCAGTGGAATATTGTTATTTGTAATGAATGTATTACCTTTTTGTAGAACATTTTTAATCAAGCAGCTATGCCTTCACACTTGTTTAAAGATTTTGTATCTAAATAAACATAATCTTTTGACTTGACTTGACATACCTTTCAGTGTAGGATCCTTAAAAACAGTCTATTTTCAACACCAATGTCGCATTACTACCGGTTTGGTGTTAGGTAAGGCTGCAGATACCCTCCTGCATGATGCATGATACCCTCCTGAACACAGATGAAGATGACCCTGCTTCTTGAAATTGTTGGACCTCTAAGCTGCCTTTGATACATTCAACCATCCCTCTCTCATGAGCGCAAGTCATTCTTGAATGGCATTCACTGGCAACGTCCTTCACTGGTTCTTTTCCTACCTTTCACCAGTTTATTTACATGGGCAACTCCAAGTGCCAAATGATCCCTGACAACTTGATATTCCACATTGTCTCCTGTCCATACTGTTTCATACCTCTCAGAACCAAAAGAGACTAGATGTGGAGTTCCCCAGGGATCCTCCCTCAGCCCCACCCTCTTCAACATCTACATGGCAGCTCTTGCATCCATCATCAGAAACCATAGTCTTAACATTGTCTCCTACACCGACGATCCCAGCTCATCCTCTCCCTCACCAATAAACCCAACATCCCCAGGCACAACTTCTAAGTAGTGATAAAAGCCATCACCACCTGGATGAAGAAAAGCTACCTGAAACTCAACTCTGAGAAAACAGAAATCCTCATCCTTGGCTCCACCCACTCTGTGTGTGACAACACCTGAGGGCCCCCCACCCTCAGAAACCCCCCCACTCCGACAAACTATACACAAAACCTCAGCATCATACTAGACTCATCGCTCACGATGAACTGCCAGCTCAACACCATATCCTCGGCCTGCATCAACACTCTCCGCATACACTGAAAAATGTTCTGATGGATCCCATTTGAATCCAGAAAAACGGTCAATCACAAGCTGATCAGTAGTAGAGTGGACTACAGCAATGCTCTCTACGCCAGAATCAACAAGAAACTACTTTGCAAGCTCCAGACCGTTCAGAATGTCACAGCCAGACTGATCCTAGACATCTCCCATCACAACCACATCACCCACAACCTCGATGAGCTCCACTGGCTCCCCATCGAAAGAAATATAAGCTTCAAGCTCCTCACCCAAGCATACAAGGCCCTTCACAACATGGGACCGGAATACCTAAATTACTGCCTCTCCTTCCACACACCCAAGAAACACCTCCAATCATCTGACCTCTCTCTGGCCACCATCCAACTCATCTACAAGACCAGAACAGGAGGAAAGTCCTTCTCCTACCTCACAGCCAAGGCCTAAAACAACCTCCCCCTCCGGCAAATACCTACACTGCTCCAGTTCAGGAAGGACCTCATGACCTGGCTCTTTGGATGACCCCAGTACTCAATGGAGCCAGAGCCCCTCCAGTGCTTTGAGCCCCTCGCGGGTGAGTAGTTGTTAATTGCTAAATAATTTTTATAATTATTGTTTTTGTCTTTTGAAAATTATTTAGTTTATATTTGATTATTATTTGGTAATTAATTTTTAATTATTATTATTTAATTGTTTTTATCTTTAATGTCATTGTTAATTTTAAGTAAATATTTATTGGTATTGTTAATGAATTTATTGTTATTTAATAATTAAATAATTATTTATTTTTTTTAAAATATGTTAATTATTAGTAAGTTATTTTAACCCCAATGCTATCCAACGCTTTACCTACTTTTGCACCCTCTGGAGTTGAAATAGTAATTTTTACCCCTATGCTATCCAATACTTTCCCTACTCTTGCACCCTCTGGAGTTGGAATAGTAATTTTTACCCCTACGCTATCCAACACTTTCCCTACTCTTACACTCTCTGGAGTTGGAAGAGTGATTTTAACCCCTACGCTATCCAACACTTTCCCTACGGTTACACCCTTTTGAGTTGGAATAGTAATTTTTACCCCTACGCTATCCGACATTTTCCCTACTGTTGCACACTCTGGAGTTGGAATAGTAATTTTAACCCCAATGTTATCCAACACTTTCCCTACATGGCACCTTCTTTAGTTGGAATAGTAATTTTAACCCTTACGGTATCCAACACTTTCTCTACTGTTACACCCTCCGGAGTTGAAATAGTGATTTTTATCCCTACTCTATCCAACACATTTCCCTACTGTTGCACTCTCTGGAATTGGAATAGTAATTTTAACCCCTATGCTATCCAACACTTTCCCTACTGTTACACTCTCTGGAGTTGGAATAGTAATTTTTACCCCTACGCTATCCAACACATTCCCTACTTTCGCACTCTCTGGAGTGGTAATAGTAATTGTTACCCCTACGGTATCCAATATTTTATGTTTTAGTTAATGTAGTGTATAATTTATTTAAAAAAATGTTTATTTGTTATAAATAGTTTTGATATTTTAATTTATATTATTATTGTATGTGTATGTATTTATATTTTATAGAATGTTTTTAACAAATTATAAGTTATAATAAATTAGAAAATGTTTTTAAAATTGTATTTCTTCTATGCTATTTACCATTTACCTTGCTCCCTGCACCTTGACATACTCACTTTGAGCACTTCTCCCCGTGCAGCCGAATTTGACGCTGCCGCGGGTCAAAGAAAGGATTGCCGCCATTCTGGGGAAGCCCTCAGCCCAGGCCACGCCCTCTTATGCAAGGAAACGCCCCCCGCCTCCATTTAAAGCCCGCTCTCCTCAACGCGCGGCCTAGACAGATACGAACTCCTGAGGCGGAAGACGGGAGCGCCGATTGTTTTTTAAAATTGTATTTCTTCTATGCTTTTTACCATTTACCTTGCTCCCTGCATCTTGACATACTCACTTTGAGCACTTCTCCCCGCGCAGCCGATTTTGACGCTGCCGCGGGTCAAAGAAAGGATTGCCGCCATTCTGGGGAAGCCCTCAGCCCAGGCCACGCCCACTTACGCAAGGACACGCCCCCGCCTCCATTTAAAACCCGCTCTCCTCAACGCGCGGCTTAGACAGATACGAACTCCTGAGGCAGAAGCCGGGAGCGACGATTGTTTTTTAAAATTGTATTTCTTCTATGCTTTTTACCATTTACCCTGCTCCCTGCACCTTGACATACTCACTTTGAGCACTTCTCCCCGTGCAGCCGATTTTGACGCTGCCGCGGGTCAAAGAAAGGATTGCCTCCATTCTGGGGAAGCCCTCAGCCCAGGCCATGCCCACTTACGCAAGGACACGCCCCCGCCTCCATTTTAAGCCCGCTCTCCTCAACGCGCGGCTTAGACAGATACGAACTCCTGAGGCAGAAGCCAGGAGCGACGATTGTTTTTTAAAATTGTATTTCTTCTATGCTTTTTACCACTTACCTTGCTCCCTGCACCTTGACATACTCACTTTGAGCACTTCTCCCCACGCAGCCGATTTTGACGCTGCCGCGGGTCAAAGAAAGGATTGCCGCCATTCAGGGGAAGCCCTCAGCCCAGGCCACGCCCACTTACGCAAGGACACACCCCTCCTTTTCCTCCATTAAATCATGTGGCTTTCCCGGCCCGCAGCGGGCGGGCGCGCCGATGGCGTGCTAAAGGCAAGCCTGTCTGCACCCGTCCGTGCCAGGCCCGGCCCCGGGGCCCTCCATCCTGCCTGTCCCTTCTCTTACCTACCTAACCAACTTCTGGCATACCATGATGACTGGCCCATCAGCCCCTCGACACTGACCCGGATTGTTTCTCTTGAAATCGCCCGTGATGATTATTCCAATCACGCACGTTGTCATTCTAGTTTCCATAAAGAGCTACCTCGCCTGGCTTCTCCTCATTCTTATTCCACACTCACGGCCGACCTTCCTCTCATGGCCTCAGTTTCCCTTCTTAACACCCGGTCTGCGGTCAAGCATCAATTGGAACTCTTTGACCTTCTTGACACCCTCAACCCCGAGATTTTATGTCTCACTGAAACTTGGTACACGGCCGCTTCCATGCCTGATATCCTCACTTCCCTTCCTGACGCTTACTACATCCTTCGCGCCGACCGCCCGGAGGGGAAGACCGGCGGCAGAGTAGCAATGATGTTATGCTCGAACCTTCAATTTCAAATTCTCACCCACCATCCTATTATGTCAACTGATTTATTAGTGGTGCGATCCACAAATCTTGCGTCCCCTCTCAATATTGTGCTTTTCTATCGCCCCCCTCAACCCATGCCCCACTTCATCCCAGCCACACAAGATCTACTAGCCACACTGGTAGTTAACAACTCCGCCGTCCTTCTGTTGGGTGACTTTAATTTTTGGCCAGGCGATCCTCATGAGAACTCCATGTCCAAGGATTTTTCTGATACCCTTCACTGCCTTAATTTCATGCCACACATAACTGTTCCCACCCATATTCATGGGCACACCCTCGACCAGGTTTGGTCTGCCAATCTGTCAATTTTCACACCTATCATATCCCCCTGTGCCTGGTCTGATCACTCCCTGATTACATTTTCTGCCCCCTTGTGGGAGAATATCATCTCTCCTCGGCCTAAAAATATATATGCCCGCAACTGGAATAGGGTAGACTTGGTTGGCCTAGGCCATTCCTTAGCCTCCTCTGCCCCTACCTTGATAGACCTGCCCCCTAATAGGCAAGTAGAAACACTTGATAATTGGCTCTCAGAGGCCTGTAACCCAGTTGCTCCACTCAGATTAATCAGAACGCGTCGTCCTCACGACGCTAATAGGTGGTTTACTATTGCCCTGAAAAACCAGAAGCTGGCACTTCGACAGGCTGAGCGCCACTGGCGCTGCAGATACTGCCCTGACCTCAAGATATCCTATTTGATCCTCCTTCGGGCCTAGAAAAAAGCGATACTCACCGCCAAGCTAGAATATTTCTCTCAGAAAATTAATCAGGCAGCAAGCAAAAACAAATCCAAAGAGATCTTTACGGTAGTGCATGAGTTTGCTGCCTCTAATAGAGTGGTGTCCAGACCCATCCGTTCCCAATCCCTTTGTAATATTCTCAATTACTATTTCATTGAGAAAATCATTACCATAAAACAGAATATCCCTCTGTTCATCTGTCCTTCACTCCCCCCGTCCCCTTCCTTTTTTGACCAATTCCCGCTGATTTCAGAAGCAGCGTTTCATATCCTCCTGGGCAAAGTTAAGACGGGCTCTCCCGCTGATTTTTGCCCGGCACATGTCCTGAGGGAGATCTTCTCTCGCTGCCCAGTCCCCCCTATCACCCTGCTCAATACCTCTATCACTTCAGGATTTGTACCAGATGCTTTTAAATCAGCCAGGGTTATTCCCATTATAAAAAAACCTGGTGTCGACCCTACTGTTTCCTCCAACTTCCGAACTATTTCGCTCCTTCCACTCTTGAGCAAGATCTTAGAGAGCCATATCACTTCTTCGCTCTCTACCTACGTTGAAGCTCATCACCTCCTGGCTGACCACCAGGCTGGCTTCCGTCCTGTACACTCTACGGAAACTGTGGTCCTCTAAGTGGTTGATGAGCTTAGACGTAGTGCTGACATCAACTCCCCCCAGACCTTAGTTCTACTCGATCTCTCCGCGGCCTTTGACACGGTCTATCATTCAATCTTACTCGACCGTGTCAGAGGTGCCGGCCTACGGGGGTCAGCCTTGTCTTGGCTCACTTCCTTTTTAACAGGCCGTACTCAGGCTGTTCGGCTGGAAGGTTTTCTTGCACCCACCCGCCCCGTCTCCTGTGGGGTACCCCAAGGCTCTTCTCTTTCCCCTCTTTTGTTTAACCTTTACATATACCCCCTGATTGTTGCTTTACAGGACATGGAGGTCACGGCGTTCAATTACGCTGATGACCTCCAGCTCATTTTCAAACTCTCCTCTTCTCCTGATTCAGTTTCCCGGATTCACTCCACTCTTACTTTCATCCATAATTGGATGAACCTCAATCATCTTAAATTGAACCCCGATAAGACGGAGCTGGTCCTTATCGGTGGTCCCTCCAACCCTTGGTCCCCTGCTTTTTGGCCCCCCATCCTCGGTCACCCCCCGTCCCCCTCTGCCTCTGTTAGAACCCTCGGCATCAAGGTCAGCCAGGACCTCTCTCTACGCCCCCAGAAAAGCGCAGTAGTCTCCTCTTGCTTCCTTTCCCTCAGGATTATTCGGAAAGTCTCACGCTACTTCTCGGCTGAAGCTCTCAAACTCGTTGTTTCGGCAATGATCCTTTCCCAACTAGATTGTGGTAATGCCCTATATGTGGGCATTCCAGCCTACGAATGTCGTCGTTTGCAGCTTATTCAAAATCAGGCAGCGCGCCTCATTTTTAGGCTCCCCAAATCTAGTCACATTACCCCTCTGCTCAAATCTCTTCACTGGCTCCCTATAAAGGAGCGCTCACTCTTCAAGCTGGGCTGTTTGACCAATATGTCGTTAGCTGGATTCATCAGCTGCCTTCATCAGATCCAAGATCACTGCATATGTTCCGGCTAGACATCTGCGGTCCTCCACCCAGTTTCTCCTCCTAGTCCCCCGTTTTCGTAAGAAGAAAGTGGGTGGCTCTAGATTTTCGACACTTGCTCCCCTCTTTTGGAACTCACTCCCTCTGGCAATTAGATCTATCCCTTCTTATCTGGACTTTCGGGCTGCTCTGAAAACCTACCTTTTTTCTTCTGCTTACATTCTTTAAATCTCCCCCCTCACTTTTAGTATCTGTCTACAGCGTCAAGAAACCGTTTGGTAGTAGAGCGCTATACAAAACCTTTCCAACTTCAACTTCAACTTCATAATAATTAATTGTAAATTTTATTAAGTAAGTATATATATTATGGTTTATATGCATGTTTAATTTCTTTTTTTACATTATATGTATTTCTTATAATTTTAAACATATATTTAACTGTTTATTTTAAATATGTTTTAATTATTTCATTTTACATTATTTTTAAACATAAGAAACAATATTTTTAACAACGATATCTCGGACAAATGTTTTTTTTTCTCTATTTTTATACTTACCATGATGTAGGTAGGATTTCGATATTCTTGACATTGATATTCTGCCTCCGATATTTTTGACGCCGAAATTTTTGACGTCGATATTCTGTCAGTAATTCCTTAGCACCTGCCTTAGAGGTGACATATTTAATAAAATAGCAGCACAACGCTTGTCAAGTATTTTTAAAAGGCAAGTCAAAGTGGCAGTAAACGGCACACACAGGCACAGCAGTGGCAGGCCTCAGACAGCTTTGAAAGGCTAATTCTCTGGGTGGCACATTCAGTGCTAGCCAATTAGTAGCATTTAAAGTACAACCCTGAGTATATGGTAAACCACTTTACAAGTGACTCACTAGTACAACACATATGCTAATTAGGTATACACCAATGTCATCATGTTTAGGGGGAGAGGCATGTGTATTTCAGCACTGGTTACCAGTAGTAAAGTGCTTAGAGCCCTGAGGCCACCAAAAAGAATCAGCAAAGAATGAGAGCCAAAAGGTAAAATGTCAGGGGAAAGACTACCATAAGGATGACAGGTCTAACCGTGATGTTCTGTCTTGATTGATAGATGCTACACAAGAGGATGAGCCTGGACAGATAGAACACTCATTTACCTATGAGACTTTAAAAAAAATATTTATTTGATATTTATAATAAAAATTAATGCTTAACATTGATCTTTAGTTTCCCTAAATACTTTGTAGTATTTCGTGTAGTTAGATACTTTATTATATTGTATATTGGCCTTGCTCAATAATGATGAGGTTCTTAGAATACTGTGATGTACTTAGTTACTGTGGAATGTTTGAGTGTCATTCCTGCATTGAATGTCGGTTGGAGCTGGACCAGCTCTCGCCTGGCTCACGTTTGTTATAACTTGATAAACTAAGTTATCAAGTCAACTTTTCGGTCTCCAGCAAGTTACTTCATACTTCAATGCCACAGGAACGCCATTTCCAGCTGCATCTGAGCTGGAGGTACAAATGCATGCTTTTTCAAAACATGGAGACTTAGAAATTAGTAGTGGTAGCTTCCCAGTGTTTGTGGCACTCTGCTCATATTTTTCTGGTACTCATATATGTACACCCAATCTGTTAATTCTCTTCAATGTGAGCACCTTGTAGCAAGACAATGTTGCGCCAAGGCACATCTAGACCTGGCATTCTTAATGGCATATTTATGAAGTAAATATAAACCATAGGTTCACCTTGACATTGCTAGACTGAGTCCTGAGCCATAGTGTCCCATTGCTACTTCTCAGCCAATGACTGGGTACTTGACTTTTTATGCAATGTAATGCTTGTATACACTAATCATTGGGTTTACTCAAAGCCGATATGTCAATTAGCGTATTCCAAAAGATTACCAAGGGAAAATCACATATGCTGAGTTATGTTGAGCAACCTATCCCAGTTATCCAAAATGCCAGCAATCTAGGTCCATAAAAAAAGAAAACAAATCCAGAGGCACATACCATAAAAAAGGCAAATATCTTACAATTTATGTGACTGATTTAAATGAATATCACACATTGGCTATCTGGGTGGGGGGAAACCTACTGAAGCTGAACCAAAATTCTTATCAGGGTCAAGTCACAAGCAAACTTTAAATTAACCTGTGCTCAACCGCCTGGTAGCTTGGCACAGAGTAGTCAGGCTTAACTGAAAGACAATGTGTAACGTATTTGTGCAACACTTCAAACAGTAACACAGTGAACACATACCACAAATGGATCACACACTAGTTTAGAAAAAAGAGTAATTTTAAAAAATACAAAAAGACAGAAACAAAAAACAATCAGCAGAACCGGACATATGTGGACTTTAAGATTTCTGTAAGAATAGCACCAAAAATCACAAAGCATCAACTGTGGATAGCTGGTCACAGTTGACCAGGACAAAGTCACATGCTGAGGCCAACTGTGATGGAGAACAGGTGACTTATATGTATTAAAAAGGAAGGTTTGGGACTACAAAAATGGCTACTTTGCCATGGCACAGTGTCAATTAAAAACTAAACACAAAGGCTGCAATAGCCGGCCTGAGACATGTTTAAAGGGCTAGTTAAGTGGGTGACACATTAAGGGCCTAATGACGATGACGGGGAGACTTAAGTCTGCCCAACACGGTCTCTGTCCTAGGACCGACAGACCACTGGTCGGCGGTCCCGTATGACTAATTAGGATGTGACCGAACACTGTTTGGTCGAATTCCTACATTTCCCTATGGGAGCATGCATAATGGCTGTAAACCGGCCATAATACATGCCCCCATAGTGAAATGGGAGGTTCTGTTCATCCCTGCACCCTGTGGCAGGCACATCAAGGTGCCTTTATCGGGTGTAGGGATGAATGCGGCCCCCAACCAGAGGCTGCACACACAAGGTGGCCCTACTGGGGGCTCCCAAACATGCGTTCCTACATGGTTTCCATATCGAACAGGCCTGCATGGATACCATGGAAACTGTGCATCATAATCCCAAGGGCGAAAGGCCGGCCCATTGGGATTAAAAACCTATTCCGACTGGCCAATGGGCTCCTTGAGGCCATCAGATGCGGCCAGAATGACCGGTCAGTTTAGTTACCAACCGCTAGCATTGTAATGCAGCAATAGAAAAGTAAACCAAGGGCACGATTACGATGCAGCCCGGAAGGCTCTGACCGGCGATCGGAGCCTCTCCAGGCCACATCGTAATCAGCCCCTAAGTGTTGCAGGCCCAGTTGTAATATTTAATTTACATGCCCTGGGTGCATGTAGTAATATAAAGAGAAAACAATATCCCAAAAGTGATAGATGAAAGGACAATTTATATTGCATGCACAAAGCATTACATGGATCAAGAAAAAGGAGACACTTATTCAAAATAAATTAGTTTTCAAAATTAATTTGTTCTATTTTGATATTCATCAGAAGGGAAGGTAACATTCATAAAGACATAATTATGTACAGCACAAATTGCAGTAATTCAAATGACAACCAGAGAGACTTGGTGCTCAATATGTACAAGTGATATATGGCGACGCAAGTGCAAGGTGAACAGCGATGGACGGCGCAAGGTGAACAAGGTGAAGAATTTACAGTGAATGGCTCAAAATTGTGACATAAAAACAGTGACTTTATATAATGTAGTTCGCAATTTCAACTGAGTCACGGCCAGATGCGCCTATAATTTGCGCTATAATGAAGTGTGTTTTTTTAAATGATCCAAATGCAGTGGTCTGACCGTCTGCCTCAAGTCTCTGGAAACAATGGATTTGGGGTGCAAACTCACCCAAATTAGCTACTCCGCGACAATCTCCAGTGTGGATTCCTTTCTTCATGCCCCCTACACCTCAGCAACTAAACTCTGAACACTATGACCCTGTGGGTGCCACAATTAAGGTTGGTCCGTAGGTGGCATGACTCCCCACTCACTGGACTCTGCACAGATTGCTACACTCTAGCAATGAAGTACATGGCGCACCAGGCATATCCCACATATATCATGCATTTGTGTCCATATCACATATTTCCTGATATTTTGAATGTATTTTGAATGTACTTGCAGCAACATATTCAGGGGTATGTCCACTGCCGTAGATGAGACTGATGCAGTAGCAGCGGTTGCATCATAATAAATTGGGGGGAACTTTCCTGGCCTTGGCAGTCGTAATCGGAATCGGATCATGGCAACAGCGGTCGGACTGTCGGTCCGATCGGCATCGTAATCAGGCCGTAAGGAAAATGCGCTATTATCTGAAGTTTTAATTGAAGCCTAACAATATAAGGGATAAAGTATCCTCCTGCCATAAATTATAAGGCTATTGCAGGTCACCAAGGAGATCCATATACATATAGAGGAAGATGGTTGTGTTGCAAGGATTTCTGCTCATACACAGAACTGTGCACAGAGACCTAGCACATTAGTGAGTTGTGGTGTACTAGAAACTCACCTCAGCACCTAGCAACCCCAACCAGCTAGCATCAGTGTCACATTAGCTCTTCGTCCTATAGCAAAGTAACCAATGACTAGACAATCTAGAACATGCGACTTAGGACCATCTCAGGAATGGTGGGAAGTGAGAACACTGTTTTGTTATATTCTCCAGTCCACAACAGGAGTAAAAAAGAGACACAGTAAGGTTAAAATATTTATTTTAACAATGTGATCTCATGCGCAGTATTTTAGTCAACATAAGCAGACATAGGATTAGAAATATTATGGTCAGCATGGTTACAACTCCATAAAATACAAAAGGAGGAATCATATTACAATGATAGTGCAAACAGGTGATATAGTGCCTAGTTTAAACCCCCTCCCTATATAGGAACTATGTATTATACGCTATAGAAGGTCTCTTGAGCTTGTTTTATGGGACCCCATTACCTTTCCTCTCAGTAAGTGTAAATTACATCTATATCGGCTAGTCTTTCTGCATCCCTGGAACCTTCCAAGTGTGTGAAATTATGGCAAGTGTGCTATGATAAAGGTGCCAGAATCTTGCTCGGCTCACAGCTGCCAAAATGTTGTGTCTAGAATGTGTTACACGGACATGCCGATAAACAGGCTCACATGTTATGATAATCTTGGTGGCTCAGCACTCACTGTACAGACTGGGGGCATGATGTATGTCTAGAGATGTCGAAAAGCAAACATTTTCTCATGTATAGACCTTCGTGAAAGCTAACTTGCAAAAACAGCTAAGCAGTGTTGTGTGCAAAAAGCAGCAAAAGGTAAAATGGAGTTTAAATTTCTAATAAGCCATTCTAACATAACATGCACGCAAAAAGAGGCCCTAAACCATGCTACAGTTGGAGGTTGAGTATCTTTATATGGTTAATGAATTCCGAGGTGACTTGCAATATCCTTATCTAGTACTCCACGGGGCACATTATCTGGTATAATACATGGTGACACCATCAACTTTCCACAAACCACTTGAAACCTTGATGCATACCTCTTGCATATGAAAGAGTAAGCATCTTTGCAAACAAGAAGAATGAACATAAAAACTCTAATGCTAAATTAAACATATCGAAAACATGTTAGAAATTTGAAACAAACAGATATTAGAAACAGTTCAATACAAGTCATCTTTAAAAAATAAAAAAAAATCTGCAGAGGCTCAAAATGTGTAGAAACATGCAGGAAGTATCTAGCTTGTCTCTATCTAAGGTGTACAAAAATTCAATGTGTTCTCTCTGGTTGTCATTGTATGCTAGAAAAATAGAGCAGATGAAAGAAAAGCAACTTCCTGTTTTGTTGCTTGAAACAGCCACTTCAATTATGCTCTGTGACTTGACTTGCCATTCACCTTGGCTGCTTACTCTGGGCTGACTTTGTGATGTCAGAATTATAATAGTGAGTTCTGACATCTTTTCATTATAATCGGCAACTAGGTGCGTCACAAGTTGCCAATTATAAAGAAGTTAGAGACTGGTGTTTATACAGAGATTACAGTATACCATGTATTATAGTACAATATTTACTGACTGTTGTGTATGGGTATTTTGCATATATTTATATGTGCTTGGCATGGCATTCCCATGGAAGAAATTGAGAAAGTTTTTATTTTTTTCCGGAGCACAGTAATATTATGGATGATTATATAGAAGCTCCCTAGGAAAGTAAATGAAACCACATTACAGTAGTGCCTAAATGGATCATAATATATTAAAATGTTAAATGTGAGCCACTGTTTTGCAAATGTGAAAAATGTGGAGAGCGGTCAGAATTGCACAAATTACATGGTGTCTTTTTATGACACACGTTTAAATACGATGTAATTATTTTTCAAATACATTATATACCTGGATGAGAGAAATATTTTGAAGAATCAATTTTTTGGTTTGTTTACGGAGCACAATAAAAGAGGTATTGATATATGTGCAGCAGACTAAGTGTTTGAGTAGGTCCTTTGCACAAATGTTGTTTTTGTTCATCAGTGAAACATAGAAACCTCTGATTTTAAAATGTATAATTGATGTAAAGTGCATTCACTCTTTCTTGAAAGTAAAAAACATATACACAGCTTTCAAACGAAAATGTGCATAAATAAAAGTGTTATTTGTATTACTTTATTCTGTGAGAAGTCCCAGCATTAACATTTGAATCATTTATTTGAGAACCTCAGTTTTTATAAGAAGCTTCTCAGTGTGATATTCCAGAGTACTACTATCTCCTTTGGGTAAGCATTGCCTCTAAATATTTAAATACAACATTTCGTTTAAATTAGTTATATCTACTTGTCCAGCTATCATATACAAAACAGTCTTCAATTTTAAATTTGCACAATGAAAAGGGATTTTCTAAAACAACATTCCACATTTGTTCAGCATTAAAATATGATGTTGCATTTTCCCAGTGAGAATTTTGCATTTCAGAGGTAAAATATGTGTTGAAATGTATACTTATGGAACATTGATTTACCGTAGATTCGGAAGGCATGGATTTAATTTAGCATTGATTTACTGGTTCCTTTTTAAGGAAAACAATTCGGACAAGACCACACAGCATGAAAAGGAAATTGTCAAATGTAGAATTTTTACATTAATTGCAGATCAGGATGAAGCAGAACCAACCTCATGCCTGCAGCCACGCATGGTGATTTGTCGTCCTCATTAAACTTTCTGGATATAGACGCTTTGATGCCAGGCTCAACATGTGTCAAACTCTATTTCTTGTTTTTCCTTTTCTATCAAAGTAGTCAATCCCTTCCTAGCCTTCAGAACAGAGAACAAGAAGGTAGTAGGAATTATGTGGCCGCTTGCAATGTGAAGGGCGCTTCAGGGGAAGGACATTAGAGACTGGACGCATTGTCGAGAAGTTGTCAAATAGGTGACATGAATTAAAGCTAATTGTATTTGCAAAATAATTAAATGTATTTTGATCTGTGACCGTTGGATTGGTGGCTAATTGGTGGTTTAATTAAAGCGCAACGAGTGATACCAAGTGAAAAAAAACAACACAATGAAATGAAAGCAGTATTTTTGAAAATGAAACGTGAAAACAATGTTGTTTATGTTTTATCAATGATAATTTTATATTTGTGAGCACATGATAACCCCTTGGCTGCGGCGGTAATTCCGCCGCAGCGCTAGGGGGGAGGAGGGTCCGCGCGGCGCCGCCATGCTCGTGACAGAACCACTCCGTCACGAGCCTCGGGCGCGCTGTGCTTGTGACGGAGTGGTTCCGTCACGGCCCCACCCGCTCAATAGAACGTGCCGCGCAGGCGCAAAACCAGTGCAGCGCAGGCGCGGCGGCGGGGCCGTGATGGAACCACTCCGTCACCAGCACAGCGCGTCCGTGGCTGGTGATGGAGTGGTTCCGTCACCAGCACGCAAGGTGTTAAACTAATGTCATTTCAATAATATACATTTTTTAGAACGTATGGCCCTCCTTTTGCATGAAATTCACTAAAAAGAGTTAACATCTGTTTGATGTTCAAATAATTTTTGGACAGCAAACCCTCGGAGTTTGATTATTTCATTTAATATGTAATTATTTAGGGCATCTGATACAATGCTAAACTTTTGGCATTGACCATGCATTTTACAGATATTTCTAATGCTACAGCCAGAAGAGTAAATATAAAAGGCCAATAGAGAACAGCATACTCTTTGTGGGATCTGGAGAACAGGCCAATAGGGCAATCAGGCAGTACCCATGGGGTGGAGTGACAGGTCAGTGTGGGCCGGTTTTAACAATTTATAAGCCTGTTTTGTGGCCAGGTGGGACAGTTTTTACGGGTAGTTTCCCTGATATTAACACAAACATTGCCTGTAGCCAGCACAAATCCATGCAGTCTACTATACTTTGCAAAATGCCCATACAGCGTTTCTTTACACGTTCAAAACTGGTCTATTTTGTAATGTGGGTCACCTTTTTTAGTAATCTGGATCTCTAATGAAATGACGCTGTAATTCCCACTACCTACTGTCTTTCTGCATGAGCCCGCGCCAGGACACTCTTGAGTATTTGAGCGCGCTACACAACTACCTATAACATAACATAACATAACATAATGAAGGCCACTTTTAGTTTGGTAAAAAGAAGACTTGACGGACAGAATGCAGAACAATGTCATATATTCACCCCAGTACAGAGACCTGGGCCTAAATCCATCGTTTTTATGCTCACCATGCCATTCCTCTTTGGACCCAGCCATATGCAAATCAGTCTTGACCCTGCACCCAATGGGAACAGTTCAGTCCGAATTGCCAGGCCAGGTCCTCCCTGGACTGGAAACAAGCATTCTAGGACCGGTTTCGGGCTTTCAGCCCTCATCAGCCAGGATAGCTTGACTCCAGTGGCACGGAGAGCAAAGGACTCACGTTTGAGCATACCCGTCCCACTCGGGGTGACAAATGCAAAAAGAACAATTGATGTACAGAATGCAGAACAATGTCGTACATTCACCCCAGTACAGTAATCTTGGCCTAAGTTCACAGTTTTTTTGCTCACCATGCCATTCCAGTTTGGACACAGCCATATGCAAATAGGTCTTGACCCTGCGCCCAATGGGAACAGTCCAGCCCGAACTGCTGGGCCAGGTCCTCCCTGGTCTGGAAATAAGCATCCTAGGATGCGTTTCAGACTTTCAGCCCTCATCAGCCAGGATATCCTGACTCCAGTGGCATGGAGAGCAAGGGACTCACGTCTGAGCATACCCGTCTCACTCGGGGTGACAAATGCAAAAATAACAATTGATGGACAGAATGCAGAACAATGTCATACATTCACCCCAGTACAGGGGGTGAGTGCTTGCAATTTTCAACACTCCATCCATCATCCCCTTTGGTTTTGCTTTGTTTGCAATAAGTTGGCAGGGTATGCCCAGACGTGGGTCCCTTGCTCACTTTGCCACTGGATTCAAGCTAGTCTGGCTGATGATGGCTGATTAGCCAGACACCTGTCCCACGTTGCTTGTTTCCAGTCCAGGAAAGACATGGCATGGCAGTTCGGGCTGGACCGTTCCCATGAGGCACAGGGTCAGACTGATTTGCATATGGCCATGTCTGAACTGGGGTAGCGGAGTGAGCTAAAAAATTATGATGGATTAAACCTAGAGCAGTTGGCTGGGGGTGAGTGCTTGCAATGTTCAACACTATGTCCATCATCCCCTTTGGTTTTGCTTGTTCACCCTAAGTTGGCATGGTATGCCCAGAGGTGGGTCCCTTGCTCACTTTGCCACTGGATTCAAGCTAGTCTGGCTGATGACGGCTGATTAGCAGAAAACCGGTCCCAGGACACTTGTTTCTGGTCCAGGGAAGACATGGCTTGGCAGTTCGGGCTGGACTGTTCTCATGAGGCACAGGGTCAGACTGATTTGCATATGGCCATGTCTGAACTGGGGTGGCGGAGTAAGCTAAAAATGATGATGATTAAACCCAGATCAGTTGAATGGGGGTGAGTGCTTGCAATGTTCAACACTCCGTCCATCATCCCCTTTGGTTTCACTTTTAGTTTGGTGCCCCAGCCTATATTTGTTCCCCGTCCGACAGCACCTGGGGAGACCAGTTTGTATAACCTAGGATTCTGAGTTCAGTTTGGTGGACACATGCATTTGGGACAGTTCAAGACAGCATGCTGTAAATTTGAAATCAATCTGCATTTCCCGTCTGATTTTTGTACTTTTGCAATGTGTTTGTTTTTCTTCCGGTAGCCTATGAATACATCGCTCAGAATGGCACAAATGTGCACACTTGTCAAGGAAGTCAAGTTTCCTGATTACACAATTAGCAATATGGCCACCATCCCTCAATGTAATTACATTTTGTGAGTAGAATATGTATGTTTGTAGGAATCTATGGATATGTATTTTTAAAGTGCAAATCTAGCCAAAAGGCAGCAGAGTGCTGTAACGGGTCAAGGACTAGCACAAATTCAATGCAAAATATAAACTGAAGTAGAGTTCTGTATCATCAGCATATTGGTTAATCCTTATGTAGCTATCTGTGAGAAGAGCACTGAGCGGCTCTATATAAAGGTTGAAAATTATAACCAATACCTTGAGCACACGTCAAACTTATGTTACAATTCATGAAAAAAGTTCAATGCACATGAGTTTATTCCGTGTTCTTTATTTTTTTACCTTCTTTTTCCCAGCCAAAACGTGTTTTGCAATATGGGGAGTTTCCCATGACTTCTTCAGGGCTATAAAATACAATAAACAAGTGGTTGTAGTGTGCAACCACATACCACACCGCAGTGCACCTGTGCACAAGGTGCTGTAGTTATAACTATTACTATTATAATTTTACATAAATCATCAAGTACTGTGTAAATTGAGTGGAACCCAAACATCTTCATTAAGAAAATTCTGTATATCCTTATACAGTATGTCACTCTTAACCATGCAGATGGTCCAGTCTTGGCTGAGGCACATCTTAGACATGCCCCACACAGCGGTGAGGCAAAACACAAGACAGACCACAATTTATAGTGCTGCTTCTGTGTGTGAGAGCCCCATTTCCTTCCTTCTCTTTCCCCTTTTGCAAGCCTTATAACAAAGTCCATTGGGTCTGAAGGTCTATTAGGCACCCTATTGGGAGAGACCCACAGCAGATGAGAGACAAGATGTATGGGGGTCTTGAGTAAAAAGAAAATGGGGGGTGTATTGTGTAAAGAGATTATGTATATACGAGTGTGGCAAGTTGCATGTGTGCGAGGATTAGTGAGACATCGCTATTGGGAGTTAAAGTTAAAGAACACTTAACCAAACCAGGGGGCATATTAAAAAGCCCCTTAACGCCACGTTATCGGCACTTTTCTGCTGATAATGCGGCGATATCTGCATCGCCCTATTATCAAGGCAGCGTTAATTGACTTAACGTTGCCTTGGTAATAGGGCCCCTTTCACGATAAACTCATTGGGAAAGGGGGCATGCAGTGGGTGTTGCGGTGGGCGTTCAGGTGCGCTCAGATCAGGTCATTCTGTTTGCACTGGAGAGCGGGACTGTGGGGAAGAGTCATTCAGGGTCCGGATATGATTGATGATATCTTGCTTGGCTTGGGAAGAGTCCTGATCTTTGGGATGCTTCCTGTGTTTGGGAGGTGGAACAGTGGACCACCCCAGGGCAACTGCATGGGGAAGGGGGCTCCATCTCCCCAGAGTCCAGCAGATGATGAAGGAGTAGCTTTGCTTCTTTTAACAAGTGGAGGATTCAGCACCTGCCCTTCCAGGAGAAAATTAATGCAAAGGGGTGGCACCACTGGTAACTTGTACGTAACTGGTTCAAAGTCTTTGCTTCTGTGGAGGGTGATGGGGCTATGTCCTGAAAAATTTGAATTGAGTATCAAATGTAGGATAGAACTGTAGCTCCCTGGGCCTTACTCAAGATAGCTTCCTTCTCAACAAAGAAATGGACGCATGTGAGTATATCTGGAATGAAGTCTGGTGCCCCTTAGGGCCGGGAACGTGGCGGGCTCTGTTCAGGGCTGAGGGAAAGCATTGTCATCTGCCCGAATCACATGCAAGAGATCCGCTATGAAAGACATGATGTCCTCACCTTCTGCTCCTTGGGGGCCCCCCGATGCATAGATTGTTAAGCCGGCTTCGATTTTTTAGGTCTTTCTGGAAAGTCCTTCCTTATAAAATCACCATTCCGGGGCGTCAGATGTAGGCAGTGTCTGGAGATTGGATTTCATTCATAGAGAAGTTACTGGGTTGTCGCTGGATGGGTTAGGGTCCACATCTTTGTGGACCCATCTAGGCATGGCTAGCGAGTGTTCTTGGAAGCCAATTTTCCACTCTGGGGAAAGCGCATGCCGGCACAGATCTATGTCAGGAGAGATAGATCCTCTTCAGCTATGGAAGGATCGACACAATTTTGAGATATGGGAGGGTTGTAGGCTGCGAGAGGATGATGGAGATGGAACTCAAGGTCCGAGAACAGTTTATTATGCCTCCTCTATGTCCCCAGTGAGAGGGATGCGTGTCGGCGGGAGCAGCAGTACAGCACTAAGCATTTAGTGGAGGATGTTTATCTGAGTATGGGAAGCCCCTTCTATGCAGCTAAGGTTGTTGTAATAAGTGAGAGCACCAACTGTTCACCTGTAGACAGGGGAGACCTAGATGTCGCCGTTGGCTCAGTATGGGCTCCGGTTGTACATAAAGAATCAGGGTAAGATCTAAGTAGAGGTTTTCCAGGGGGGCAGATAGAACATTTGGGTCCCCTCTCCAGGCCCTTAGTGCAGCTACGTCCGAGGGGCCAGCCAGTGTCCGGGATCTCGCCTGAGAACAAAGTCTGCAGTTTAGCCCTGGGCGTGCTGTAGCGAGTTCAGCTTCTAGGCAGCCGCAGGTGTGTCCTCCAGAGCAGGCCTGCAAAGATAATAATAGTAATAATAATCCACATTTGTAAAGCGCACAATCACCCGTAAGGGTCTCTAGGCGCTGGGGGCCGTCGGGAAGATTAAGCAAGCTATTGCCCAGAGTCACATGGTGCTGGGCTAATCTGCTGCCGGACCCGGGGATCGAACCGTGATCCCCAGATTCCGGAGTCAGTCGCCCTGGCAGTGGCGCCACTTATATTTTCCGAATAGTAGGGGGGTGTTCAAGTGGTGCATACCAACAGGAGGGAGGGGTGGCTCAGCTCGCTGCGTGACTCTCGCAGCCGGTCTCCACCATCCGCAAAGTGTGTTGAAGCCTTCAACACCGGCTCATTGCACGCTCGCAGCCAGATTTCACGACGCTGGGATTTGAGGACCTGCTTTCAACTGGATCCGATCCTTCCTCTGCAGCAGAACCCAGAGGATCAGACTCCCCCACTTCCTCTCTGAACCCACAGAGATCAACTAAGGAGTACCCCAGGATCATCACTCAGCCCCACGCTCTTCAACATCTACATGGTCCCCCTCGCGACCATTGTCAGACAGCATGGGCTCAGCATAGTCTCATACGCCGATGACACCCAACTCATCCTCTCCCTCACAAAGAACCCTGAAGACACCAGACACTGCTTCAAGGAAGGAATGAAGGACATTGCGGCCTGGATGAAAGATAGCTGCCTGAAGCTCAACTCGGAGAAGACTGAAGTCCTCATTCTAGGACCCTCCAAATCCACCTGGGACCACACCTGGTGGTCCTCCACCGTCGGGAGCCCACCCACCCCTACAGACCATGCACAGAACCTCAGCATCATCCTGGACTCCTCCCTCACCATGACCCACCAGATCAACTCAGTCGCCTCCACCAGCTTCAACTGCCTTTGCATCCTCCGAAAGTCCTTCAAATGGATACCCCCCAAATGCAGAAAGATCGTCACCCACGCACTCATAACCAGCAGACTGGACTACGACAACGCCCTCTACGCCGGAATCCACAGAACTCTTCTACACAAGCTCCAAACCATCCAGAAAGCCACAGCCAGACTTGTCCTTGGGACCCCACGACATTAACACATGACCCAGCACCTATGAGACCTTCACTGGCTCCCCGTCGAGAAGAGAATAACCTTCAAACTCCTCATCCACGACTACAAATCTCTCCACAACATCAGACCCAAATACCTCAATGAGAGAGTCTCCTTCCACGTACCCAAAAGGAACCTCTGTTGCACCAACCTCGTCCTGGCACAGACCCCTAGCATCTGCAGAAACAGATCTGTTGACAAGCCTTCTCCTACATCGCAGCCTAGACCTGAAACTAGCTCCCAGCGAACACTAGATGCTCCCCGAACCTGCACACCTTCAGGAAGAACCTCAAGACCTGGCTCTTCGACTGAAAACGGAGCTGCACTCCACCCCTTCCCAGCGCCTTGAGACCCTCACGGGTAACAGCGCGCTCTGTAAACCCCTGATTGATTGATTGATCAATGGGGCTATCACCGCCCACACCGGAGAATCCTTTGCACCAGGTCCAGGCTCAGAAGTGACTGATCGTCCCCAGTCCCCAAGAAAGCTCCAGGAGGGCAGAGCCCCAGGCGGCACTCAGAATCAGGGGGAGCCCACAACAGGGTCAGACCGGGTGGGCTTTCAGCGTCTGGGGGGGGGGTGAGTCGCGGCCTGGCCCAAGCTCTCCTCAGGGCCGCAGGATCTGCAGGGGTACAGTCTCTGCCCCCTTGATGATTTCTGCAATGCGAGTGCTTCTTCTTGTTGCTTCTCAATGGAGGGGGTCCAATCCCCATGGAGGCTCCCGGTGCCGAACCCAATCAATGCGGGACCCACTTGTTCCATGGCAGGCTAGTCTCTACTCAGGCGCTCCTCAATCCACCCAGGTTGGAACCCCACATCATGGCGGGTCGGTCTGGTGGCAGGGGAGAATTTATTACGGCAATGTTATGGGACCGCGGAGTCGATCCCCCGCCGAGGTTATCTCTCTTTGCCGCACCTCTGATGACCAGATTTCCAACCAAATGCCTCTCTGATGTGGGTAACAGGTGCGCCAGCGAGTCAACCGAGTCTCCTGTCCAGCTCAGCTGCAGACAGGCAGGGACTCTGATTCAGCAGCAGTGGCCCCAGGGAAAGGCAGCAGGAGCGACGCTATCTAGAATCGCTCACCAGGCAGAGGTGACACCAGATGGTGCCTGATGCAGGCCAGAGGGGCACAACTCCAGGTGCGATCCCAGCCACAGGGCGGGCCCAGAGGTGTCTCTCCCTTTTGGCAGCCAGCGAGCCCCAGCAGTGTTCTGAGCACCTCTCAAACAGGTCAGAGGTGCTTGCAGATGTTCAGACAACGGGTCCTCTATTCCGTGGCCACAAGCAAGTCGGACAGCCAGTGAGTAAGCGTTAGCAGGCTGCAGCAGAGCGGAGACCCAGAGAGACATGTCTTACTCCATTCGCTGCCTGGCCACGCCCCTACTGCTGGTTTTTGAGCCCCCCTCCCACTCCTGCCCCCTTATCTCCCCCTTTGCACGCTGGATAAAAGAGTCCAGAATCAAACAAACAAAATGCTGCTGTGTGTGAGGGCTCTTCTTCCTCATACCTCCTCCTTTCACTGTGCAGACAAAATAATAGAGTCCAAAGCCAAACAAAGTGCACGTCCCACACAGCAGTGAGCCAAGCAGGATTTATAGAACTGCTGTTGGAGTGTGAGGGCCCTGCATCCTCCTTCCTCCACCTTTCCATTTTTCAAGCTGGATAACACAGTCCAGAATCAAACACATACCTCCCCCTTTTGTCTCCTCCTTCCCCCTTTGCAAGTTGAAAACAGAGTCCAGAATTAAACAAACAAAATGCTGCTGGTGGTTGAGGGTTCCTGCTTCAGCCTTCTCCTTTCCTCTGAGCAGGTTGGAAAACAGAGTCTAAAACCAATCAAAAAAAGTATGGTGAAGTGATCCTAATTCTTCCGTCCATGAATGAGATGTGCTGTGTGCCATTAAAGGGAGCAAGGGTGGAGTCTGGCAGCCCATGAAGGAAGGCTTGAACAGCAGTTCTGAAGTCACTTTTTGGAGGTAATGGTTTGACTTTCTTTAGAAGAGAGAGTTAGTAGTAGGAGGTCTCAGATTTTTTACTAATATATTTTCCGTGAGTGTGGGACTGGTGGTCAGCGAATCCAAGTAACTTGTCATTTAGCAAATTTTATTTCCGAAACCACCAAGGTTCATATCATTGTACCAGGTTTGTACTGTCTCTTGTTTGATGGTCTTAGCAAATAACAGGAAATCTTTCTTGATTGGGTTGAGTTTTAGGTATGCTCTGCACATCAAGATCTAGATGCTGTTAGAACAGTGTTTGAGGCGTTGGGGGGCAGATTAACAACTTCTGGCACATCTCTGCAAATCATCAGTGATGTGCCAGAACAGATGCGTCATGCAATACCCCCCTTGCGCCACCACGGATGCGTCACATTTACAATGTGTCACACCTTGGTGCAAGGAAGGGCAGATGCGTGAAGCATCTTGTGGTGTATGGACGGCGCATTGCTGGAGTCGCGTCACAAGCGCGACTCAACTCCTGCAATGCACAGGGGCCGCCCATAGTTAACGTGGTGCGTCACTCCTTACGCCAGTTTCAAGCAGGCGTAAGGATTTGACGCAGCAGTGTCATAAAACTGACTCAGTGAAATCTTGTAGATTCCACTGCGTCAGTTTTAAGGGGCTTTCCTGTGAGGGAACACCCACCCTGCGACAGAACGCCCACATGAAACCTGACGCAGGTTTCATGTGGCGCAGGGCTTTATAACGTGACGCATCTGCCTAGATGCATCACGTTCTAAATAAGTGGCAACGTGGCGCATGGTTTAAGCTGCCGCTGCATCACAAAAGTGATGCAACGGCGGCGTAAAAGTGTTGCAAGGGTCTTGTAAATCTGCCCCACGATGCTTAAGCAGATGAGACTTTTGGTTGTGTATTATCAGCTTGTTCGTTGTATAGCATCAGCATATTGTCATTACAATACTGGCAGGACAATATCCAAGGAATAAGGAAGTACTATGACAGCCCCAATTACTGGACATGCTGAAGATTGCAGCGCAGATATTCTAGAGTGATGAGGCAGGATTTGTTAGCATAATCCTGGAAAGAGAGTGCATAGACTGCAATTGTTTCTACTTGGTGTAGAAAACCAATTAAAAAAAAGATCTGCCTTAGAAAGTATGTATTATATTGTATTTTGGTTAATTAGATATAGTGCTAAATACCCCTGCTGAGATGCACAAGCACATCTGTTATAGGAGGATTTTAGCACTGTATTAAAGTCGCAAAGGGAAAATCTTTTAATTGACATGGGGTCATCCAATCATACATTGCTAGGAAGAACTGTACAAGTATTAACACATCCATATCTGGCGCTTATGAATAAGAATGATCCTGGTTTATTTATGTAGTTGTAGGTGGTAGTGTTGTAAAATTAAATCAGTTTGGAAATGGGATGAGATCTAGATTAACCACGAAGGAGATGAAACTCAATCTCAATGACACTGGGGATGGATTTAAAGAATACCAGGGGGCTTTGAGATGATGAGATCTGATATTTAGAGGTATTATGTATTTCCTTCCGATGGTAAAACCATTCACCTCAGCCACAGACCCTGATAATAGGTTGTAATTGTTCTGCTGTATTGACTTGTGCGGACAGGTCCAAAAATCAATGGCAGCCACTTTGTTCCTGACTGCTTGGCTTTGGAGGGCATAACTTGTGGTGAAGAGATTGTACTGCATCTTACTACAAAGAGGAAAGCCTGCTTGTGTGTTATCAATGGGGCAATTCTCTTGGGTAGACTAGAACAAGTCATGTTAGGTTTCCCTTTGATAGAGTTGGGCACAAATCATCCCTTGCTGATTGATTCGTAGTTGTCTGGGCCAAAAATGTCCAGTACTCCTATTTGTTTATCATTAGCAGTTTAACATAGATAACATCGATTTCTTCAGAAGCAGTTCCAGAGGCAACATTCACTAGAAATGTTGCTTATTTCGAAGCTATTATGGAGCACAGGATTTCAGGAGTGGTCCGTGCAGGTAGGAGCGGTGGGTGGTGCTGTGGGGGGTACTCAACAGACGATTAATAGTTATTTAATTTTTCCTCTGTCGAGTCCCCCACAACTCGCCCCACTCCCCACCGCTCCTACATGTACAAGCTGCTTCTGCAGAATTTCCTTAAGCAGTATGGCAAGATATTCATGAAGCTCCTCATTGTGAAAAGTAATGGGAGTGTGAAGGCAGTAAGACTTCAAATAATTTAACTATTGCTAATTAGGTGATTCTTGAGTTTTCTGGCAGATTCTCTATAATCTTTGGCTACAACATCACAGAGATGTTTTGGAGAGAGTCATTTTATGAGAGTGGGTGATATGTTTTGACTGCAGCGATCAAGTTGAATTGAACGCCAGCATAAAGGACGTGATGTACGAAATACTTATTTTGCATTTCCTAAATAGCGACTCCTTAGAAATCACTATTTAGGAAATGCAAAATGGTATGTACTAAAATAGAGATTTCCAATTAGTAAGGTTGCTATTTATGTAATACCAAACCGTTTGTTCCTATGGATATAAAGGCCCACAGGGAAGAATGATTTTGCATTTCCTAATTTGCAATTTCCTACTAGGAAATCACAAATTAGGAAAAGCTAAAGCAAGAGTGAATTTCAGCCTAAGGCCCCCCTGCTGCACAGAAAAAAGTGGTGCATATGTAAAGAGCTTATTGCACTTTCAAAAAATCTTTTTGGAGTGCTATCTTTGAATTGCCTTTGGTTACAATAGACTTTTAGTCAATGGTAATATAATTTCCTAAATGCCCAATTCATATTTAGGAAATGCTTTGTACATGTGCCTAGGAAATCACAAATAGGAAATCCCTCTTTGCGATTTCCTATTTGGGTGTCACAAAATTACCTACCCTGGACAGAAATTGCATTTTGCTACTACCAAATGTCCTTTGTACATGGCAAAAGGCTATTTTGCATTTCTTAACAGGCTAAAATAGCGATTCGGCCCCTTAAGGAATGGCTTCATACATCTGGCCCTAAGAGCAATTGTTTCTCTTTGATTTACCTTATTGATGCCACTATGTGTCTGACATGCCATTTGTAGGACATCCTCCTGTTCCTGCTGAATACCTTCCTGCATGTATGCCAGCCTCAGAGTGGTCTTCCCCCAAACATTTTGCCTTCCACCTCTATTTTTGCTGGTCTCGTTTTTGCTGGCCTTAGGACTTGACCACTGCTAATGTGCATGTGCTCACTCCTTAAAATATTGTACCATTGGCTTATCCACAATTAGCATATTTAATTTACTTATAAGTCCCTAGAAAAGTTGTACTACTTGTACCCAGGACCTGTAAATTAAATGTTACAAGTAGGCCTGCAGCACTAATTGTGCGAACCACTTATGTATCCCTTTAACATGTCACAGGCCTGCAATTGTAGCCTTTGTGTGCTGTTTTAAACTGCAATGTCGACCTGGCAAAATAAACCTTTTCCCAGGCTCAAACCTTTATTTTTTATACATGTTAGGCACCCCTAGATTAGGCTGTAAACAGCCCAGTGAACAAGGTATAACATATTTAAAAAGTTGGGCATGTAATTTTAATATTTACATGTCCTTGAAGTGAAACTCTTAAATTCGCTTTTCAGTACTGCAAGGTCTACCTCTCCCATAGGATACCATTGGACTTACCCTATTACATTTAATAGGCTGTATTTTTCAAATCGGAGCAGGCAACCGGTTCATTCATTTGAGCGTTTTTGTGGAATTACAAATGAAAAGTCCTCTCTCATGGTGAAGTAAGATTTTACATTGCAATTTTGAAATGCCAATGTTAAAATGTTCAGATCACATACACTCCTGCTACTCACGGAGTAACGAACAGTCAACTCTTTTATCTGTCCAAATGGAATTTTTATTAGACCATTCCTGTTTCTTTAAAAATTAGTCAAAACATTTTTGGGGATTTAAAAAGAAACATAGACTTATCAAATTCACACATGAACGTACACGTGTATACAATTCACAATAACATACACTTAAAGACAAAAATTGACTTACAAACTGTGAAAAAATTATTAGCAACAGCTTGCAACATGACAAAATCAGCAAATGATTTCATCCATTAATCTAATGCAAAACAAATGTTTAGAAAAATTTAGTAATAAACATAAACATATCCAATGTTATGAACCACATATGTTATTTCAGCTCCAGCATCAAAAGAGTTCCTGAATAGTGTATCAATTCTTTATCCAATAGTTTCCTTCAACACTCGCTGCATTCAGAATTAACTAAATGCCTCCCAAAATGCCAAAGCATTTCAAGACCCAGGCGAATAGTATGGGGACTATCATCAGGGCTTCATATAAATGGACCATAAATTCTGTTTTCTAGAGTTGGAGCAGCGGCTCCAGCTCGTTTACTCCAAGAGATTTGTGCTTTTCTGCCACTAGACTTGTTTATGTTACTGTCTATGAGGCTCTCTTAACTGTGCCAGTATACATTTCTTTACTGCAGAGTATGGGCAGGAATGAGGTCCTTGAAGACTCTTTATTTTTACCGCATCTTCACCAATTCAAAACTCTGGATGCAATGGACTATCCTTTTGCCACACCCCCAAAATACCACAGAGGCAGCACAGACCAAGACAGAGGACCTTCAGGAAATGCAACAGCCTCACAGACTTAACATCAGAGGATGTCATTGCCCAATACAGGCTCAAAAGCATGACCATCCTATGCATCCTCACCCACATTGCCCAAAGGCTGACAGTACCAACACAGCGGACAACCAACATCCCACCTCAGACAAAGCTGATGGCTGTGCGGCAAGTGATGGCCTCTGGTACCTTCCAACCAACAACCGCCAGAGTCGAAGGAGTCTCACAGACAGCCCTATCAAAGTTTATCACAACTGTTCTGGATGCCATCATCAGCCTGGTACCCCAGCAACTTGACTTCCCCCACAATGCGCAGGAACAGGTGGAGGCCAATCAAGGCTTCTACACCATAGCTGGCTTCCCGCATGTGTTGGGGACAATTGGCTGCACACATGTCCTAATTGTGCCCCCTGCTGAGACTGCACACAATTACCGCAACAGAAAGCACACGCATTCCATCAATGTGCAGGAAATAGTGGCCCACCGGGGACTCTTCACCAACTTCGTCGCCATCTACATAGGCAGTGTGCATGATTCCTACATCTTCCGACAGTCCATCATCAACTAGCACTTTCAGGATGGTACCTATGGGAATGCACTGCTCGTTGCTAGGTACCAAATGAACACATCACACTCCTCAACTCCACAACCATACAACTCACCACTCTTGGGATGCACACATTACAAACTCACATACAACAAGCCAAACAACATGCCCACCTACCAGACACGACAGCACAACTTACCGTGGTAAACTGGGCTAACCATGTACATAAGCCATCAACGGCATGGCACCTCAGCCACACATTGTGGGGAGAGGTGGGAACTAGGCATGTGCGAAGGAGGCAAGTGACCCATGAATGAGAATGTACACAATGCCAAGTGTGGCGTGGATGTGCTTACACTCACCCCACACACATCCAGCACAGGTGTCACTGTACATGTGACTCTGGCAATAAAGGTGGTGGGCACACATGCCCTTAGCCAGTTCTACAGACTATCTGAGTGTGTCTGTGTGTTCATAATGCATACATGAGGGTCCCGGGCCCAACAGCATTACATTGTGCTGTGTACAGCGGATGCAACCATGTCACCGCAGGCAGTGAGTAAGACCTTGGACATGTAGCTTTGTCGTCCCCCACTCAATACATAAGAGGAGTGGACTGGGCCGGCGTACACAAGTCCAGCATGGGGCTGTGAATAATTATCCTGGGGTTCTGGGCGTGGTTCAGTACTGGAAATGTGCAAATGCATGTATCTCTGTCGCAGCGTGGATCTCTGTTAGGGAGTGTAAGTGGTCCCTGATGGGACTTAGACACCCACGTATGTGATCTAGTTGGACTTCCATGAGTTTTAACCCCACCCGCACCTGTTCGGCCACCTCATTCTGGCAGTCTAACACCTGGCCTTGGAATGCGATGTGCTTCGGTGAGGTGCTGGGAGCCAGCCGTGGTGGTGGGTGCTTCCTGTTGTGTGGTCTGTGCAGGGGGGGTCTCCTCGATGCAGCTGGGCTGCTCTGCTCCTGGAGGTTGGTTGCCTAAGATGTCCGTGAGCTGTTGTAGGGCATCGGTGTCGAAGGTGAGTAGGTCCTCTTCAGCATCACTGATGAGTTGTCGGGTCTGCTCTGCTGGAGGTGTTGTTTATCCCTCTGCAATGTGAAGGGGAGATGCATTTTGACATTGCGTTGACATGTATGTTGACGCATTGTTCAAGTTTACATGACAATGTACATTGTGACTGTTTGGGAGGAGTTGACTATTTGATGCAATACAGTGGACATTTGGACTAAATCACAGATGTGAGGTTGCACATGTACAGTTTCATTTCACAGTTTCCTGCTATTTCAGATGTGATTGGCCAGTTTCTACGCACAAGCGGACCCAGGTATGTCCTCTGTTCTGAAGTGTAAGTGTTGCACTTTGTACCACATTGTCATCAATGTGGATGTGCTGTTATTGCTATGTGTGTGTGTGCTTTTGACTCATGCTTTTACAGTGCTGAGATGTTGGCAACTTGGGTCATTTATGCTCTTGGACGGTTTTTGTACTCTTGTGCATTGTTTGTCTGCAGATGTATTGTTGACGTCAGGGGTTGTTTGTGCATGTGGTTGTGTCAGAGTGTCACCTGCTCCTTTCCAGATGTGGTCCACACTCAGCCACCTCAGTGTTGTGGCGGGCACAATGTCATGATGACTGTACAGCAGCTATGCTAATCGTCATGTAGTGTCACTTACATTGTCAGTGTGGCTCACAAATATGCATCTTTGTTGAGTTTCACACGTGTGCATGTGTTGGGTGTGAGATTGCTGATGTGTGGAGTGGGACCACTTTTAGAACATGGTGGACAGGGGCCTACTTGGTGAATGTGTGCTGCAGTGTGCCACGGGAATCAGGGACATGATCCAGGGTCATTGTGGGTGTGCAGTGTGCTACGCATCATTGTGCATGTGTGCCATTGTGCCCATCTCCCCCGTCCCCCAATTTCTTGGTTGCTACTCACCCTGTTGATGTTGTGTCAGGTCATATCGAGCTGTGTCCAGACTCCCAACTCCTTGCACGGCTCCACACTGATGACTGTGGCCACCACTTCCTCCAGCTCCTCCTATGGCGCAGGACTCCCACCTCCAGTCGCCGTTGTTGCCTTCCTGTTGGCAGCGGGTTTATGCTTGGTTTGGCTTTTCACATCAAGTCAGCACCTCTTGACCTCATCTATTGACCTCCTCGGCACTCCGACTGCATTCACGTTGTTCACGATGGACTGCCATATTTCCGTTTGTGTTGCCAATGACATAGTGGAGCAGACAAACAGTTTTTGGTAGTGTTCTATTACCTCCTTGACAATGATCCAGACTGCACCTCGTCTTCCTCTACCTCTTCTCCTTGGCCTTCCCAGACCCTGGGGTTCCTTGCTGGTGGTCATTGGGGCTTGTGGGGTTCGCGTTGACCTCTGCACTTGGTCGAGGTGCATCCATGGTGCTACGCAGTTTATTTTATTTTCTCTTTTTTTTGTTCTGCTATTATGGTGCATTTTTCTGCATGACGTGTGGGAATTGCATGCCAGTTGCTGGTTATCGCTGATTTTTGTATCTCTCTTGGCCTCATTGCAACTTTTTTCGCGTTCATGTTTCGCGTTTTTTCGGCATCGTGTTAATTTTAACGCGGTCAATCAACACATTATCGTGAGACTATCGCATGAAACCGCCGTGTTGAGAATACAACGTTACACGGCATTATTTTCCTGTGAAAAACTGCAATGGGAAGAGCTGCGTTAAACTAATTTTACGATAATTGTCACACATTCTTGAGAATATCCCCCAGTGTCTCATTTGTTTATGTCTGATGTTCCCATGGAGCCAGCACAAACAAGCAAGCTCTTTGTGTAGGAAGGTAGATATCTGACTATGGTTACCCCCAAACTTTTTCCCTGGTGTTTAGCTGGTTTTTGACATAGTTGGCCTGGGATCCTGCTATTCAGGGCCCCAGGCTAATTGCTCTCTCCTTAAAATGGACTACATGTACCTTAGGTACATACACAATTGGAATTGGCTCACCTTATTGGCCCCTGTAACAGTGTACCCAGGTACCCAGGGCATAGGTGCTTCCAAGGCCTACCAGGGGCTGCAGCACGTATTGTGCCACCCCTGGACTGGCCTCCATATTTGACACAACTGGCTGATCACTCAGCTGGGGTAAGTCGGTGTAACCACCCCTTACTTAGGTGTAGTATGCCTATACCTAACCTAAAATGGACACAAATGTTACTATCAGCCACTCCTATGGAAGGCCTCATCAATCCTGGAGGCAGAGTGCTTGGAAATATGTGAGATGGTGCTCCGGCACTTAGCTGAGCCTGTCTGCAGCTTTCGGAACCATGTCCCTTAGCTGTTTCATGATACTGCCATACCATATACTCTTAAGTGCATTATAATCCTCGCGGTTAAATGCTATCTTAGGTTTGGCTTTATCAAAACATGTCGAGTAAGGTGTCATACGAATTGGAATACTACCCCCTCGCCAGTTCTGGCGACGGGGGTAGCATTCCACCCTTCTAGAGGGACACGACATGTACCTAACCTGAACCCCGGTTAAAGTTAAACAGAGCCTCAGCATCACAAAATGGATGCTGCCACCACAGACACAAGTCTGACCTCCTGTTGCTGGGAGTCCTTCCACCGAGGGCAGCTTGGACAAAGGGTTTCCTGCCTTGGGAGGTGCTAGCACCACCCCAGACAGGATTTTGTGTATTGGGTAGGACAGGGCTGAATAGAATCAGACATGCCTGGGGCACACAAGGTGTCCCTGTGCATAGGCCAGTTCAAACCGGTGCTGGGGCTTTCCTGCCCCAGTCCTGGCGCGAAACTAGACAGAGGAAAGGGGGTGTAACCACTCCCCTTCCTGGTTCCACCCAGAGGAGGGACCTAGTAGGTGATCCGGCCCCCCAGATTCGAATAAGAGTGGGAGCTGTGTCCTGAGACTTCAGATCATCCTGAATCAACTTGAAATACAGAAGAAGACTGGACTTCGACATTCTGCTGCACAGAAGACGGAAGAGAATCTCCCTTGTGGCCAAGGAGTGACCACCCTGTGAACACAGGCACCAACCAGCAACTCGACATCTGCTTTGCCGCCGCCTCCCGCCGGAGCCGGAGCCCGAGCCCAGAGCCTGACAAGACCCAGACTCCCAGACTTCTCACAGCCCGATCCACAGTCCCTGCAAAGAAGGGACCCATGGAGGCACCGAGAGACGTGGGACCGGACCTCTTGGAAGACCCCTGAAACGCTGACTGCGCAGCATCAGAGGCACCCTCGACGCTGTGCTTTGGGGTTTGAGAAGCCCCAATCTCGATCAGCCCTTGCACCGAAGATCAGCCCCCCAGCATCTCCACGATCTGCGTGGGGCCTATTACCATTGAGCACGCTTTACGATATATGGACTCAGAGGACGAACTTGATGATACATGGTGTGCAGCCCACCCCCTAATGTTGTTTCAATGAATCGGCTCCATGGGGCTAGCACCCACGAAAAGTTGAAAAAAATGATCTTATAAACAAAGTGAATCTATTCTAGCCACGAGCAAGGCGTAACATCGTTTTATTCGGCATGTTTATTTTTAGAAGCGTCAGAAGTTCTTTGTAACTGGACTGTTTACCTCATGATAACAGAATTTCTTGTACGAGCGTTTTGAATGGACTAAACATCAGTTTATACATGGATGCACGAGCATGTTCTTTTTATTGTAAACTTACAATGTTGTGTCTAAAGGTCACGGAAGATGTATGTTATTTTATGATGCATCTTGGTAGTTGGAGTTTGAGGGAGAGCTCCGGATTGTTTGTAGTCTCACACCTGCAAATGAAGTCACGTTAATGGGAAGGCTGAGGTGGGAGGAGTGATAGAGGAGGGGTTTAAATGCAAGGCACGCAGCGCAGTAGGGGTTAGTCTTACTATGGTCAGGTCAAGAAGACGAATGCTTTGAAGCAGGTATGTGAGTTGGGAAGCGTCGAGAGTAGCGGAGGGAGGGAATGATTCACGTGTTATCAGCTGTTTTGGTAACCACATTATGCCTATATTTCCATTCAGTTACGGTAATGATGAGTAAAAGCCTGTTAAGCACAGAACAGTAAGAACGAACAATGTCATTAACTGTTTGTATCAGGGAGACCAAAAGGAAGAGACGGGATGCGCGGGGCGTGTCAGCACACAGGGGTTGCAGTTGTTTGGTTATTTACTTTAATAACAGAACAGCAGGAACGTTTAATAACTGGGATAGAAAGTAAGGGGAAGAGTGGAGGGGAGAGATGGGAAGACCAACTATGAGTACACTTTAACTCATAGACGATTATGAGATTGCATGTAAGGATAAGCAGAACACACCAGGCAATTGAAATAAGGGCATATTTACATTTTTAGAAAGGTTACATAACGCCTATGAATTAAAAGCTTGTTGTTTTTAACTAAGTAAATCCTGATAATGCGATAATGGTTTAGTCTATGAATTAGCGCATTGTTTGTTAATAAGTGTTTAATTAACTTTACAGTTACCCCTGACGAAGGGCCCTTGGAGGCCCGAAATGCATTGGGTTTTTAATAAACTGCTCATGATGAAACACGCCTCCAGTACGTATTTTTGAATGAAGAGGCTCGGAAGGCCCATCAAGAATATGAGAAACTTTAGTAAATTGGCATTCCCTTGCCCGTGGATATATCAAGATTATTGTTGGTTGAAGTATGAAAAAAATGGAAAAAATGAAATATAAAGCCTTGAAGTGGAAGACAAAAAGTTTAAATGTTGCATCAGCACCAGCTACAGTGCCATGGTTCGGGGCACTGACCCAGTGCCCCTTTATAGTGGCCCTTTTGCACTGTGCCACTTGACGCGCCATCCCGTCCACTTGCCACGTGGCTAGCGGCCATCTTGGCGACGAAACCTTCAACTTACACTGCGGGTCTGGTTGCTCAAGACTTGCCCTCACTCCTGTAAAAGGGAGCACCTGCTCTGACCTTGCTGGTCCGAGTAACAAGCCTTTTTTGATTCCTGCGTGGCTTGCATTAGCCAAGGCCTGTTTGCTCCAATCAAGTTGCCGACACCGCCAACAGCGAGAAGCCTGCGTGGGACAGCTCGTGATTGACTCCTGGACGTCCTCGACCCCTCGTGTTCACGTGGCTGCAGAGAGAAGCTACACCTCGACGCCTGTTTGCACCCAACATCGCCTGGTTCCAATCTGGTTCCACGGTAGTCACTGGCTAGTGACTTTGAACATTGTCCCCTCTGCTTTCAGGTCTTCACCTCTTCAGATCCACCCTTGGATCCACCGGAACTCTTCACATCGAGCCGCCTGCAGCATCTTCAGCTCCAAGCACCATCGACCTGCGTGACGAAACCCGACACTACTTCGACCCTGTGCACCCGCTTCCTGTGGGTGAGGTAACTCAGCAACGCCGGTGTTCCAACACTGGTATACACCTCTAGTGTCTGTGTCTAATGTTTCATCCTTCTAGGTCACTCGGAAGGTTCCTTAATAACTAACTTTGTAACTTTTACGCACCATTGACATTGCATTGGTAAAGCGTGCACTTTCCGCACTGCACCCGAGTCCCGCGGGCCTTTCCCGACTTATTCACTGCTAGTCCCGAACAGCTCCAGCGATTCCCCAGGCCCTAGGCCTCTTCACTTTCCCCATAGTGGTTCTTATACCACTATTTTAGTATATGGTTTAGGTGGCCCCTAGGGCTCATCCATAATTGTGCAACTTTTGTGTATTTAAACTGTGTTTTGTTTTAACGCATTTGCTTCTGTGCTCATAAAGAGTATCAGGGTTATTTGTAGAAATAAATCTATATATATTTTCAATATATATCTGTGTGGTGTCCTTTTATTTGGTATTCAAGGGATTGTGTATGGTAAAACAGCTTGCTTCACATGCCTTTACAGAGTTTAGCCTAAGACTGCTTAGTCCATGCTACCCCTAGGATAGCTTGTCTATAAGGTTGACTTAACAACCTGCACCATAAGGGTTGCTTGGCATGGTACAAGGTGATCACTAGAACTAGTGAGCATCATATACCAGGCCAACTTCTCACACTTTGCAGCAGCTGGAAGGCTACTGAGAGATCATCGTTCACATGTGGGTACACCCCAGCATGCTGGACAAACCACAAACCTACATTCATCTCAGCTATGAACAGTTACGAGCATGTAGGCTTGAGGACTAGCAGATCTCCTTTCACCAGGGTTTTTTTTGTCTTTTCTGCTCTTTAGCTGTCAGCTGTCTCCCAACTAGCAGGCCTGAAAGATTGGCTATTGGTCCATTTGCTCTGCACATCACACTTTGAACTACACTTGCACTTTCTTGAATGATATGGTCCTGCAGGGAACAGTGACTCTTGAAATATCGGCTCTTGGCACATATGCGCTGCATGTTGCACTTTGGAATGCACTACATTCCTTGTAGTGAAAGACAGGTTAGCACCTGCTCCTTATATAGCACAAACTCGACCTGAAGGTATCCCAGTGCTTTACATGAGAACCAGTTCCATTACAGACGGGCACATTCATTTGTAGGCACGGGGAGACTAAATGATTTGTCCAGAATCACAGGATGCTTGAGCCTCCCTCCAGAGTCGAACCCCCAGCTTCAAAGTCGGCCGCCCTAGCCCTTCAACCACACCCTCTCCCCATCTTTGAGTGTAATGCCCTTGCTTCTGTTGAAAAGGCTTATATACCCCTGAGTTGTATTGGCGTAGAATCTTGCTGCCCTAGTCATGAGAAATAAGTGCAAGAGTTACACTATTTGACTAGAAAATACTGGCCTCAGGGTCACCTGCAACGTATGTCACACTTGTTTGCGAGATGTATTTGCATTTGCCTGAACCGTAGGTTGTTTTTAATAACGATGGGAAATTAGAAACTGTATCAACTGTAGTGAATGCCAGGCCAGAGGTCAGATTACATTGTATTTTGCAAATTCGAATGAAATGGTCTTGCTCTTATTGTAAAGATCTTGCTATGTGACTTTAATAAGTGGATTGTAAAGGTATTTTCTTGTATTGAATGCGTCTTACATGTAACATGATGGCATTGTGAACATTGTAACTAGTTACGCAATAAACTTACTTATTTACCTACTTACTTACTGTATTAGGAAGAAAGTATCAAAAAACACACTGTTTATCCATGAAGTTATTTGTAACAGTCAGATAGTTAAGCACCTAGTTTTATGGTAATTAATTTATTTAATTCAAGATTCATCTTGTATTTTAAGAAGGGTTCTCACATATATCAGCTGTAAAAAAACAACAACAAAGAATGTAATTTTTAGGGCCAACCTGCAGAAGACTGGTTACTAATTGTTCTATAAAATAAAATTCTTTCACAAATGAAAGCATATTTTTGAATGTGTCGAATAGATGCTTTTTAGCATTTTGAAACTGTTGCCTGAAATAATTATTTTACCTGTAATTTCACGATTTATATAAATGCTAACAACGTCTGTGTAACACAATGACAGACATATGATGCAAGCAAATCCAACTAATAACAGCTTTTATTGAACAAAGTCACAAAAAGCCATAATTTATTAAAGTGTTCCAATTCATTTAATATGTTCTATGCCTACACTTGTCTTTAAACAGCTACAAATGCATTCCATTATCTTTTTAAAAATCGAATCATACTTTCTAGAGTGCATGAACAAAGATATCATACTGAAGTAGGATTTTTTTATTAGATGTTGGTTTTGATTAAAAGTACAAAAATCTACCTCATACAATGTTAAAACATGAAGCAACTCCTATTGTGTGATTATTACACCTTCCTCACAATTTATTCAACTGAAAAGAAAAGACTTAAGCTCTCAAACTTACTAGAGGTAAAATATCGAGCACTTTGACCCTGCATGTCTTTACAGAGTTGAGCCAAGCATGGCCCCTCGACAGCCCCCAAATTGCGGTTGAGGTACTAGGTTAAAGCCCAAAAATAGCTCTTGAAGACCTGTTTGTGTTTTGTTGCTGCTGTCCCTCTCACCTACATAGGTACATACGAAGGGGTCAGAGTATATTTCTTTTTAAAGCATCAAATGTCAAATATAAACATTAAGTATCTCAAATTATAACCAGTCCAATGATTCAATGCATATTTTATTTTAGCACATAGGTGAGCGGAAACTTAGCATCAATCAATAAGTTCCGGAGATTATTAATTCAGAAAAACTTGTGACGAAAAACATAGAAAAATCCCTTGGTAACGAATCATATATATAACTTGTGTCCATCAAAATTATAACATAGTATTTACATAGTTATATATCAACGCGCTCTCAGTGGTAAAGAAAAGGAGGTAGTTAGGTGGGATAGGTGTGATGGGATAAGTGTTGGGACTGGGTAAAGGTGTTGTGACCATAACACAATCACAGTAAGATTCAGTACGACCTTTACAGTCTAATTAAGATCAGTAGTTCCATATATCTCTTTTACATAGGATGTGTTTTATTCCATTTATTTTCTCCTATGTTTAGAAGAATGGTGTAGTCTGGTCTACGTTTCGACCCCGCACGATGTAAGGGTTAGTAGAAACCTCACTCTGGGGTCTTCATCAGGACATAGATAAGACAGGAGCGCCTAAAAATAATATAATTAGAATGAATGTATCGGTCCACTATGAATGGTATAATACACAGGGACTGGACAAAAATTAAATACATACTTTACATTTGGCCATTCAGTGACCATTGAAGTAGGACCATCATGGGTTCCTATTGTGAAGGATATAACCTGCAATTAATTAGAAGAACTTTTGTTACAGAAGGGTACCCGGAGAGGGATCCCCTGTCTAATATTCGGTTGATAAGAGTTAGTGCAGGGGACACTTACTGGGATATGGCAATCATCCAGTCGAGATTTGAAGTTGTTTCTGATTCCTTTCCAAATATATAGACACAGCTATAGGAGTGTGCAGACAGTCTCAATGCCCCGGTGGTTCTAGAACAATGGGGGATAGATAATTGCATTAAGAAATGTAAGTATCGAGGCTAGAATTAAATAAGGACCATATCTGTCACTATGTCCAGGAGGGAAATATATCCCATCTGAGCCAAATCATAAATCTTACATCGATATGGGATTATTAAATTCACCCCATGGTCCAGTTAGGTGCATGTGGTACTATCTACCGTGTTGTTAATCACATTAAGGGGCTCATCAGGAAAATATAGGCACTGTTAGGCCCAGGAATTACATGTACTAGACTGGAAGTTAATCAAAAAGGCGATACGCGGGTCACCCTCGTAAATGGCATAAGCAATATTGCCATCGCATCAAAGGCAGAGCTACGGGGATGAATGGAGCCGCTGGAGGCTTCTAGTGGGTTAAGAGGGTCAGACATGTCTCCTTACCTATTCAACACCAAGCTGCATTTGAAGACATATCATTCGATCGGCTCTGAGTCAGTATGTGAGCCGCCTCGAGGTGCAGCCGCTAGATACTGTCTGGGGGCTCGTCACCGCTCAACCAATCTGGAGTCAGCTCCCGGTCCGGTCTAAGGGACTATGGTGAAAGTTACTGTGCTCATTGCCTGGGTCAATGCTGTAGACCCACAAGCAATAATAGTCTCGTATTCTCTGCAATGTCAAGACCCTGCTTCTATTGGTGACTTGTAATGTAATGCACGATAAATGTAATCTTGTGCTCAGTGTTTATGGGGAAACCCCGTGTGAAAACACAGTCAAGTATTCCTGCATGTCACACACGTTTTAAGTACATACTGATCCTATATATGTACACACATTCCCTGATTAAACTGTGAAACATACATTACTTATCGGCACTAGCATTAGAAAAGCATTAGAAAGCATTAGCATTAAAAAGCATATTAATCAGATGATATTTTACACACATCCAAATATTCATTACGTGTTAATGAAGGCGAGGCTCCCAACTGCTTAACATAAGTTGTCTCTATGTTGCGTACACGTAAATAGGTTTGCACTAAAGCGGGGGATGCATTTCAATATGTATTCCGCTAAACTTGTAGTACCTGGTATAGAGGATAACCCTGTGTCATTTGGACTATATTTCATTCAGGGTCAATCAAAGCCATCTGGGCAAATGCCGCGTCAAATTCATTAAGTCCATTTTGGACCGAATCAAAGGACTGCATCCACTTGCATTCCCTTGTATTCATGATGGAATTCATATCACCCCCGTGGTCCCAGAGTAATTTTCTCAATGACTACCCACTTCATAGATTCAGGTGTGTGGGAGTTGGCTTGGAAATGGTCTACCAAAGGTGCCCCTGCCGTGTGACATCGAATCCTGCTGCAGTGTTACAATATGCAGTTCTTAATTTTTTGCTTTGTTTGTCCAATGTAGACAAATCCACATGGGCAGAAGATAGCGTAGATGACTCCATTGCTGTTGCAATTTGTGAACGATTTCAGGGTGATTGTCAGATTATTGTGCGTAAGTGTTTTGGTTTCTAGGCACAGTGCACATGCTTTGCAGTTGCTGCATTTGTAGTTTCCCAATGTTGTCGGTAAATTCCACATTGTTTGGATGGTGGGCACCGGTGGGCTGTCCAGCATAGAACATACTACATAGTCTCTGACGCTCTTAGCTTTTTTGAAAGCGTGCATAGGTGGTTTCGGCGTTTCGATTACATCAGACACGATGTTTCAATGCTTATTGACTATCTTCTGTATATCGTTGCTCTTGCTGCAGTAGGTTGTGACACAGATCATCCTGTCCTCTGGTGTTTTACGGTTTTTCGGTATGAGCAGAGTTTCTCTGTTGCTAAACCAAGCCCTCTTGCGTGCCCTTTTCACCAACCTTTTCGGGTAACCTCTTTCCAGCAGACGGGAGATGAGATCGTCCGATTCCGTGAAGTAGTCCTCCTTCCAGGTACAGTTCCTCCGGATGCGGAGAAACTGACCGAAGGGTAAATTGTCACGCAGGGCCCTAGTATGATGACTCGAATATCTTAGGAGCGTGTACCGCTCAGTCGGTTTTCTGTACAGTGTGGTGTACAGGACTCCATCCCGTTCCTTGATGCTGATGTCAAAGAAATCAATTGATTCATTACTGCAGTTGGTAGTGAATTTGATGTCCTGTGATTGGGTGTTGAGCCATTGGGTAAATGACTCGAGTTCTTGTTGGTCCCCTGTCCAAATGATCAAAATATCATCAATATAACGACGGTACTCTGTGATCTTATTGAGGTAATGATTGTGGGGAGAAAGAATGCAGTGTTGTTCATATAGAGGATCGCCAGATCTGGGGCAAAAGCTGCCCCCATAGCCACCCCCTTGCTCTGCATAAAAAAGTTGTTCTGAAATATGAAAAAGTTTTTTGTCATTGCGATCTCCAATAGGTCGATTATGAATTCTGTTGGGACCTCTGCCGGTTGTGGTCTTGATGCCAGGGCTCTTCACATCGTTGTTAGAGCTGGTCCTTGGGGAATGCTCGTGTACAATGAGACTATGTCCATTGTGACAAGTAATTGTTTTTCTTTGTCAAAGGGTCTTTGATCTACTAAATTCATCACCTGCATGGTATCTCTTAGATAGGTCGGTGTCATTTCTGCCAACGGTTTAAAAAAAACATCCACATATTTACAAAGCGGTTCAAGGAGAGAACTGCAGCCCGATATAATCGGTCGTCCTGGTGGTTTTGTTGGGTTCTTATGGACCTTGGGTAGGACATAGATGGTCGGAATACGCGGTTGGTTCACATTAAGATATAGACATTCTTTCTCTGTGAGGAAGCCAGCCTCCTTCCCTTTCTCCGTGATGGGGAGGATCTGGAGTCTAATCTCCCTTGTCGGATTGGTTGCTACCGGCCGGTAGCTAACCCCATCTCTCAATTGGGAGTATATCTCCTGCGTATAGTCAACCACATCCATAATGACTATTGCCCCTCCCTTGTCTGCTGGCTTGATAACCAAACGCCTTATTGATCTTCAGTCTATCAAGGGCGACGCGTTCGTTCTTTGTGATGTTATGTTTCACATAGAGTATCTTTTCACAGATCTTGAGTACATCCCTCACCTACATAAGCAAGGGTAGTGGCAGGTGTACCGAAAGGCATGCCAGTGATGGGAGCTACTACATCTAGCTATGCAATTGACCTTCTTTAGAAAAATACATGTTTTAAATGGATGTTTGTTACCACAAATGTCGAAAGCTATATTGAGACCAAAATATAGGCTCTATTGAGATTTAAGGGCAAATTACGAGTCTGGAGGTTCACGGACCGCCAGATTTGTGGGGGCGCTGGGGTGACGGTCTCCCGACTGCCCTATTACAATTTGGGCAGTTTGACTGCCATTGCTCTGCCACACCTGCCAGGCAACCACCATTCCCTGGCAGTGTTGCGGCAGTCAGGAGAATGTAATATGCTTGGCGAGACTGCTGCAGTCCCGCCAAGCATATTACAAGTTTCCGCTGCACCATAGTTTTCATGGTGGTTCCTCCGCCCTGAAAACTGTGGTCGAGAGTAAACAAAGGGGGCCCTACCGGGCCCACTTGTGCCTCTGTGCCATCGGGTGCATGCAGGGGGGTGCATGTGCCCCCCTGTGTGCATGCACCACAATTCCTGTACAGGATGGCCTTTACAGTCCATGCTGTGCAGGAACTGTTTTTGGTCTTCCGATTGTGGTGTCCATTTTCAGGGCACCGCTGTGGGCACGTCAAAGAAAAGCCCGCCAGACATAAGAAATACTCCTAATCTGGTGGCAGACCCGACCAATGGTTTGGCAGTGCGGCGTCGGGGCAGACCTGGTGCAACACCGCCAAACTCGTAATCAGGCGGTTAGCTATCAATCCTGTTACAAAACCAAAATACGTTTCTATAATGAATGACTCAAAAAGGACTTTAAAATTAAAGTGCATAATGTCAGAGTTTACATTAAGCTATATCAACTGAACCTTCAGATCACAGTTGTGCCATGCAGTGGCTTTTAAATTGTTTAATTTATATGTGTACTGCTGGGTGCACTGCCTTGCTGTGTCAATATACTTTTTGTACTATATTGCAATGTTTAGGAGGCCACTGATGCAAATGCATGCTGGTGAGTTTATTCAATTATCTACCAGTACCGCACAATAGGTAAACATTCCCTCCTAAACTGTTGTTGTATTACTGCTTTCATGTAGGCGATTTTGCTAATTTCTATTAACACTTGGTATACACGTATGCACTATTTCAGTCAATGGTGGCTAGAATTGGTTACATATGGTGGCTATTAATTATGTGTGTGACATCATGCAGGACTTTTTTAACAGTGAATACCTCACATCAGGTGGTCATTTCAATGTCTAGTTTGGATTCTCTTTTATTGTTGATGATACAGCTGGATGGCGGAGATTTGTTATTTTCTCATGTATATATATATTTTTTCTGAGTTGCTATCCCCTGCCGAAGGGCTACATCGGCCCGAAATCCATTGGGATGGGATGACACAAAACAACACTTTCATTGTCGAGCCTCATAACACTAAGAAGTGTCACAGTAAATCTGGTGGGATGATGAGCATTGAATACCACCATTGAAAAATAAAACCATTGCAACTGAAGTCTGAAAAATATTTGGTTTACATCAATGGAGATTATATACCCCATGTGAGAGGGACTTTGGCAGTGCTAAAGGGGATGAACCCCAATTGGGGAACTCTGCTTTTCAGTCCAATGGTAAGCCTGACATTCTCAGTTAGTGGCAATTAAGTTGCTCCTCTCCTTACTTTACCCTAACTCTTCTCCCTTAAAACTCTCTCTTTACCTATCTCTCTAAATCTCTATATACCTACATCCGCTACCTCATTTTTGTCTTCCTCTACTCTCTACCAATATACCAAATATACCTCACTGTCTAACTCTCTCTCATGACCTAGCCCTTAGCTGTCACTTGCACATACATTTATATCTACCTTTCTCTATCCATTTTTCCTACTAAACTATCTCTCCACATCATCCCTCTTCCTGACCTCACTGCACTTTTTCCATCATACCTCAGTGGATCTCTTTCTTAGTACCTAACTTCTCATACAACACCATGAATAGCTTTACCTCCCCTGTCTAGTTCTATCTCCATGTCTCTATTACCTCACCTCTCTCTCTGCCTTACCACTCCCTTCACTTCTCTAGCCTATTTCTCTCTCTACCTCACATTTCCCCTGACTTCTGTAGCTCATTTCCCTCTCTACCTCACATCCCCCTCTCTATGTCATTTCTCTATTTCTCTCTACCCCACCACTTTCCTCTCTTACTCTAGCGTACCTCTCAATTTACCTCACCATTACTACCTACCTCTCCACCTCTCCACCTCCCAATTCTCTCATCCTACCCCTGTTCCCAGTCCTCCACCTCTCTAAATATCCTGGGGGCATATTATCAAGAAACGGCGTTAACATTGTCGCCGGCGATAATGGGCTTAATAATATGCCCTTGAGAATTCCAATAGAATTCTCTACAGCTTATTATCAAGCCAATTATCGCCGCTTTAGCAGCCGTTTTCTGCCGCTAAAGTGGCGATAATGTCAACGCCGTGATAATATGCCCTTACGTCTTTCTGGCCAACTCTATTTCTGTACCTCATTTCCTTTGTCCCTACCATGAACTCCCCTCTCCCTCTCTTTCTCTCTCTCTCTCTCACTCTGTGTTTGCTATCTATCACTCACAAAAACACACGTCTCAATTGACTGCTTTTTCAATTTTATTTTATCCCTTCCACCTCAATTAGCTTTCCTAACCTCTTTCTCCATATCTCTTTACAGCTACATCCCTTCCTCATTTTCTTTTTCACAACTCTCTACCTCTGTATAAACCTCATCCCTTTTTTATATTTCACACGTCTCTCAGCTTCTTATCGCTCTACATCATGTTTCCTTTTCTACTCCTCACCCCTCTTTACACATTTATGTTTTTTCCCCAACTCTTTTTTACCTAACCGATTTGCTGTCTCTCTACCATCCATCTCTGTTTTTGTTATGTCTCCATCTCATCTACCTCTCACTGTGACTACCTCTCTATTTCACCACTACCTCATCTCTTGGAGTACTGTACTTCTCTGCCTCTCTCTATATGTTCCGCTCCCTAACTCTATCTCTCTATAGCACTTCAAAACCTTACTTTTATACTCCATTAGCTTCATCTACAAATATTTTCCCCGTGCGGTTCGTACTTTTTTTGTGGTTGAGCCCCTTTATTTTTCCTCCTCGTTTATTATTTTGCAGAGTGGAACATTGCAACATTCCTGCTTTCTCCAGTAACTTAAGGAATTGTGCAGTCGATGACATACCTCCTGGGACAAACACAAATAATATATCGATATTATCTCGATGCCAGAGTAAGATGTATACATTTTCGGGACCTCATCCCATATTCAAATGTTGGCGGAGGGGGCCGGCGTGGGGGGTGCGGGTTAAAAGAGTAAAGGTAGCCTGTAATATGTAACGTTTAAAAAACACAATGGAATGTAAAAGTGTTTGTCAGAGGAATGTTCATTTTGTCACCTATAGAAAAATGTATCTTTCTAAAAGAATAAGTAAGACATTTTGAAATTGAAACATGAGTGAGATTGTGAGCTGTAATCTATGGCATAACGCTGGCCACTAAATGGCTGCTTGATCATGTAGATCTGTAACTATTAATATGGCAGGTTCTGGACTAGTACGATACTATAGATTAGTCATTGGTACCAACAGTGCCCCCCTCCTACCCCAATCCAACCCTCCACTCCCCAAAAACACTACGGGCATATTATCAAGGACCGGTGTTAAAATTATCGACGTTTTATCGGCAGGAAACCACTGATAAAACGGCGATAATGGGCTTGATAATACGCCCTTTTTAATTCCAATAGAAGCCCATGTTCTGGTGTTAACATGGACTTCTATGGGAATTAACAAGGGCGTATTATCAAGCCCATTATCGCCGTTTTATCTGCAGTTTCCTGCCAATAAAACGGCGATAATTTTAACACCGGTCCTTGATAATATGCCCCTTCATGCGCCAAATCGGACCATTTTCCCTGAGAGGCGAGTTCGGAAGGAAACCCCATTTTCAAGTCCCACATGCGGGGTAGAATTGTCAAATGGTTGAAGAGGTTATAATGACCAAACAAAGGAATCAGAAAGGGTTATTGTAAAATTATTCAAAAGTATTACAATTACATTAAAAACGAGTTAAAAGGATTCAGTACTCGGCTTAAGGGGATTTGTGGATCATTTTATACTGTCTGTAGTTCCTGCGGTGCTCCCCCCACACTTTCCACAGTTACCTTGCTTCCAAATTTCATATTCACCTGCTGGCGTTTCTTTCTGTTCATGTGCACTGGAGCGCTGCCCCTAGTCACCCCTTGTTAAGTTCTTTGTGCTGCTGCAAGCTCGTTTATCCACATTCTAGGGATGTGCCCTAATAACCACGCACTACCTGAACATGGAACAGGTTAAACACAAAATATGGCTTATTGTGGGAAAAGACTTTACACAAGTCAGTGCCACAGTGAGTCCTTAAAATTAATCACTGGTATCTTGTTATAGCAAAAAAAATAACATGATTTCGTTAGCTCATTGGTGGCGTAATATTCTTGACTATCTTACTTGTACGAGGAGTGTGCATTAAAATTACCATTAAGCATCAAAGAAAACATACAAAACAAAAGAAGGAAAGCAATCACCAAGTTGTGCACACCGCAAGATAAATGTGAAAACTAGAATATTGCTTCAGTCTTCCAGTTGATTTGAGCAATGTGGCTTCACTCCATATTTATTGAACAATCCACATAAGAGGTAGTCCTTTGGGTGGTCTAGCATGGAGGACAACCCTGTCCTCTGTTTTTTAGATCTGTGTCCAAAGCCTTACTTGATGCATTTAAAATTGGATGACTCCTACAAATGAAAGTGTCAACTGGAAGACTGTAGCAAGATTCGAGTTGTCACATTTATCTTGTTGTATGCACAAGCTGGTTAGATACTGAAATTCACATACAATATTGCTGCAAATAGACAGTTCAGACCCAAACACAAAAATAAATGTTTTTTATCAATGCTTGTTCAAGCTTTCTTTTTTACTCTTTGGCTGGCGAACACTAGGCAGCTTGAGTTTTGCGTGTTTTCCTTGATGCTTAATGTTGATTTTAATGCACACACCAGGTACCAGTACCAAGAGTGAAGGTTATTACCCCACCAATGAGCAAAATAAATAATGTTTATTTTTAATTTAGACCAAGATACCAGTGATTAGTTCAAGTGCTCACTGTGGCACTAACTTATGTAAGACCTTTTCCCACAATATACCATATATTTAGTTTAAACTGCAGGTTCGTTTATTCCTGATGATGTTTATTTTAGTTCTTATGGGCTGTGGGAGTTCACTAGTCTACACTTATTAAAAATGCAAAAAGGTCTACACCGAGCACACTCAAAATTAGTCTTTTATAGTCCAGAAAATTCCAGACAGTCTTCATATGTTGTTCCAAATTCAGGGGCATATTACCAACAAGTAGCGATAATTATCGCTGCCTATCGCTGGATATGTTAGCGGAGAAAACATACTATTAGCAACGTTTTTCTCCATTGTGCTAAAATATCCAGCGATAGCGGCAAAATGCATGAATATCGCTGAGAATACAGCGATATTCCCACATTAGCGACGAAATGCTCTCAGCCATGTTATCCACCTCCCATTGGATAACATGGCAAAGAACTGGTCCGAGCAGGCGTTAGTTTTTGGCGATAGCGGGAATATTTCCATCGCTACGCCTGGCTTGCTAATAGGCGATAGCGACGTTAGCGACTGCTTTCAGTTGCTAACAGGTTGGGTACGCCCACTTTGCATGTCATTAGCGATAAATATCGCTGACATGCAAAGCGGGCCCCAAACCGCTCGCTATCGTCTAAAAGCTGTCGCTAACATCAGTTAGCGACAGCTTGCTAATAGAGCGATAGGATTATCGCCGCTTAGCGGCCGAAAACGGTCGCTAAACCGGCGATAATTGCCTATCGTCACCCTTGGTAATATGCCCCATAGTTCTTTATTCAGGTCTTCAATATTCCCAGTTCAATAAGCTCGCTATTCCAAGACACAACTTGATGCAATGGTATAATCGCAGAAAAACAGCCAACACATGTTTTGTCATGTGCTGTAGCACACAAAAAAGTGACAAAAGATAAATTCCCTTTGGGTAGATTATTCTAATCTAACCAACATTCATTCAATGTACCACTTATAAACCAGCTATTACACTCAACCAACAGAAGATTTATAAACCAGCTATTACACTCAACCAACTTATAGACTTATAAACCAACTTATAGACTTATAAACCAGCTATTACACTCAACCAACAGAAGATTGAACCATATAAAACAAGGAATAACAATAAACACTAAAATAAAAAATGTATACATTCATTTATGAATCTTAAAAAGTTGTTGCTATCAGTAAAAATAACCACACAATCAATGTACATTATTCCACATTAGTACTGAAACAAAGTTTATTTAAAAAATATTCTGTGACACACATTAAAAAGAGAGTAAAGAAAAACATGGACAGGTACAATATGTCTTTGAATATTACCCATCCGTCGTATAACAGTATCTGAAGCATGGAACTCAGTAGTTTATGGTTGACACTCTAAACCATGCCTGTGTTGACGTATTGTGTATTAAATTTATGGCGTCGACACGTTTCGATGGATGAATTTATATTTCCATCTTTTTCAAGACAAATATTATAGACTCTCTGTGATTGTTAAAAAGATTTGTAGGGTCAGCTCTTTATCATAGGAGAATGACACCTTCTATACTCTGATTCATCATAGATTCGAAATGTCGGGGTAAACCTTGCACAATCGATATGATTATCTCTGCAATGAAACTTCGTTTAGTGCCTAAGGTCTTTAGCAAGGGTCCTGGTTAAAGTTATAACAAATCCAGAACACCCAGGTTAGTGCTGTTTCTCCCGCCACAGAAGAATACGGCGGTGTGATCACCCCTTACAGAGAAGCACTGCTACTTTGAAGCTAATTATAAAGCTTTCTCCCAGCCAGCCTAAGCAGCTCTTGCAGAGGGATTAAGAGGTTGTTCTGCTTGTCGTCCCTTTAATAATTAGGGTCGAACTTCTTTTAGTCGCTGAGCGCTCCCGCGTGGGTCGTCTCCCAGAAATAATGACAGCGTCTCAAGCACACAAAAGACATCTTCAGGGCTGATAAATACGCCAGTATAATACAATAGTCAATTTAGATAGATCTCCACTAGGGGTGACAAATGCAAAAACAACAGTTGATGGGCAGAATGCAGAACAATGTCATACATTCAACCCAGTACAGAGATCTGGGCCTAAATCTATAGTTTTTCTTCTAACCATGCCATTCCAGTATGGCCTGGCAGTTCGGAATGTACTGTTCCTATGAGGCAGAGGGTCCAGACTGATTTGCACATGGCTATGTCTGAACTGGGGTGGCGTGGTGAGCAAAATAATGATGGATTAAACCCAGATCTGTGATTGGGGATGAATGTTTTGATTATGTTCAACATTCCGTCCGTCATCTTTTTGAGTTGTGTTTTCACCCTAAGTGGGAAGGGTACACTGAGACGTGGGTCCCGTGCTCACTACACCACTGGAGTCAAGCTATCCTGGCTGATGAGGGCTGAAAGCCCGAAACCGGTCCTAGGGAGCTTGATTCCGGTCCAGGGAAGACATGGCCTGGCATTTCGGTCTGGACTGTTCCCATGAGGCACAGAGTCAAGACTGAATTGCATATGGCTATGTCTGAACTGGGGTGGCGTGGTGAGTAAAATAACAATGGATTAAATCCAGATCTGTGAATGGGGGTGAATGTTTTGACAATGTTCAACATTTCGTCCATCATCTTTTTGTGTTGCGTTTTCACCCTAAGTTGGAAGGATATGCCCAGACATGGGTCCCGTGCTCACTACGCCACTGGAGTCAAGCTATCCTGCCTGATGAGGGCTGAAAACCCGAAACCGGTCCTAGGATGCTTGATTCCGGTACAGGGAAGACATGGCCTGACAGTTCGGTCTGGACTGTTCCCATGAGGCACGGGGTCAAGACTGATTCGCATATATATGGCTATGTCTGAACTGAGGTGGCGTGGTGAGCAAAATAACGATGGATTAAATCCAGATCTGTGAATGGGGGTGAATGTTTTGACAATGTTCAACATTCCGTCCATCATCTTTTTGTGTGAGGTTAAAAAGTTGGTGTCTGCCTGTTGCGAGATAATCTTTGCTTTATAAACCCACCCTATCCAGCCACACCGGCATGTACTTGTATGAGGAAACATTCTCAATTCTCATCCCATGGCAGAATCATGCTCCATGCTTGATTACCTTCCGATTTGCAATCATCACTTTAGTTTTTGCTGTGTTGATCATGAATTCATTTACTTCTCAGAAACTGTTTAAGGTGCAAATCAATCTCTGTAGCCCAATTTATGTCTAGTCTAGTAACAGTCTCATAGGCTAACCACAAAATCAGAATTTTATGATTGGACATTTTCATATGGAATGCTCTTGTTTCTTCTAGGGTTTCCTAAAATCATATAGGTATAGATTGAAGAACAGAGGGGCAAGTGTACAGCCTTGCTTTAAACCCTTATAGGTATTCCCCTTTGTTGATGTCATCCAGCCCGGCCTCACTTTAACGTTTATATCTACGCTGGAATATGGTGCTATTATAGCTCTGAGTAGGGGAGCTGGAATCCCCCACCGGTTTAGTTTGGCCCAGAGCTTACCCCGTGTGACACTCTCAAAGGCTGCAGCAAAATCAATGAAGCCAATGTATAAGAGATTGATTTTTGCAACCACCATTTCTTCTATCAAGTGGGAGATGCAGAGTAGATTGTCCCCGAAGTGGTATCCTTTTCCAAAGCCCATTTGTCATGGTAGGATCAGCTTTTTTCCTTCAGTAAATTTTTCCTGTTCTTGCTTGCATGCTCTACCTGCATGACATGTTTTATAAATCTAGCCAGGAACTATTTGAGTACGATGAGGTTTAAGATTTGTAATACCCATTGTTCTGGATGCGCTTGGTTTTCCTGCAGCGCTTGGACCACTTTGGTACTTGTAAAGGTGACTTCTGACCATTTAGTGTAAACAAGTGATTCAAAGTCCCTTGTGTAAATCGCTTCCAAGCCCAGGATTTCTGAGCATAGTTTGATGATGTTTCCCCATTTGAGAGGTCCCAATTGCCCTTTGATGTGCATTATGGGTATAGTATGATCTTATTGATTTCACTTGTGGTTGAACAAAGTTATTGCACAGATTCAGAGTAATCTCACTATCTGGGCAGTGAGACATGATTATGGCCTGGTTGCTTGCAGGCAATCTTTAAAGTGCAACCATAGTGGTTAGTAGCATTAATGATATAGTATGTATTTGAGATGATATTAAATTATTTGGGGTCACTTCTGTTCGTGCTGTAGCTACAACTCTTCGACTTGTATCCTAGAATGTGGGCCAGGAGGCGGTCGGGGTTCCTCCATAGAGTTTGGTATGGAATTCAATGCAGTCTTTTCTTTGCTTTTGCCATGTGCGCCAGTGGTGACTACTTGGAGCATTGCTGAATTCTGCTGAGTGCCACTTTCATCATTTGGTGTAATTGGTTGAGAGTTTCCCAATGTGGACTTGAGGTGGTTTTCTCTTCATTTGTGCTTCCCCAAATAAAGACTGACGTTGACTTGTTTTCTCCTACTTGTGGTAGGGCGCTGGTGAGCTTCCTCCTCGACTTCTTAAGCTTCTTTAGCATTTTCAGTGTCAGTTTTAATTGCTTGGGCCACAATTCCATCCTAATGGCAATGGATTCCTGGGGTATCAGTAGGATTAACTTTAGTTTGTGATTGCACCTGGAGCCTGTTGGTATGCATTTGGGTTTCCTTGACATCTGTTGTTCTTATCGGGTTGTGCAGAGTGTTTGGGGTTGAAGAGGCATATGCTCTTTGATGGAGGTCACTTTTGTGGTCCTCAGCCTTGATCTGCCTCTTGTTTGGTACTTGACATTGACTCCTCTCTATTTAGTTCTTCAATCATGGTCCCCATTATCTCCCTGGGGAAGAAACTTTTTCTATCAGGGGACTACATGTGCAGTAGCAGTCAGCAGTAGGTGTTTCTGTAGGGCGGTGACGTGTGCAGGGGGAGGGGCAGGGTGGGGGTAGTAATGTATGGATTACGGAGTTTTACAGGTAAGTAAACGGTGATGCGGGCGCGTAACGAAATTCGTTTTATTTATTTAAATGTTTACTTACCTGGAAAACTCCGTAATCCATGAGCCTAGTTTAGCTGGACTTTATGCACCTTTCTTGTTGGGTAGCGGGTCATCAAAGGTCTTGGATTACCTGTTAAAGTACCCTCTAATGTATTTCCTTGAGTAGGGTACTGAAGTGGGCTGAATTTCAGATCTTACCAGGGGTGATGCATCTATATCTATCTGTCTGGCTCTAACTTGCATGCAGGAGGTTGTACATAAGGTTTCTGCAACAACTAATTCTTGTAGCTCTCCCTGGATTGTTTAGAAATGCTTTATTTCGAATTTGACTCTTTTTTATCTGTTAGGGCTATTTTAAGCATGGATGGTTTGCTCACTTGTCTCGCTGGACCAACCTTGCAGATGGTCTGCGAATTAGTATTGAATACAATGTGTTGTAGATTTTTGTTCACAGCATATTTAATGCAATCCCATATTTTACTGCTCTCTGATATTTCCCAGGAAACTAGATTCCTGAGTCTTTCTTGTGCACCTTCTTGTTAATTATGGTCTCTTCACTCCTGGGGGGCAGTGAGCTGCGTGTCCTCATGGTTTGCTCACTGGTCTCTCTGGACTCTGCTCGCAGATGGTCTTTTAATTAGTATTGAATAAAGTGCGATGTGGGCTAGTGTTTGATGTGTATTTAATGCTCGCTCATATTTTTCTGTTCTCAGATAGTTTCCACAATACCAGAATAGTGAGTCTTTCTTATGCGCTTTCTTGTGAATTATGCTCTCTTCTCTCTTGGGGGCCCCTGGTTAGGCATGGCAACTCCGGTTCTAAGCTGAGCTCGGCTTAACTTCCGGTAGCCAAGAGAAGGAAGGGCTGTGCAGCCATCTTGCCTACTGGACACTTTTCATACACAAGCGGCACCGGCCTAATGCAGGCCGCCACCGTTCACCTGTGACCCTACTTCTCGGCTCCCAGCTGGCCCCTCTCTCTCCTTGACCCCGGTCGTTCTTGCAGGGTGCGGTCTTTGTTGGTTTATTATCAACTTCCATTGTTGGTGCTCCAATGATGTGCTGGGCAGCTGACAAGCCCTGCTGATCTTGCACTGCAAGAAGGCGATGGGGCTGGTTTCCTGGGGCTGTACAGAGTAATGTTATGCTGAAGGGATGAGGAAGCTGACCCATCCAGTAGCCTGTATTGATCTGTGCCATCCTCGTAGCTCCTAGCTCCTAGATCCAGTCAGATGAATCAGACCAATGGCGTAAACTTCAGCACAGGTGCCGGCGGGAGGTCTGACATTCCCTAACAGCCTCCGGTCCTCAGTAGTAGTCACGCCGCAGGCAGTCCACAGTGGTTTTGCCCCAAAGGTATAACGGGTGGAGGGACATGAGAGGTACAACAAGTAGGGTGACCAACTGGCATGGGTGCAAATTCAGGACGGTAAGTGTACAAATTCAGGACAGGCGGTCAAAATTCAGGACAAAAATTCAGGACAGAATGTCAAAATTCAGGACAAAACTGCGGGACAAAAGGTACGTATTACAGACACATCAGAGGAAGTTGTGCGATAGTATAAAAGTACGTAGATAGACAACCAATTAAGTAAAAGTCAAAATAGGTTTTCTATTAGGTTGAGACAATCGTGCACTTCATGGTTTTTCGGTATGCATGCAGCTTTTAGCAACTGTGCAGGTCTTTTGTGGTATTTCATATGATAATAATCTATTTATATGGTTGGGCTGGGTTGTCCGGCCTGACATTTTGTTTACAACTCATGGTCCTGAGCAGGCATGTTTGGTGAGAGACGTGCTCAGGAAGATCTGCTCGGATAAACTTTGTTACTAGCATCTCATTTCTGAGTGCTATTGTGAGACGTAAAGCGGCATGCATAGGTGAACTAAAGGGAAGATTGCTGTGATGAAACCACTATAGGGAATGCATTATGGGTGTGTCAGCAAGTGGAACTTAAAATATGGAAACTGACTTTGCTTATGGGGGCTTCGCAGAGAGCTGCACTAGCTGACGGAAGTCACAAAGTTTCTTTTCCCTACAGCTTTCTTAAAGAATGAACTGTCAATACACTATTACATAGTTTAGTTGAGATGTTTTGCCTATTGTTACCAACACAATATACATCTCAAGCAAAGATTATGGCACTATGAGGCTCTTCCTAAAATCTTACACCTAAAACAAAACATGCAAACAGTTACAATTACTAGTGTGACAGTCAAGTAGCAGTTGGGTGTCACTCAAAATGTAATCTAGTAATTCTTTGATCCATCTTTCTGTCTATCACCATTCATTCTGTCCTTCCATCTGTGTGCCCATCCATATCCAAACATTTTCAACAATTTGCAAACCTTTTAATCTATCCTACCATCCATCATTTCACTCATCCATCCTTTCATCCACTCTTTCTCTCATCCATCCACTTGTCCACCCACCCATCCATTCATTCACTCGTTCAACCAATAATTTACCCTTTCACCCATCCAGCTATCCTTTCGCTCATCCATCCACCCAGTCACTCATCCATCCACTCATTCACCCTTTCACTCAGACATCCATCCTTTCTCCCAGCTCTCCACCCTCCCTCTCACTCCAGCTTTACATTCTTCTTTTCACTTATCCATGCACCTATTTGCCCATCCATTCTGTTAATCATTCATCCATGCTATCATTCATCCATCCATCCATCCTCCCTTTCTCTCTCTAGTCCCTTTCACTTAGCCACCCATCCTTCACCCATCCAGTTGCAGAGAGAAGAGGCCAATCATGAACTTCACCCACGCTGTAGTTCCTAAAATAAGGGGTGGGGTGGGGTTGGGGAGGGTTCACTATGCCCCTGCACATGGGCAATCTGAAAACTTGGAAGTCATGCGTGATGGACAGTGCCAGGACATGAAGTGACTGTAAAATGGTGTTGTTTCCAGGGCTTTAAGTGGGATGAAAAAACTCGGGGTCTCTCCAAGGTGTGTGTCTGATGTAATTAAGGACGTGGCTTAAAAGAACCTCACCTTAAAAAATAGGTTGAGTATAATGTGCTACCCTGTTTCTATCACTGCATCCAGTAATATTAGACCTACAACAAGACAGGACTATTGGCTTTGCCAATGGATGTTAGTTGCATAAAAAAAAAAAAAGCAGCAACTATGGGCATCATTAGGATGGCGGGCTCCTCACGGTACAAGGGACCACCCACCATAAGGGTGGACGTCCCGTGGGGGAAATTAGGATGCGCCCGCCACAGTGGCCGGCGCATCCTGTATGTTTAACATTGCGACGGGCGGTGCTGAAAGCACCACCCGCCACAATGCTCAAAATGCATCTTGTGCATTTCAAAGCACAACGTGACAGGCCACGCACGGGGCCTGCCACGCAGTTTTTTGGGTCAAAGGGGAGTGCAATTGGTGTTGCTGTGGGTGTTCCTATGCAAGACTTGTTGCTTTTTGGCACTGCCGCAGATGTACAAGGATCTGTAAATCTGAGGCAGTGCCTTTCAAAAGGAGGCATTAGAGTGGCACAACGAGGTGAAATGTTTTTATCTCTCCTTGTATTTTGCTCTTTCTAAGTGTGCTGCATTCTGCAGCACACATAGAAGGACATAAATGCCATTATTGATTGTTTTTGTGCAGGAAGGTGTCCCTAATTGCACAAACACAATCATCCCTACAATGCAGGCACCACTGCACCATGGTGCAAGGGTCCTGTGCTGGCGCTAGGTAGATTTTTAACGCTGGTGCAAGGAAAAACACAGGGATGCACCATATTCCTGTACATTTTTTGAAATGGTGCGGTGCAGCTAAATTGCTTGCAGTGTCGCACTGCGCCATTCCATTGTAAATATGGCCCCATGAGTGGTAACGGGGGATCTACCATTTAAAATCCATGGGTTATCCCCTTGACCTTAGGCAATGCAAACTAGGTCAAAGTGTGGTAAGCATTACTGTTAGTACTAGTAAATACCTGTGCTGTGCAAGTTCATGGATTTTTTGTATATCTGTCCTCCTACTGTGTGACTATGACCTGCACCCCAATTGTCTCTTGAACATCTGCACTCGGAGCGAAGTTACAAACCGCACATTTTACAGATAAATTATACACCTGCACTAGGTGCTTGGCAACTTGGGAACATCCTATTTAGCTACAATGTACAAACAATAGAGGTTAGGACTGCAGTCCAGTATAAACCGAGATACATGGAACATCAGAAACCCCTAATTTGAAGGGTACCCCAGCCTAATCATTAAAATCTGGAATTTTTTTCCTTTAACTGTAATCTGTATTTATATTACAATAGGTTAACAATACTCTTATACTGATATAAGTATGCAAATAGCAGAAAACAGCATGCCACCAACAAATTCTTTGTGGAGACCCAAAATCTCATGAATTGTGTTCTGCTTTGTTCAATAGTACGGGAAAGGGCTAATGGATCAATAGTTATCTTTTTGTTATGCCACATAAGAACTTGGCAGAAAATATGCAGTCTAAAGGATTTGACAATTTTCCACTGTGATAAATATGGTGACCTCTATTGGACATGCTGAAATCATCTGTCATTTGATAAGCTACAATACTGGATTCTTTTGCAGAATGATAAATCTGTCAATACATATTCATGTGGGGTCTGACAAAGGCTAATAGGATCAGAGAAGCTAGTCATTTACGAAGCAACCGAACGTCACCTCTTAGAGGCAGCCAGATGCCTACTGAAACTTTTCAGATCATAATTATTTTTGACAACAGTGCAGAAATATGCTATCCATGGGTCAACAAGTCTCATCAGAGCTGTCTTTGAAGTAAAGTTGAGCAGTTACACTACATTTCCCTTGGATCATTGTGCCAGCTTTCATGACGACATGTGTCATTAATATACAGATAGGGCTGGGTATTGCAATGTATGCAGTGCGTCTGTTACAAAGTCATAATGCTGGCTGTTTAAAGAAAATGAGTGTATGTAAATGTTCAGAGCCGCAGATGTCTCTAAGTGATGGCAGAGGACTATTGCGTAAATATTTGCATGTCTGTTTCATATTAGTGGGTGACACCACCAGAGGGAGACATGCCAATGTGTGATTGACATCGGCTGCTGCTATCATATGGCTGAAATACTGCTACACCAGCCAGGCCAGGGCAAGGGGATATGGTCAGTGTTCTGCAGCAGTTTTCCCTTTGGGGCTCTCTGTATTGGGATGGCCAGTTTAATCAAATCTACACATGAGGCTCCAACTCAAACTGTTTGTTGATCACAGGAAGACCTACAGGACTATGTGCAGGAGCTCAACACATTTGATTTGGTCCCATAAGATGCCCACAAGCGTGACCTCCATTCATAGCTCATGATCAGACACTACAAATGCTTTCTAACCAAGTTAGAAACCATGTTAGTGGGCAGTTCCATATAAGTAATCTTCGCCACGTATTAGCAGGGTCAGGGCTAGGCATGGGCAGTGTTGGCAGCTGCCCAGGGCCTCGCACTCAGCCCACCAGCATGGTGCCCCGCACCAGTTTCACACAACACCAGCCTTCTTGTACTTCTACCAATTCAATTGAAAGAAAGGTGCCTCTTTGCAATTGGGACCATGTGAGGGAGGGGAGGGGGCCTCCTTGGGCCTCCTAGAGATGCCCATTGTCAACAGTTTAGCACCCCAAAGTTTTAACTCTCAGCCCCAAACAATTCTCACACCTTCAGCTGTAAAAGAGGAGCTTGAAGGTGGCTGAGAGGGGGAGCTGTGGCCCAGGAGAGTCTGCGCAAAGCACAGAGCCATGAATATGTCACTTATGTAAATTAGAGGGACCCCGCAGATTCCCTTTCGGCCGAGGTCCCCAAAAATAATAGAACTGGCCCTGTTTATTAGTAGTCTGTTGTGTAACAAATCCAATAGCTGACACAACAGAGTCCTTTAGATCAGGAGTTACTACTTATTTTGGGTGTCTCAGACCATTCATAAATAACTAAGGCTTCTTACTTCTTTCCAGAGATAAAAATGCCACAGCTTATAATTTGGTACTATCTTCATTTTCACTCTTCCTTAAACAGTCCCCTACAAGAAACAAATAGGTAAAGGAAGCAGAAACCTTGGTACTTTCTGAGAATACCAAAGATACCTAACTTGTTCAGCTCCTCAAAGGGAGAGGTGAGGATTACCAAAAAGTAATCTAAACCCTATCTACTAATCTTGGTTCCTCACACCATTCATCAACAGTTGATATACCCAAGCTAAAAGATAGCTGAAGTATGGCATTCCCTTGCCAAACAAAAACCTCATAAAATATCATGGCCATCATGTAATGAATGGGGCATATGAATCACAATCAAGTCTGTACATCAAAGCTGTGCCAAGTACAGAATGACCTAAGTGAACAGAGATACCCCTTGCAATATACAATTGTAATGAACCAGAAACATATTAGGGGAAACCCTGGTGGCAGCCCTAAAGATATCTAAGAGTGGTACATCTTTGGCTAAAGCGCAAGAGGCAGCCACACCTGTGGTGGATTAACCCTGAATCTAGGAATGGAAAGTCACACCAGTTTCAGAATAAACATGTACCATAGCTAATCTGACCCATCAACTAAGCTTAGGGATGGAAAGCTTTAAGCCCCTGGGACCACAGCTACAAGATTCAAACATCAAACAAGACTGAAATGTTCTTTCTAGGTAAGACAAAACTTCCACTGATACATCCAACCCAACCAGATCAACGTTAACCTTCAAAACTCCCAGCAGAATAACTTAATTTAAATGAAAGTGATATACGATTTTAGGCAACAAACGGGGACCAGACATTAAACTCAAGGGATCAGGCATCATTTTCATATAGAGGCCCATTGTACTTTTAAAGTTGCCACAGAAAAAAACCCAGACTTTACACCATCCAATAAGAAAACTAGAGTGGAAGGAGGGGAACAATTGAAAGGCTGTACGAGCACCAAGACTGGATTTCAATCCACTGATGTTCAGAGACCTTTCTAGTGAACAGCCCATGAGGCAGGTTCAGAAAGACCTGTTAAAGGCATATCCCTTCTTTTTCCAAACTCAAATTCTATCCAAAATAAATGGATCCAAGAAAGAAGATTGAATACAGGTTATAATGTGTCAAATGAATCATCCAAAGAGGAACTACTACCATCTCTAATAGCAAAGGATGCCATATCCTGCAACACCATGTAGGAGCAACTAATATTAATTTCACCCCTTCCTGTTGAAGTACTTTCAATTGCACTGCTGTTGAATCTCTAACAGAAACTTGACCAACAGAAGGAATGAAGGGAAAGTGTCAGAAGGTATCTCTGCTGGGTAATCTGAAGGGCAGGTTAAGGAAACACCTCCGTGGCTAGATAATAATCTTTCATGTGGTAGAATTAGTTACTCAGACAATTTGGTTTTCTATTCAAAACCCCCACAGAGAAACTGGTGCCACCTGCAATAGATGAGGTTCTTCTCATCTGAAAAAGTTTGATGCCACTGGAGTGAGAGCTGGGGCAATTCATCCCTTCTGGACAGTTTGAATAAGCCTTTGGCACTTTTGCTTCTTTAACAATACCCCCTATACTAATAATGTAAAATATAAAAATATCAAATCAAAAATATTGTTGACAAGAATATCAACCAAATATAGGTAAACATATTGTTTTGTTAAATAAATATCAACTTTAATGCAATGTATTTAAAGTAGTTTATTTTTTAAAAGTAATACATTGGTTACTCATAACATTTATTGCATTTTTCAATTAGATATATAGATGTATATATATATATATATATATATATATATATATATATATATATATATATATATATATCATTCAATCATACTAATGTCCACACAATCCTGGGACAGTCACGACCAAGGGGGAGGAGCCCCGAACCTCGTCGAGTGTGTTTATGCTTTCTGCTATCTTGGCTGATTAAATTTCTTTAACACGCAATTTGTGTTCGTGCCTCATACTGTCCCAGGATTGTGTGGACATTAGTATGATTGAATGATTTAATGGGCTCGCTGCCCGGCACGAACCACTGTTGTTGCGGAAGAGTCCAAGCGGAGTACGGCGTTCTGCTGTACATTTTCTTGGAATATATATATATATATATATGAATCACAGTCTCCTCCTTTCCAAGCAGAAAAGGGGACACAGCAGGGTTTAATTAAGGCTGTTTTAGTGGCGATACTGGCATGCTGCATTTCGGTGGGGTGCCTTTTCAAATGCCACAAGTAAAATCAGGTTTCCACTTGAGTGTCTATTTATTGTGCTCCTCCCATTCAGTGGCAAGAGCACAGCTGAACCCTATCAGTTGGGAGAAGACTCCGGCAGCCCCCTGTACGTGACTACTGATCCCATCATGCAGTTTGTTGGTAACAAGCATGCGTGTCTCCAATGGCCGGATTTTAAAGTACTCATAGTGAGTCTGTTAACATGAATATGGGACCCCCTCTAAATATACTTTCAAGGTCAGGGAAAGAGGGGAAAACAACAACAAGAAATACAATTTCCCTCACGACCTCTTAAGGTTTTTTACCAAACCACTTTGTATCTACTTATTTTAAACACAAGGTGACTCCATATACAATTATTTTTAGACTTTTTTATTTATTTATTCATTTTTTGTCATTTCTTTATATTCTTCATTCATTTCATAGAAAAAGATTTGTTATACAAAAAACATTTAAAATTTATGAAGCAATTCATCACTAGACATCGTACAGACAAAAAAAACTAAATATTCATTTGTTATAAACTCATACAACCATTATCATACATACTCCATTCACTCTACATTCTGTGTCGGAGGGATCACGTGTAGTTGTGTGATCTAATACGCAAGTGAGTCTGGGCTTTTTGCTGACTTGGTTAAGTGGAAGCCAAGGCGATATTTCAGGCCAACAAACATATATATATCCAGAGGTATTCAACTCTGCGAAACGTCCAGCCTCTCAGGTTCGGCCTGTCTGTGTTTCAAGTTTGGAATATATTAGTGTTGGACACACACAGACAGGCCCAGACTGAGCGGCTAGGCTTCCTGCAGCAGCGCCCACCTCTGAATTTATTCTTCAAGGGGTGCCCGCCAGCTGCATATTAGGATGGTGACAGAGTTAGTCTTACCGAAATTAATGGATTTTTTCGCCTGAGGATGTCTTTTGGGCCTGTTTTCATGTTACCGAAGTTTTTTGTTTGCAATATAGATACTAATCAATCTTCTCCTCCAGTATTCTGTCCACATAAAAAGAGAAAGATGAGCTGTTACTCAGTTCCTTCTGCATGTTTAATTTTTTAAAAGCAGTATATTAACGCCTGACACGTTTCGAAGCCTTTGCTTATTGTTCACGGACAGCAATCAAGTTCGGCAGCATTGGAGCAGGGCGCAGGCATGGCGGCCTGCTCCAAGACTACCAAACTCATAATCAAGCCCTTCTTTTTTAAATGAAGAAAAGTATGTTGCCCCAACTTCTGGAAGTTCGGTGGAAATAATGTAGAAATATTAAAAACTTCCACTTACCTGGGCAGGGTGTTTTCCCAAAACTTGGATAGCAAACAACAACTCCGCAGTTCAGGCAAGAAAGCTTCAGTACAGTTTGCTGTTTTTAAAAAAATATTTTTATTGAGCAACTCAAAAAACTGTACAGAAAATAAATAAGTATTTGCATATATCACATATATCAGTACTAATTGAGATAGACAAGAGTAGATCGTAGTAATGGTTTAAAATGCTAAAACGTCATAATATCAGATAAAATATCATACATCAGGAGATTTTAAAATCAATGAAAAATATTAACACTAGAAACTGAGGAAAAAAACAATTCATCATTACTCATTTCTTATACCGTTGTTCCAGGCAGTAATTGGCAGCCAGATTTGGCTTCCATGTACTCTCCTTCTTCCCTCTAGCTGCATAAATTGCTTTTTCCTGATTATAGATCCCCAAGAAGCAGGTTAACCAAATCTGGAAATTCGGGGGATCAGCCTCCTTCCAGCGAGCTGCCACAATTATTCTGTACTCTGCCATGCCCAAGAACAGACAAGTTTCCTCTTCCTTACTATGACTAAGAGTGTTATCGTACCCTAATAGATACAGGGTGGGTGATTCCGCTACTTTGTGACCAAATACTTCCTCCCAGAATTCAGATATCATTTGTCTGAAAGATGTTAGTTTGGTACATTCATAAAACATATGAACCAAGTGCGCGGGGCCTGTTCCACATCTAGGACATTCATCATTAACTCTTTTTCCCCAAATAAATAACTTGGCAGGTGTATAATATAAGTTATATATGGTTTTATATAATTGAGCCTTTAGATTACATGATACAAATAACCTAGATGTAAGCAGCAGAGCCATGTCGATATCGACATTAGGATTATTAAGTTTACTCGCCCAAGCAGTCTCTGTGCGTTCTAGATCGTCCTTCTGTTTTTCCACTAATATGTCATATAGCGTAACTATCCTGGTCGAACGTTTACCTATATGATCAAGTAAGGGAATATTTGTCAGTGAGATACTTGGGGTTTTTAGACTAAGGAGGTATTAACTTGAATGAACTAAATAGATCAGTGTTTGGAATAGAAAAATTATTTTGAATGTTTAAAAACCTGGTATCTGGATCTCCATTAAGAAAGTCCCCCAGAGTTACAACCCCGATATTTTCCCATCTCTTAGCGATATCATCGTTAACTTGTCTGGATAGCACAAAGGAGTGCCATAGTGGTGTATATTTGTTAATCTTTGGAATTTCAAGGTGTCTGGAGGCTTTCTTCCATACTTTCCAAGCATTATTTATGATCTTAAACTTGACCTTTTTATAATAAGACGGTTCTACCTGTCTTACCAGAAGACCTTTTGCTTTGTCCCCCACTGCCAGTTCATAGATTGAGGGAATCTCGTGGTCCTCAGTATTTACATTTGATGAATTTACGTTAAATAAGGGTGACATTTGCTGGAGGAGAGTGGCCCAAAGATAGAACATTATATTGGGAATAGCCAGCCCACCTCTATCCTGAGGAAGAGAAAGGTAATTCATGACCCTTCTTATTTTCCCATAATTCCAAATAAATTTAGACATTTGAGATTCTATGGCCTTAATACCATTATCCTCCACTATTAGGGGAATTGCCTGGAATAGATATAAGAACCTCGGAAGGATATTCAGTTAAAAAAAATTCCCTCTACTAATGATTGAAAGGTGAAGACGATTAACCCTTGTTCAATCTTTCTTTATAACCTTTATTAGAGGTTCATAATTGAGTCTATTAATATTTTCTACCCTAGGGGATATACATATTCCAAGATATACAGCATTATCCGCCTTCTTAGGATCATCAAACTGAATATTATCGGTACAGATATCCACTGTTTTATCTCGGTTGAGAGAATAACCAGAAAATTGACCAAAGGCCTGAGTAATGCATTCTATATTAGCAACTGCCTCTGAGGGGTTGGGTGTTACTACCGCCACGTTATCGGCATATGCCAGTATCTTAGTTTCATGAATGCCAACAGTGATGGGTTTAATTACATCACTTGAAATTAATTTCAGGATCAGGGGATTTATGTACATGGCAAACAATATCGGGGAGCATGGACATCCCTGCCTTGTGCCTCTTAGAATATTAAATGATCCAGATTCAAGGCCCATCTTTTGTACCTTGGCCTTTGGTTCCTGATACATTGCCTGAATAGATTTAGCAAAACAGGGCCCAAAATTATTTTGGTCAAGCACCGCCCAAAACAATTTCCAAGAAACTCAATCAAAAGCCTTCTCGGTATCGAGGAGGATCATAGACATCTGATCCCCCGTCACACTCTTGATATCAAAAAACGATATAACCCTGCGGGTGTGATCCGTGGTACCCTTACCAGGAATAAAATCGTGCTGCCAAGGGGAAACCAGATGTTCTATGACCCTCCCGAGCCGATTGGCCAAGATCTTTGCATAAAGCTTCGAATCAGAGCTTATTAAAGAAATTGGGCGGTAGGAAGATGGTAATTCTGGGGGCTTTCCCTTTTTAGGAAATATAATTATATTCGTATCCTTCCAGGATTCCAGTGGAATACCGTTCCCTTGGATCCCTACGAATAGATCTAGCAAATATGGTGTTATATGCTCTCCAAGAATTTTATACAGTTCTAATGGGAGTTTATCAGGGCCCGCAGCTTTCCATGAGGCCAGGTCAGACAGAGCTAGTTGTAGTTCAATGAGCGTAATATATTTTTCTAGATCTTCTCTGGTAACATCATCTATGATCTTGTTTGAACTAGTCTCAATTAGCCATGACCTCAGGGCCTCTTTGATTTCATCCTGATCAAACATATCATCATTTTGATATAGTTTTTGGTAGTATTGTCTAAAAACTTCTAAAATGTCTCTCGGTATTGTGTATGCCCGACCCTCCACTTCAATAGTGACAATCGTATTAAGAGACTGTTTCTGGCATGTGCGTAAGGCTAGCTGTTTCCCCACTCTTTCCCCATCTTCATAATTCTTATTTCAATTTGATTGAAAAATCTCTGCTACCTTCTGAGTAAGCCTGTTATTAAGGTCAGTTTTAAGAATTAGCATTTTACGTAAAGTGATTCCCCCATCTTCACCCCGCATTATTAGAGTGGTATGCTCTTCTTCTGCTTTAGCCAGTTCTTGCATCTGTTGATGGTTGATTTTATCTAATTCCTTCTTACGTTTGGCCACAAAACTAATAGTTTCCACCCCCTAAGGGCAGCTTTAAAACAGTCCCATACTATTCCCCTGGATGAGCTATAGCGATTACAATAAAAAAATCCTTGTGTCCCGGTCTTTATATATTTTATATAGTCTTCATTTACCAGAAGTTTCCTATCAAATGACCAAGTAGAGCGAGGCCTGTTGAGATTGGCCATATTGGTTATAAGGACTAGCAAGTTATGATCTGAGATTGTCTTTGGACATTTATACATTTCTGCATCATCAGAGTAATCTTTTGTTGTCCATATGTGATCAATCCGTATATATTTTTTGTGGGGATGTGAAAAATACGTGTAACCGGGATCCGATTGATGTTTGGAGTCCCAGATATCTATTAGATCCAAGCTCTCTCTAAGTTGAAAAATAGCCCTGAACACTTTCTGTTTTCGTCCAGGATATATATATATGTGTCTTCTTTTTGTCTCATCCCCATAAGCCCCAGGGAGATATTAAAATCCCCGCAGAATAATAATGTTTTGGGCCAGGACACTAATTCTAAATCTAGCTCTTCGAATGCACGTGGGTCATCTAGATTGGAGGCATTGACTGTGCTGATTGTAGTGCCGAATTCTAGTTCTACAATAGCCCACCTTCCGAGGGGATCAACTGTCTTACGTATTTCTTGTCACAGAAATGCTCTGGCTAATATAGCTACCCCGCGGGTTTTAGATGTCGGCATTGTAGCCGTAAGTAGATTATTCCCGAGAACCCTAAGTAGCTCTCTTTCATCCCAAGGTATATGGGTCTCTTGGAAACAAAGTATATCGTAAGAACCTTGTCTAATTATTTCATGTAAGCAAGCCCTCTTACCCCTATCATTGAGTCCTGCGACATTCCAAGAGCATAATTTCAACTTCCCCATTGGATTGTTTGATTAGATGACTGATGGTTGATATATGTTCTTCTCTTCTTAGCCATTAGCAGAAACATTCCTAACATTTGCATATTCACTGTACATATGGAATTGCTTTTTTACTACCTTTTCCCCCATTCCCCCCAACCCAAAACCCCCATACTCCCGCCCTCCCCCCCACCCCAAAACCCAAAGTGAGGCGTGTAGACTCCATAAGAGTCTATTTGATGATTGTGCGTCTCCTGACCAGTGCTAAATTAAATATACCTAGAAATGAAAATCTTACAGACTAAGCAGCCTGAATACATTTATTTATTTTTTCCCTAGTTTTTTTAAACCGATGTAACTTTCCAGCCTCTTTCCCCCCCCCCAAATTATACATGCATACAGATTGAACAGATTAACCTAGTCTACCGAATTAATTGTTTTGAGCAGGACTATCTAAGTTCCACATGATAAATTCATAATACATGGTGTAGCTATAATTATCAGCCCCATTTTATTAAGTAACATCCTGCTCCTGGTTTAATTAAGGCCATCTAGATATTCTTTTGCTTTAATTTCCGACGTAAAGAATTTCGTTAGGCCGCCGCTTATTACTTTTAGACGAGCAGGATTGTTTAGATATGCCTGCGCCTTCTTTTCTTGGAAAGGTTTGATCAGCTGGCGGAGCCACCACCTCCTTTCCACAGTTGCGTGGCAGAATTCGAGGCACACAAAATATGAGATCGTGCCTCTAACACGCTTTGCTTCTGGTCTAGCTCTCTCAGATATTGCTTGTCTAAGAAGGAAATTACCAAAGTAGACAAGAATAGCACGTGGGGACGCGATGGGCGCGTTGGATTTCTAAATCCCAGTTCCAGGTGGACAGTTCAGGCAAAGAGTCACGAAATAGTTGTACCACAAAGGAGCGGGCGTCCTCCCCCTTCATTGTCTCTGGTACACCCAGTGCGCGAAGGTTATTTCTTCGTAGGCAATTCTCGAAGTCCTCCAACTTCCACCTAGCATCCGATAATTCAGCCGCATGCGATTCGACCAGCTCGTGATTTGCAGCAATCTCTGTCTCGTTAGAGACAATTCGAGACGCCAATTCCACCATTCGATCACCAAAAATGTTGACTGTTCGTGTTAGCTTGCGTACCACCCCTTGCACCTTGCGTAGAGCTGCTTGGGCCTTACGCCCATCATGCGATGTCTCTTCCCGATGTGCCGCTATGGCCTGAAGGACGGTATCGAGTGTAGGATTAGTCAGATTTACTGGGCACCCTGACTGCTCTGTCTGTCGTGAGGCGCTCATCAGTCGAGGTGGAGCAGTGAGCTGAGTTGAGGGAGTATAGTCCCATGCTAGATCGGCTGCACCATGATGGCGTTTTTTTCTCTTTAAGTCTGTTTTTTGGGCCCCCGATTTATGCCTTCTTCACTGCCGTCGGTTGAGATAGAGCCTGTGTCATCGGACCACTCGAGTTCGTCTGAAAATGAGTAAAAATCACTCGGGTCTTTTTCTTTATCTTGGTCTGAATCAGCAGTTCCTGCGTTAACCAACTCTATTTTTGTAGCTTTTGCTCCCCCCGTTGCTATCTAGTGTTCATTAGGTGCATTTGTTCCACCATCAGCTCCTGCCTGATTGCACATACTCGGTATGCTATTTAGATCTACAACCCCCCTCACGCATCCCATTGAGCTCCATATCCCCTAGGAACACTGGGACAGTACTATTGTTGGTGACCACCCGCTGGGGAGAGAGTGGGGGAGTATATTTTCCACCATGTCGTTCTGAGCCACGATACTAATGTTTAGTTCAACATCAATTTCCACACTGGTGGGATCGGGAATTACTGTTTCAGGATTGACAAGTTCAGGAACATCGCGTTAACTGACTTCGGCGTCAGCAGAGCGTTCCGCAGCAACCATTGCAGCTGGAGCTTGTCCGAGTGAATCTGCCGACTTACTCTTCCCGCTTTGACCTGGAAGGAGTTTTGCCGGTGTTCTATGGAGGAGGTCAGCCACTGATGGGCCGGTCGCGCTCCCCTTCCTTGCCGCAGCCGCTCCCTGCCTCGGGGTCTTGGATCCAGAGATGGCACTTGCCGCGATCACACTGTCCTGCCTGTCCGGTTCCCCTCCTTCATGCTGGGCCAATCTCACCGCCCTTGCTTTGGCAGCAGCCGCTGCCGCCACGTTCTTTGGAGCCATGACTGCTCCGTCGATGCCCGCCTCAGTGTCTCCATCGGATCCCTGCTCAGGACCCCCAAGGAGGTGAGTTTTCTTTATGACTTTGGATTGTATGGACCCTTTAGAACCCTTAGCACAGTCCTTAACACAATCGCGGCATGAATAACGGATCATCGCCAAGTTAATCAAAGAGCCTAATGTCATGAGTTGATTTCTGGTCGGCACCTTCACGTCGAAGCCGGTCTTTTCCTCCACCATCGCTGCTTCTTTGTTTGTTTTATATTGCCTCAGTGCAGACAGTAATAAATATAAAGCCTGATAGGATGCTTTTTCTGCGCAGATTGCTTGTAGCTTCTACATCTGTGCTATCCGTGTAGGCTGCATAATCTCTATGGAGAACAGCCATAACAACGCGGGGATTACCCCGCACTGCCATTACAACGCGGGGATTACAACGAAAGTCGTTACAACGACTTTCGCTGGAGGGCGCTATTGGATAGGGAATAGTTTAACTTTCTATCCAACACCTTCCCTTCTGTCAACGTGGGCTGGAGTTGGAATAAAAAATTTAACTATTCCACTATCCTGCGCCATCCAGCAAAAGCCTTTGTAACGACTTTCGGTGTAATCTCCGTGTTGTAATGGCATGTGGGGTAAAAGCCCGCGTTGTATTGACATACAACCATCTGTATTTCTGCATCTTAAGCACTGGTCCGTGTACGCAGCGGTCTCACTCGACCGCCATCTTGCCTCCGCGCGCCAAATCTTTATCTCCAGTGTGCTGTTTTAAATACATTTTGTAATATTTTCAGGCAGGAGATTACTGGAAATTGTAAGAGCAATGGGCCCGATTCACAAAAGTAAACTGAGACAACATCCTAACTTTATGACTTTCAGTATTCACAAAGGGCATTTAGGAGTAGTAAAGTTAGGATTCCTAACTTTACTACTCCTAAACGCCCTTTGTTAGGATTTTGTCTGATTTAAACTTAAGTTTTGGTCTTAAGTTAACCAAAACTTAAGTTTAACTGAGTCAAAATCCTAACTTTACGACTTTTGGTATTGACAAAGGGCAATTAGGATTCCTAACTTTACTACTCCTAAATGCCCTTCGTGAATACCGAAAGTCGTAAAGTTAGGATTTTGTCTCAGATTACTTTTGTGAATCAGGCCCTATGTTGCCTCCCTTGCTTACTTTTTCACTTGAACATATCACTTGTAAGAAATGGTCCTTACTTCACCTATATGAAGGAAAGATCCTGCGAAATTTCACAACCATCAGCCAAGAAATTCCAGTTCAGGCATTGGGTCTAGAATGTGCATTAATTAGTTCTGTTGATTTTACTTTGAGTGGCATTATATGCTGGGCCTTCGGTTTGTTACATGTTCCAGAATGTACACTTAGAGATCTGTTAAAACAGTAGTATTTATTAATATTATTCTGAATCACACTTTTACTATGAATCTTAGGTTTGCCTAAGAAAAATTAAAATGCGTATTAAATTATTTACGCATTGGGACTTCTGGGCAACTTAGGCACTTGTTAACCATTGTAAATCGTTAAAGTTATATTCCCCTTACTAAATAAAATCAAGTATGGTACCACAAAAGTACCTTTTGTTCACTCTTGATCATGGCCCCAGGTGAATTATTTTAGCACTCAGGTTAGGCATTCTACCTGTGAATGCTTATAAAAGGCACTGGTGTTCCTCAAAAGATGTGACTGGTCTCTGTGATCTGTGTAAATGTGGAATCCAAGATCTAATTCATGTTTTTTATTTATCTGTCCTTCAATTGCACAACATCATACATGTGTCATTTAGCCTCTGTATTTTAAATTGAATGCAACGTATTGGATGCTTTGATTAATGTATTTTTTTTACTCCGGAAGAGTTTGTTTGCTACAATGTTTTTAAATGTTTTAATTTATTTCTGAAACTTTTCTGATTGCACTGATGTAGCTACTAAGGGCTAGATAGAGTGTTTTTATCCTCTTGTAGGGTGGCAAAGAACAACTCTATTACCACCCTAAAGTAAGACAGCAGGACCACTATCAGGGAGTTTAGAGCAGGGTACAGGGAGGCCACTAGAACAACAAAGACAATTTGGGATGAAACAATTTGGGAAGATCTTCTAGTGCCAATGATCAAGCCAATCACCCTGAGTCACTTATACAGTCAAGGAAATGGGAAGATCACTTTAAATTGCCCTACTTTAATTCTACCCAGACACCCAAGTGCTGGCCCCCCAATCACGACGGCAACACATTGGCTGCATTTTACTCATAGAGACAGGGTAAGGCCCCAGGGTTGGACAAGATCCCATCTAAAATGCTTGGTTCTAATTTTTCGATCTGAGTGGCAGATATTAATATTGTTGCAAATGCAATGGCTGCAGGTGCAACCAAAGCCATATCTGAGGAAAGGTACAGAAATTGTGCCAATCCATAAAAAGAGGTGTTGTAGTATTCAGAGCAGCTATCGTCCAATAAGTGTGCTTGATAATTTGCATAAAATGTTCTGCAAACAAGTCATGCAGCATCTAACATCTTGGAGTGAGGACAGTAATGCCATTTTCCACCTCCAATCAGGATTTAGGCAAAAAACTGGAACTGTTGACCAGGCCTTCAGCTCCTTTTGACCAAATAAAAGACAGTGGATGTTTGAGGTTGCATGCATTACATCTTCTTTATTGATCTCTGAGCTGCATTGGATCTGGTCCAAAAGGCAACATTGTGGGATGATCTTGCCAACCTGTTGAATATCATCATGTGTCTGCATGAGGAAAACTACTCTAGGATTCAATTGAGCCCAAATGGGGATCTAATGCATTAGATAGACAAAGCCAAAGGAGTCAGCCTAGGCTGCATCTTGACTCCAATCCTTTTCCTTTTGTTTATAAACAAAAGTGTAGATTTTCCACCAAAGTGTGTTAACAGCTCTGCATCCCAAGCAACCATAAAGGTGCTGGCCTTTTTCTTTGCATAAAATACCTTGTTGCTTTCCACAACACACCCCCGGTAACAAACACTCATAAAAAGGTTTCAGCTATTTTGTGGCACCAATGGGCTAGAGATAAATGCCCCCCAAAAAAGTTTATGGTTTACTCCAAGAAGAAGAGGCCGGGTGGTAATATCAGACTGGGAGGGGGTCTCACTAGAGAAAGCTATGTAATTTGACTATTTGGAAATCAGGCATCTTAACAACAAGTCATGGGGACCCCAAATCCAAAAAAGCTGCCCACTATTCAACCATTGAGCATCTGCAATTCACATCTACAACAACCAGGCCAAGAGTGCCAAACAATGGGGCCATTGCAATTCTTCTCCACATGGTGTGGGCGAAAACAACTTTATCAAAGCTTATGGCTAGTTTGGGATGTGGGACTCATCTCCTGCCACTCACTCTGGATCTAACCCTCAACTCTATCACAGAATTGACAATATTGTAACTCCTAATGTATTTGGTCCACCAGGGTTTTAAAACCCTATAGAAAAGTGACATCCTAGCCTCACAAAATTAACTTAAATTCCCTGGCTAGCACATGTCAAATAGACCCTTAGCACATTGGGGCTGGGAAGTTTTTGGAACAACTCTTCAGTCATTAATATTACTGCTAAAGGCACCATCAATCTGGAATACTGGGCAAATTTAATTATATATAGCAATATCTCTGATGATTCCATAGGTAGTATGTATTTGGGCCTGTCAAACCATATTAATTTGCTGAGAATATGTGAAAGTGACACAAGGATGCATGTAATATTTACAGTTGCTAAATTTATGTCTGCATGGTTGGCGCTCTAGAAGGGTATTGCTTCTGCACAGACGTTTAGTGCCACACCATAGTGAATGTAGCATTTGTTTATTTATTATTGTATCACCTGTTGATGTATTGTATTCATGGTTGATGCCTAGAAGGTATAGCTGCCAATGACATTTTCAATATTATATAGTATGCTATCTAACACTTATATCATCTGTCTAATGAGTACTATTTCCTGTAGATTCTTTTAAAATTTGAACTTGTATTTTATGCAATATGTTTTTAATTTTTGTATTTGTCAATGAATTCCCAAATTTCAACTGACAATAAACATCTTTGATTGATTATAAACAACTATAGTCTAGAAACGATATTATTGCTGTTGATATCCTGTGGCAAAATAGTTTTCTATTAACAACATTCCTTTGATGATATTTCTCTACCCCAATATTTAGAACTCAGTACTTTGTCCAAATACCTATTAACCCAGAATTTACAATGATCCCTAAGTGGCTACCCAAATCTTATAGCTTGCATAGGTAGTCAGTATCTAAGGGGACAGATGATTCACTTTTGTACCATTTTAGATTTGGGAGGCCATCATCTCATGCTCAACATCAAGTTGCTGGGGACTCTCAAATGATCATGATTTTTTTTCAAATACCCAGAACCTAACAGAAAGGATAAGAAAGGTCTCAAGTGGAATGGTGCCCAACTGACCAGAAATACTGAAGACTCTATATAGCCCAGAACTCTGAGCAATCTTCTTACTGGAGATGGATGATCCTGAATTAGATCATTGAAGGGCCCATACCCTCTGAACATGAAGTATGCCTCTTCCCCTGGATGTTAAAGCAAGGCTTCATTTCATTTAGATATTAGCTCAATACAAGATGTGATTTCTGTGACTGATCAGCCATCCATCTGGTGCAAGAATCTTATAAGTCCCTGGCTTTGAAACACTTCTCATTTAACCCCTCAAGTGCCACTGATGGCACGGTTAGTTGCTCATGTGCCGAGGACGGAACCGTTCCTTCAAGGCACCCACCCACGGGGGTAGTGCTGGCATTCTCCTATGGGCCGCTAATTTTCAGGTCCCCACCTGGAATGGTAGTGGAAGGTCTTCTGATGCCACTCCCTTTCGCCCTCGACGAGCTAATGAAGTCACACTGCGCGCCAAAGTCACCACATCAGTCGGGGATGTGCTGGAAGTCATTGCTTCCATCGTGTAGGAGAAAAAGGTATGATTTTTCTCCTTGGGGGAAACATGGATGGCAAAGAGGCATGGATGGTAGAAGAAGGAGTTTTTTACTCCCCATATTGTGGCAATATTGTGGCCATTTTCTGTCCCTTTTGGGGTAGATCAGTCATATTTTTCAAGGGATCTGCTCACAAGGAGGTCAGAAAACCATTGGACACCAGTGAAAGTGTATGTGTGTGTGAAGTGAAGTTCGGTTGATAGCCTGTGTGTATTGCCACTTGGCTGGTGATCCATGTCGTGTGAAAACTATCCCGAGCATACACATAAATAAAGAATTTAGACAATGCACTTAGTTGAAGGACAAAGATTAGTTAAAATCCAACAATGGTATCTTGTATTTTCTTTTAATTGGTAGTTCAACACAATGCAGCTAGCCGACACGTGTTTCATTAGAGATTCAGATATCTCTGAATCTTCAGGGCTGTGTGGCACATTCAAGAACAGTGTAATCCCACAGCTGGTGATAATTCCAACACGGTGGGGCCTAGGTACCTCCAGGGAATAGCTCATAAAGCGAATACCATGTACTGAATATGACCGCTGATGGCAGGGAATGTGAAAGCAGAGAAGGAACATATCCGAGTTGAGGATGTTCACTTGTCGGGTGAATTGGAGGCTACGGTAATCAAATGAGTATTCAAAATAGGTTCATAACGCCAGTACGATCAAACCGGATAACAAGTCATTGTAGAAAGTGTGGGTCCTGATAATGGTAATTAAGTACAAAAGGTACTGCAAAGAAGCAGGGCGGGTCACGGGTAGTGTGTCCTTGAATTTGTGAAAAAAGCGGCGAATGTGTCCTGGCGGCCCCACCTCAATCAATGGAGTCAATGGTGATCCATGTGGACTGGCGTTTGGCTGGAGGTGCATGTGGACTAGTGCCTCACTTAAGGTGCATGTGGACTAACACTTGGTTGGCGTTGCATGTGGACTAGCTTCTGGCTGGTGGTGTGTATAGACTGCAGCCTTGCTGGTGGGGTGTGTTGGCTGGCGCTTGCTTGGTGGGCAGTGTGTTTAGAGTGGCTCTTGGCAGGGGTTGTGCATGGACTGGCGGTGTGCTGGTGGCAGGTAGCCAGTAAGTGTATTCACTTGCTTGAGGTGTGTTTGTTGATTTTCTGATGTTTGGGTGCTTGGTGGTGAGATAGGTGTGTTAGTGCTGTTAGCCTATAAGTGCAATTGGCCGTTGAATAACGCTGGTGCATGAAAGGCGTGTGAATGGGCATTAAATGCGTTGGTGCCTTGACTTGGCTTTGCAGTTCACAAACTGTGAGTTAGTGGTTCTTTGATCTAATGTTATAATTATTAGCAATGACTTTTGTGGATTGTGTTTTGTAAAGATATTGGTGAATAACGTTTTTTTTATAAACCATTTACTTACTCATGTGCCAAATCCAACCAGAAGGCCTGGAATTGACTAGTGGATGGGAGTGCAGTAATGTTTTGGCAATTCTTTTGCTTTTCACCATCAGTGCATGTTCTCTTTGTAGTCAACAACTTCTGCTCTTACATCCTTTTGTAAACTGATCACCAAGTGAATAATATATGGTATGCTTAGGTTTTCTTACCCGGAAGCCCTTGTAAATTTGATTCATTGACAAATACACATTTGTTCCTCAAATTTCTGTGTGTGAAAGTTGTGGGATCAACGGGCCGGCACACATTTCCTTCTACCCAGTGTTCCCCCAAGTTGCCTGATAAAAATGGTCCCTCACTTGTGTGGGTAGGCCCAGTGCCCATGATCAGACATAGCTCTAAATGTATTGTGGAGACATGAAAATTATCTATCACAAAAAAACCTGGTTTTGCATAGGGGTCACCTGCGGTTTGGGTCCCAGGCATGGCGGCCATCTAGGGAAACCTACCAAATCGAGAGATTGCTGAAAACTAGACATCCGGGAGAGCCCATGAAGGTGTGGCTTGTGTGGATCCCCCAACGTTTTCTTATCGGGAAGCCTGGGAAACCTCAAATTTAGCTTTAAAAAAATCAAATTTTTCTTACTTCTTGTGTGGGAAAGTTGTGAGATCAATGGGCCAGCACAACTTTCTTACCACCAAGATTTTCCCCTGGTCTCCCGATAAAAATTCTTCATCACTTGTGTGGGTAGGCCCAGTGCTCCTCCAGGTCTCCTGATAAAAATTCTACCTCACTTGTGTGGTTGGGCCAGGTGCCCGTGACAGGGAAGGGCCCAAAACCTATAATACATATTTTGGCCCTTTCCTGACTCAGCACTTGGCCCACCTACACAAGTGAGGTACAATTTTATCAGGGGACCTGGGGAACACTGGGCTGTAGGAAAATTGTGCTGGCCCAGTGATCTAAAACTTTTCCATACAGAAATGTGAGAAAAATGTGATTTCTTTAGCTAAATGTGAGGTTTGTCGGGGATTCTGGGTAAGAAAACATTGGGGGATCCATGCAAGCCACACCTCCCCGGACTAACTGGTTTTCTAGTTTTCTGAACATTCTGGGTTTGGTAGGTATCCTTAGATGGCCTGTGAACCCTTACCAAAAATGTGAGTGAGCCCCTTGCAAAGCCAGGTTGTTTTGTGATAGATAATTTTGATGTCTCCATAATACGTTTTTGAGCCTTTTGCTGTTGCAGGCACTAGGCCAACCCAAACAAGTGAAGTACGCTTTTTTGGCTACACACCACTTCCAGAATTTTCCATCACAGAAATGTAAGGAAAATTTGCTTTATAGACAAAGTTGATGTTTGCAAATGATTCTGGGTAACAGAACCTGGTGATAGCCACTCAAGTCACCCCCCCTGGATTTCACTGGGTATCTAGTTTTCAAAAATGTTCATGTTTATTAGATTATCCTAGATGCTGGCTGAGCTATGGCCCAAAATTCACAGCTAGGCTCATTGCAAAGAAAGGGGTCAGTTTTCAGTGTGTTTTGGGCCATTTCCTGTCATGGGCACTAGGCCTTCTCACACAAGTGAGGTGCCATTTGTATCAGGAGGCGTTTGGGAATGCTGGGTCGTTGAAAGTGAGTGGCTACCAACAGATTCCAGAACTTTCCATCACAACAATGCAGGGATTTCTTTTTTTAACAAACTTTGAGATTCGCAAAGAATTCTGGGTAACAAAATGTGAAGAGAGCCAACAAGTCAGCCCATCCTAGATTTCCCTATGTGTTTAGTTCTCAAAATGTACAGGTTTCCCTAGACACCGGATGAGCTAGGGCCCAAAATCCACAGCTAGGCACATTGCAGAAAAAGGGTCAGTCTTCAGTAGAATAATGTGATGTGTCCAAACTACATTTTGGGCTGTTTCCTGTCGGGGCAATACACCTACTCACACAAGTGAAGTACCATTTTTATCGAGAGATGTGGAGGAACCCTGGGTGGAAGGAAGATTGTGGCTTCCCTCATATTCCATAACTATCCATCACAGACATGTGAGGAAATTCAGTTTTTCAGATGCAGTTTTAGGTTTGCAAGGGATTCTGGGTAACAGAACCTGGCGAGAGCCACGCAAGTCACCCCATCATGAATCCTCCTCTGTGTCTAGTTTTAGAAAATCTACAGGTTTGCTAGATTTCTGTAGGAGTTGTCTTAGCTAGGGCCCAAAATCCACAGCTCGGCAAATTTTCTGTGGAAATATGCGATGTGTCCATGTTGTGTTTTGGGATGTTCCCTATCGCGGGCACTATGTCTACCCATGCAAGTGAGGTACCATTTTTATTGGGAGACTTAGGGGAACACAGAGTAGTACAGCAGTGATATTACCAATTGTCGTTTTCTGCATTTGTGCCTTCCAAATGTAAGGCATTGTGTAAACAAGAAGTCATTTAAAAAAATGCCCTCTTATTCACATGACAGTATGGGTACCCATAAAGTCAGAGATGTGGAAATAAGTGCTGCTTATAAACTCCATATCGTGCTCTCATTTTGGAAATTCCTTGGTACCTGTTTTTCATTATTTATACTTTATCAAATGAATTGCTGTATGCTCGGTACACAATGAAAAGCCATTGCAAGGTGAAGCCCAGTTATTGGCTCTGGTTACCTTGGTATCTTGGTGATCCTACAAACTCTATATATCTTCGCATCATAAGGGTCCAGCAGATATAACTGTAGCCTTCTTTTCAAAATCTGCCATAGATAGAAGAAGTTACACCTGAAAATGTAGGCACAAATGGCCGTTTTTCAACTCAATTTCAATACTTTTTATTTTTAACTTTTTAGAGGGAAAACTTGAATAATCTATACAAATGACCCCTTGCTGAATTTGGAATTATGTCTACGTTTCAGAAATGTATAGCTTACCCGGATACCTTATTCGTTTTACATCCGTTTTCACCACTAACTGGAAGGATAGTGAAAACACAAAAACTTGGAAAAAAGGGCTATGTCCCAATTAAATGCCAAAACAGTGTTCAAAAATTAAATTTGATTTTCTGACTAAAAGTCTGCCTGTTACTGAAATCTGGGACAATAGTGATCTTAGCACCACAACCCCTTCATTGATACCATGTGCAGGGGAAAAAACAGACACTTTCTTCTGCAGCACTTTTGCCCCATTTTCCACCTAAAAAGTCGCTGTATTTTAGTTAATTTCTCATACCCCAAATAGCCAGAAAAAGGCTTGGCACAGGGGTGGTGGAGGCTGGCTCTGAAAGAACTAAAGGGACTTTGATCAACCACTGTCTAGTTATAGGAAAATAGACAAGCCTTCTGAATCACAAAAATCTATCAGTGGATTGAGAACTTTCATGAAAACAAAAGGGAAACGTTTTTAGCCCAGAGGGCACTACTTTAATGTGATAATACGGATCACACACAGCAAACCAGAGATATTTCCAACATGTCTGATGTAAAGGAATATGGAGATAGACATCCAGTAAATCTAGGGAGGCAAAGAAGTCTCCTTTATGAACCAATGGAAGCTCTTTCTGTAGTGTTACCATCTTCAAATGGAGAGCTGTAATTGAGGATTTTATTCAACTGCTCACCAACCTAGATTCGCTGGTGACAATTTGGTAACATAAATGATTGAGAGTAAAATTCATAAACACTCTCTTTGGAAGGAATAGTACTTATTGCACAGCTATTGCTTCTACGCATGTGGTGTGTCTCACAACATGCATGTCTTGCCCCACGGCCCTAGTTTCTAGAGGGCATCCCTGATAACAGCCATAGTAACAAGGTTTCCATTTCACGACTTTCTGTCTGGTGACACTGAGTTTATATTTACCACCAAGCGTCTCACTGTCCCACATCCCCACTGCTGCTGCTCCACCATTTGACTGAAATGAACAACTGCCCAGTGGGGTTGATTCCCATAGCAGCTGGTGGCAACCATTTGCTGGGGAGTTGACAACTTTCACCCAGCTTGGCAGCATGTTCTGTGATCTTCAGTGGGCCACTCGTTGCTGACAGTTGGAACTGGCACTAGTAGGTGGTGGTTCCTGTCATTTTCTTGCCAGTGTACTGGTTTGTTAGTTTGCCAATATGCCACTGATGCTAGGGTGCTGGCACTGTAGCTTCCAGCATCCACCTCTACTGACCCCCTGGTTTGGCCCCTGGATTACTCCGATTCATGCAGAGGCCACACAAACCTATACAACCTGAGTAAACTATAGAAGGTCAGAAGATAAAGACAAACCTGTGATTTGTGCTGGGAGCAAGGATGAAAGTGGAATATATAGATGAACTAAGCAGTTCTACTACTCCTGAGTTGTGAAAGTTTTCCCAGGTTGACTGTGCTGTTAAGCTCTCACCTTTGGAGAATGATCAGCTGCTGTAGTGCTGCAGACCTCCTGCCAAAGCGAAAAGAGCTTCAGCCCGTCGCTGCAGTTTGAAGGACTTCTGCTCCTGCGGGTGCTCAGGAGGTGGACCAGAGTATCCACAAATACTTGCTAGCGAGACAAAAGCACCACCTTTTGGCACCATCAGTCAGGACAGGACGCTTTATTGCTATCTAGAGGACTGCTGCCCAAGTGAAGGCTTAGGAGGTGGACCTCAAGGCCCACAATTCTTTGTTGTAGAGATCAGCCCTGCCTCCTCTCAAGCACTATTTTTTGTGCCATCACTCCTGCTGCACAAGACAATGTGCTGCTGTCTGGAGGACTGCCGCCCAACAAGGGGCTCAGGAGGTACTCCACATAGCCCACAATTTCTTGCTGGGCAGACCAGGTTTGCCTCTCTAGCATTATTTATGGTACAATCACTCCCACTGCACAGGCCGTGCCTGGTTAAGACCCATCTGAGACAGGAGCAGGCAGGGCAGTGCTACTCCTCTTAGGTCTATCAACTAATATTGTCTTATTAACTCTTTTAGCTGAATCCCTCAGGCCATAAGAAACTGTATTCCTGTGCTTAAGCCGAGTAAGTCTTTATTGAATATCAATGTTGAACTGAGATACTCAATTATTTATTAAGGCTATAAACCACAGCCATTTATTTTGAACTTAGTGAGTGTTGACCATCAAATGTTTTGATCTAACTGTTGCTGAGTTCGCAAACAAAGTTTAACTGAGTGAATTTAATGTAATCATTTCTTCAAACTCTGCACATTTGCTTGTTTTCTTTCAAATTATTATTTATCTATTAGCCTTGAAGCCCTTTTAGCCGCATAGAGCACTATTGTTTTTGGTGGGACTATAGCTTAGCAACAGGCAAGGCTAATAAGTCGTGATATACACCCGTAACATGAATCAGATGACCCTGGTGCCCGCAGCTCATGATGGGCAAAAGGAAGCCACCCGAAACCCAGATTCTAACATTTATTTATACCTTCAGCTATTTGAGTCGTGGAGAAAAATCTCTGCTGTTTTGGAAAGTAATTTATCTGAGCCATGGCCATCTCCACGTAGTATTTGTTGATCCAAGAGCAGCTTTCAATCTAGTCCTTTGAAACAAATGTGGGAGGTACTTAGAGAGATGGACATGCCAGTCAAACTCTTAGATTAATAATTAGATTACAAAGTAACAATTAGTTCCAGGTAAAATGGGGGAGGAAATGTGAATTTGCAGATCAAATAAAAATAGAGAGAGGAGTCCACTAGAACTGTGTACTCACCCTAGCCACATTTACCATATTTGTTAATGGTGTGTCTGATTTTAACATGATTGTCAAAATGACTCACCTAAGTTGATCAGCTATAACATTTCAGCTCTGCTATTTGCAGATGATACTCTATTCATTTTGGATTTCAACTGGAAATTTTAATATTTTATAGAAGATTGCATTCTATGTTCATGTTTTTACTGTTGAGTATGTATGAAAGCCCCCACAATAAAATTAACTTAACAGACATATCTGCAAGAACTCTGCAATGCCATTCATCTAGGCAGATCGTTTGATTGGAAGATGAGGAGACAGTGTCCTCCTCAAAATATATCCCCAGGAGGTTGAATGAAGTGTATTAAAAAATCTTGACATATAAATATTCAACTTGTTTCTAAAAATATAGCAGTCATCCACCTATTGGAATCTCCAATAGAGAGGCGCTCCCTCCTGTCACGAAGAAGAAGTCTTTTCCCTTTATACTGTCGAGCCCTTACTCACCTGAAAATCCAGGTTGTTCTGCTGGAAAGATTTGAAGACTTTTCTCACCCTCTCAAACCTCTAATCTTGCCACACTGCCTTTTAAAAATCAGTGCATGAGGAAAAGAAGCCCAAGGGAAGGGTGAAGTTGATAAAATAATAAAATAGAGAGAACCACTGCACCTCTTGAAGCTTCAACTGAGCGGGGGGCGTTTGTTGGATAAAAAATCTATCAAGAAGGAAATATTAAACAACAATATCACTTTACTGTAATGTTGTTATTAAGGCTTATTATTCTGTATTCTGTATAAGAAACAGTGGTCAATTAAACATGTATCTGTACACATGGCGTAACATACTTCTTTTGTTATAAATATTTCCTTAGTCCATTACTTACTTCTCTTATTTGTCCTAGCACCTTAAAATGTTCTTGGGTAATAATTATAAATCATAGATTCTTCATAAAGCGTAACTCTAAACTAAAGTGTAGTTTCCAAAAAAATCACCAAAATTGGTTTTACATATAAGGTCAAACACATGCTCTTCTATTTGTTGTCAAAAATGTTCTGCACCAAGTCTCTATCTTGTTTAGAGCATGTAAAGAGTTCCAGGAATACTTAGAGGTTCGAGAAGTTCGTGATTTTCATTGACTTTGATAATCAAAATAAAGACTGTCTTTTGCCTTTGAAATTCAGTTCATATAAAGTACCTCAATGCGCATTGGTTTCTTTTTTACTCAAAATAATTAATTGCACTTACTCGCTTTTTGTTGCAAAATCGAAGTACTTATTACCCATTTCCATTCGTTTTGCAGGTCGCACTGAAAAACGTCCAGGACCGGATGCTGCGAAGAACTGGAAGAGACGGGGAAGATCTGTGGAGCAGGATCGGAGCTACGACAGGACAGGAAACACCGTCGATGTGAAATGATGAAACCGCAGGATTCAGGTAAGCCGTGTCTTCAGGAGAGGAGGGAGGATTCAAAATTTGCAAACATTCGTGACAAGAATTTTCAATTCTATTAAGGACAAGGAGGCGAGGATTATGCTATCTCATTTCTTTAATGAAATGCCCAGCAGCCATAGAAACAATAAACTACATTACCCAGAAACACATGGGCAACAACCATAGAGTCAAGGGTAACAAAAACTCCAGGAAAACAGACCATATCCAGTCCGGAAAATCCAACAAGGACAAGAGGAACGCCAAACTAGGAAGTCCAAGAAACATCCAAAACGGTAGAGATCTTTGAAGATTGCAACCAAAATCCTCCGCAGGAGCAGGAAGGCAGGGTCCAGGTAAAACGGAGACATCCTCACTTTGGATCGGAACCTGAAAGGAACACAAAGCCGTAATATCCAAGCCATGCAACAAATGAGCATAAAGCAGAAATGGGGTGGGAAAAACAAGATATTTTTCAAGACATCATCAGAAGTACAACAGTAAAAACATCATCTGAACAGAATGCAGAGAATAACGGGTGGGATAATCCTCGCCTCCTTGTCCTTAATAGAATTGAAAATTCTTGTCACGAATGTTTGCAAATTTTGAATTCTATTTCAGGACAGGAGGCTCCGATTATGCTTGTTTAAAGCTGTTCCACCACAACAGAGGCCACATTATCAATAGGTTTAAAGTAAAAGGTCTTGAACACAGAATCAGAGGACCAGTCTGCAGCTTTCATTATATCAAATAAAGTCACTCCCAAAGAAAAAGCTTTAGAGGCCATAGCCCCACGAGCAGAATGTGCCCCAAAAACAGATACATCAATGCCAGCCTCAGCCGTGAGCCACCGGACCCACCTGGCTAACGTAGCCGGGGTAACGGGGCGAAAAGGCTTTTGTAACGCAATTAACAACTGACCCTGCATATCAGAACGTAAAGTAGAAGTACTCACCTCATAATCCTTTAAGCATTGAACGACACAGAGTTGTGGACGTTGAGGAAAAGAAGGATAAGAGATAATGGTAGTATTCGTTTTGGTCCGTCTAGAGAGACGAAACGAAACCCCTTCAGGAGTAAAACTGCATCCAGCGAGATCCAAAGCCCGAACATCAGAAACCCGCTTGCAGGAAACTAGACAAAGTAACATGGTAAGTTTGGCCGACAACTGTTTACGAGATAGTAAAGAATTAAGCGGCCAAGATTCCAGAAAACGTAAGACAATAGAAACATCCCATAAAGAAACATATTTAGGACGAGGAGGCGTTGCCAGGCGAATACCCTTGAGCAACTTGACAACCAGAGGATGCTCACCTACCGGTTTACCGTCCAAATGGGGATGACCTGAAGAAATAGCCGAACGGAAATTGTTCACAGTACGATAGGCTAAGCCGGAAGAAGCGAGCGAGGCCAAAAAATTGACCATCACAGAAATATACGCCGAAGAGGGATTAACTTGCCGTTGAGTACACCAGTCACTCCAACGCTTCCAGGATCCCCTGTATCGTTTGTGTGTACTAGGGGACCAGGCGTCACTGATGAATTTGGAAGCGTCTGCAGAAAGGCCCGGGACTGGCCAGCGTTCCCCGAAATTCGCCATGCCAGAAGAAGAAGAGAGCCCGACTGGATTAGGGGATGCGGATTCTGAAGAGGATCCAGCAGAAGATTCCACTTCTGGGGAAGAAGGAACGGCACTGCACAAGCCATTTCCAGAAGGACCGGGAACCACGCTTGAGCCCTCCAAAGAGGAGTGATCAGAATCAATTCTGACTGATACCTCTTCGTGTAAGCCAAAACCCTGGGAATCATCATGAACGGGGGAAAGGCATAACACAGAGCAGTCGGCCACGGTTGAAGAAAAGCGTCCGTGGCAAGGCCCGCCGGATCCGGTCTCCAACTGAAGAAACGAGGAAGTTGGGCGTTGAGACGGGAGGCAAAAAGATCCAGATGACAAGGGCCCCAAGACCGGAGAAGAAGACGGAACACCCGAGGATGAAGCCTCCAATCGCTGAAATCCCGCAGATACCTCGAGTTCCAGTCCGCCACAAGATTGTTGCACCCTGGAAGGTATTCGGCAATAACCGTGATCCTGTGGTGCAGACAATAATGGCAAAATTCCTTGGCAATCTCCGCTAACAAGCGGGACCTCGTTCCTCCCAGTTTGTTGATGTACCGGACTGCGGATACATTGTCCATCCTGAGAAGGATGCAGCAGTTGGATTGAAGAGGGGAGAGACAGCGAATTGCGAAGGAGCCCGCCAACAGCTCCAGACAATTGATGTGGAGCGACAGTTCCTGGGGAGACCAACGACCCCCCATCGAGATCGGACCGCACCGGGCTCCCCAGCCCCAGCAGCTGGCATCCGATTCTATCACTACTTCCGGCGTGGAACCGAACAGGGCTCGACCATTCTATGCCTCCATATGATCCAGCCACCACTGCAACTCTGATTTCGCCTCCTCCGAGAGGGGAATTTGATTGGAATATTGAAGGCCGCTCTGAAGATGGCGAATCTTCAGACGCTGCAGCGCTCTGTAATGCAGAGGGGCCGGGAATATCGCCTGCAGAGAAGAAGCTAAGAGACCGACAACTCGTGCTAACGACCTCAATGATACAGTCTGTTTCGAAAGAACAGAAGTCAACTCCCTTTTGATATAACGAATCTTTTGCTTCGGAAAAAGAAGTTGACAAGTGAGAGAATTGACTTCGAAACCCAAGAAGTCGATCACCTGGGAGGGGCGTAACACAGACTTTTGAGCGTTCACCAAGAAGCCTAGGGATTGCAAAAGATCGATCATCCAAGAAAGATGAGACACCAACTTGACCGGACAATCCGCCAGAAGGAGGATGTCGTCCAAGTAAATGATCAACCGAACACCCCGACTGCGGAGAGACTCTACGACTGGCCTTAACAGCTTCGTGAAGCACCAAGGTGCAGACGATAGGCCGAAGGGAAGAACCTGATATTTGTACCAAGTACCCATCCAATGGAATTGAAGAAAACGGCGATGGGGAGGAAAGACCGGGATTGACAAATAAGCGTCTTTGAGGTCCAGACGAACCATCCAATCTTTGTCCCGTAATAAATCTCTCAAGAGATGGATGCCCTCCATTTTGAAGTGGCGATAAACCACCCCCCCGTTGAAATCTTTCAAGTTGAGAACCAACCTCGATCCCCCTCCTTTCTTCTCCACTAGAAAGATCGTGCTGACTAACCCCCGTGGATGACGTTCGGTTGGAACTATGGCCCCTTTTTGGAAAAGTGAACTGAGTTCCTCTGTGATGAACTCTTGATCTCTTTGGGAAAAAGACAATGGAGAAGGAAGACGAGTTTGACATTGGGGATGATAAAACTCTATCTTGTAACCCTGAACTGTTTCCAGCACCCAAGCATCGCTGGAGATCAATTGCCAATTGTGTAGGAAAAACTGAATCCTGCCCCCCAGAACAACACTGCATGCAGGAATTAGGCTCACCTGAAGTTCCGGAATCGTGATATGCACCGGCCGGACCACCGGAGCGTCCCTTCTGGTAGTGACCACGTCCTTTTCTCGAAGGGTAGAAGTTGGACCTCTTATTATAATTGGAGTCTTGATGGCCCCCTCTATTGGCCTGATAACCTCTCTGCGAGGACTGCTGCTGCTGACCGCGGCCGAACGAGCGCCCTCTACCACGTCCGGCCTTTGCAAAAACCGGACGGAATACACGGCGAAGCGTGGCCTGCGCCTTGTCTAAGCCGCTGAAGGTACTGACTAATTGGGTCAGCTCCTTCAAGAAAGGTTGTCCAAAAAGCAAACCTTGAGCAGCAGGACCCGAGTCGGAGGAAGAGAGCTCCATCAACTTCGGATCAAGTTTTAGCAAAATGGAGCGACGCCTCTCACTTGAGAGTGCGCAGTTTGCATTGCCCAGTTGACAAATGGCACGTTGCGCCCATTCAATAAGTTCGTCCGGGTCCACCATGGTAGAAGATTCCTTAGCGATAAAGCCAAGATCAAGGATCTTAGTCAAGGGACCCAGCATGTCCAAGACTTTATCCTGACAGGATCTCCAAGAGCGGTCCAATCCTTTTTTAGGATCCTTAGTGAACTTCCGCAAGTAGGTGAGCATTGTAGGATCCACCTCAGGTGTATCTGCTAAACCATCAGCAAGGTCCGGGCGTGGACATTCTGAGCGGAGGCGCGCACGAACGTCCTTGTCAAAATACTGCCTAATGTGCTGCTGAACATAGGCCGCTACAGCTGGAGACGGAAGCCACGCCGTCGAATTAGGGTGGACTATGTCAGCGGGATCAAAGGAGAGAACCTGGGGGTGACTATGGGCATCCACAAAATGTTCCTTACATTTTCTCTTCTTAGGAGGAGGGGAAAGATGTTCGGAGGACGAAGAAGAGAGATGGTCTTCACTTTCGACATCCACTGCCCTTTTGCGAGACGTTGAAGTGGACATGGACTTGGCCAAGCGCTGAAAATCAGACGCATGTGGATTCCCAGGAGAAGAAGTATAGGACTTGGAAGCAGGGACCCAGCCCTGCTGTTGCGCATACTGAGTAAGATGGCGCTTAAGGGGAGTAAGGGCACGGACCAAAGCTCTATTCATAGAGAGCTGGACACCCCTATCCAATGCCTCAACCCAGCCCTGTTCAAGGGAATCTGAGGCTTCCTCGTCATACTCATTGTCATCAGCATAATAAGAGTCTGCCATATTGAAGCAGAACGATCTATAGCCCACAAGATGACACAAAGGAATTTGCCCAAGGCAGAAATCAGGGGGGAGTGCAAAAACCCCACAGCAAGCTATAAGGCACAAAATAATGCCACACAAAAACAAATAAAACGTGGAGGGCAAGCTTGCTTTATACAAAAACACACTCTAGGCAGAGCCTATGCTTGTTGTCCCTGCCTGAAGCTTACACGAGCAACCGGCGTCTGAAGGGGTCAATAGGAAGGCTGTGGTCGTGTCGGACACGAAGGACGACTTTCTACAAGCTCCGGTTCTGTCAACAAACACGGAGCGTCGGAAGAGCCCAAATGCGCATGCGCGGGACCCCGGCTGCCTCCCTGAACAATGACAGAGCTCGCGCAGGCAGCGCGAGCGTCCGCAAACCCCAAATGCCACTCCACCAGTAAAGAAGGCAGGGGCGAGGCGCCTGACTAAGAAAAGGAGGTGACCACATGCTCCTAAACGCGCCGCCGAGAAAAACCGGCGAAGAAAACACAGAAGCGCCACAGCGTGAATACAAAGCCGCAAGCAGTGCAACAGAGCATGGAAAGAACGCGGCACACAGCGCGAACACAGCGCAAAAACAGCAATACCACAAACAGTATCAAAACAGTAAGTAATATCAAGAGAGCACTTAACTGGCTGCGGAGCAGCAAAGAAAGAGGAAGAGTGACTCTCTATATGCCATTTTATACCCCTGACTCTATGGTTGTTGCACATGTGTTTCTGGGTAATGTAGTTTATTGTTTCTATGGCTGCTGGGCATTTCATTAAAGAAATGAGATAGCATAATCGGAGCCTCCTGTCCTGAAATAGAATCAAAGAGCACAAGCATCCGCTAATGCTTCAAACAGTCTTTTATCGCCAACAAGGGGTGGGGTTCAGAACTGCCACACGCGCTGCATGTTGAAACGGTTTTGCCATTTAAACGTGCAGCATCTCATTAAACTAACAAAGTACTCAGCGAAGTTGCTTGGATGCACGTGACTCAAACATGGGCACATTTCAACGGTCAAATTAGTTCTTTCACAAGAGATTTAACAAGCCTTGGCTAAAACAAATGATAAAAGAAATTATAAGAGCATTAAATAAACAGACGACCACTGCAAAGCCTTTTAACTCTTTGTATGTATGAACCAGACATAAAGTTATTGTAAGGAGAGTGGACAAGCCCTTTGTATTGAGCATACCCTAACATATACTTATGAAATCAGGAATGCCTCTTTTACAGATTGGGCACAACCCGTCCTTTGCTACCTTTTGTTGAATTTTAGACAAAGATAAATAACAGACTGTAAAATCTCATTCCTTTACACTTGCATGCTCGGATTTAAATTTAGAAAGGCAAATTTCCAACTTTCATATCCTGTTTTGACCATATTATCCATTTCATGACCAAAGGGAGGTTTTGCATCAAAGGGGATTTGTAGTAGTATGTTTTTTAATAATAAAAGTAATTAAAAACAAAATAAAAATAATATATACAAGTATGCGATGTTACATCACCTGCAATTACAAGTCAGTCGTTACAACGCAAACCATTATATCGCAAGTCGTTTCTTCGACTGATCGTATAACACACGGCTCTCCAACGTTTCTGTTATAAGAGCTAATTATGTTCATTATTAGTGTTGCAATATTGACTACTTAAGACAAGATTATATTAGTGGCCAATATATGGAATGTCACTACCGGCAATAACCTCAGTGCATCAGGCATGGTTGAAAACATTAATGTATAAAAGGCTTTGTCAATATGGAATGCCTCTACATAGGTAATACATACCAGCTATAGCTGAAATGCCTTTGGCACCAAGGTTATAAAATATGTAAAAAAATCTTCCAAATGCCACACTATTTATCACTCAAATATCAGGTTTAAATTTATTTAGGAAATTCAGCCTTTTTTCTCCAAACATAAGTTTATGAGTGCTGAAAATAAAAACATTTTTTTAGCCATACACTCTAAATGTTAGTATAAGTATAATATTTCAACCAAGTTAATGCATCTGATTTAGTAGCCTGGGTTGCACACAGGAGAGCTATTTATAGGTACCAGAGTGCTACCAGTAGCTCATGAGCTACTGTAGGAGAAGCCTGATATAACAAAAAGACATAACTAAGTAAACATAAAGCCAGTATACATATTTACAAAAATTGCTTGCAAAAGTCAAAAAAGTCAACGTCCAACAGTCAACGCTCCTCTCAAATGTGTCTTTCAGGACTATTAGCAGAACGTATGTAAGCTCCTAATGGGTTACTCCCCAAAGGTACAAAAACATCAATCTACCAAACATAATCAGAACCCCTATTTTAAACACAACTATCAAATATGACATCACAAGGATCATTTGGTATATAGTATATTGTCCTAAGGCATTTCACAGATAAACCATCAAATTCATATACATTTCCAAATAATCTTTGCTCAAGCCGGTTTGAAAGCTTGCATCTCTATGTGGATGATGATGCTGTATGCAATTGAAATGACTTTGTGATTGGGAAAGTGTATTTATAGCTTAAGCAATGTCTATTGTTTTATACAGAGAATTAGACTGATGAGAGGTATTTTATTGATTTTTAGAGGTACGTAAAATTAGGAATTTCAGTGAGATGTGAAAATGATTTGATCAATGTGTGATAATTGATTACAATTAGATGGTTAACCTAGGAATAGACACGTTCTCAAGGATTTACCACTCCCTCAGAAGTGACGAAATCAGAATTGTGCTGGGAGCACTGACCAGCCATTCCACAAAACATTTGAATGGGAAGATTGCCAGACTACAAACAAGAATAATACATGCCCCTGGAATGAACATGCAGTCCTTCCTCCTTCGTTTTTGGAGAACAATGTCACTTACTGTCTAGAAGGGTAGACAAAACAACAAGAAGTACTTTGGGGTTCTGCTTCCTTTATGGACTCACCCCCTGTTGGAGAGGGGTTTGGAAAGAAAGAACACTGGGAAAGAATACACTTGGAAGCTATTTGAGGTTTTAGTTCTGTCTGGATGGAAGACATAAGTCTTAATGATTGACGAATGCTTTGAGGTGACAAGATGGGGAGGTAACACACCATTTAAAATCCACAGAGATCAGAATTTATTAGATTCCATAATTAATACCTATTATATGTTTTCCTTTTAAATAGGTCATAATGTGCATTCAGGGCATTGTCCACCAAACGCCTCATATGTACATATTTACTGGGACATGTCACTCAGTAAAGTTCAGTATGGTTCATCTGCTGAAATTTTCCCGTGGAAAAATGAGCTATAATAATGGGTCACATATAATGAGGGACTAAATGTTAATTTGAATGTTTTAAGAATTCTAAATATTATGAAGTTACAATGTTCTAGCCATTAGTTGGAATGTGTCTGTCACTTTCATTTCAGCTCCATAGGTCTTATCAAAGTATACACTATGGTGTCACAAAGCAACACCTGCTAACAAACACAATTTAGCACGTATGACAGGTAAAACAGCACATATTAAGTATTATTTTCTATACTCCACCATCAAAATGAGTTTCTAAATCACAGCCACTCTAAGTGAACATGTTCTAATAGCATTATTAAATATTAACAAGGATATTGTCATTATTATTGGTCTAAGACCCCACTGATGCGCCCTTGATTTAGACTTGGGGCATATGACATGAACAATCAACAGTTATCTAGCAATATTCCTCTCCGGGATGTTCAATAATATAATAATATTCTTAATTAAAGAATATCCATATCAAACTAAAACAATTGATATAATTTGTTTCCTAATGGCACAGTAGGGTTTTATTTCTTTAGTAAATTATTCAATATTGTCTACCAGCTGGAGTAATTAATGTTAAGCTAAGTTATAACTTTAACACCACAAGTATGCAAAATATTGTTCAATATTTATGAGATCAGTATCAGTGTTAATTGTTTGTCATGGAGAATTTAGTTTACCATACTTGCTCCTTACAAACTGGCTCTAACTATTAGTAACAAACAGTGAAAAATAACAGTAAATAATTAATTCTTGATGACAGAGCCAAACCATGTTTTAGGTTTCAGTGCTAATGTAGCAGTAATATTACATTCCATAAAATTACCTCTGCTTATAATTGCAAAATGTTTCTCAAATGAATGTATTTTGTTTATCAAAGAACATGTTAGAACGCTCAGTATGTTGTTTTGTGCTTACTACAGAGAATTATGGGTAAGATCTTTGTAGTAGTCTGTGAGAGAAAGAAGTTAGGTTTTAAATAATGAAAAGAGAATAACTGTTCAGTTATCAGGCCTTTGCTGAAACATGCTTAGTGAGTTTCAGCACCAAGGCTTGGGTTCAGTGCATTCAACAGCCTAGCCCCCTGACCTCCCATGGAAGGCCCTCTGTCTTAGATGCATTTGAATGACTGAGGTTTAATCAGGTGTGACACTGCAGGCCTAAGAGATGTGTTTGCTGTAAATAAAGTACTAGTTTTTAAGCTATCATGGACAATTATCCAGTAGGATATGTGCATTAGGCCTGAGCAGATATCATTGACATTGATTTTGAGATCCACTATGAGCCTCTTGACTACTTTCAAGGTTTTGTACTATAACTGTAAGAGGTTGGGTTATTAGTTAAGGGGGTGACTTTCCACCTTACACAATAAACACAATTCTTGTTAGCTTGAACCACTAAAGTTAATTGCCTTGAGCTAAACCTCCTGTTAGATGTGGGACAGAGTAGACAGGCTTAAATTAGAGGCAATGTGTAAAGTATGTATGCAGTACCAAAATGAAAAACATAGTACAATGAAAACCCCAAATCAAATTGAAAAAGTTTGTAAATGTCAATACATAAAATTACACCATAATGACAAAAAGGGCAACTGGAGACATGAACTCTTACCATTTGAAATAAAAATAGCAATAGTCAAAGAGCCATCAGACAAGTTCCTGGTGAGGCTGTTGATTTCTGCCATCAGACAAGTTCCTGGGGAGGCTGTTGATTTGTGCCAGCAAAGCTCCAAGTGAGAAGAATTTCACACTCAGGAAATTTCCTTCACTAGTCAGATCCTTTTGATAATTTTTCAAAGTAAAGATTTCTTTGTTCATACTTAGTCACTTTTTTGGAGCTCAAAATCCACCAGCAGGGAATATTGCAGCTTGTAGCTGAAGAGAGTGCCATATACCTTCTCCACAAGGTCTTACTGACAATGATTTGCTGTTGCGCAAAAAGCTCTGTTGATTTGTGCCATCAGACAAGTTCCTGGGGAGCCTGTTGATTTGTGCCAGCAAAGCTCCAAGTTAGAAGAATTTCACACTCAGGAAATGTCCTTCACTAGTCAGATCCTTTTGATAATTTTTCCCAGTAAAGATTTCTTTATTCATACTTAGTCACTTTTTTGGAGCTCAAAATCCACCAGCAGGGAATATTGCAGCTTGTAGCTGAGGAGAGTGCCATATACCTTCTCCACAAGGTCTTACTGACAATGATTTGCTGTTGCGCAAAAAGCTATGAGTGGGAGAATCCTGAATCTTCTGTCCAGTGGCTACACACTTTGGTTGGATCCCAGGTGTATGAAGGTCTTTGGAGTAAAAAAATCACTATGTCCATGGTTTTAAAGCATGGTAAGAGAAGGTCACCAGACTACGTTAATGCTTCCACGATCTCCAGAGCAGTACTTGTGGGTCAGACTGATGCTAACAGAGGCCAACAGCAGGGTCCATGGAAGGTCCAGTTGGAACTGGTCAGTTGGAAATCTTGTAGACTGTTGTGTCCCTGTAGCCTGAACAGGAGGTAGTCTTATAACCCCTGGAAACCACGTCTTTGTCCTGGGTACTGGGAAGAGCAGGCTCCAGTCCTTCAGGACTCCTTTCAGATCTCAGACAGCAAGGCAATTCTCTTCTAATCTTCCTCTGTAGTGTTCTGAGTAGGGTACCAACTTGCGAGTGGGGGGAACTTGTGTAACCTTCTTAACCAATGAGGTAAAAGTCCCAAGGGGTTACCTTACCCACTTCTGCAGCATTCTCAGTGGGCCTACTTCAATCAATCTCACAGTGCTACACTCTGCTTCCACATCAGATGGTTAAACCCTTTACTCTTGTGCAGAGTCTGGGTGCCCATTCCTGAGGCAGGGCCAGGGAAATGAGCAGCTGCTGCTCTGTGCTCATTTTAAACCAGTTCTGAGGGACGCTTCCCTGCCACTGGGGTTGGTGCCTGCCTGGCCGAGAACACAAAAGAAGGGACCAGGCCAGTTGCCGTTTGACATCTGCGTGTGACAGGAGAGGCCCATTCGATGTGAATTAAGCTCCTGGGCACTGTCCAAATAGAGTGCAAGAAGGTCAGTTAGTCCTAACAGTTATTTATTCAAAGGTTAAACTGCCTGATTAAAATATAGAGACTGGCAGTCACCTAGAGGCTATATATCTACCTGTATGTACCCTACTATCGATCGGTCAGCATGTTTCGTGCCTTATGCATCTGGGGGATCCTGGCACTTCCTCAGGCCAAAGTGACCGCTATCTACACAATTTGGTAATTGAAAACTACAAACCACTTTCTCAGGTCAATAACCTATATCAATGTCTAGTGATGCCTGCAATGGTACCCGGCGGTCAAAAAATGGACACTGATTTGGGTCCAGCGTTCAAGAATGCTCCGTCAACGACCTACCCTGCCGCCGGACCCGGGGCAGGGTAGGTCGTTGAGGAGCCTTCTTGAATGCTTGGAAACTCGGTGTCCAGTATATTTTGATGGGAAGGGTTACAGTTCTTAAACTGCTCTAGTCATGCTACAAAACGAGGCCTGCCCTGCTTACCGAATATTACACCACAATTTTTCAGTCCTCTCATGGCTGGAAACTGGTTGTTATGTACGATGTGATTTAGTTCAAAATATTATGGAAGCTTTTTTATGACCTCACTTTCTTCCATGGTGTTGGAAGAAGAATTAGTTGGTCATGGTCCAATGATTGATGAAAATGTTCTTTTTTAGTGTAAGCGTGATAAAGGTGTGCATGCATGCATCAGTCATTAGTGCCGAGGGAAAGGAGCCATTATTCATAGAAAAAAGGTTAACCTAAAGAGAAAGGAAGAATTGCACAGTATTAACAAATCTTCTTGGGTGATTGGGTGGAAAGTTATATTGATGATGTGACACTGGGAAATTAGAAGCAGTTAAACTCAATCTCGATGATAGTACCAGAGAGATATATAGATTATCTGAGCACTTGGATGATGTGACTAAGGTTTCGGTTTGTCATACTCACTTTTTCAACCAGTTGACTTCCAATTTTAGAATTCTGCAAAGCTAACAGGGCATTCCTAAGAACACTAGACCTCAATTTGTTTGGTTTAATCAGAAATGTAGGAGTCTCAGAACAAAATTAGCCACTGCAATAGGAGTAAACAATGTGGTTGGAGTGAGAGGAATTAGAAGACCATATAAGGCAGCCTTGCGTAGAGCGAAGAGGGAATGGGAAGAGAACCGATGGTTGTGGGTTAGGGATGCTTGTAATAGGAATGACTTACAATGATTCTGGCTTTTAGTCACCAGGGTAGATGCCGAAAGTCCTCGGGTGCCTACTAATAACATTGCCGTTGCCTCCTGGCACAAGCCTTCTCCTCACTATATACCAGACCCTCTGAGCCTGCTTTTGAGGCTGCTATTCCAGACTATACCTGTCCCCAGACTAGTGGGCTCTTTTCTTTATCTGGAATATGGTCCAGTATAAACTCTATTGTTAGGACCAAAGTTCCAGGACCACATGGCATACCTGGTGATGACTTTCTTAGTGATATTGTGAATTGGACATTTAAACTCTTGGCATCAGTCAATGGAATTGCTGCAGGTGCCCCAATACTGCCTTCCTGGAAGGGAGCTGAAGTGATTCCAGCCTACAAGAAGTGTGACCGCTCGATTACCTCCAACTATAGCCCGTCAGCCTGATCGATAGTCCTCAAAAGGTCTTTGCACATGCAGTTTTGACAAAGATCCAGGCTTGGATATGTGACAATATTCTGTCTCATTTTCAAGCGGTGTATAGACAGAAAACTAGCATTATTGACCAGGTTTTTCACTTTCTCATATTGGCCTGGAAAATTGTGAGTATCGGACATGGAAGTTTATATGTAGCATTTATTGGTCTAAGTTCAGCGTTTGACCTTATGCCTGGATAAAAGCTTTGGCCCGTCCTGAAGGAGATGAGCCGCCCCTCCGAGATCCTGGCATTGGTTATTCATCTTCTTGAGGACAATTACGCAATGGTTCACTGGGTTAGCCAAGGCCAATTGACAGAACCTGATCACAGGTGATAGGGGGTCCGACAGGGCTATGTATTGTCTCCTACTCTCTTCTCGGTCTTTATTGATGGAGTTGTTCAGTTCAAGGTGACAACATTATTGTTTGCTGATGATAGGTTTTTGATCTCCAAGACACCTAGAGGTCTGCAGCTGCTTTTTGATCGCTTCAAGGCTTTCTGTGTAATGAGAGGCTTGGAGGTCAATACCTCTAAGACCAAACTCCTCATGCTGAATGTCCACAAATCCATCAAGGACAAGTTGACACTGGGGGGATTACCCTGGAGGGAGTAAACACCTTTGATTACTTGGGTGTCACTCTCTCCGAGGGTTTGTCTTGGAAGCACCACATAACAAAGCAAACCCTTCCGCAGAGGAGGACTATTGGTGTTTTGATCAAAGAGCATAGGACCTCTCGGAGCAAACCAAAATCAGCTCCACTCATATCTTTTATCCTAGGGCAGTGGCCTCAGCATTGTATGGGGCCGAACTTTGGGGCTTTGAAAAACTGGACGGCCTTCTTGTAGCAGAGAATAAACATTGGAGAGCCTTATGTTTACTTCCCCAGAGTACCCATCTTCATCCACTATGATTGAATATGGGTAGATCTTCAATTGTGGAAAAAGTCATACTACGCCCACTAATCCACTCCTGAGCTGCTCCCATATACTGCTGCCCTTGTTGAAGTTAGTGCCCTTGACTGCTTTAAGAAAATCAGCTGGCTTTCTACGGTGAAGTCCTGGCATACTAAAATAGAGTTAGAGGGATCATGGGACACAAATGACTCAGCTTTATTGCCTAGCAAAGACCTGATCAAGAAACAATACTGGAAATGGGTGGCCCAGTCTTTTATTTCATACCAGTTTTGGGGCTGCCTTACAATGGATTTTATGGAATTTAAACTGACAGGTGTTTATGAACAAGGTCTGGAGGCTATTGCAAACCAGCAGGATAGGAAGCTTTATATATTATTTAGATTTGGCTCCCTTTCAGGGAATACCTCTACTGCCTCCTGGCGACAGTCCAGTTCCTCAATGCAGCTATGTCCAGGTTGATCTATTGCTGCTGAGTCAATGAGTCATAATTTTTTGTGTATCCTATGTATAACTCTCCGAGAGCCGAATGGTTAACTCCTGTATGTAGGAGACTTGGCAATCGTTGCCATTGTGAAGAGTTGCGTATTTGAAAATCAGATTCTAGCCTTTTAATTGCCTGTCCAGTTGCCAAGTTTCTCAGCTAATTGTGGATCATAAGAAGGACTGTATTGAAAAAGCAATTGCATCATTTTACCAAGATTTTAGCTCTCAATTTTTATCAACTTGATGTTTTTTTTTCTCTTTGGCACAGACTTATGTTGCCAGTTTTTAATTGTTATATAAGCAAATTTCAATCTGCTATGACAATGTACAGGATAATTTATGAAGATTAAACTGATGAATTGTAGCTACTGAATTTTGAATTGCTATTTATTGGATTTCTTGTACTGTACACACTTGCACTTTTATGGTCGTAGTGACCGAAATATATTTTTTATGATGATGATGATGTGACACAGCAGCAAATTGATTGGGACGCTTTGTGGAAGGATCTACATTTCTTTAAACAAAGCTCTGTACAATAATGATGATAGACTCAAAAATTAGCAATCATTTTTGCCTGCACTAGTGGCTCATCAAAGACAAAGGGCCAGATGTATCAAGCGTTTTCCCGTACGCAAACTGGCCAATTTGCATAATCGGCCTGTTTGCAAATGGGAAACAACTTTTTGGGATGTATCATCCCAAAGGCATACGCAAAATAGGGAATCGCAATTTTTTAAATTACCTATTTTGCAAATACATTTAAAGAATCGCAATTTGCGATTCTCTAAATGCAATGCAGGAAGCGCTTTTTAAATTGCGTCCCTTCTTTAAGGAATTACAATTTACCACCAACTTCAAGTTGGTGGTAAATTGTAAATCCTTAGAAAAATGCATATTTTTGCTTTTTTCTAAGTGCCATGTGGTGCACAGACATGCCCTTAAGGCAAGTATGTATGCCACATGTGCTCACATGCATATTTCAGGGGTGCAACAGGGTGTCCTTTTGGCACCCTTTCGCCCTTTAAATTGCATGCGCAATTTGCGAGTACCTTTTGGGTACTCGCAAATTGCGCATGCAATTCCATTCATTCCAATGGGCCTCTAGGCCATAGAAATGAATGGGAAGCCATTTCTTATTTGTGGCTCACAATTTGCGAGTTGCAAATATGAAATACGGAGGATTCGCAAATTTATTTGAAAATCCTACATACATTTGCATTTGGCGAGTTCATAATAGCGAATCGGTAAAATTCGCTAATAGGGACTCGCATAATACAATGTTAATTCATCTGGCCAATAACTGTTTTAGAGCTCCTACATTCGCCAGTTCTTGCTAAATATAAGAATTCTCCCTTGTTTGGTTTGAGGCCTCACTGATTGATTTAGCAAATTATTATTAGCTTTATGGTAGTCCCTCCAACTTCTGTTTGCAGTAGATTATTTTCTTGCCTGTCTTTGATTACTGCTAATGACATTCAAGATTGTAGCTCAGGCATTTCATTTGCTAATTGTTAATGAATTTGATAATTGTTTCGGTTTTCTGATTTTGAATACAAAAATCTTTATCCAATATGATTGTGATATTTCTGAATAGACTTTCTATCAGGACCCCATTGTGAAAATTATTCAGTAAAATAGACGTGGATGAACTATACGTTCACTCAAATTCCTCACCAATTCTATTTTTTGAGTTCCTAACTACAATAATGTGAAGTTGCACTGAGGCAGAGATTGCAGCTGTATAGCAAATTTGAGTGATAAAGATCTGAAAGGGCAGTGAGGCCATGCCTGTGGTTGCAATGACAGGTACTTAGGAAACATTAAAGAACTGGAATAATGCAGTGCATCAAGCAAGTTTGTTGTGCTGGGTCACCTGGAGAAAGCAGAACTGTGCCACATCTTCAGGAAATTGCGTATTTGTGCTCTCTTCATATGCAGCCATACTTTGGGCTGCCTAGCACCAATGCAGGCAGCCATGCCCCATAGTCCCAGAGTATAGGAAAATACCTACTTTTTGCGTGGTCACCCAAATCATTTGTTTAATATTTCTGCTGGTTTTTGGACCCTAAAATGAGTTGAAACTGGCTACACTACTGATTGGCATATTCACATTTTCTATAAGCCCCAGTATATGATATCAAAGTGTACCTTAGGGCCTGTAAGTTGAATGTCACTTGTGAACTGCAGCACATTTTGAGCCAGCAATAAAGTGACAATGCCTAGCATGTCTCCAGTCCCATCCCTGCAACCTGGTAGGCTGTCTTAAATCTGCTAATCCAACGTGGCAAAATACCCCTTTTCTAAGCATAAACCTTCCTTTTTAGTATTTATAAGACACCCTTAAGTTAGGGCCTAAGTGAACAAATGACAGGGTGCATGGCATTCAAAATGCAGGGCATGTGTATTTATATTTTACATGCCTTGGCAGTGAAAAAAAACAAATTCACCTTTCACTGTGGTAAAGCCGGCACTCCCATTGAAAAGCACTGACTTACATTAAAAACACCTATAACGTATAACTGTAGTTTGAGAATACCTAGCAAAAGGATTCAAGGACTCATTTTACTGGTAATTTAAAATCCCACCTAATGGTCCAGTTAGAATTTATTTTACTATTTTGAAAATTACACATTAGATAGTTGTCGGTTTCCTGTCCTGAGCCAAATGTGCCTTCCTGACAGTGTTCATTGTGGCTGAGCAGAGTTGTTCCTTTGATGAGGTGTGAAAAGGCTCCCAGGACTAAGACAAAAGGCTTTTTTACATGTGGAGGTTTCCCTTTCCACTGACGGCGTGACCAGTTGGGCAGGTACCAAGAACTTAATTATCTTCAATAGAGCTTGCGAGTCACAGCAGATGAGGTTCCACCTAGACCTACTCTCTCGTTTGTTCTGGTAGCCAGAGAGGAGCTGCCCACAGAACTGTATTTGAGTCACCAAAGAGGAGGGTTAGTTCATTTCCCTGGCCACACACCTGGGTGGGCACAGGAAGCTCTGCAAAAGGGAAGATAGGTTCTGTCATGCTGGTTTTAGAATGACACTGTGGGATAGTTTACAGTGAAACACTCAGGAAGTGTTGGAAAAGTACCCTCTTGCAAACTTTACCTGATTGATTAGGGAACGGGCAGGAATTTCCCTAACCCAGAACCTAGCACAGGGCACAAATAAGGACCTCAAAGGACCCTCCTTAGAACACCTCTGTGACTGGAGTAGACAGGAGAAGGACTGTACCTGCTGTTGTGATCTATGAGAAGACTCCCAAGGAATCGACCAGCTCACATATCCCAAACTCGAATCCAGGACTGAGAAGTTGACTCCAAGGGACAGTTGGCTGACATTCTGTTAACCTACAGGAATAAAAAAAGCTGTAAGAAGCCCACTTTGCTGGGGAGCCAAGCTGACCAGTTTGAACTGAACCAGGCATGGGCCCTGTTGGTGGCCTCCACTGGAGCGAGTTCTGACCCTTAATTGATGTCCCTAAGATCTTGGGCCCTTATGTATTCCTCTTGCCTAACCCTAAAAGTTGGAGCTAAGAATCTTTTTCAAGGTTTTTTGCCTGGAGAACTGATAGAAGATTGTGATCACCTGCCAAGTCAATCCGACTAAGATGCGTTGCCACTGGAGCAAAGATTCAGGTTGATCCTACTCAGATCTTTTCTGCAACTGAAAATCAATTTCAGCAAGGCAACACAAAGAAAGTATACAGCACCCTGGATCCCTCTATGGCTATAGTTTGAAGCCTCAGCACACTGGAGATATCTGAACTCCAAAAAGGTGACTAAGTCTGAAGGCAGAAATCTTCACTGAGGGAAGGCTTTAGAAGTATCCAGCCAGGAACCTTCCTTGTGGGTAAATTACTCCTGCTCAGAGCTATCCTGCCAAAAGTCATCAGTTTCACTGGGACTTTGTTCGATGACTCTCCAACCTCGTGGAACCCGTCTTTGCCACAGCCTGCTCCTTGTCCTGCTGAGGATTTTGACTTCTATTTCAGAGACTAAGGGGCCGGTTACCATGCTGTCCAGAAATGCTCTCAACGGGATTCGGACTAAGTGAATCCGATTAGGGCACATTTCCCAATGACCAATGGGCGCAGAGGGCCCCCTTTGGCCCGGCCTTTGCCCGGACACGGACCTGGCACATCTGCATGCGCCCCCGCTGCGGGAACCTGAGCACCCCTTTGAATGTGCCAGGTGGCTCCTCCCACCTCCCTCAGGTGAGTGATGAGCAGTGTTTGCTGGGGTACCGAGTCCCACCCCAGCATGAAGCGGTAGCTCAAGATGCAGCAGACACACAGCAGCAAAACGGCAGGAAAACAGAAGAAAGGAATCCCGTTCTGCGGGGACCAGAGTGTGCCTTTGTAGGTGCCAGGCAGCTCCTCCCACCTCTCTCAGGTGAGTGATGAGCAGTGTTTGTTGGGGGACCGAGTTCGACCCCAGCACGAAGCGGTGGCTCAAGATGCGGCAGACACATAGCAGCAAAATGACAGGAACACAGAAGGCGTCCCCCAGCGAATTATAGCCTATGTGTTCCAACCGGAAACAGATTCTCCGTACTAGAGAATATGGATAGTTGCGATTGACTCATACCCACCCACCGCTTAGGCCTCGTTTTACACAAATCAGGTAAATCAAGGTGATGACAAAAGAAGACACTCTAGAACAGATTTGTTAAGACATAATGACACAGAGATGGTTGAAAAGTGTTTTGACCTACATGCAAGCAATATAGGTCCTAATCAAATAGAGGAAAATGTAATAAGAACAGATGAAAATGAGCTTATCCTCATAATGTGGAATATAGCTGGTTATAAAAATAAAAGGGACAATATTGAATGGCAAGAGGACCTGAATACCTGAAATATAATATGTTTGCAGGAAACATGGGTGGAGGATAATATACACACAAATGGCTATCGCTCCTTCCAAACACCAACCTTGCCATCAATAATGGGTAGAGCAAAGGGAGGCATCCTAACCTTGATTACACATACTATAGAATTTGAATTACTGTCTTTCTGGAATAACTCCCCGTATTTCCATATACTAATTGCAAAGGGGTACAACAACAGAGATCTTTTGCTAATAAAGGTCTCAAATAATAACTTTATGAACCCAGCCTCCGTGGTAGAGGAACTTGGTAGAATTAAGGAAGAGCTGACATATAATCTCCTACACCTTTAATAATCTTCTGGGTAGGCGACTTCAACACCAATAGCTGCCCTAAAGACGAGCCATGAATATGCGGTGTAAAGCACCACAATGGTGGGGCAATATGCCATTTCAACCATGTAGGTTCTGGTAATGCCCTAAACAAACTACTGGTCTTGTGGAAGCTTGAAATCAGAAATGATCTTAACGTATGTACAAGTGAGCCAGACCCTACTTTCTACAGGGCTGGTATATGTTCCATTATTGATTACATAATCACCTCTGACACTTTTAGGGGTACCTAAAAAAAACTAAGATTAAGGTGTCTGGCCTTAGTGACCATGCTTTATTGAGCTATGGTTTTCTTTGGGGTCCTTGTAAGGAAAATAAGGAAAAGAATTCCCTGAAATCAGTGTTACAAAGTAAGAATGGGCACAACCTAGGATGGGATAAAGTAAATGTAAACACCCCGCTAAAAGAGATTGTAATGAAAAATAATAACAATGTTTTGGTTTGCCTAGATCCCCTAGCAAAAGAACAACAGGTGATTGAGGCATTTGGAAAGATTCTGGAATGCACGTGAATTTATTTAATGGTCTCCCCCAAAATAAAACTCCTGTGCTACGAATAGATGGTTCGATTAGAATTGCTCCCTCGCAGGAGCAAATCTTAGAAAATCTCTCAGTACCATACAAGAAACAGGAATGTAATTATGGATTGCAGGATGGCATATAAGCTAACCAGGACAAAAATGTCTCAATGAACTTAAGACAGAAGCCTGGAAGAATCTAATCCAAGCATAATTTACCAGGGATAGTAAAGCCTTTTGTAAGGTAGTTAGTTCCCCCTTCCTGCAAGAAGATGGAGGTTCATCACTAGATACATATATAGATGAAGATTTCTGGGTAACTCAATTTCAGTCAATCTTCAAAAATAAGGAAAAGTCATGTGGAGAGGAACAAATCTAGAGCAAGGGGAAATACCCAAGTTGTCTTTTGAAATCAAAGAAATAAAATTGGCCCTCTATCAGTCCTCCGCCATGAAGACCGCTGGACAACTTGGGGTCCCGGTAGGTCTCTTTCTCACTAACAGAACCTTATGGGACCCCCTTCTAACAATTGTATTCAATGCAATTAGTATAATAGGCCACCTGCCCTGACTGATTGGAAGCAGTCAGTAATCATCCCGATATACAAGAAGGGGGAAGGGTCGAACCCAGCTAACTGTAGCCCTATCTCCCTAATAGATAGTACAGTAACATTAATGGGAAGACTTTTGTTAAATCGATTAGAGGAGTGGGCAGAGGATTAAAACATCCTAGCTGCGGTTCAATATGGCTACTAAAAGAGCAGGGGACCCTCGACTAGTGCCTAAACTTAACCCTGATAGTGCCAAAATATGTAACTGCAGAAGACGGTCAGCTCCACATGCCCTTCATGGACCTCTCAGCAGCTTTCAACTGCGTGGCCCACAATAAATTATGGTTCATCATGGAGGCCATGTTATGTTATGTTAATTGGTTCTTATATAGCGCTGGTTCACCATCAGGTCTCTTTGCGCTTCTAGAGGAGAATATTACAACTGACAGTCTGTGTGAGCTAGTGCGGGCAGGCTTATTTCGTGGTCAGTGCCTCCAGAAATAAGATAGTCTTGAGTTTTTTTCTGAACGAGAGGAGGGCAGGTTCCTTGCGCAGAATTTCAGGTAGGTTGTTCCAGAGCTGTGGAATCAAGGTGGAAAAGGCTATGCCGCCTTTGCGAGCCGAATGAAACCAGGATTGACCAAGCGGCAGGCTGCAGAGAAACGGAGGGTCCGAGCAGGGATGTAGCTCGTCAGGTGATCCTTGATGTAGGCTGGGGCCTGACCGTAGATGGCCAGTGCAATTTAGAGAGCAGTGGGGAGGCATGAGTCCATCTGGGTAGATCACAAATGAGGCGCACCGCATCGTTCTGCACAACCTGTAATCTTCCTATTAGTTTCCAAGGGAGGCCGATGTAAAGGGCATTCCCATAGTCCAACCTGGACAATATTGTGGCAGAGACGATAACCTGAAGGGAACTTGTAGTGAGGAGGGGGACAAGTTTTCGCAAACACCTCAATAGCCCTGTACAGGTATCAACCACTGCCGACACTTGGCTGTTCATAGAAAGGTCGGCGTCAATTTTGATGCCCAGGCTTCTAACCACTGGGACTGGGGTAGGGATGATTTCCAATTCCCACGGCCAAAACAGGTCACACCAGGAGCTGTTGATGTGTGGGACAGACAAGATTTCCGTCTTATCTGGATATATTTTAAGTGAATTGTCAGTCATCCAGCTTGCTGTGAAACGCAGCACCTCTTGTACGTGTTCCTGAGTAGCATTGGAGTTGTTAATCCGTACAAGTAGCTGGGTGTCGTCTGCATAATTGAAAATCTGGCAATCCAATTGGGCCAGGATCTCCACCAAACGTTGTAGGTATAGATTAAAGAGCAGGGGGGACAGCGCCGAGCCCTGCACGACACCACATACAAAGGGACCGGTGATCCATACCTGATCGCCTAACTGTACCCTCTGCATCCGGTTGGTCAAGAAGGATTCAAGCCATTGATAGGTAGGTCCCTCTATACCCACATTGGCAAGATGGGACAAGAGGGTTTTATGGCTGACCGTATTGAATGCCGCTGACAGATCTAATAAAATCAGGGCACTCGATACTTTCTTGTCAGCCATAACCCTTATCTCATCCAGGACAGATAGCATCACCAGTTCCGTACTATGATGAGCTCTAAAGCCAGCTTGTCTAGGATGTAACAGACTATGTTCCTCAAGAAAGGTGGAAAGTATTTTGAGGACATGTTGTTCAAGTACTTTAGCTATTTATTTACGGGAGCTGGGAAATTGCCTGTAGTTTTTAAGGATAGAGGCATCCGCACCCGACTTTTTGAGTAAGGGCGTAACTCTAGCCTCTTTCAACGCAGGAGGGAGGGAGCCTGTTTCCGAAGAGGCATTCAGTTGCTTGAGAATAGGGCCTTCTAGGCTGGGAATGGCCAATTGGAAAATTCTCAGTGGGCACGGGTCTGCTGGTGAGCCTGATTTCACCTGGTTCACAAGGGGAAGAAGAGATTGAGCATCCAGGAGGGGAAATTTCACGAGGCGGGATTCAGGAGGAGGGGGGGTGTAGATTGAGGGGAAGAGCCATGGCTAATTGAGGAGTTTTCTATTTCTAGTAGAATGTCATCAACTTTTTAAAGGAAGAAGGCCTGAAAAGCGTCGCAGTCAATAGAGGGGGCTGATGACTTCGCCTCCATGTTATGGCTGAGTTCTTTCAAGATTTTGAAGGTTTCTTTTTGCTTATTTGTAGCAAGCTGAATTCTGCCCTCATAATATTCTGTCTTCCTTTCTATGATCCATCACCACCCTCTTTTGTACCACTTTGTTCACCACAAGTTGGCATGGTATGCTCAGACGTGAGTCCCTTGCTCACTTTGCCACTGGATTCAAGCAAGCCGGGCTGAAGACAGCTGAAATGGCAGAAACTGGTCCTCAGAAGCTTGTTTCCGGTCCAGGAAAGGCATGGCTTGGCAGTTCGGGCTGGACTGATCCCATGAGGCACAGGGTCAGACTGATTTGCATATGGCCATGTCTGAACTGGGGTGGCAGAGTGGGCTAAAGAACGGTGATGGATTAAACCCAGATCAGTTGACTGGGGGTGAGTGTTTGTATTGTCAACGCTCCGTCCATCACCACCTTTTGTTTTTCGAGTTGTTTCCAGTATCATCAGGTGGGCCTACATTCTCTGTCATGCAGTTCCAGGCACACTAAGGCATGTATTAAAACTGGAGACTTTTAGAGATGAATCGTCTCGGTTCACATTCAATAAGAACCTCTTGAGGAGTCACAATGTACTATTGCACTTTTGCAGGCCTGGTTCCCAGCGCATCTGAATCTCTTTTTAAAACATATGACGCCGAGAATAAGTTATGAATGGGACAAAGAATATTGTATCCAATTAAAGTGTTATAAAAAATGTGCAGAAAACATAGTATTTAAAACCCCCGAGCACTAACTACAGTTCTAGTTAGAGCATTAGAGAATTCTTACTTTAAAAGCATATTCTGCTAGATGGACGGCCACCGAAAAGTCTCTAGGTAAATGTAACTTGTGCAATGGCGGATCACAAGATCTCTCTCATGCATTACTAATTTGTCCTAATCCGACTTTGGTAGAGGCTCGGTGTCGATTCATAAATCCATTCAGTTTAAGATACAACGCTATTTTAGTTCAAGATCTAATTGAGGTGTGTAACTCTCCCCCAAATGAATTTGTATTCTAAAACTTGTTTAAGTTTTTAAAGAGTTTCTTTAAACTCTTTTTTTAAAAAGAAGTGCACAAATCTAATAGTTTTAAATTAATGTATGTTGTTATCGTGGACCATCAACTATTTTAACCTGTTAAATTTGATAAAGAGCTATTTAAAATTGCTTTTTCAAAAATATAATTTAACATGTTCTATTTTTTGCAACTGTATTTGTTGACCTCAGTTGAGGTCTGAATCAAATAAAATTATTGATTGATTGATCGATATTTCCCACAGTTAACATTATAAAATCTAAATTAAATAATTATTAATAAATACAAAAATAATAATTAATTTATATTAACTAAATTACTTCCCACCCTATTCCCCTATAATCCCACAACCCGTGACAGAACTAAAAAACGCAAAATGTAAATGAAATACAAATAATAACTTCTAAAAATATAACACATATATTAAAAAAACAAAAACAATACTTATACAAAAAATAGATCACATACATACAAAATACATACTAAAATGCATACCACTAATTAAAAACTCGATATTTAAAACAACTATATTTTTGCAAATGATATCAATGACTTCCACATTTTTAAAAACAATATGTCTTACCTTAATGTCGATATTCTTGACCACGATATTCTTTCTGTTGATATTTCTCTATTACAATATATTTCCAACTTGAGATTTTTGTAAGTCAACATTTCCAACTTGATATTATGTCTGCATACCTAAAAATGTATATCTCTGATTTCCCTTATGAATTTTTGCCATTTTGGTTTCACTTTGTTCACTAAAATAGTCTCTATTTTTGAAAATTGAAGTGGGATTTTGATTGTTTTGTGCGTTTGACTTTTTACCTGTTTTGGTACTTCTTAATGCTTCACATAGCATAGTGTTAAAGTTCTGAAACCTTTACTGGATCTTCCATTAGATCAGTAGTAGTATGCTGATTTGCACCTTGCTTAGACTATGGATTTTTGTCCTGTAAGGATGAGGTAATTAGGAATGGAAACTGAGATATGTTTTAGCCAACCATTCGTTAGCCCACTGTTAGACCTGATGGCCTTTAGTGTGGTATCCTCTCAATTTTATTCTTTCACCTCCTGTTTACTGAAATTTGTATTTGTTGGCTTTAGGACTCTATGCTTTTTACCACGGCTAACCAGTGCTAAAATGATTGTGCTCACTGCTCTAATTGTGGTACAACCGGTTTACACTCAATTGACACATTTAATTTACTTACAAGTCACCAGAAAAATGGTACAACATATACCCAGGGCCTGTAGATTAAATGCTACTTGTGGTACCACAGTATTTTGATTTGGTAAAATAAATCTTTTAGCAGACATAAACCTCTCTTTTTAATGCACAAACATAACCTCTAGGGCAGGCTCCTAACAGCCAATAGGGCATTGGGCATTCTATTTAAAAAGTAGGACATGTACTTTTACGTTTTGCATGTCCTAGTTGTGAAAAACAACTAAATTATGGTTTGAAGTTTGAGGGCAGGATAACATTGACTTACCTTATTACATTGGATAAGTGATACATTTTGTTTCGGAACAGGTGGAAATGTTATGTTCAGTCGCAAAAGAATTTTAATTTAAAATCCTCTTTAATGGTAGTCTGATTTTATATTATAAAATTCAGAAAATGTCACTTTAAGAATGTTGGAGTTTTCTTGTCCTAACCATTTCGTGCCTGCAGCATATTTCCTGGGTGACATGACTGTGATTAGCATGGCAGTTAGCCTTTGAGAGAAACAAAAACAGACAGTGAGACAAAGGGGACTAGTTGTTGGTACGATGGGCCATGCTGCCACAAAGTGTGGGGTGAAGCTGTTCCATGCCCACTTACATTTGAAAAGAACCGCCTTAGAACACTTACAAAGAACTTCACACCAGCCATTTGCCACCTCAGACAGATCACAGCATATGCAGGGAGGGAAGAAATACCGGAACCATATGTGGGTAGAAAGCTCTAGATGTTTCTACCACTTCAAAGCTGGCACAAGGCAAAAAAATCCCTCTAACCAACTCTTGAGTTCACTCCTGGACCTGCTGAGGACCCCCGCGATGGACTGCTTTATACTTTAGAGGGCTGCCCTGCTACTTGAGGTCTACTTTGTATTTCAAGGTATGAGGTCTGCTAACAGAGGATTTCCCAGCTGCTTGAAGGCTACTGTGTACCCTCAATGGTCTGACCTAATGCTGGAGGCCTGTCTTGCCGCTTGTTCCCAGGACTACCATAGTGACTCCAAGTACTAGTTGACTGGTAACCTGTTCTGAGCTACAGGGACATAAATAAAATGCAACAAATTGAACGATGCACCTGGACCCTGCCTGAAGTGATTCCTGCTCTCCAAGTGGGGCTCACCCAGTTCTGGAACCCGTGGAAGTTTTACAAAAGGTACCCAACAGTCAAACATCAAAACGTGTGACTCAAAAAATCAAAAAGTGCTCTGGGAACCTACAGGAGACCCACACGTACCTGCTCCTTGATCTACCCAAGGTTGGCCCAAATTCATGGTAGCTCCCACCACGTTTTTCCTCACAGCAGCAAATCCTGTTCAGCAGCTCATCTTTGGAAGGGTATCTAGCCTCTTGTATCCCTCATCAGCTGCAGCCTTCAGCTTCATCCCACTGGAGATTTTCGATTTCCCCCCAAAAAATGCAGTAATCTTCACCGTGACTTCGTCCAGCGACTCCCTGGTGATGATGCCGCCTCCTCAGACACCAAGGGGGGCAGTCCCCCTCTGAACTTTACCTTCTCAGACACTTTTTGCTGAGATTTCTTCTAAGTCTGAAGACAAACAGAGACTGGGCCCAATCCAACTTGTGTATCTAAATCACGCTCAATCGTGTTCGGCCATTACCTTTGACTTTGCACTGGTCTTGCATAAATAAATGTCTGCTGTTAGCGCTTTGATCTTTTAGGTGCTAGTTTTTACTAAAACAAGTTTTAAAATGTACAACTCCACTTCTACTGACTGGATGTTTTCAATTATGGTGTCAAATTATTTATTATTTTTTCTCATATCTTCGAAAGTGGAGTAGATATTTTTTGTGATGTATTTTCACTTTATTTCTTTTTGAGTGTTGCATATGTATGGAACACATTGCCTCTAAGTTACGCCTGTCTGCTTATGCATCAAGCTACCAGTGGGTTAGGCACAGGATAATTTGAGAACCTTTGTGGTTCACTCTTACAAGGAGTGTAGTTTCTCTGCTTGAGAAGTGACCTCACTCCAACTCAACCTAAAACCCAATTGGCAGATGATATTTGCTAGCAGATTGTGAGTGTCCAGAGCATGCTTTTTGGGTCAATAGAATGTTGATGAGGCACACTTCTAAGACACAGCACTATTCCAGCAGAGAAAATGCATATTTAAAGCAGTAGTTTTGTTGGTAATCATGGCTCTCAATCAACAGAGTGAGGAAGATAATCCCCAACACATACCACCCCAGAACATAGCTCCACCTATGTGTGAGTGAGCATGAATAGCAGCACTAAGCCCTGGAGGGAAAGGGTGATTGGATGGAGAATGAGGGAAAAGATATTGCTAGAATGTTATGATCTCATTACCCACGTGTCTCTCACAACTTCGTTTTCAGAGGTGAATGCCAAATGTATACTAAAGCTATCACAATGAAACAAGGTTTTATTGCGTTATATATAAATGGAAATGATCCTCGAAATGAAAGAATTGGTTACAATGCCTGCCAGCTTCATATTAGTGAGCCACAGAGCACCTAATCTACAATCAATGGAAGCTGGTAATATCAGCAGGGGAACCATAGGTCAATCAATCAATCAATTTATCTTTATTCAATTAACACAAGGTGTATCATAAAAGAATACAAATAGAGTAAAATCATAATAAAAAAATACAAACAATTAAGATATAATAAAATCGGAAGTGCCAAAGTACAGATCGCATTTTAACAAACAATTCATGTATTCACCCACTGCTAGTAAAGATTTTCTACTTGCTTCGTGTGCAAAGGAGGACGTCTGTATTGAGAGGAACTGCAAGTCCCAGGGAGCCTGCTGGTCACTGCCCGCACCTGAGCCTGCCTGCCTGACACTACTTAACTGCCGCTTCGTGTACGAAGGAGGACACCTGTATTGAGAGGGACTGCAAGTCTCAGGGAGCCTGCTGTTCACTGCCCGCACCTGAGCCTGCCTGCCTGCCTGACACTACTTAACTGCTCGCCGCTCCCGCTTCGCGGGAGCCGCTTCATGTGCAAAGGAGGGCGCCTGTATTGAGAGGGACTGCAAGTCCCAGGGAGCCTGCTGGTCACTGCCTGCACCTGAGCCTGCCTGCCTGACACTACTTAACTGCTTGCCGCTCCCGCTTCACGAGAGCCGCTTCCTGTGCGGAGGAGGACGCCTGTATTGAGAGGGACTGCAAGTCCCAGGGAGCCTGCTGGTCACTGCCCGCACCTGAGATGATAACGAAATCCTATCCACCTATCAAGCAGGATTTCGTTCCCACGTTAGCACTATCGACCAAGTTTTGAGATTCATGTTGATATACTGGAAAACAGTGGTCTTAGCAGGGAGACTCTCTATGCAGCATTTATCGACCTTGAATCTGCATTTGATTTAGTGATGTCTGCTGAGATCTTATCATTTATTATAAAATTACATGAGTCTACATATGCCCAAGTCCGATGGGGACAACAAGGTGAGTTAACAGAATGTTTCCCTGTGAACAATGGGGTATGGCAGGGGTGTGTTTTGGCCCCTACCCTCTTCTCATTGTTCATAAACAATGTTATCTCATACTATACTGAATATCCTATGGATGCCCCTACTCTTGCTGGATTGAGGGTTCCGCTTTTAATGTTTGCAGACAACACTTTAATTTTGTCTAAGACACAGTCTGTTCTGCAACGAGCCCTTGATAGATTTAGCTTATTCAGCAATGACCATGATCTAGTAGTCAATGTTAACAAGACAAAGTGCATGGTCTTGCACAAACATAAAATAGTGAAAGCCAGAGTAGAAATGAATAATGCGTCTCTGGAACACACTGATTCCTTCGCATACCTGGGCGTTTAAGGACAAAAGGATGAATTGGAAGCCACAGATAGATTTATTAGTCTTAAGGCACAACCAATTAGCAGGGGCCCTTTTAAAAGAACACCGGTTATCCCAAACAAAACCAATTGGACCGGCCCTACCTATTTACCAAGGGAAGGTTAGAGCTTCAATAATTTATGGAGCGGAACTACGGGGTTTCGAAAACTTAGCTCCATTAGTCCTAACCCAGAACAAGTTTCTGAGAGCACAGACCGGCCTTCCTCAATCATCACCTCTTAGATCCTTACTCTTAGATCTAGGTTGTATTTCTATTGAGGAGGCTGCAGGTATTAGACCCCTTGCTTATTGACGAAGACTTTGGACTACCCCGGAGTTAGCACCTTAAGAAAAAGCTGGTAAATATATTAGAGCAGCTGATGAATCCAATAAAATCCTTTGGTTACTAAAGATTAAGTCTACATTATCTGATATGGGCCTCAACCATCTGTGGGAGGACCCAGAAGGGAACTCTTTCCCATCAAAAAAAGATATTAAAGCCTTATATAGGGACATGGCTTGTCAAAAGTCTCTGTCTTTAGTGAATAGTGCTTCCCTAACAGGTCTCTTTTTAGATCATAAGAGCGAACATAGGTTGGAGGCCTATTAGGACATCATTATGAGTCCTGATGACAGAAAACTCTTTCACCAATTTAGAGTGGGCACACTCCCCCTAAAATCCTTTACGAAAAAGTGGGGGTCAAGATACAAAATGTCCTATTTGCCCATGTCAGGAAAAGACCTTACCGCACGTCCTGTTTGTGTGCCCTGCATGTAAGGGCCCTCGTCACAAATTGCTCAAGCCGGTTTGCAAAAAATTGGAACAAGATCTTGCCAAACGGCTTTGCGTATTCTAAAAACTGATACCAGTGAAGTAATAGTTATTGCTATGGCTAACTTTCTGAGTTGGACTTGGGCCCTTAGAAGGAATAATTTGCACGGTACTACGTAACCTGATTACACTGTGTGTGGTTGATTTCTTATTCTCTTCTAAGCTAATTTGCTTAAAATAATGAAGTCTCTAACTAAACCTTGTGTTACTATGGATTTAAATGTTTTTTTATCATGAACTTTTCCCTTTTAAAACATAACAACATTTTATATTATTGCTATGTTTTAAAATCCTAATGAAATTTTAATATGACATGTCTTTTAAAACATTTTAAGCCATTGTATGTCTTTTATTATATTGTACTCTCTATATGTGTCTTTTATGATTGAATATGATCGAATAAAGACAAATTGAATTGAATTGGATATAATAAAATCGGAAGTGCCAAAGTACAGATCACATTTTAACAAACAATTCAAGTATTCACCCACTGCTAGTAAAGATTTTCTCCTTGCTTGAGTCGTCCTAAGAAACCTTGCAAGTATCACGCACGTGTACAGATCTGGAAGAAGTTGCAAATATAAGAATGCTGGCCTACATTGTTTAAAATGTAGTGATTTTAATAAAGGTACAATAAAAGATCTTCTCAGATCCGTATAAAATTTACTAAAAAGCACAATGTGCATAGTTGATTGATTAGATACATTGTCACCGGGGCAATGCTGTAATTCATTAGACCAGTTATTGAGGGTTGGGAAACTTATCAGGTGGTGGAATAGGTTTAGCCTAAAACTTGTTAAAACAAATCTATGTTGAGCATTAAGATAATTCAGAAGGTATGGTTGCATTGAAAATGTGGTCAAGACCATTTGGTTGTGTTTCACAGATGGTTTGGCCAGTTCCACATATATTCTCAGGTCCTACAGGTGATTTAGGCACTCTGTTTTTAGTGCGGTCCTTGAGATGGTTGACAGAGATACCGGTCATTCATAAAACTCCAGGCGGCCAATATCTAACATAAAGATCTTAATAAACTTTAGCCAAGGGATCTTTAAGGCCAACTGAGAATCAGAACAGCCCTTAGCTACGGCACGATTCAAGTCGGTGTATTCTGAAGTCCAAATTTTGTGGCAAAGCAGAACTGGTTGGATCCTGATCTGATCTGATTCTGAGTGACATACAATATTTGAACAACTGGAGGGAAGTGCTACAAGGCTTTTAAAAAAGGCACCACCTGTAGAGAGTCAACATTCATGTATCCCCAAATAGAGGAACCATACATTGCTATAGTTCTGCATTTTGCATAATATGTGGTTAACATTTCTTTGGTTGGATGTTCCCCACTTTCCTGGCAAAATTGCGAAAAGCCATGATAGAACTTACGAATTGCAACCTTCTTGAAATATTAGCACTTTCCAGGTCCCTTCACAATAAAAAAAATACCCAAATAAGAAAAAGTTGGGGTTTGAGGTATAATCTCTTTTCCTATATAGATTATGCGGTACTTGGCTACACTACGGCCCACTTTCATAACAAATGTCTTACTTATGTTAATTTGTAGCCCCAGATTCTCCATAAATAGGGTAAAACTATCAAGGAGGCGATGCAGGGCCAGAGGAATGCGTGTCATAAGGACTGCATTGTCCGCGTAGACCAGAACTGGTATTCACCGATGCTTTGCTTGTGGCAGAACAATGCAAGAACTAACCAACGTTCTTGCCCAAGGTATTAATATATAGATTGAATGGAAAAGGGGCAAGTATGCATCCCTGGTGAACCCCTTTTTCTATTCTAAAGGGGCAAGTACACTTTCCTTTTGTAGCAAACCGTACTCTTGCATACCTGTTTGAGTACAGGTTTCTTAAAAAATTAATGATAGTACTATCACTACCCAGTGAAGTAATCTCAGCCCATAGTTTCTCATGAATTACCCAATCGAAAGCTGACGACAAGTAAAAAAATACCGTATATAGATTGCAATATTTAATTTTTGCCCAATAGCAAATTCAAATTGATGGCTTGCCCCGTTATACCGATTCTCTGACGGAATCCATATTGTAGGTCTGAGATCTTACTATTGCTCTCTGCCCAGTTTTGTAATCTAGCTAAAAGAATTCGCCCTACCACCACTCGACCAAAGAATCAAGTAGAGAGGTTGGTCTGCAGTGCAATGGACAGTTTCAATCTCCTTTTCTTAAATATAGGTACAATCTGTGATTCTCCCCAGGTCAGGGGGAACCCCGTGCTCTGGTAGGATCTAAAAACATGTAAGAAAGGCACCCCAGAGCTCAATATTTGCTTTGAATAAGTCAATTGGAACCCCTTCTTGCCCAAGTGTTTTGTTGCCCTTGCTTGAGCTAATAGCAAGAGAAACATCTTCCAGAATAAAAATTAAGACAGACCAGTCAGCTGCAGGAGTAAACGTTTATGGCGCTGCCACAGGAGTTAAAACTGAGTGGTGAGTAACCTTGTTTGCAGTAGACAGATATAAGGTGGAAAAATGAGTTATCCAATCGTCTTCAGTCACCGCCACCTCAATTTTTGGTTTATCAGCTTCACTAAGGAAAGGAGAATTAACGACATGCCAAAATGCAGTGGCATCATTGCTTCTGCTCGCCTCATACAATTTCTCCTATGTCTCCTCTTTTATTATATTTTTACGTTTTTTTAAAGCAAGCCTATATTCCCGCCTCCAGTGCTGGACCTCCTCAATATTTCTGGGGTTATTTTGCAGAGCTCCTATACTTTTTTATGTGTTTTTCTGCATACACAGTCAAACCAACCCTTCCTCTTTCCTGTTTCTGCCTTCTGCCTGGCTAGTAGCCCTGCTGATGGTGATGGGTGATGGTCGCTCAGTGCACAAATGTGTAATGTAAACTTAGTGACATAAGTTGAGTAAAAATTTGGAAAAAGTAAAATATCAATAGCACTTTTACCCATTATACCATCAAAGGTGCAGGATATATCAATTGGGCTAGTCCCAAACTTGTTGCTAAAGCTTAAGTCAGATTTAAAAATAAGCTTGTTGAATTCCCTGCCATAATCTGAATGTAAAAAATGGATTGAGTCCTCGTTCATTGAAGACATCATACCACAAATAGTTTTAGAGGGCATTTTGCATAGTTAGATATTGAAATCCCCCACCCAAAGTATAATTCTGTCCCCTGGCCACTTCAAAAGAATAGTATCCAGATCGTTGGCAAGAGAGGTCAGTATGGCTAGTATCTCCGACCCGCATGCTTTATTATAAAAATTGACTAGAACCAATTTAAGAGATACAGAGAGTTTGATACTGACAATCTGATAGTAGATACTAGTGATCCTAAGATTTACAGAAGAGGAAGCTTGTTTGACTGATACATAGATGCATAGACCACCTCTGTTTCTACCAAGGCTAGATGGAATATCTGACAAATTATAGGTTTTAAGGCCAATGAGATGACAGGGTTCAATCACCCAGGTTTCTTGCAGACACACATTGTTAAAATTTCTCTAAAATGTAGCCACTCTGGAGAACTAAGCTTGCTCCGCAGCCCTGCTACATTCCAAAATACAACTATGGTACTCTTAGAATCTGGGGGCATCTACCTGACAAGGATACTACTTGACTCATTTGATCTTCAAAACTCGCATCTGACTTCATGCTATTAACAGGGTACAAAGTATTAGAGCTAATATTTAGTCAATCTACCCCACCAAGATTGGAAAAAGTGTCAAATCTATTTGTAGTAGGAATGGAATATAAAGGGGTAATTTCATAATGTGTACTTAAAAGTGGTTGCTGCAATATGCCTTGTGTTGGAGGATAGAGTTGTGTGTGGGCATTCGGCCAGCTAAAGCCTAGCCTAGGTGGCTTATAAAATAAACCAATCAGGAGAACCATGATTTGCTCTTCATTTGGACTCAAACACCTAGCTCTACCCATTATATCATTAACCAGTCCTGGAGATTTGAAGGAGAGAACTACATAATCTCCCTTAAACACTTTTGCATCTTTACCGACCCACCCAACCCGTCTGGCCATTTTAAAATCAGGCAGAGTGTTCCCCCCAACCCCACTTTAGAATTTAACCAGTTGAGAGATTTGTTTCTCGGTAAGTCCCATGTTTAATGTTGCGGAGACTCAGCGGGTGGGACATTCGCCAGAATGATCATGTAAGGTGTAGCCTCAGCCGGTAGGTCTAGTCTGTCTCTGGCAGACTGAGGGTGTTTAAGGGTTGAGCCCACCAGGTAAGATTGGGGTTGAGAATAGGTGGTATTTCCTTATTATGAGACCCTGTTGCATCCATAATTGGGGCAGAATGTATCTGAGCCATTGTTGTTGATACTCCATAGTGGGGTTGAGGTAACTGCTGGGGCCCCTCGTATGGTCCCCCCGCAGATTGCTGTGCTGAGCACGTGCGAGTTGCACCAGTAGTATCACCATAAACAGTTGACTCTTCCCTCCCTGTCCCATTATTCATATTCACTGAACCCAATTTATCTGCACATGATAGCACTGCACATTGAACAACTTTTAAGCAGTCAGTAAGACTGCATACAGAAGTTTTAATAGGATCAATCAATTCCTGTACACATGCCACTAATGGAGAACAGACCAAAGAGTCAAATGCTGCAGAGTGCGGTCCCTTACTTGAGTCTCTCTGGGTTTTTGGACCATGGACCACTTTTAAGCCGGATACCTTCTTTGATGACTTTATTTTTCCATTGCACAAAGTTATATTAATTTTAGCCGAGATGGGTTTAGTGGTTTTAGAGCATTTAGATGAAGGAATAGAATTTAAGAAACCCAGCACTACGGGGGCGACAGTTTGTAACAACTCATTCTTATTCACAGCATCTTGGCAGATAGACTGTATTTCAGGGGTGAGGGCCAAGTCCAGGGGGTTGAGATACTTTTATTTAAGGGATCACACCCACTCTCCGTGCAAGTAGTCAATGTTTCCTCCACACTTAGAATTTTCTGCTCAATGGCTCCAATTACCCCGTTACAAAATTCATAATCGATTGACATGATTTAGGGGGTGGTTTCACTAGAGTAGTTCTCAGTAGTTTCCTTTTCCCCATGGCCAATAAAAAGTGAAAAGTACCACTATATAGAAACTCAATTAGGCACTGGATGATAAGAACAATGGCAAAACAAGAGGACAGTCACAAATTACAGTAACTTCGCAGAGACGTCCTCACATGCCTGAGGAGTGGGCGGGTTTTTGGATCACTACCAAAAACACACAGCAAAGAGGGGGGGCCCCCGCCCTGCCTCCTCCCGGCACCTCCTGGCACGGCGTCAGCATCCTCGTCGGTAGGGAGGCTGGGGCATGTAGTACGTGCCACACTCGCGGACTTACAGGCTGCGTCGGTAAAAAAAAAAGTGGATTTCCCTGCGGCCCCCGCATGCTCAGCAGTGAGGGGGCAATCTGTAACAGGCTCCCGGGCTGCGAGAGCCCTTGCCGGCTGATAAACGCCTCCTCGCAAGAGCTGGATGCGGCGTCGGCGTCCTCGCCGCTAGGAAGGCTGGGGCATGTGTTCGTGCCTCCCTCGCGGATTTGCAGGCTGTGGCTGTAAAGAAGAATGTAGTGGTTTCCCTGTGGCCCCTCCCAGACTCAGCAATGAGATGGCAATCTGTAATGGGCTCCACAAGTCAAAAGTAAGCCTAGAATTCAGGGAGAAAATGGGAAAACATGCACAGCCACCAATACTAAAACATCATCCAGAGGCAAGTCAGATTTCAGGCAACGGTTAAGAAAACTCAACTATATCATAATGAGGTTCTGAAAATCTGGATTCGTATAATTATTCTGAACTCGAGAATTAAAACTTCGTCGAAACATGACGAATTTGGTATCAAAAGACCGAGAATGACGAGTACATCATGTACATGTATGTTCAGCCTATTCGAGTGACGATTTCACCTCGAAATCGTCACTTACATTCTGACCCCTTCATTCCCATTTATGTGTTGCCCTTTACATAGGCCTTAATCCAGTTGAATTTGATTCCACAAGGACACGTACTCCTTAATCGACTTTTCCCTGACCTCAGTACAAGTTGGAACCATTGCCCCAGGCCGAACTGGTTAGGTCAGTTCCCTCCCAGTGGCCGAGCAAGATAGCATCTAGGCTCAACAAACCATAAAACCATTTCAGCGCGCACACCTGCCATATCTCGCTCACATCTATCTCCACTCCTTTGCTTCACTTACTTTATGGTGGGGAGGTGCCCGTTTTTATTAGGGGTCCAGTGATATCTGATGAAATGTTGGGCCTTGCCAAATGATTTGTTGAAGGCAGCGCAAAGTGAAATATGGACATGTCATCATGACTCTGCTTTTTCTTTGTACCAAAATATGTTAACGATTTACTTTACAACCAAGAATGTTTTGCCCGAGGCCCAAAATTGTGTATAAGAAGAGAAGCCTGACTTTGCAAAAGTGTGCAGTCTCCTGAGAACATACCCGTATTGTACTTCTAGGACACTTGTTACCTTGGATGCAGCCAATAAACTAATCTTTGACTTCACCTAGAAGACTCCAAGTTTCTGTAGGTCTGGATCAGAAAGAACCCAAGGTCTCTGGGTGTTGATTCCCTGGCACCGCTGGGTTACCGGTTCTGTGCCGGTTCTTAAAAATCCAGTACCTCAGTTGGCGCCCAACATTTGGGGCGATTCCAGTGGTACCAGTCAGCCAGAAGATCGTGAGGAGCTTCGTGTGGAAATTCCGGAGGACGGCCAACCACCTCATCGACCCCTGCATGTCGACGTGGTCCGAAGGTTTTTGCTGCGAGGTTCCCCGCTTCCCGACGGCTACAAGGACTGCTGCCCTGGCTATCGCCCTGATTTGGACCCTTGAAGTTTTTGTTAGAGCGAAACACTGAGACGACTCTTCTGGTGACGTCATCGATATTTCAGTTAAGTATAAGTGGAGCGTCTCCCAGTCCTTAGTTGGACTTACTTTTGGGTATCTTTGGATACAAAGTTTTGTATTGGTACTTGCAAGCACCAAAACCGAAGGACTCGTGTATTCACGAGAAATATCGTAATCGATAATCCTTTGAAGTTTGGAACTAGACTAGAGAGCGAAGATGCCTAGTCTTAGACTTGGGAATTTGTTTTGTCTTGGTAGTAATAATAGGGACTCCCGATTGGAGGACTCATGTCCGGTTCCTCCAGTTGGAACTCCGACTTACGAACTGTATGTAAAACATGGGGTAGGCCCCATCACCTACAACGAAGTATGGATTAAATACACTAGGAAAGATGGTGTTCTAAAATGGCCCCAATATGGTAGCTTTGATTCTGAAATCTTAGACAACCTCGAAGTTAAACTCTTTAAAAAGAAAGCCCGGCCGGCGATGTTTGACTCTTTCCGCTTATGGCGTAAAGAAGCCAAACAAAAAGAAATTAAATTAGCTAAGAAAAATAAGAGAGAAGGGGGACTTTCAGTAATGCAAGCTGCTGTGCAGTTTAAAGATAATGAAGAAGAGCAGATGAATGAGCAGTTGCACAGGCAACGGAAAATGGCAATAGATAAGTGTTATCCAGTTTTGCCGTCTCTTCAGCAAGAGGCAGCAAAAGAGCATGAAAAAGACCCATTAATGTCGCATTTACTAAATTCACCACCCCCCTATGCGCAGAATGCCACAGCACCCCCGCAACCTTTAGTTGCGCAAACTATGCCTCCTGCTCCTCAACAGCACCCACCAGCTGTTCTTCAGCTCGTTCCTACTTCTTCGGTGCAGCCTCCTCCAGGCCCATCGACCACTTCTGTTTCACCTGTGTTTTCTACAATTTTGCCTACTGTACTTTTTACGCCTCCTAATGCTCCCTCTACGATTTTGCCTAGTGCCCCCTCTATTTCCCCTGATACCTCTTCTGCTATCTCTACCCCTGCCTTATCCCACCCCGTTTTTCCATCTGTTTGTCCTTCAGCTTCACCTTCCATTCGGCAGAAAATGGCCAGCACTGTTACTAACCTTCTTTTACCTCTTTTCGGGTCGCCTACTACGACCCCTAACATGGGAAGAAGACAGTTGCGAAGTCAACTACCTGATTACCAAGAGAGAGATTCTCTGAATGGTTTAGCTCGGAAATGGGTCATGGACACTGCAAAATATGATGTACAGTCTGTCATGGAAGTCTTCCATCAATGGGAAACAGCGACACAGAGATATGTTTTCGAACAGATGTGTGTTTTCCTTTGCGAGGATTTAGAAGACAATGATCAGGAATGCATCCCACGAGAAATGTGTCGTGTACGATTTAGGTTCGGAGAAGGTATGATTGTAGGTCCAGATGTGGAGAAAGCAGTTGAAATGTTGTTATCATATCGGAGTAAGGGAAGCAGTTCTGGGTCACCATCTGAATCTAATACATCCAGTAGGAAAAAGGCGCGACAATACCCTATGAGAGAAGTTCCTCCACAATGGAGGGAGGGTGACACGACTGCTGTCCCACCTATTCTGCCACACTTTCAGCGTGTATGGGTACATGTCCCATGGAAGCGAGCTGAAGTTTTAGCACTCAAACAAACATTACCAGATCCGCGTAAAAATCCTGCAGGGTACTATAAAGAGTTGTCACAAACTGCTGGGTCATGTATAATGAATCTAGCCGATATCGATATGTTATTTGGAAATGTTGTTCCACAGCCTTTATGGGGTAAAATTCGTCATATAGATCATGACCAGGAATTAGGTGACACATGGGCTAATATTACTGCTGCAGATGCCCGACAAGTTGGTGGTGCCAAGCCTGAGCCTTTGATAGCAGAACTCCCTGGTAAAATAGTAGATTACATGAAAACGATAATGCCTGCAATACGCGTAAATTGGGATAAGTTGTCTGCATGCAAGCAAAAGAAAGAAGAAACTGTTTCAGATTTCTTCACCAGATTTGAAGAAACATTTGTTGACCACAGCGGTCAAGATATGACCACAGAAGGTGGTCAGAGATTATTTGTCGATAGATTCGTGCACAATCTGCTTCCAGAATTGTGTAAAAAATTAAAAGATTCAGAAAGTTCTTGGGCAGTCTCATCTTCAGCCCAGATATTGGCTACCGCACAATATTACGAGAATAGGGACAAAGATGAGAAAGATAAAGTAGAAAAGAAAACTAGAGAACTAAAAACGAAGGTTTTGCTACAGCAAGCCTATCCGCCACGTGGTGGTGGTAATCAAAATAATAATGGTCAAAATCACTACCAAAATACTTTTCAGCAGCCTCAACAGTACCAGAGAAACTCACAAAGATTCGAGTATACTCAACCCCGTGTATTTGTAGGCCCCAACCAGTGTTTATATTGCAAACAAGAGGGTCATTACAAGTATAATTGTCCTGCCCTATCACAACGTGCAAATGGAGTTTCTGGTGTAAGAGGTCGTGGCAGTCAGCAAGCACCTAGAGGTAGAGGGCGTGGAAACGCCCCACAGGACGCACGTCCCCTTCCACCACAAAACTCTATGAACAGGTTTGATCAGCAAAATAACGTATCTGACAGGACAGCTCAATACTATGTTGATGATTATTACACAGAAAATGAGCAGTGGGAGAATAATGATTGCTAGGACAGCCATAGACAAAGAGAGGGAGTTGTTTCAGTTCCAGTAGATCAGAGTGGACCTTACGTTGAGGTGATTACATCAGGTGTGTCAGAACCTTTTCTGTTGGATACTGGTGCTACAAAGAGTTCTATTATGCACTCCAAACTCCCTGGCGCACCTTTGTCTGGCGAAATGAACGTTTCTGTAGGTTTTTCTGGCGCCCCAGTTAGAAATCCGATTTCTGACCCTTTATCTCTTTCTGGTGGTCCTTGTGAATTTGAAGCACCCCTTATTCTGACAACAGGTTGTGGTGAAAATTTGCTAGGATTGGATTTGTTAAAAAGATTGTATGCGACTTTGTACTGTTCTCCTTCAGGAGTGCAACTTACTTTAGGTAAGAAAGTAGTTTCTCCCATGTATTTGTCGAGAGATGCACTTCCAGCAGAATTATCACTTCTCCCAGATATTCTTTGGGCTACTGGTCCTAATGATGTTGGTCTTTTAGAAATTCCACCATATGTCATAACATTGAAGTCCAATGTTAAAATGCCACGAATTCCTCAATACAAAATATCTAATGAGGGTGAAAAAGCTTTGCTAGCAATTGTTTATGAATTGATTGAAAAGGATGTGATTGAAGAAACACGAGGCAATGTCTGCAATAGTCCTGTTCTGCCTGTTTTAAAACGAACTGACCCTTCTCAGCCACGTGTGTACAGATTCGTGATTGATCTTCGAGAAGTGAATAAGATAGTTGTGCCACAATTCCCAGTTGTCCCCGACATTACCACATTATTGACTATGATTCCAGCTTCTGCTTCATGGTTTTCAGTGATTGACCTAAAGAATGCTTTCTTCAGCATCCCAATTGCTGAGGAGAGCAGGGACATTTTTTCCTTCAGTTTAGGAGGTCGAAGCTTCCGCTTTAAACGCGCTCCTCAAGGCTACTGTGAAAGCCCCTCAATATACAGTCAAGCTTTGAAAGCACAGCTTGACACGATTGTTTTACCAAATGGTGCTACTCTTGTACAGTATGTGGACGATTTGCTCATTGCTGCAGATACTGAGAAAATTTGTAAAAAGGCCACATTGACATTATTGCGTCATCTGTGTGATCTGCATCACAAGGTGTCACTTTCCAAGCTTCAATATTGCCGACAAGAAGTGACCTACTTAGGTCACCTCTTATCGAAGGAGGGAAGGAAAGTGACCCCAGAAAGAATTCAGGCAATAGCGAAATTGAATGTGCCAAGAACACAGAGAGAAGTGCGTGCTTTCTTGGGCATTACATCGTACTGTAGACAGTGGATTCCAAATTTTTCGTTATTGGCCAAACCCTTGGTGGCATTAACGTGTAAAAATACACCCAATCCCATTCCTTGGTCTGAAGAGTGTCAGAAAAGTTTTCTCGAATTACGCAGAGCATTATGTTCGGCTCCTGTGTTAGGTACCCCCAACTAAAGTAAGCCTTTCACATTGTATGTCCACGAGAAGGAAGGCTGTGCATTGTCTGTGCTGACTCAGTTATTCGGAGATAGACAGCGGCCATGCGCCTACTTTTCGTCAACTTTGGATCCGGTAGCACAAGCATTGCCAAGTTGCTTAAGGGCCACAGCAGCAGCAGCTGTTTCTTTTCGACAGTCTGCAGGTCTAGTAATGAATAATACACTAATCGTGATGGTCACGCGTGCAGTAGACACATTGTTAAATAGAACCAAGACACAGCACTTAACTAGTGCTCGACTGTCCAGTTACGAATTAACGCTACTAGCGAGCCATGTGCACATAAAAAGGTGCAGTACCTTAAATCTAGCCACATTGTTACCAATTGCGGAGGAATCAGATGCTTTAGAACAGCACGATTGTTTCCTCACAACAGAGGAAGAGACAAAAGGGAGAGTGGATTTATTTGACACTCCTCTTGCTGAATGTGATGGTACATTATGGGTAGATGGTTCATGCTCTAAACTCCCAAATGGTAACGTGACTACAGCATATGCTGTCACAACTTTGCACACAGTCGTTGAAACTGCGCGAATACCACATGGTTCAGCTCAAGCTGCAGAATTAGTCGCACTTACGAGAGCATGTGTGTTGTCTAAAGGAATGAGAGTGACTGTCTACACTGATAGTCAGTATGCTTTTGGAGTGGCTCACAGTTTTGGACGATTGTGGAGAGAACGTGGGTTCCTGACTTCGCATGGAGCTAAGATTCAGCATGGTCAGTTGGTGAATGAGCTTCTTGAATCACTGACCTTGCCCCTGCAAATGGCGATTGTGAAATGCAGTGCTCACAAGAAGGTGACTGATGATGTAGGTCGTGGAAATGCGTTTGCTGATGAGACCGCTAAAGAAACAGCAAAGAATGTGATGAGCCGAATGTATGTTGCAGGCCCTGAAAGATGGACTGGTGAGGTTGGAATATGTGAGGACACAATAGAGAGTGTGAAGTCCATCCAAGCTGAGGCCACAGAGAAAGAGTTGAGCACGTGGAGAGAGAGTACAGGAAGAATGGATGCAAATGGTTGTTGGGTTGAATTGACAGAGCATCAGAGATGGTTGTTACCCGATGCATATGTGCTTGCAGTGGTTACAATGGCTCATGGAATGGCTCATATCAGCGTGAAAGGGATTTGCGAGTTGTTGGCCCCAGTGTGGAAGAATTCAGGGATTCCCAAGTGTGCAGAGAATGTTGTCAAGAATTGCATGGTATGTCTGAAGCACAATCCTGGTAGGGGAACCCCAACTCCAGCTGGTCATTTTGCACCTCCTACGTATCCGTTCGAGGTTTTGCAGCTAGATTTCATACATATGGAGAGGTGCAACAACTTAAAATACGTGCTCGTTGTTGTTTGTGCCTTCTCAAGATGGGTAGAAGCCTATCCCCTAAAAGACAATACTGCCTTGTCCACAGCCAAAGCCCTTGTAAAAGAGTATTTCCCCAGGTTTGGAATGCCTAGAATGGTCTGGTCTGATAATGGAAGTGAATTTGTGGGTCGTGTGATGAAGAGAGTGTGTGAAGGGCTAGGCATTAGGCAGAAGTTCCACGCTGCAAATCACCCCCAATCAGCTGGATTAGTGGAATGTTACAATGGCACGCTAAAACTTAAATTGGGCAAAATCCAAGCGAGCACAGGTCTTAAATGGCCTGACGCTCTACCCTTAGCACTCCTATCCACCAGAATGACTGTGCATTCGCGAGTGAAACTCAGCCCTTACGAAATTGTCTTTGGCCGGCCAGCCAACATATGGGGAGTGCCTAGGCCCACGAAGTTCAGTGAGCTGCAACATCCTATTTTGCTTGATTACTTGTATGAATTGACGGCTAAATTGCGTGTTTTACATTAACAGGTCCACAACACCCTGCCTCCGGTCTCTGAGACTCCAGGTCACTCCATTGTCCCTGGATCCTGGATACTTGTGTGAAACTTTCAAAGGACAAAGAACGACCAGCCCAGGTGGACCGGGCCGCACCTCGTCCTTCTTTCCACGAGGTCAGCAGTTCGAGTGGAGGGGAAGGCCAACTGGATCCACGGGGTCCATTGCAAGAGAATCCCTTCACCTCCGCCACATGACCAGTGGGTCCAGAAAGGTGCCACTGACTCAGAACTTACAACTGTGCCACGTGTCATACCTGTCAGCGATGACCGTGTAAAAGAAACTAACCCTGAATGTGAAAGCGAGAACATTTTTCAAGAGACTGTGCCACCACCAGAACAATTGAACTCTTTGGAACCTGAACTCATGTTTCAGGACCAGACAGTACCAGGGAAAAGACGCTATAATTTGCGACCGAGAAAAACAGACTAATAAAAGTGATTCCTTTTTATAATTTGAGACCAAGACCTATGGACAACTGAAATTATCCTTTTTTCCCCCCAAGTACTATTTTTGAAAGTGCAGATCTCCCATCTAGGTAACTTGCTTATTTTTGTTTTTTTCGAACCGCCATCCGGGTTCCGCTGCTAGGGCCGCGGTTGATTAAAAGTCTTTTGGGTGCAGCTGATGACGTTAGGTCAGTAGTTCTGGTCAGTCCAAGGGAGTTGCCCTAGACTGACGGAAGCATCCTTTAGCAGAATCAACCTCCCACCGCGGGCAGCACTTTAGAGAGGATGGAGTTTCCTGATGTGGAGAGACCTGCCAGACAAATGAACTGTAAGCAGAGACTGTGTAGCATGATGACAAAGAAGAGTTTTATAATATTGTGTATTTTTATGCTATCCAGCGTTATGATCTTTTTGATAAGTTATGTTTTATTCTCTTTCCATGTAACATTTGCGCCTACTGCATCACCCATACCTCCTCCTACTGTTTCCTCTCATTCTTTCCACCCTCTGCCTGACCACGAATCGAATAGGAGATTAGAGTTCATTAATAACTCCTTTGTTCAGTTATTACACCAACACCAACTAGTAATGAACACAAATAACTGTTGGGTGTGCGGTCTCATGCCACACACAACGGATAAAGGTATCCCCTATTTGGTCCTGCCATTTAGTCACAATGGTTCAGTATGGGCATATAGGACAATGTTCATATATGCACGAGAAGTCCAACCCCTACGTTCTGTAAAAGACAACCTCAAGACTAGCGCCCTAGTCAAAGGTATAGTTGACATGATCAAGGAAGTAACTTCTTATGAAGATACTCCGGATGATGAGATACTTGCATATGTAGGTTGGAACGTGACCGGATATGGCACTACATTAAGTGAGAAACAACAAGCCAAAAGATCGCCCCCTATCTGGATCGTACCCCATCAAGGTCACCTGTGTCTGCAAGGTATTGGCAAGAATCCCAGAGCTCAGCTAGGGAAGAGTATCTGTACAGAAACGTATGTTTTTGGATCCCAGACTTCCCCTGCGTTTCTAGCCGCTATGGGTACTTATTTCATCTGCCATGATAGAGCCTATACATGGTTGCCCCCTGACTTCTCGGGCTCATGTTTTGTTTCATTCCTGTTGCCTCCCACCTACACAGCAGCGGCGGATTACCACCGGACAAGGGTAGTTAGAGGTGTTTTGAGTAAAGAAGACACTGCAGGTCAAGAATTTGGGGACTTTGCAAAGGGTTTTCTGCCGTTCTGGGGATCCATGGCTAACAGTAGAAACATAAGGCAATTAACAAGGGTAGTTGAATCCACCGTGATTGAAACTGCTGGTGCCCTTAGTAACTTAACCGCTGAGCTCCAGTCGGATCGACTTATGACCCTTCAGAACCGGGTCGCTTTGGATGTTATACTTGCAGACCGAGGTGGAGTATGCAAATTGATCCAATCTAGTTGTTGCATTTTCATCCCAGATAATGCTCCAACAGTGTACAGGGCCATCTCCAAACTGCATAATATTTCCGAATCTATTCATGTGGATAAAGGAGATTGGTCGTTAATGGGATGGTTCTGGGAACTGATATCTGCCTGGGGATGGAAAATTCTTATGGTCATTGGGATGGTCTTAGCCATTCTTTTCCTGTTCTGTCTGTGCATACAGTGTGCTCCTGCAATATGTGGCCTCTGCGTTACATCATGTGTAAGGAAGCCTGTGTCAAGAGATGCACTAAGTACTAGAATGATGTTACAGCAAGATCTCAATGACTTTAGGAATATAGATCTGGACTCAGACTAACATGAGGATAGATTAATTGCCTATGTAAGAGCAAAAGGAGGGTTTGAGGTTCTGAAAATCTGGATTCGTATAATTATTCTGAACTCGAGAATTAAAACTTCGTCGAAACATGACGAATTTGGTATCAAAAGACCAAGAATGACGAGTACATCATGTATATATATTTTCAGCCAATTCGAGTGACGATTTCACCTCGAAATCGTCACTTACATTCTGACCCCTTCATTCCCATTTATGTGTTGCCCTTTACATAGGCCTTAATCCAGTTGAATTTGATTCCACAAGGACACGTACTCCTTAATCGACTTTTCCCTGACCTCAGTACAAGTTGGAACCATTGCCCCAGGCTGAACTGGTTAGGTCAGTTCCCTCCCAGTGGCCGAGCAAGATAGCATCTAGGCTCAACAAACCATAAAACCATTTCAGCGCGCACACCTGCCATATCTCGCTCACATCTATCTCCACTCCTTTGCTTCACTTACTTTATGGTGGGGAGGTGCCCGTTTTTATTAGGGGTCCAGTGAAATCTGATGAAATGTTGGGCCTTGCTAAATGATTTGTTGAAGGCAGCGCGAAGTGAAATATGGACATGTCATCATGACTCTGCTTTTTTTTTAATGTTTTGCCCGAGCCCCAAAATTGTGTATAAGAAGAGAAGCCTGACTTTGCAAAAGTGTGCAGTCTCCTGAGAACATACCCGTATTGTACTTCTAGGACACTTGTTACCTTGGTTGCAGCCAATAAACTAATCTTTGTCTTCACCTAGAAGACTCCGAGTTTCTGTAGGTCTGGATCAGGAAGAACCCGAGGTCTCTGGGTGTTGATTCCCTGGCACCGCTGGGTTACCGGTTCTGTGCCGGTTCTTAAAAACCCAGTATCTCAATAATCCAGGTGGCAATCCAAAGTATACGGACGCAGTCAGCAAACAAAATCAAATAGTAATTCAGAGGGAAAGTAAGAGTAAAGCAGAACATCAGGGTACTGAGAAGGAAAACAAAACAACAACAGGGACGCAATATTGGTAAATGAACTGAAAGAGCCAGCACAACCTTGAAAATTGCCTCATACCTTCCCAAGGGAAATTGACTGTTTTTAAAGCTGTGTTACAACCCATGACCTGAAAGTCCCTCCCATTGACCTCCACCAGTGAGCTTCCACTAACACAGCCGCCATCGACCATTCTTTTATATCCTTCACCAGCTTTCTAATAGAGGTTATATTGCAGCCAGTCAAGGAGGCAAACCTCTGGCTTCATATAATCCTCTTTTTCCTGACATAGGGACCGAGATGGGCTGTTCCAGTGATGCACCTGTTTTGCAGTTATTTTCTGCCCAAAGGCTTAGATTTAGCACCACACATAACGTGGACACCAAAAGACTAGGCAGCAAGACTGATCTGTTTGAGTGTGGTGTTGCATAATCAGATGTGCTGTTGTCTGGGGTATAGATATGTATACTTTGTGACATATAATTGATATTGTGTTGTTTAAAAGTATTGGTGGCACACAGGTGGCGGGGCAGTAGTAAGAGAATTAAAGGTAGTTTTCAGAGGACAGAACTTGGGCAGTACTAGAGTGGCGACTGAGTCTGAGGAGACCATCTTCTTATATAATTTTTCTCAAGCTTGTGACAGATTTCGTCAAGCACTAATTTGTTTTCTCCATTGAACTTACTCAAGGCTGTTCTGCTGCCAATAGGAATTAGTTGCAATTTTCCCGAAGAAAATGGAGCTGATAAGAGTATCAAGTCAAAGACACCCTTGGGTAATGGAAAATATCACAGCAGTGAGATATTTGAGATATTTGAACCACCAAGTCTCCAGCTGTCTAGCAAAAAAAAAGTTTGCAACCTGTGTTAAGAAAGATATTGGACTTATGCATGCATTGACGAGGAGAATCTCAGAACAATATTTATTCTTTTTTCTGCATTTATAAAAGTTAAGGTTAGTGGATAAAGATGAAGAAGCTTTATGAGCTTGCTCTTCAAATTGTACCATCGAGACTGCTACTTAGTCTGCTATATGTTTGGATAGTTCAGGCAATCTGGCATAAAAAAAATGTTGAGTTCAAGTCGAGAGTTGTTTTATCAGTTTGTTAAAAGGGCTAACGGTCAGGCCTACAATCGAGGCAGTAATGGGAGTGGCCAAATTGTAGAGTTGGGATATGAAGTTCTATTATGCATTATGGGAAATATCCTCATTTTAGTGTTGGTGTAGGTACTCGTATGGGCCTCGAGTGTACATGGGTGCTGAGCAGTAGAGAAGGAAGTATAAAATGACTTCAGATTGGTGAATAGCAGGCCTTTTACCACTCACATAGATGAGAGGTCAAGCCAGCGAACCCAGGCAGGCAGTGTGGCTGCTATTTTTGTGACAGGAAGGTTGACTATAAATGCATCGATTTCGAAATAAAATTGTAAAAGTTCACAGTTCATGGATGTTTTTGTTTGGAGTTTACAAGGCATCAAATGATCGTACATTCATAGTGGGCATATCACGTGCAATTTGTCCTCCACGCTTTTTGACCCAGTACCATACCTTCAACCCCGTTTCCACCACAAAAACACCTTACAAGAGGTTGGTCTTTACTGCGTAGCCTTTATTATTTCTCAGACAACGCCATGTTTCCTTTGTTGATGAACTGTCAACATTTGACCAATTTTATTAAACAAACCAACACATATTGATGCATATAAGGTTGCATGTGTACATTTTTGTGCCACAGGTTATTATATATTTACAATTTTGCATTTCCAGAACCGCACTTGAGGCGTGTTGGACCAGCAGGACACAACCAGCCCCTCTCCACTACTTTCATTAGAAGTATCTATGAGCGCCTTCCTGGCACATCCACTCTCTCACCATCTTGCTTCCTCCAAGCACCGGCTCCTCGGGTAGGGCCGGAGAGTCCAGGACCACCAGCAGGACGGCCCCCTCTCCTGCCAGCCCGGAGCCCTAATGACTGGCTCCCTGTTCCAGGGTCAGATAGTCCCTGCCAAAAAGGAGGCCCTGCCCTTTTCTGTTTCCGGGGATCCCGCCAAAAAACCTAGGGATGGGTGGGTGGGCAAATCGCTTCCAGCTTAGACCCTCCGGCAATCCCCGAGGCAAGAGGACAAAGAGGGCTCCTCCCTGGAGACCAGCATTTTTTTCCGCTTGGGGAGAGATCGCCAGCGCCCTTCCTACACCTTCTTACATTACTAGGCGACTCTCCTCTCACTTCATTCCACATTCCCCAGAAATGAAAGTTAGTGCCCACACCGTCATCCGCTCCCCCTTGCATATTATACACTTGCCCATATAATGATTACACAAGACACATTGTTATGGGTAAAGAACTGCTGCGGGTTTATTTTCATACACAAAGTATGCCGTTATCTGTGGGTTATCTTATGGGCGATCCAGGGCAGGCAGCCCCTCGCTGCCCCGCCTGCCTAATGAGCCAGCCGGCACGGTGGGTCGACGCCCGGACAGTGAAGCACCTTTGTAGATCCCCTTCTGGATCACGTGATCATGCATTCTACTCCCGCCCCTTTCAGGGCGGAGCATGGTATTGCACACCCCCGGTTGGTCATGCCCCCAACCGCCTGAAGGACTAACGGGGCCCCGTTGCGGTTTCCCCGGAACCACCCTGCGGCTCCAGGTCTTTGGCTCAGGCACCCTTACTGTGCCAGGCAGAGGTACCCTTACTGTACCAGTCTGCCGCAGAGGTACCCTTACTGTACCAGTCTGCCTCCAGATCGCCCTGTAACTCCGCCACAGCTCTGGAGGAGGCTGCCGTCGATGACAGAGCCCCCCACCTCAGAGTTCCCCACTTACATCCCACAGCTTCCAGTGCCTCCCGTACGTCAAGGAGAAACATATCCATCTTGACTGTGCCATATTGACCAGACAAATTCATAGTTATGTTCAAATTGTCCCTGGCGCCCATAACAATGGGGTCACAACAGGTATGAAGGAATAGTGCAATGTGTCCCTTCCTAAGACATTGCACATTTTGTGAAGTGCCAACCTACAGATGGACGGACCCTGTTATGACCCTCGATACTTATACCAGTAATGGTGTCAAACTACAAGATCGTGGGTCACATGTCTAGCTATAGCCCTTTCATGGTGGATTCCTGGGGACTCATCTGTGTCCCTGCCAACGCTGTTTCACCCACTTCAGCCCTATAATGCCCTAGCCCGTCCCGTAAAGACACCTCACCGCCTGCTATCCCCCTCTGACTTTGTGATTGGGTTTTGGGCCCAGCACCCCCGTCTATCATTCTAACCTTTATCCCCCTTACATGCTCCAGCTAGCGTGAGCGGCTATCGCTGACCTGGTGAGGCGCGACAGTGGCCATCTCCCACCATGGGAACAATCTTGCCACTCTGGCTCTAGCGCAGATGTAGTTGTCTGACTTGGGTTATCTTACGGGCGATGGGCTTGGGCATCCATCTCTTGGTGCATGCTTGCAACCTTAATGTAATCACCTTAGTTGTGTAAGCCCCTGCCTGGCAGCAACTTAGCTAGGCCCCTGCTGGAATCACCCGCCTGTGTACGCCGACCAAACTATCTACCTAGGCGTCCTGTCCCTAGATACAAGGATTACCTCTCTAGGCGGGTCACTAATTGTCCCTATCATGCGAGAAGGCTCTTTTGAGACCTACTTAGCAATCTCCCTTCCAGTGCACCGTGCAGAGTAACTATTATGTCTGTATCGTGACCAGTCATCCCCATTGGGCATTCGTTGGACCCCAGGCGGCTATTTGACCAGCACCCTGTTCAGGTGTAAACTCAAGTTGGGCAATTCGGAACGCTATTACTTTCTCACTATGCACTTTCTGGCATGTAAATACCGCCTAAGATCTCCCCACCCTAGAACCTGAATAACCACTCAATAAATCTGACTCGGGCCGCACGCTTACTAGTGCACCTAGCCCAGGGTCCTCCACTGAGTGTGAACCCTGCAGTTCGCATTAAGACTGTTGTTATTACCTGCCCACATCTAGAAATGGAGCAACACATTTTCAACCAGGCCACTGTTTGCTAACTGCATATTTCTTAATTGTATAAAATAAATAAGCTACCAAATAGCGCAAACTCCCCCGAGGATCAGAGTGCTTTACAATCGCACCAGTCGTATTACAGAGGCACACATTTTTAATTTTGAGCCTTTCAACCGACAAGAACCTGGGTCCCCAGCTTCAGAGTCAGACGCCCTGGCTTTAAGCTGCCCTTGAAGAGTCACTAGCTTCCTTGCCTAGCCGACTGGAGCTAGCCTCCCCCATCCATGTCCGCCCAGGTCTCAACTGTCCTGTGTGACATTGCCATCCTTTCGGTGCATTATGAGTGACCTTAAGGCTCAGAATGACACTTTATTGCTGGCAATGACAATGAGGATGCGGGAGACCCCTTACAGTAATTGCTCCCGTTTGGCCAGCAAGAAACCCTAAGACGACTATGGTTTGAGGCAGCCTTTGTGAGATAACCCGATCTCGAAGTGTGCCTGTGAGAGACAGACCTATATACGATATTTTGGGAGACAAGCTGCCAGGTGACATGCCCTCTCCTCTGCTGTGTGCGAACCCCATAGTGTGTCACACGTCCTGACCTTCAGATAACTACTGGAAAAGACCCCTGGGCACCCCCTTAATTATTACCATACCAGTCTTCTGCCAATCTACCCGTGTGAAAAGAAAACATATTACAATACTGTCACGGGGGATGCAAGATTTGCTCCCACTCTGCCATTGCTAATCGAGCGAACACCCCAATTCATTTCCTAGTAAATAACAAATAGCCCAGACTCATCAGTTGTTTTAAGAGAGAAAACAACCCATTATTGCACAGGAACTACCTTCTCTGCTCAGATTCACCAGTTGACTACCAATGTATTAATTACATGGGGCGTAACCGCGTGCCCTCAAACAGGGACAGTAGTGACTCCTGGGGAGAACCTAGGTGCACCAGACCCTAGCTCACTGCCCCCCCCCCCAGTGTGCATGACCCTTAAACCTGTTGATGGTTCTGGTGGCCCCCCATGTGAGTCGGGCGGTTCTCCAGCGCAGTTCCTGCAAGAAACATAAAACATCTATTAGAAGCCCTGTTTGTCACTATGAGAACTGGCTTACCCCTATACATTCTCGGAGGGAGTTGGGTGTGGCGCGCACTTGTGTACCGTCAGAGGTAGTAGTGTAGTGTCGTGAAATTAAGTCAATTATTCAGATACTGAGCCTGATAATGCTCATTGCACAGTGGTGTGTGTGATTTAGTATCACATTCCTAACTCCATCCCTTACCATTCTACCCAGGAACCTTCCTCATCCCAGGCCTCCAAACTGACCTCTAAGTTCTTCTCCTTTAATGGCACTTCCAAATACACTTCATGCCCTTTCCATTCTCTGCAGAAGGCCTTTTTATTATAGCAAGTTCTATTCTCCATGACAATGGAAGTGTCTTCCCATAGTGTTCTTGTGGTTAGATAGTCCGCCATTTAATGCAGTATTATCCTTCTACCTGTTTTGGTACTCTTTGTAACCTGTACATGTCACTTTTATCTCGAAACACAGTGTTTGCTACCACTTACATCGTGTTTACTTCTGGTACTTGCACAAGTGCCACCCTTACTTACGTTACCTTTGTTCTTGTGTATGACTGTATTGCAGTCTTATACCTCTACTTGTACTTTGTACTTTTTTTAACTTGCACTCTTGTCAGGTTTTTTTTCCCCCTCCTGTGCAGCACCTTTTGGAGTGACTATGTTGGTGACTGGTCCTATTGAGAGGCGCTCAGACACCTTCGGTTAAAGTTAGCTCTATAACATTCACATTAAATAAAACCAAATTAAAATTAGTGCTGGGAGACATGTCTCTTCACACCCAGACACGCCTAAGCAACCCCACTGTGCAAAAGTACATCATCTGCTGCTTCAACTTCGTGCATGGAAATACACCCTCTTCTAAACTGAAGTGTACACAAGTAGACACAAATGCAGCAGTGGCCTGCAGCACCATAAACAGGGGGGGGGTTAAATACGACCTGACTAATTTATTGGCACCGCCCTGCCAGCAAAAAAGGCAGAAGGCACCCAGACTGCTACCCAATCCTGTGTTCCCCAATGAAATGGCGAAATTGTCCCCCACCTTATTGAACTGTCACACATTATTACACTGAAAGAGGAACAAGTGACACCTGGCTATCTACCCTTGACTGCTATGTAAAATTATTGAAACTGTTCCTCACAGTACACTTCCTCCTGATATTGTTGTGAAGCCCCCCGGTGCCTCTGAGGCAAATTTGTGCTATCTGGGAGGCAGAAAATATAATGCCTGGGTCAACTCATGAAAGTGAGTATCACTGGACTTTTTTGTGGCAGGGTGAAAAATCTTTGGGTCCCTCCCCTGCTGCGTTCATGCTTGCCCGTTAGGTGAGAGGCTGGGTGTCCTGTCACTTTTCCCTCCTGTAACGCACAATTTGATAAGTCTTGTATTGTTTGCTCACCTTTGTCACATTACTTGATGTAACTTAGCGTTTGGTTTGGTAATGTGTTCACTTATTGTGCTCCTATGTATCAGTTCTGTTCCTATTGGGGAGCGCTCTGCCACCATCGGGTAAAGTCTGCGCTAAAAAGGCTAATAAGGAGTGGGACATGATTGCAAACTGCAGCGGGATGCAGAGCGTCACTGCAAGACTCGAACCAAGTTTACCCACTGAAAACGTACACACAGCGGAACTGCAAGCGGGTCACTACTGCTCAGCCGCCCAGCAAGGCTGGAGCAGCCGGCTTGGCTCACTCGCCCACCCCCCACAAGCCACGGCATCCCAAGGGTGCTGAAATGCCACCGCCGCTGTAGTTTGCGAGATGCCGGCCCACTGAATTGTCATTTGCAATTAGCAACCAACGACAAGCCAAAGTCCTTACTGGCTGTGGGTATGCCAATACTTGTTGTATCCTCTATCTGAAGGAAGCATCCAGGGGCTGGTTACGGGATATAGGGAGCCGGCCCCGCCGGCTTGGCGCTCGCCGAACTGCCTTGTGCTTGCCCTGGCCGTGCCGTCCAAATTCGGCCATAAGGAATACAATAATGTCGGGCCTATAGTCACGCAGTCAGTTTCGAGCTAAGGTAAGTTACCCTCCCTAGTTCCACACATGCTTCAAAGTAAAGATAGTGCATAGCACGTGGTCAATCAGCTGCCCGCTGTCCTGTTGCTGATGTTCAGCAAAGGCTTAACCACACACCCGACACAGTCTCCTACACTGTCTCCGTCACTTTAATGTTACCCATCGTCACACCATTGAAGCAGTTCTGCAACCTGTGCTGAGTGATACGACAGGTTCTCATCCCATACATATAACCGCTCCGCTTAACTAAAGGGGTGGTAAAAAACTTCGCTCGGGACATACTATTAATAAATTATACTTGTAATTTGTTTGCTCTTGATACATGCACAATTGTCACTATTCCTGTGACGTAACGTTTTCTCTTGTAACATGCTGACTAGCAAATGTTTTTTTCAGTATCCCAACTGTTCCTATTTTCGAAGCGGTGTGACACCTACGGATAAAGTCCGTGCTATATAAAAACACATAAAATTAATAAATAAAACATATTACAATCATCTCCATACTTCATGGGCAGAAAGCCACACAACGCGGCAGTGTCCCTCCGGCCAAACACCGCTGGCCCCAACCCGCAAGTCGGGACCATCAACGCAGTAATGGTACTGAACTGTCTAAACAAACACACAGAAAACTCAGTCCATGCGCCCTATGCCACGAGCACAGCCACGAAGTAGCCCTAAAACATGCACGACCAGAAGGTATAGAGCTCGCAGCATGAGCACCGTAATAATGCCCATTCAGCCCGAAACTGCCCCACACAATCGGCACAGTGAGATACCATGTTTTGTCCCGAATCTGGGAATGAGGACGGGACTGGAGCCGGCACGCAGGGGAATCAGGACACCCCGTGTAGCCTGACGGGCCAGTGCTGCCCCAAGATCGCGAAGGCACCGATCATAACAACTGCCAAGCCGACCTCACCCTGGAGCATCCACCTACTGCCCAGCGTCTCACCCGAGGACTGTAAAGAGCCGTGATGAGGCTCGGGGCCGGCCACACGCGGAACCCAGGGCACTCGAGCCAGTAAGCAGTCTGGCATAGAACAATTTGGTCGGGGAGGGTGAACGGCTGGCGAGCGCCGCTGCTATCCATCCCCCCCAGGGTAGCCCTTGAGGAACGCTGTCTCGATCCAGGTCACCGGGCCAATAGCCGCCAGGAACCAGGGACGCTCATGCCCTCCGACCCGACCTCGGATAATTGGGAGGTGGAGCGGAAGCATTGCTACCCCTCCCCCACAGGAGACCCTCTGAGATCATCGTCCGACCATTAGGGGCATCGGGCCGAGAGCCGCCGGTAACCAGGGACGATCAGGCCATATTCGTGTGGGGAGGCAGGGTGAATGCACTGTAAAGCGCCGCTGTTACCCCTCTCCCCTAGGGATCGCAGTCTGCAACAACAAGGGCACCGGGGCAGGAGCCGCCGGGGACCAGGGACAATCTGGCTATCTGCCTGGCCTAGCCATATGAGGCCTGTAATGGGGGGGAGGGGTCAAACATGCACTGAGCACCGCTGCTACCCCCTCAGGCCAAGACCCATCTCCCGGGACGCAAGGCCCGCCCGCACCCACGCTCATGGTCCCGTGCCACGGTAGAAGCATCCGCCTCCTGGAGGCTGCGGGATGCTCTAGCCATATGTTGACTGCCAAGTACCAGCAGCGTGAGAGCTGCCTAGGAGCTACCACACCGGGTGTGGCGCAGTGCCGAGGTGGCTCGCTCAGTCGTCCCCTCCGCTCGAGAAACCGATCTCCCTGTGTTCGCTATAGACTGCCCTGTACAGACTCACTGCCATTCTGCCCCCAGCCATCCGCCGCAGCACCGCCACCTCGGCCGTAGGCCCTGGCCACACTGCCAGGGGTTTAGTTTGAGCCAGCCCCTCATGTGCGCTGCAACAGACACCAAAACAGCCGGGTCACACCACCACAAAGTGTCGGTGTTACCGACAGGCAGAAGCCCCCGCGATGCACGGCACCTTCTCCTCACTGTGGCGCAGAAGCAGCCCCTTCCCTAGGACCCTGAATGCGATGGAGCGAGATCCCCTCAGGGCAGTGTAGACCACACAACAGCAGAACTGGGGCGCCCCGCCAGTATGTCAGCTGTGTGAAACAGGGCCGTCTTCTGCCCTCAACAGCAGCCGGGGCCCCTTAACCCTCACTGCGCCCGTATAGTATACCTTTGCTGCGCAATACAGCAGCCTGTGTTCATCCCACCAAGATGAACCGCAACCAAAGCCCAGGGACGCCATACAAGGACACGCGGAGCCGTACCAACGCCCCCCACACAGCGATTCGCAGCCGCAGCGATGGCCGGGTGCAGGATGCCTTGCCTATTTATTGAAAAAGAGGGGGGGTGACGGAGTTCACAGACTAACCGCAAATAAGTACAGCTCCAGGGGGACCCATCCAAGCAGCGAGGCAGGCAGTCGCAGGATGACCGGCACAGAGGCCGGACAGGAATCGTCAAGGAGGGCAGAATGACAACAAAGTGATCGCATACTGGGCGGCAGGGGCCTAAATACCCGGCCCGCCCCCAACATGCCCTCCCCCGGATGCACGTCACTGGTGCACCTGGCCAGGGGAGGGGCTGGTGAACTGCCCGAGCCTCCCCCTCTACGAGGACTGAAGGGGGTCTCCGACTAATGGGCACTAAGGGGGCTGCCCTGCTGATGTCCCCCTGTGGGAGACGCGGGCAGCGGCATATCTCCTCTTGCCCGAAATTCCACTAAAGGCACCCCGCCCCTAGGCACGGGGGGGTGCCTCTCATTGCAAATTCATAATAATGGATAGAAGTGTGTGTCTTTCCGTTTGCTTTTTTTCCTTAAATGACAAGCCTGCGTCATTTTTTTGTTAAAGCAGGAATACTTTGAGAATTCTGCCTTCCAGTATAGCAAGCTGGTCAGTAGCAGATGTTTAATTGCACAAATGCCGATCGAAAGTATATATATTTCATATGCATAGGCTACATGCTTTCCATAACAAAGGAAGACTAAATCTCACATTCCACGAACATTAATTACGGTGTGGGAAATATTTAGATACTATTTAGTTTGAAATATATCAGTCCTGGAATTGTTTGGTGCCACCAGTCAGATAATAATCTGCAGAGGCTTAGTTTTAAAAGAAAGTACCAAGGTTTATGCAAGAGCAGTAATTGGACGGCAGGGGTCTATTTTGAGAAGCATTTGATGTTAATGGGCTTTGAACAGGGGAATATCTGGAAGCAAATGATTGATCTCAGAATCCAGACGCCAAGACATATGCCTGTTTATATTTATGTTTTTCTTGCAAGAAATACTCCCTTTCTTTCGGCTTTTGGCGATTAAGATATTTTTGAAATTTGTACAACCTTTGTAGTTTCGCCTTAACAGGAAAATTAGGCTATTTCAGAATTTACAGTTCTGTCAGGCTGAAGTGAAGAAACCCTGTATGCCAAAAATATTTCTGAATGTCAAAAGAAAGAGCAAATCACATTTTATGATGTATGTCTCTGAATCCTTTTCTGTGCCAAATTATGCATATGTGCAATGCTCCTGAAAGATGAATTGCCCTCTGCCCGTGCTTTTATCTAGTCTACATCACATGCGTTTCCTCTTTCACCTTCCTTTCAAATACGTAAAAGTGTGGGCCATTTTAACAACGTGCACTCCTAATCAGCAAAAAAGCGTACTAACCCTCAGGCATTGGGGTTCATATTAATCATGGTTTGCCTTCACCCACTCAAGGGGGCACTAGAGCAACACCAAACCTAGAATGACATTTACCATGCCAAGCAAGACCACCTTGCATGGCTTGACTAATGTTGAGTAACGCAAGGGAGCGCAGGTTGGGCCTTGCATTAGTCTGCCCCGGAAGGTGTTCCATGGGTGGAGCGTGGGTGTTCCCAGGCATCCTCTCTTGGATTTTGGCGCATTGCCAGATTTACCATTAGTGGCAGCAGAGGCATAACGGGGAAAATAGGTTTATTTCTCATCTGTTTTTCCTCATATTTTATATGTTGCATCAGAGAAATGGAAAAAGAAAAGAAAGATGAAAACAAAAATGCAGGACTACGATAAGTAGTCTCGGCTCTGAGCAATATGTCAGCGCAGGGCTGATTCACATAGCCTCTTACCTCCACACTCCAGGGCAATGGTGGAAAGCTACAACTACTCCTTTGTAGATTCATAGTGGCGCTACCAGTGGCATTTTAGTGGGCGTGCAAGCCTGAGACCTATCAAATGCTGGCCTGGTGTTTTTTTTCCTCCTGGCATCCTCCACGGCCACCTGCTACATATGAGAAAACAGTCATTGGTGGGATCATCACCGCATACCAGCGCCGCTCTCACCCCGCTGTTTGTGGAAGGAGGCAGCAGTGTCTCCCTTCGAATATCATTGGCCTCCTACCTGGGGCTTTGCAGTCTACTGGCACTCATGGGGATGACATGCGAACCCCATGGAGAGGAAGGTGCTGGGCCCTCGAGGGGGGGATTGACTTGGACCATGGGGATCAGTGCGGGAGTCTGAGTCTCCCCCCCCCTCGTGTGCAGCCTGGATGGGCAGGAAACTCCAGTGGTATACTACAGATGCAGAGGTAGACATTATGGCTGCTTGGGCTATGGTTAGGCTTTGTGAATGCTGCACAGTTAGTCTTTAGAGACTCCGAGGGTCTGGTTAATGGAATTGCCTCTATAGCACACTTTCCCTCTGGACAAGTGAAGCAAGAGCAAGATAAGCAGTCCAAAGAGGGAACCCTGAAGTAGGACAGTGGGCTACGTGGAAAGATTGGGGTAGGCAGCTCCATGAACAGAGTGCCAATTTTCTACTTGTGAGCTAGGCAACTAAGGTATGAACACAAATAAATACCTTAGCAGATGGTTCTCCTGTTTTATCTGTATGTCTATATGATTTCGCTGGCAGAAATAGTTCTCCCATTTGCGATACAGTTCGTTTCTTATGCCGACAATACTCAATTGATTGTCTCCTTGAAGCAATCCAACCGATTAAACCCTGATCTGGTCACCTGCATGCGGAAAGTTTTTTACTGGATGAGCAGCTCCTTCTTGAAGTTCAACGGATCCAACACTGAACTCATGCTTTTTGGGATCCCCCCTAAATATTGATCACCTGTGGCCTAAGTGCCTAGGCTCCCCCCTGGTCCCATGGAGTCAAGTCAAGAGTCTAGGAGTCAGGATTGACTGCAACCTGGATTTTAGAAAGCAATCTAGTATAGTGGCAGCAAACTGCTAAGGTTTGCTTAGAAGGTTTAGAAAGGTACTCCCTATGCTCCAGTTTGCAGCGAGACGATTACTGGTGCAGGCCATCATATTGTCGCGGCTTGATTACGCGGATGCATTATACCTGGGAGCCCCCCTGGCCACTATCAAAAGATTACAAATCGTACAAAAGCTCAATCGTTCTTCTGCTAGTCCGGCCCTCGCCACTCTTCATTGGCTTCCTGTCCAGGAAAGAACACAATTTAAAGCTCTTTGTATTACCCATAAATCACTGGCAGGAAAGAGCCAACCTCTGTTCCGGACCTGGAGTCAACCTTATGTACCCAGCAGAACCCTCAGGTCAGGGGAAAAAGGTCTAATCTGTGTGCCTAAGATCAAACATGCTCGCAGTGGAGGCCGACTGTTTTCGTATAATGCTGCTAGACTCTGGAACAGTATTCCACTGCACATACACTCTGAACCTGGCCATCTTAAGTTCAGAAAACTTTTTACAACTTTTCTTTTCCAGTAATCCTTTTGTAGCTTACCTGGTGTCTTAGTGCTGGGATGCCCCTGGGTAACCATGTGCTCTACAAATGTTCCTTCATTCATTCAAGAGAACAACAGTGGATGTTTAAGGGCACAGGCCTCTTTTATTCTGCTGCTGCCATGCTTGTGCCTTTAATGTCCGATCCTTCAGGGATATCTCCTACTACTTCTGGCTCTTTGGCTGTGACATTAGAAGTGCATTCCACAGCCAGCATAAACAATTTGATCCAGGCAGAGGAGGCTGTCAATAATCTTAGCAATACTGCCCAGATTTCCTCTGTTTTGTAGGAAGTTGTAGCTTCTCCCTAGCGCCCCTTCTACCATGAAGGCACAACTAGTTAGAAAGACCACAATTCTAGTGAACCACATGAAACCAAAGAGGCCCTCTAGGGCCAACCTTTCTGAGACTGGTGTTCTGACTACATCAGACTCTGGGTCTAATGATGATGGTGGTTGAGAGAATCAGGGGACATCTAGGGATCCACAGGTTGTAGTGCGACCAAGCAGAATGCCTTAGAGCTCCCTGGTCCCTTTGAGAAACTTTGGAGTATGAGCTGTTTGGGACCCAGAAGGACTAGACCTAACTTCCACAAAAGCAACTCTATGGGAGGTACCCTCTCCATCACCTCAGTTGGTATTGCAGATAGGTGGCATGAAATTTAAAAATCCCCCTCCGGGGAACCATCAATCAAATATCTAACAGAGGGTAGAATCAGTGCAGCCTGATCAGTCAACAAAGTCTAATGAAGATACTCCCTCACTCCCATCCACTTATAATGTACTCTTACTACACAGGGAGGAATATAAGCAAGACCTTTTATGTGAAGACGCAGGGTGTAATCAGTAAATATTCCAAAAATATAGATATCCTCCATGGCTGCCTCAAAGACATGGAGAGTCAGTCTGCCAGCCTGATGACGTCCATGCAGGATATTAAAGAACAAATGAAACAGTATGATGGCAAACTCTCAATCAATCAATCAATCATTTGTAGAGCATAGTTCTGTCACCCCTGAGGGGTTATCTGGGGGCTGGGGTGTGAGGTGTTAGTCAAAAAGAAAGGTATTGAGGAAACTTCGAGAAAAAGGAAGAAACAAGCAAAAAAAGGCAAGAAAGAGGACAGAAAAATGAGTAGACAAAACAGAGAAAAAATTAGAAGAGGAGGCACAAACAGAGGGCAACAGGTAGACAGGCAGCAGAGAGTAGCAGACTGCTGACAAGCCGGACTGGAGTACTGTCGAAGGGGGAGCCGGCAGAAGGACCTCCTCTATGGGGTCATGGTGCGTCCTCCATTAAGAAGGTAACAGTGCGGGGCACTGGCTGGCGGGAGGAAGGAAGCAGAGGGAGGAGGGAAACAGCAGGAATAGGAAAGAAGTGAGCAGAAAAAGGCTAAACAGAGGGCAGAAAAAATAGCAGAAAAGAAAAACAGATGTCAGAAAATGAGCAGGGAGAGTAAAACAGAACAGGGCAAAACAGAGAGCTGAAAATCTAGCAGAAAATGTGAAAAAATTAACAAAGAAGACAAAAAAGAAAACAGTAAAATGAACCAAAAAAGCAAAACAGAGGGCAGAAAAACAAGTCATAAAGGCAAGATGAAGGGCAGAAAAACAAGCAGGAAAGGCAAAACAGAGGGCAGAAAAAGGCAAAATAGAGGGCAGAAAAAAGAGCAGGAAAGGCAAAACAAAACAGAAGAAGGCAAAACAGACGGTAAAAAATTTTGGAGAAAAGGGAAAACGAGAGGCGGAAAAACAAGCAGGAAAGGCAAAACAGATGGCAGGAAAGGAAACAGAAAAGGGCAAAACAATTCCAACTTTAATGAAACTTGGGTGCACAATCTGATTGTTGGAACCTGCTAAATTGTGTTTTAGAGGTCAAGCAATCAACTGTCAAGACCCAGAAAAGGTTCAGGACCTGCCGAAATCATGAGGAGAACCTAAAGACTAGCTGCTTTGTGGCTTGGACTCAAGAAGTGATCAGTGATTAGTGAATTCCCTTGACCAACTTTGGCTGGTATTGGCTAAAAATATATTCTTTGAAATACATTCTCTTTTCTGTATACGTATGGTAGTCCTGCATTTTAGTTTTTCTCGTCTTTTTTAAAATAATTTTCATGGTGGAAACTCAAAACAGAATTTAAAGATACAGTTGCATGTGATACAACTTAAAAATAACTCAGAGGATGGGTTGCAGGTAATTGAAAGAAGACAGTGAATAAGTAAGGGTACAAATTTAAAAGAAAATGCTCGCTAAGTTCTAGAACAGCAACAAATGCTCTGGCCATTTCTCTCCCAGTCATTCTGCCTCAAATCCTGTTCAGTGAATGCAACCACAAAACCCTCCCCCAATACCATAAATGCTGCATTTGTGTGCCAAGGACTGCACTTTCATTCAACATGTGGAATGCAGGAAAGTCCTAAAACCCAACACAATAAAGTCTGTCTGTTGGTCAAGCCTTGGTAAAAGTACCCCTGTTTCGATGTGCTTTAGGGACAAGCTGGGAGGAATGGGGAGCAAAAGGAATCACATTGGGAGGGCAGACATATATGGGGGCAGTAGTATGTGTTGGAGAAAGCAAGAAGACACATACACTTCCGTTGCATGTTCAAACTGATGCGAATCGTAGAAAGATACAAGACTTTCAATCAAAATAATGGCAACTTGAGACCCATGTGTTGGAGAAACGCAAGAAGTGGAACGAAAGCCAAGGTATGAGAAGTAGGGAAATGATATTGGCAACAAAGGCCCCAGATGATAAGGAATGGATTAACCGATAATCCACTTTAAGTTTTGGCATTGTATGCAATAGTTCTTCGACAACAGACAGCTGTATGCTGGTGAGACATAAATAGAAGAACAGGAAAGTAATAGCTTGACCAGGTAGGAGAGAAAGAAAAGCGTTCCTGAAAAGTCAAGCTAAACCACCTGTCTTCCCAATAGAGTGGAGCGGGTGCAAAGGATTTTTTAACATTCTCAATAAATAAAGTGTTGTAAAATATTATTTTTAAAACATTTTCTGAACAAAACATAAATTTAACATAAAAAAAGAAACATATAAAGAACAAATGTGATCCAGAACATATCGAAGTCACTTTGGCAGACTGAGGAATATTTTCCATATTGCTAAATTTCATGTGAACATATTTATGAATATTACTAATTCACTAAATGGCCTGTAATTTCACCATTTCTCCATTAGCTAGAACTAAATTCATTATCCAATCTTTACAGTACTGGAAAAAGTGATAATAGCAGCACCCTGCTTCTATGCTGAACTTCGGGGCCGATTAGGATGGCAGACGGATTGCCCCTGCCGGGGTGGCGTTAGCCACCGCTGGCCCGGCGGGGGCAATCCGTCCGCCATCCTGACATAAATGACCCCCGCGCATTAGGATGGCGGGGGAGTCCACGGCGGACGGCAAGACCGTCCGCCGCTTTTCCGCCGGTCGCCTTTGCGACCGGCGGAAAAAAGTGCCTACATATGGTGGCAGTGTCTGCGAGACGCCGCCAACCATATTACGATGCCGGCGGTCTTATGCCTTTCCACGGCAGCATTGCCGCCGTGGAAAGGCATATGGTCTTTGCTTTGGGGGTCCATTGTGGGCCCTCAGGGTGAAGGTGGGGTGGGGGGTGCACATGGGGTGTACCTATAGTACCGCCCTATGTTTCAAAGCACAACATGGCAGGCACCGCGCGGTCCCTGTCATGTCATGCTTTGAAACGCACAACATGCATTTCTAGCACTTTCAGCACCGCTCGCCACCATGTTAAAAATGCGGGATGCACCCGACACTGTGGCGGGTGCATCCTAATCCGCCGCACGGGACCTCCGCCCCTGTGGCGGACGATCCCTTCTTACAACGGGATTGCCATCTTAATCGGCCCCTTCATTTGGTCTTTGGTCGGATTCACATCTGAACCAGGCAGTCAATAATGGCAGATAAAATCCCTTTTATTTGTGCATGTCTACCCGCAGACTGCTTCAAGTCTAAGAACAGATCTAAAATGAATGCCTATATGAATATTAGGTTAAATGAAAACAGAGTTAATCAAATTAATACATTAGACCAATGATATATGCACTACTTTAATCACTTAGTAATAAAGTACATATTTTGTTATCAAAGCGCGATCTACAGCACAAGATTTTCTTTGTAAACATAAAAAACTCTGCTGAAATACATGGAATTAATGTAGCAGCTTTTCAAAGTAAATCCCCATCTTCTTCATCATCACATCTAGACATAAATGAGAGATGGCCTAATTGTGAGTCCGGCGGTCCGGCCACCACCAGACTTGCGGTCTGACAGCCCTATTACAACTTGGGCAGTCAGACTGCCATTGCACCGCTGCAGTCACCAGGGAACCGCCATTCCCTGGTGGTGGTACGGTTGTCAGGGCCTCAGTAATATGGTTGTGGTGCTGCTGCATCACCGCCATCCATATCAAAAGGTTCAAGACCGCAAGCGGTGTCAGGGAAGAGTTTTCTGCATGAAAAGGCTGTTGGTCTTGAAACAAAGGGGCCCTACAGGGCCCCCTGTTGCCAGTTTGCATGGGGATGCATGCCGGGGGGCACAACATGTGTCCCCTTGTGTGCATTCACCCCAGTTCCTGCACGGCATGGATTTTATAGTCCATGCAGCGCAGGGACTTTTTTGACATTCCTATTGTGATGCTAGGTGATCCTATTTTTGAGCAGTCACAAGGCACAGCCGTATGACTGCTCAAAAAAGCCCATGAGGAAACTTGTAATCTGGCGGGAGGTAGGCACTCTAGTTTGGCGATGTGGGAGCGGGCCGCCAGCGTGGGGGGCCACTCCTGCACCCCCAAACTAATAAGGAGGCCCATAGTGTGTGAATCCATGGTTCTTTCAGTGCACCTGTTACATCTGAAGAGGGTCTTAAAGCTGGCCCTTGGGTCGCTGGATGGTTCCTAGCCATCCAGGGGGCCCGAACTCATTAACGGGGCCCTCTAGTTAACTGAAAGCCAATGAATATCTCTAAGACATAGGAGGCGTGGGGTACATCTTTTTGTGTTTACGCCCCTGCATCTGAGTTAATAAGTACTCAACAGCCATCTATGTGCACAAGGATGGTAAAGTGGGCTCCTTCCTTTAAATAAATGAGAGAGGAGTTTCAGAACATTCCATACTCTACACCTTTTAAAGCTCAGCAGGTCCTTATGCCAGCAGCACATACTGTCAAGTTCTTAATTATAAATTATGGCAGACAACCTTTAATTTTCGCGTCATCATTATTAATTTGGCATGTATTTATTTCCTCAATTACCTTTTATCATTAGGTGTCTGTAGAAATATTTCCATTTAAAATATCACTTCCAACATAGTCACCTGAGTGCTCATATAAGTACTTGTGATTCTCTCATCTGACGATGTGATTAGAGCATTGGCTTTATTTTTCTTATTTTAATTAGGACTCCGTTCTGACTATTGCACTGTTCTCGGATTGTGACCAGACAGCATGCTATGCTTTGCATCCTATATCTTAACCACTCCCTTTCATTTGAAATGTATGCATCAACCAATTTGATAGGCGAGGTAATGAACAGCATTACAAACACATAATTAGTGACGCTTGATAACCAACTAGTTTATTATTATACTAAAACCCTCTATTTGCACCCACTAAATTGATATGTCTGATGTTTAGTAACAGACTTTTCCGGGCCCATTACCATGTCCAGTTCCCTTATAACGAACCCATTCATGTGCACATTTTCTAGCTGCTTTTCGCTTGTAGAAAAAATATGTAGTAATGTAATTGGTTTTACCAGGTACATTTCCTGGTAAAATTCAGAATCGGGCACGCATATCCCCTGGGACTTACTTTAACACTAGTTACCTAGGTCTGAATAACACATTTTTTGGGAACTTCAGCTAATTAAGATTGTGTTTACGTAAAACCATAGCTAATTCAGATCATAGTTGCATGAAATTTCAACAAATCCAAATCATACTTAAATGAAATGTCAACTAATCCAGATCATATCTTCTTTTTTTTTTAGTCCTCATCTCACCATGACTGCTGCACTCTGGGCCGTGTGCAAACACCATCGATCCGTCTATGTTCCAAGCAGATTCAGACTCTGGTCTCCACGACCCAGGTCTTTTAATAGGAGGGGCAGAAACAATCACCTCTCCCTAAGCCCATGGCCTGCTGTAATCATTGGACCAGAAATATATATATATATATTACCAACCATACGCAAAATATTGGAGCCCTACCCTAACCACTTCAAATATTCACACGAAAGCTCCTCTGCCCGGTGTGAGTTGCACTTGATGTCAATGTTGCAAGTCCACTTAACTACACTTACCGAGGCGGTAGGATGAGGAACTAACCAACGTTTGCAGATCTCACGCCTGGCCAGGAGCAGCAAATAGAATTGTAAACCCCTTTGCTTTCTACTTAAGGCGTGTTGAGAGATGCTGTCCACCCCGAGAAGTACCAGTGTTTCAGTCACAACTATGTTCTCTGAAAATATGGCTCCTAAGGTAGCTTCTACCTTCTCCAGAATTCATTAATCAGTGGGCATGTAAAAAAAACATGGACATCATTAGCCCTTAAGTGATCACACCTCCTACAGCAGGGAACCGGATGTTGCACAAACTTGGCCAATCTTTGCGGAGTCCAATACAACCTGTGGATGACAAAAAAATTATGATGTTTAAAATTAGCAGGGGTTACTAAGACGTAAAGAAATTTCAAAGAGTCTACCCACAAAGATTGTATGTCGCCTTCCTGCAGTGTATTTAACCAAATATCGGAGGGGGCCTTCAGTGTCTCTTCTTCTGCATCCAGAAACTGACCATACCATGTTGCCACTTCTTTGGCCCTCAGGCTAGTGTCCTGAAGTGAGGTCTCAAAGTTCCAATTGCCTCCAACCTCCTCTACGATAGTCGAAGACCATGAGGTGAGCTGCAAGTACTTGAACCTGGATAGCTTGTTGTCTGTCCTCCCAGGGGGGCATTCCATCAGTTGTTAACAAATCCCCCATTTTGTTATCCCCGCTTGCTTTAGAGGTAGTATCAGGGCATTTTTCATGCACTCCGGTATTCCCGGGGATTTCCAGATTGGGGGAAGTTCTGAAAAATAGCCAATCTTTAATGACCTTCTCACTGCAAGCCACAGTCTTAGGGCGGATTTCAAAACCTTTAATCTGACTTTTTTAAAAAAAATATTGGGCTCCGAATTTGTATAAAAAGGCTTCTGGGCCAAAATCTTTAGTAATTTCTCTCAATATAGACCCCCATGTGATATTAGTGGGCTCCCCTGCCAGCATAAGTATGTTTTTTAAATTGAAAGGCCATACAGTAAAGTCTTATGTCTGGCAATGTTAACCCTCCCTTCTTGAGACTGCTCCATATGTTTTTGCATGAGAGAACGATCCCACAAGATGAAACTCGATATTTTCCCATGTATTTTATTGATTTCATCCTTAGGGAAACTGAGTAGTATACAATTAAAAAGTTATGTTAATTTCGGGAGGACAGACATTTTTACCAGGTTAACCCTCCCGTAAATAGACAAAGGTAAGTTCTTCCACCTAGCTAATTGCCTGTCTACCTCCTCTATCACTCTTTTCATGGAAGAATGGAAGGTGCACTCATGGAAAGTAGACACGTGAACAATGAGTCCAAAAAAGTGCTTCTTTTTATTCAAGTAATCTTTCAAAACTGGCACACAGCCAACGCGTTTTGTACTCAATTGTGCCAAAAGGGAACTTCGTCAGGGCTCTTAGATTGATGGCCAAATCGGCATTGACAGAAGATAAAGTAGCACGAGCAGCAAAATACCAAGGGGCGCAATGTGAAGCGTCAGAGTACGGTGGGGGACAATGGAAAGGAAGATATTCCTTATGTAAGATGAACATCGCACAAATAATGGGAGGAGGCCAGTGTGATGGAGTCTTGGGTGAACACAGTTTGGCAAAAACGAGATAAAAATAAATATCTTTCAGTTTCTACTGTGTATACATACATATAAGCTGAGATCGCTCGAAAGGTCCCAAAAAGAATATTTGAAGGTACACAAACACAGGCAATGAATCTTGAGTGTTACTCTTTAGACAATAATACTGATCCCCAGCATGCTACCCAGCAGGATACTCCTCCATCACTCTCTTGAGGTTGTGGGAAGGGATCTCATCGATTTTATCTGAAATAACTACCCCCAGATATTTTATCTCTGTGCAGCTGCTACCTCCCCAATCTCCCATATTCCAACGCATTACTACTGTCTAAGATAGATTTAGTGAATACCCAGAAAACATTCCATATTCCGTCGTCAATTCTTCCATCCTTATTATTGTCTGACCCAGTTCAGAAGTATAGGTTATGAGATCATCCGCGTATAATGCAATTTTATTGATTGAAGGAAGCTGGTGTACGGGGATAATCCTACCATCGGCTCTTAAAATGTGTGCCAGGGGTTCAATATATAAATCTTAGAGGAGGGGGGGGACAAAGGACATCCCTGCCTGGTCCCTCTGCGTATTTCAAAACTCCTAGTTAGGGAGCCATTTAGGAGAATTTGGGCTTAGGGTGGTCATATAGTTTTTGCAATGCTCCAATAAAATCCCCAATAAAGCCCATTGTATCTAAAACAGCCCAGAGAAAAGCCCAGCTAACATGATCGAAAGCCTTAGCGGCGTCTACAGTGATCACCACCAATGGGATAAAACGGGTGTCTATATCTTAATTTATTTATGTAGAGATTTTTTAACACTATCTATAACACTGCCTTAGATTGCACTAAAGACTTGTTTCTCAGTGGCCCCCACCTTTCCTGATGCTGTTTATCAAGCTGTCTGCCTCTTCTGTTGACCGTATATTGCGTATTTGGTTATTCCACATAACACAAAGCATGGCTGGGAATTTTAGTTGAGCCTTAGCGCCTAGACTATTTAGCTCCCTCAATCTTTTCCCCAGTTCCCATTTTTTTGGGTCAGTTGTGTGACATACATCCTATCTGATGGTAAACGTAAGGTTCTGGGTTGTATAAGAACCCTTTTGTAATGTGGTGAGCAAGATGGTTTCTTTGACCACATAGGATAGAAAATTTACCAAGATTTTCCTTGGCTTCTGCCGCTGTGGATTCCTCTTGAATGGGTCTCTATGAACCTGTTGTATTTCCTGTTCGAGATTGATGTCTGGTCTGTCCTTCAAAGCTGTTTCCTTTAGCAATTTATTCAGTAATGCTTTAAGGTTTGACCCCTCCTCGGCTTCTGGAATGTTTAGAAGTCTGAGATTATTCCTTTGAGAGTGATTCTCTATTATTTCCAGATCCTCGCTAAGGCTGGAGTTCTCTTTAGCCAATGCCTCTACGCCTTTAGAATTTTTAGATATATCCTTTCACATCAGGCAGACTTCCTCCTCTAGTTGCCCGTCTGAGCAGCCACATCATCCAGCTTTTGCGCGAGCAGCGTGCAGGTGGGTTGAATATCGGCTTGGTTCCCCTCCGAGGTTTGAACCAACTTTTAAGCTCTTCTTTGAGATCCAGAAGAATAGATGCCAATGGGGCCTCTGATGTTGCAATGTTGGACCAGGATGGCATCAAAGACTCAGATTGTATTAAAAGACTCAGAGGGTTTAACAGACTCTCTGATAGTGTGTTGGGGACGACTCCACCTTTATCCTGCTGTGCATCCTCCCCATTCTCTTCTTCCTCCTGAAGAGTCAAGTCACTGAACATATTTTGCGTTGTGACCTGATATTGGGTTTTTACCGCACCCTGCGCCTCTATTCGAATGCTCTTTTCAGGCTTATTAGAGTTCTTGGAGTTGGCTCTCCTCTCAGACTCCATTGATACATTCACGTGCACAAGTGCCCCTGCCGTTTTCTCCCCAGAATCCCCTCGAAGTCATGACTTCATTGCGTGTGTCAAGACCTTGTAGTATCTTTTTAAAAATGAGGTGATTTTTATTTGCAATGGGGAGATTTTTTTCCCCTGACATGAGGGCTCTTCCCTGGCAGTTTCGTAGATTTTCTTACTCTTACCACTTTTGGGGGGACCGTATCGACAGAAATGGCCCCAGGCCCCGGTTTAGAAGAAAGTGATTTAGCGTCGTGACTTACTCCAGTAGGTTTCTTCAAAGCGCCAAAAGCTCTGGTGCGCAAAGTATACCTTGAGATCTTGTCTGGAGCATTACCAGAGTTCTCACCGGCCTTCTCTGTAAACATCGAGCTCACCTTCTCCATATGTGAAAAACGCCATATCAGTCTTTGCTCATGCCCCTCCAGCCTTCACCATCCTGCTGAGGGTAACTGTAGCGATGTGTTTGAGGGGAACCAACACTCCACTCAGCGTAGCCCGGAGAAGCTGCGTTTGCCTCACCATAGCTTGTGCTGACTCTACCACAGGGAATATGCGCAGCACGGAGGCGCCACAGAATCCCCGCAGCTCTCAGCCACGCCTAGGCTCCCTCTCTGCTGGCGCCGCTCCTGCAAGTCACCAACATGGATTCATGTAGTCCAGTGAGCTGTTAGTATTGTAAATAGTATCAATATTATGCGCTAAGCTAAGGCGGGTGAAAAGAGGCAAGGGAGCACCTAATTATCCATTGCGCGTGCCTCTCTCCTCCGGCGGTCCACGATTGTTTACCTCGCGGCCGCCATGTTCCGGTGAAACTCTCCAATCCAGATCATATCTGTATGATAAATCAGCTAATATAGATAATGGATGCATGACTGACTCGTCAGCTAATCCAGAGCATGGCTACAAGAACATTACGGAGGTTAAAGTGAATAGCAATTCATGTCTTGCTGTCAATGATTGCATTGTTACTCTGACCGCCAGGCAGACAATTCCCTCTCAAGCCGTACGGTGTAGCATTTAATGCGATGGAGGAAACAGCTGCTCACAAGGAAAAATCCAGTGGATCATTGAAATTTACTTTTTCCTGTCTACCACTAGGACAGTTCACTCTTCATACGGAGGGTGGAGAACCCCCAATAGCACAGGTGAATGTTACCTTACCTTTGAAATCAATGTGGATCATTCGGAACTGTCATTTTTATTTTTTCTAGACCTATAAGCAGAGAAGTTTCTTACCCCATGATGCCCTTTCAGGCATTTTTTTCAAGTAAGAATTTCACCTGACCAGACCTCCACTTTTTTCCTTGAGCGAATTCAATTGTGGATCTCTTGTGATTCAGTCAAAGAAGCTGTGCTTACCTTATTATTATTATAATTTTTTTTACATTTTTTTGCCTTCTTCGTAGGATAACTTTGAATATCCTTTTCAATATTTATTATACATTTGTTATCTTTCTCTTTTTTACATATAATCCCAATATAATTTTTCTTCTATCTACTGTTATGCATTAAATAATTGTTTTCTTTTTCAATTACTTTGCATTGGATAGGTTTCTTTATTTTATATCTGCATTGCTGTTTGGCTTGTTACACATATACGATCTTCTCTGAAAAAGGTCTTGATATTTGTTTGCCCAGATACAAAATGTTGGCCAGGGTTTCCTCTGTTAACCAGTTTACCTTTATGGGTCAGAATGTTTTAGAATTACTAGAGCTCAATCACTGCTAATAGCATAACCATGGCTTTTCTACCACATAGCATCAAAAACAGAGGGCCTCGTTCATTATTATTCTATTCACAAAAAGTTGTCACAAATTGGGCACCAACTTCACATGAATGGAATATAAGTACTATTAGCTCAGTTCCCAAAATTCCCATCCAGTGTGTTGCAATATGACCTAACACATAACTATTAATGAGGTGGATCACAAATTGCTACTAACTTTGATTTGTGGCCTTCACAGGGATAGTGGTCTGCTGAGGACAGTAGACCACCATATCTGTGATCTTTTGTTTTATAGATAGATAGATAGATAGATAGATAGATAGATAGATAGATAGATAGATAGATAGATAGATAGATTAGATAGACAGACAGACGGACAGACGGATGGACGGACAGACAGACAGACAGATTGATTTGTGATTATATATTTACTGACTAAATAAAGTAATTACATACATAGATATATACTCACTGAAAATAATGAAGATAACAGGAACATAATAGTTAGATTCGGGTTTCACACACACAAAGCCGTAAAACTGCAGCAGTTATAGTTACCTGAGCTAACTATAACTTACACCCAAACATTGCACTGCTTATGACATCAGGTATTACATTACTCATGCCATAGCCAGTGACATCACTGATGACATCTCAAATGACATCACTGGTGACATTATCTACAGAACCACCCATAGACCCTCTCACACACTCAATCACTCACACACCCACTCACACTAGATATTAAAGTGTTTTTTTCCATTAATATCTCAAAAACTACTGAATTGATTTACACCAAATCACAAAAGCACTTTTTTCTGGAACAAGACCTAGCTATATAGTATATATACACCAAGGAGTATTGATGGGTGTATGAGTTCCTGTATGGATGTTTTAGTGGGTGCATGCCTGACTGTATAAGTGAGTGATTATACATGTCTCAGTGAACATATGGGTGAGTGACTAGGTTTTGAGAATGTCTGCATCAGTTTGTCAGATGTTGTCTAAGTGCTTGTATAAGTTGGTGAGTGGGTAAATGAGTGGGTGTATGGGTGATTGTTTGGGTGTCTGAGTACCTGTATGGGTGTATGAGTGTCTGTGTGGCTAGGTGAGATGGTGCCTGACTGCTTGCATGGATGAGTAAGTGAGTGAGTCCGTGGCTGTAAAGGTTAGTGAGTGTGTGAGTGAGGGGCTGTATGGGTGACTAGGCGTATGTATGGGTATATCAGTGAGGCAATGAACGTGTTGGTGGTATATGGGTGAGTAACTGGAAATGTGAAAGGCAGTATGGGTGAGTGTTGGAGTATATGAGTGACTGTTTGTGTGAGTGAGGGATTGTGATAGTGGCTGTATGGGTGAGTGTGTGCTTGTGTCAGTGACTGTATAGGTGAATGAGTATGTGTCAGTATATGCATTAATAAGTGAATGTGTATAACTGTAAAGGTGAGTAAATGGCTGTGTGAGTGACTTTCTAGGTGAGTGAGTAGGTGTGGGAATCCCTCTATGAGTGACTGACAGTACGTGAGTGGCTGTATGGGAAGATGAGTGGATATATCAGTGCTTGTAATAGTGAGCGAATTGGTGTATGAGTGGCTGTAAGTGTGACTGAGTGGTTGTGGGTGTAGATGTGTGAATCAGAGAGTGGGTGTGTAAGTACTGGTATGGGTGTGTCAATGGTTTTAAGAATGGTAGTGTGGAAGTTGGAGTGGGCATATGAAAGTTTATATGTGGGTGTGAGTGAGTAGGTCAGAGCTTCTGTGGATGATGCCATCAGTGATGTCATTTTAGATGTCATCAGTGATGTCATAAGTGATGTCACTGACCATGTCATGAGTGATGTAATATGTGAGGTCATAAGCAGTACATTGTGTCGACAAGAGTTATGGTAAGCTGAGCTAACTATAACTGCTGAATTCCTCTAGTTTTGCATGAGTAAAATGTAAGCCTAACCATAACGTCTCTGTAACCTCTAGTTTTTCCGTAAATCTTTAAGGTTTTAAAACAAAATACATTCTAACTATAATGTCCATGTAACCTTTGGTTTTTTCAGTGAATTTCTAAGGTTTTTCAAATGCTAATTCCTAACTCTAATATCCATGTAACCTTTGTTTTTTCAGTGAATTTGGAAGGCATTTTTAATTTCATTTCCTAACTGTAACCTGTAAACTTTAACAGTGGGTGTGTGAGTCACTGTATAGGTTGATGACTGTGTGTGTAAGTGGCTCTATGGGTCTTTGAGTGAGTGTGTACCATAGCAGTCGTCATTTGAAAATAATCCAGATAACCTGGGTAACTTGATGTTCCCTTAGGAGCTCACCCGCAAGGGTATTGACTTTGAGGTTTCTGTTCAGACACATATATGCACGTATATTACAGTATTTTACACACTAGGGGTTTATTACTGTACACATCAAACTCATGATTTTATAGTGTATTTCTAGAACAACCATCTTTAAAACTTATTTTCTATTTTCATGGTGAGGCCGGAAATTGAGAGGATGTCAGTAATCGCTAACCCCGCGGTTACATCGCAAAAGCAGAAAGGAAAAGCAGGACTTCAATAGCTACCAACCCATAAAAAGTTTTTTACTATATAATTAATTCCAACCATCACAGTAGATAACTATCTTTATTAATAACTCTATAAAAACATTTATCAGAATCTCAGTATCTCTATTACAGTACGTATTAATGATTCACTGATATTCTTTTATATTTCGACCAATATTTGCGAAGTCATCAATAATTGCGATGTCCCTGCGACGGTACATGGGGCCACATTGGCGGTCTCGGTCATTGCGAATCTCGCTTGGGATTAAAAAATCAATTTTGGACACATACCTTGTGTCACTGACACCCCTATTTCACAACCATGGGATCAGAGTATCTCCACCCTGATCCCTTATGTGGGCTTTCACACTAATTTTCAGCCCCAGTAACCATTCCCGATAGATAAAATGGTGGCCACATCTTTCTGTTTAGGTTGCTTCCAGCCAATCAGAGCATTCCCGTTGGCACGTGCATCCGAGATTACCTGCAAAACCGGTGAAAAATATCCTTGGCCAAGGATATCACTATAATTTTTGCCTTCAATTTTTTAAAAACTACCAAACAGATTTACACCAAAAAAGCATAAGGCACTTCCTGGAACCAACTCCTACTTCCCTGCCAAATTTTGTGTAAGTCTGTTCAGCAGTTCGGGCTGTAGGTGTGGCCAAAGGTTCCAATGGATATTATCATGACAAAAGCAACCTTATTTTGCACCCCAAGTTCTCGTTCCCCACTGTACAGATCACTGCCAAACTTTCCACTATAACCAGAACCTACCTTGACACTTTATTGGGATAATTATTTTATGAAAATAGGTCAAACAACGTCATAGTTGCAGGCAAGTCAAAAATGCTTTTCCTATGGAAACTTTATCATAACTATATCTATCTACTAGTGGCTACCAGTAGGGAACATATACATAGATACATATATATATATATATACATATATATAGACTTAACTCTACCGCAAAAGCACAGTGGGGAATAGCATTCTACATGCGAGCAGTGCACACCCGACCCACCTTATTGCAAGCATCCCCTACGGGGAAATGCTTCGCATAAGGAGGATTTGCAGCAACCCAATCGATTTAGAGGCTGCCCAACTAGCCAGCAGGGAGAGATTCCTGGAGCGGGGTTACTCTGCACAAATTATTGAAGGTGGCCTGAGTTAAGTCTATGGGACCGAACAGACAAGATCTCTTTAAAAATTATGACAAAGTCAGCTGTCATAATGAGTTGGCGATTACAAATAATGGGGAATCCAATCCTAAAGTCAATAAGACCTTCAGAATCATTACTGGTTACAGTAAACAGCATAAGGCCATCTATAATATAATCAATACAAATTGGCCAATTGTTGTTAATGATCCAGTGATTGGATCAACCCTACCCAATAGAGCCACACTTACCTTCAGCTAAGCGCCATCTCTTAGAGATCAGGTGGTCGACACCTGCCCCGAGACCCTAGAGAGAACAACTTGGTTGCATAACAACAGCGGCTTTTTCAGGTGTAAAACCTGCAAGTCGTGCACTCATGGGGTCAATATGAAGTCTTACAGGGACGGGTTTAGTCAAATTGATCACCCAATCACACAGGTCCTCACATGCAAAACCGAGTTTGCCATTTATGTTTTACAGTGCCCTTGTCCGTTAAGTTATGTTGGCAGCAGAAAACTTGCTGTACACAAGCGGATACTGCAACACCTCCGAGCGATAACAAACCAAGATAATACGTACCCGGTGGCACGGCACTTTCGTGACCATCATCAAAGCGATAACACCAGCTTAAAGTACTTTGTTTACGATTCAGTCAAGGCGAGCCGACGAGGAGGTGACAGGGAGGCCAAACTGCAGAGATTGGAAACCCGATACATATTACAGCTGGATACTAAGACACCAGGGGGCCTGAATATAACAGAAGACATGTACACCTGACTTCCATAATGATTGAGACATCTTCGCTAATACTAGAAATCTATTAAATGACCCCCACATCTTAGTGTAGTCCTATATCCAACCTAGTCATTTACTATGTCTGTGTTTCCGATCAGATTTACCTGATGTCATTTGATAACTTCTGTGCATAGGTGATATGACATACTGATATCCCCGGGTGGGGATTGATAGGTATTTGACCATGATTAAGTATTCTGAACATCAACCACTTTTTTACCTGCACTATTGATATGTATATATTTTATGGGACAATTATGGAACATATTTGAGGACTGTCATTTTTTAACGTGCAGCTGCAGCTATTATTGATAACATTTTGATCTATATGATTATATCATTGATTTTAAACTTCACTTGGAAAAGCACATGTTTACATTTCATTTTTGTATTTCACGATTGACAAATTGGACATATGGAATAGTAATTAACCAGCATGAGATTTGATGTTCATAACAGCTACAGTACACTCATTTAGTTTGTGGGAGGAACTGAATGTATGAATTCAACAGCAACCAGCAAATATTTGTTAGTTAGATTTTTGCATTGTACAGATTTCGCACTGCCTGTCTAGGCAATTAGCTTAATAATTTTGAGTAAACCTTGTCGGCTGGTAATGTACACGATCAAAAAATGGGTGTATGTTTACTATTTGCGTATTTTGCACATTTATAGAAATTTCATTGAGGCGAATTTGCACGATTTGCGATTTTGCACATTATGAAATGTAATTATACTCTAGTCCACCATAGTAGGACTTTGCGGTTAGAAATTGTTTACATTGCGTATTTTGCACATTTTGCGACGAATTGCACAGTATAAAATGATTTTTACCATGCGAACAAATCTGACAATGATTGCAAGACTAAATTTTCTCAAATGGTTCTATGTATTTGCCCAATTTTTAACACAGCATGGGTTGAGTATTATACTAATATTTTTAATATTTTTACCAGTTGAAATGTTGCTGTTGAATATTGTACTGTACCCCACACAACCATGTAATGTAGTTGAATGTGAGTATTTTTTCCATGTCCATTCGTGTTTCACCTCACGTGTTGCTGATCCAATTGGTTTCTAGCACTTTAAAATTGAGCAATAGTATGAGGGACGTTGTCATGTGAGCAAGGCTCTAAGGAGCCCGAAACGTCATGCGGCATACTCTGCTTTAAAATAAAAGTTTGCACACCTAACTGGTCCGTGTCCTGGATATCTTTGGCGTATACCTGGCATAAAGACGGCAAATCGGAATATATATTTACGAATGATAAAGTTAAGATAAAGAAACCTGAAAAATTATATAAAAAACACATAAAAATAGGAACAATGGATTTTGAAAGCTGCTATTTCGGAATCAATAAAATTGATTTTTAACAAGCACTTTGTTTTGCACTATCATAGATTTGTTCTTTTAGGATTATTGGTTTTTGCACATAAAATATTTTAAAATTGTAAATATTTTAGCCAGTATGTCTACATTGTACAATTTGTTGTCTTTTTGAACTTAACCTTTTGTAGTTTCTCAACAATGAGTAACTCTTCTATATCTATGCGATTTGTAGGCTAAACCATGTGATTACAATTGTGCTTATTCAAACCAATGTCCTATGAGTTGTCTGTGTCATGTGATCAAGCGCTCTGGGCAGCGCGAAACGAGTCATGGCGATTTGAAGCACCTAAAATAAAATCTTCACGAGCACTTACTTCGGGTCCATATCCGTTTCTTCAGTTTTTACGAGTCTGGCAAAGGTCGGAAATCCTTGTAATATATATATATATATATATATATATATTAAAGTCCACAAAGCACCCACGTGCAGCACGCACTCCAGCCAGCTCTTTCCAGGTAAGGGAGGGAAGCGGGTACAACCAGCGTCAGCAGAGCCTGACGCGTTTCGGGCATCCGCCCTTCATCTGAGGCTTCTCTGCTCTGAACAAACTGCCAACACCAGGATTGCAGAAAGTAGTCCCTTTATTTATTGCAACATCCATCGCAAGGTATTCTGGGATCTGCAGTCCTGCCAAATAACACCCAAGTGGGCTGCAGGCAGTTATTATCAGAAAATGTCACAATTCACGGGTGTTCCGTAAATATCCTTCCCCGTTCAAATCTTGAGCCTAGCTGCTCTACTCCGCCGATAAAAGTACCAGCAGAAGAGACGCTTCATATGCGGTGGTGCGAGCCCCGGCCGGGTCGGCCGTCCAATATTAAAGTCCACAAAGCACCCACGTGCAGCACGCACTCCAGCCAGCTCTTTCCAGGTAAGGGAGGGAAGCGGGTACAACCAGCGTCAGCAGAGCCTGACGCGTTTCGGGCATCCGCCCTTCATCTGAGGCTTCTCTGCTCTGAACAAACTGCCAACACCAGGATTGCAGAAAGTAGTCCCTTTATTTATTGCAACATCCATCGCAAGGTATTCTGGGATCTGCAGTCCTGCCAAATAACACCCAAGTGGGCTGCAGGCAGTTATTATCAGAAAATGTCACAATTCACGGGTGTCCCGTAAATATCCTTCCCCGTTCAAATCTTGAGCCTAGCTGCTCTACTCCGCCGATAAAAGTACCAGCAGAAGAGACGCTTCATATGCGGTGGTGCGAGCCCCGGCCGGGTCGGCCGTCCAATATTAAAGTCCACAAAGCACCCACGTGCAGCACGCACTCCAGCCAGCTCTTTCCAGGTAAGGGAGGGAAGCGGGTACAACCAGCGTCAGCAGAGCCTGACGCGTTTCGGGCATCCGCCCTTCATCTGAGGCTTCTCTGCTCTGAACAAACTGCCAACACCAGGATTGCAGAAAGTAGTCCCTTTATTTATTGCAACATCCATCGCAAGGTATTCTGGGATCTGCAGTCCTGCCAAATAACACCCAAGTGGGCTGCAGGCAGTTATTATCAGAAAATGTCACAATTCACGGGTGTCCCGTAAATATCCTTCCCCGTTCAAATCTTGAGCCTAGCTGCTCTACTCCGCCGATAAAAGTACCAGCAGAAGAGACGCTTCATATGCGGTGGTGCGAGCCCCGGCCGGGTCGGCCGTCCAATATTAAAGTCCACAAAGCACCCACGTGCAGCACGCACTCCAGCCAGCTCTTTCCAGGTAAGGGAGGGAAGCGGGTACAACCAGCGTCAGCAGAGCCTGACGCGTTTCGGGCATCCGCCCTTCATCTGAGGCTTCTCTGCTCTGAACAAACTGCCAACACCAGGATTGCAGAAAGTAGTCCCTTTATTTATTGCAACATCCATCGCAAGGTATTCTGGGATCTGCAGTCCTGCCAAATAACACCCAAGTGGGCTGCAGGCAGTTATTATCAGAAAATGTCACAATTCACGGGTGTCCCGTAAATATCCTTCCCCGTTCAAATCTTGAGCCTAGCTGCTCTACTCCGCCGATAAAAGTACCAGCAGAAGAGACGCTTCATATGCGGTGGTGCGAGCCCCGGCCGGGTCGGCCGTCCAATATTAAAGTCCACAAAGCACCCACGTGCAGCACGCACTCCAGCCAGCTCTTTCCAGGTAAGGGAGGGAAGCGGGTACAACCAGCGTCAGCAGAGCCTGACGCGTTTCGGGCATCCGCCCTTCATCTGAGGCTTCTCTGCTCTGAACAAACTGCCAACACCAGGATTGCAGAAAGTAGTCCCTTTATTTATTGCAACATCCATCGCAAGGTATTCTGGGATCTGCAGTCCTGCCAAATAACACCCAAGTGGGCTGCAGGCAGTTATTATCAGAAAATGTCACAATTCACGGGTGTCCCGTAAATATCCTTCCCCGTTCAAATCTTGAGCCTAGCTGCTCTACTCCGCCGATAAAAGTACCAGCAGAAGAGACGCTTCATATGCGGTGGTGCGAGCCCCGGCCGGGTCGGCCGTCCAATATTAAAGTCCACAAAGCACCCACGTGCAGCACGCACTCCAGCCAGCTCTTTCCAGGTAAGGGAGGGAAGCGGGTACAACCAGCGTCAGCAGAGCCTGACGCGTTTCGGGCATCCGCCCTTCATCTGAGGCTTCTCTGCTCTGAACAAACTGCCAACACCAGGATTGCAGAAAGTAGTCCCTTTATTTATTGCAACATCCATCGCAAGGTATTCTGGGATCTGCAGTCCTGCCAAATAACACCCAAGTGGGCTGCAGGCAGTTATTATCAGAAAATGTCACAATTCACGGGTGTCCCGTAAATATCCTTCCCCGTTCAAATCTTGAGCCTAGCTGCTCTACTCCGCCGATAAAAGTACCAGCAGAAGAGACGCTTCATATGCGGTGGTGCGAGCCCCGGCCGGGTCGGCCGTCCAATATTAAAGTCCACAAAGCACCCACGTGCAGCACGCACTCCAGCCAGCTCTTTCCAGGTAAGGGAGGGAAGCGGGTACAACCAGCGTCAGCAGAGCCTGACGCGTTTCGGGCATCCGCCCTTCATCTGAGGCTTCTCTGCTCTGAACAAACTGCCAACACCAGGATTGCAGAAAGTAGTCCCTTTATTTATTGCAACATCCATCGCAAGGTATTCTGGGATCTGCAGTCCTGCCAAATAACACCCAAGTGGGCTGCAGGCAGTTATTATCAGAAAATGTCACAATTCACGGGTGTCCCGTAAATATCCTTCCCCGTTCAAATCTTGAGCCTAGCTGCTCTACTCCGCCGATAAAAGTACCAGCAGAAGAGACGCTTCATATGCGGTGGTGCGAGCCCCGGCCGGGTCGGCCGTCCAATATTAAAGTTCACAAAGCACCCACGTGCAGCACGCACTCCAGCCAGCTCTTTCCAGGTAAGGGAGGGAAGCGGGTACAACCAGCGTCAGCAGAGCCTGACGCGTTTCGGGCATCCGCCCTTCATCTGAGGCTTCTCTGCTCTGAACAAACTGCCAACACCAGGATTGCAGAAAGTAGTCCCTTTATTTATTGCAACATCCATCGCAAGGTATTCTGGGATCTGCAGTCCTGCCAAATAACACCCAAGTGGGCTGCAGGCAGTTATTATCAGAAAATGTCACAATTCACGGGTGTCCCGTAAATATCCTTCCCCGTTCAAATCTTGAGCCTAGCTGCTCTACTCCGCCGATAAAAGTACCAGCAGAAGAGACGCTTCATATGCGGTGGTGCGAGCCCCGGCCGGGTCGGCCGTCCAATATTAAAGTCCACAAAGCACCCACGTGCAGCACGCACTCCAGCCAGCTCTTTCCAGGTAAGGGAGGGAAGCGGGTACAACCAGCGTCAGCAGAGCCTGACGCGTTTCGGGCATCCGCCCTTCATCTGAGGCTTCTCTGCTCTGAACAAACTGCCAACACCAGGATTGCAGAAAGTAGTCCCTTTATTTATTGCAACATCCATCGCAAGGTATTCTGGGATCTGCAGTCCTGCCAAATAACACCCAAGTGGGCTGCAGGCAGTTATTATCAGAAAATGTCACAATTCACGGGTGTCCCGTAAATATCCTTCCCCGTTCAAATCTTGAGCCTAGCTGCTCTACTCCGCCGATAAAAGTACCAGCAGAAGAGACGCTTCATATGCGGTGGTGCGAGCCCCGGCCGGGTCGGCCGTCCAATATTAAAGTCCACAAAGCACCCACGTGCAGCACGCACTCCAGCCAGCTCTTTCCAGGTAAGGGAGGGAAGCGGGTACAACCAGCGTCAGCAGAGCCTGACGCGTTTCGGGCATCCGCCCTTCATCTGAGGCTTCTCTGCTCTGAACAAACTGCCAACACCAGGATTGCAGAAAGTAGTCCCTTTATTTATTGCAACATCCATCGCAAGGTATTCTGGGATCTGCAGTCCTGCCAAATAACACCCAAGTGGGCTGCAGGCAGTTATTATCAGAAAATGTCACAATTCACGGGTGTCCCGTAAATATCCTTCCCCGTTCAAATCTTGAGCCTAGCTGCTCTACTCCGCCGATAAAAGTACCAGCAGAAGAGACGCTTCATATGCGGTGGTGCGAGCCCCGGCCGGGTCGGCCGTCCAATATTAAAGTCCACAAAGCACCCACGTGCAGCACGCACTCCAGCCAGCTCTTTCCAGGTAAGGGAGGGAAGCGGGTACAACCAGCGTCAGCAGAGCCTGACGCGTTTCGGGCATCCGCCCTTCATCTGAGGCTTCTCTGCTCTGAACAAACTGCCAACACCAGGATTGCAGAAAGTAGTCCCTTTATTTATTGCAACATCCATCGCAAGGTATTCTGGGATCTGCAGTCCGAAACGCGTCAGGCTCTGCTGACGCTGGTTGTACCCGCTTCCCTCCCTTACCTGGAAAGAGCTGGCTGGAGTGCGTGCTGCACGTGGGTGCTTTGTGGACTTTAATATTGGACGGCCGACCCGGCCGGGGCTCGCACCACCGCATATGAAGCGTCTCTTCTGCTGGTACTTTTATCGGCGGAGTAGAGCAGCTAGGCTCAAGATTTGAACGGGGAAGGATATTTACGGGACACCCGTGAATTGTGACATTTTCTGATAATAACTGCCTGCAGCCCACTTGGGTGTTATTTGGCAGGACTGCAGATCCCAGAATACCTTGCGATGGATGTTGCAATAAATAAAGGGACTACTTTCTGCAATCCTGGTGTTGGCAGTTTGTTCAGAGCAGAGAAGCCTCAGATGAAGGGCGGATGCCCGAAACGCGTCAGGCTCTGCTGACGCTGGTTGTACCCGCTTCCCTCCCTTACCTGGAAAGAGCTGGCTGGAGTGCGTGCTGCACGTGGGTGCTTTGTGGACTTTAATATTGGACGGCCGACCCGGCCGGGGCTCGCACCACCGCATATGAAGCGTCTCTTCTGCTGGTACTTTTATCGGCGGAGTAGAGCAGCTAGGCTCAAGATTTGAACGGGAAGGATATTTACGGGACACCCGTGAATTGTGACATTTTCTGATAATAACTGCCTGCAGCCCACTTGGGTGTTATTTGGCAGGACTGCAGATCCCAGAATACCTTGCGATGGATGTTGCAATAAATAAAGGGACTACTTTCTGCAATCCTGGTGTTGGCAGTTTGTTCAGAGCAGAGAAGCCTCAGATGAAGGGCGGATGCCCGAAACGCGTCAGGCTCTGCTGACGCTGGTTGTACCCGCTTCCCTCCCTTACCTGGAAAGAGCTGGCTGGAGTGCGTGCTGCACGTAGGTGCTTTGTGGACTTTAATATTGGACGGCCGACCCGGCCGGGGCTCGCACCACCGCATATGAAGCGTCTCTTCTGCTGGTACTTTTATCGGCGGAGTAGAGCAGCTAGGCTCAAGATTTGAACGGGGAAGGATATTTACGGGACACCCGTGAATTGTGAAATTTTCTGATAATAACTGCCTGCAGCCCACTTGGGTGTTATTTGGCAGGACTGCAGATCCCAGAATACCTTGCGATGGATGTTGCAATAAATAAAGGGACTACTTTCTGCAATCCTGGTGTTGGCAGTTTGTTCAGAGCAGAGAAGCCTCAGATGAAGGGCGGATGCCCGAAACGCGTCAGGCTCTGCTGACGCTGGTTGTACCCGCTTCCCTCCCTTACCTGGAAAGAGCTGGCTGGAGTGCGTGCTGCACGTGGGTGCTTTGTGGACTTTAATATTGGACGGCCGACCCGGCCGGGGCTCGCACCACCGCATATGAAGCGTCTCTTCTGCTGGTACTTTTATCGGCGGAGTAGAGCAGCTAGGCTCAAGATTTGAACGGGGAAGGATATTTACGGGACACCCGTGAATTGTGACATTTTCTGATAATAACTGCCTGCAGCCCACTTGGGTGTTATTTGGCAGGACTGCAGATCCCAGAATACCTTGCGATGGATGTTGCAATAAATAAAGGGACTACTTTCTGCAATCCTGGTGTTGGCAGTTTGTTCAGAGCAGAGAAGCCTCAGATGAAGGGCGGATGCCCGAAACGCGTCAGGCTCTGCTGACGCTGGTTGTACCCGCTTCCCTCCCTTACCTGGAAAGAGCTGGCTGGAGTGCGTGCTGCACGTTGGTGCTTTGTGGACTTTAATATTGGACGGCCGACCCGGCCGGGGCTCGCACCACCGCATATGAAGCGTCTCTTCTGCTGGTACTTTTATCGGCGGAGTAGAGCAGCTAGGCTCAAGATTTGAACGGGGAAGGATATTTACGGGACACCCGTGAATTGTGACATTTTCTGATAATAACTGCCTGCAGCCCACTTGGGTGTTATTTGGCAGGACTGCAGATCCCAGAATACCTTGCGATGGATGTTGCAATAAATAAAGGGACTACTTTCTGCAATCCTGGTGTTGGCAGTTTGTTCAGAGCAGAGAAGCCTCAGATGAAGGGCGGATGCCCGAAACGCGTCAGGCTCTGCTGATGCTGGTTGTACCCGCTTCCCTCCCTTACCTGGAAAGAGCTGGCTGGAGTGCGTGCTGCACGTGGGTGCTTTGTGGACTTTAATATTGGACGGCCGACCCGGCCGGGGCTCGCACCACCGCATATGAAGCGTCTCTTCTGCTGGTACTTTTATCGGCGGAGTAGAGCAGCTAGGCTCAAGATTTGAACGGGGAAGGATATTTACGGGACACCCGTGAATTGTGACATTTTCTGATAATAACTGCCTGCAGCCCACTTGGGTGTTATTTGGCAGGACTGCAGATCCCAGAATACCTTGCGATGGATGTTGCAATAAATAAAGGGACTACTTTCTGCAATCCTGGTGTTGGCAGTTTGTTCAGAGCAGAGAAGCCTCAGATGAAGGGCGGATGCCCGAAACGCGTCAGGCTCTGCTGACGCTGGTTGTACCCGCTTCCCTCCCTTACCTGGAAAGAGCTGGCTGGAGTGCGTGCTGCACGTGGGTGCTTTGTGGACTTTAATATTGGACGGCCGACCCGGCCGGGGCTCGCACCACCGCATATGAAGCGTCTCTTCTGCTGGTACTTTTATCGGCGGAGTAGAGCAGCTAGGCTCAAGATTTGAACGGGGAAGGATATTTACGGGACACCCGTGAATTGTGACATTTTCTGATAATAACTGCCTGCAGCCCACTTGGGTGTTATTTGGCAGGACTGCAGATCCCAGAATACCTTGCGATGGATGTTGCAATAAATAAAGGGACTACTTTCTGCAATCCTGGTGTTGGCAGTTTGTTCAGAGCAGAGAAGCCTCAGATGAAGGGCGGATGCCCGAAACGCGTCAGGCTCTGCTGACGCTGGTTGTACCCGCTTCCCTCCCTTACCTGGAAAGAGCTGGCTGGAGTGCGTGCTGCACGTGGGTGCTTTGTGGACTTTAATATTGGACGGCCGACCCGGCCGGGGCTCGCACCACCGCATATGAAGCGTCTCTTCTGCTGGTACTTTTATCGGCGGAGTAGAGCAGCTAGGCTCAAGATTTGAACGGGGAAGGATATTTACGGGACACCCGTGAATTGTGACATTTTCTGATAATAACTGCCTGCAGCCCACTTGGGTGTTATTTGGCAGGACTGCAGATCCCAGAATACCTTGCGATGGATGTTGCAATAAATAAAGGGACTACTTTCTGCAATCCTGGTGTTGTCAGTTTGTTCAGAGCAGAGAAGCCTCAGATGAAGGGCGGATGCCCGAAACGCGTCAGGCTCTGCTGACGCTGGTTGTACCCGCTTCCCTCCCTTACCTGGAAAGAGCTGGCTGGAGTGCGTGCTGCACGTGGGTGCTTTGTGGACTTTAATATTGGACGGCCGACCCGGCCGGGGCTCGCACCACCGCATATGAAGCGTCTCTTCTGCTGGTACTTTTATCGGCGGAGTAGAGCAGCTAGGCTCAAGATTTGAACGGGGAAGGATATTTACGGGACACCCGTGAATTGTGACATTTTCTGATAATAACTGCCTGCAGCCCACTTGGGTGTTATTTGGCAGGACTGCAGATCCCAGAATACCTTGCGATGGATGTTGCAATAAATAAAGGGACTACTTTCTGCAATCCTGGTGTTGGCAGTTTGTTCAGAGCAGAGAAGCCTCAGATGAAGGGCGGATGCCCGAAACGCGTCAGGCTCTGCTGACGCTGGTTGTACCCGCTTCCCTCCCTTACCTGGAAAGAGCTGGCTGGAGTGCGTGCTGCACGTGGGTGCTTTGTGGACTTTAATATTGGACGGCCGACCCGGCCGGGGCTCGCACCACCGCATATGAAGCGTCTCTTCTGCTGGTACTTTTATCGGCGGAGTAGAGCAGCTAGGCTCAAGATTTGAACGGGGAAGGATATTTACGGGACACCCGTGAATTGTGACATTTTCTGATAATAACTGCCTGCAGCCCACTTGGGTGTTATTTGGCAGGACTGCAGATCCCAGAATACCTTGCGATGGATGTTGCAATAAATAAAGGGACTACTTTCTGCAATCCTGGTGTTGGCAGTTTGTTCAGAGCAGAGAAGCCTCAGATGAAGGGCGGATGCCCGAAACGCGTCAGGCTCTGCTGACGCTGGTTGTACCCGCTTCCCTCCCTTACCTGGAAAGAGCTGGCTGGAGTGCGTGCTGCACGTGGGTGCTTTGTGGACTTTAATATTGGACGGCCGACCCGGCCGGGGCTCGCACCACCGCATATGAAGCGTCTCTTCTGCTGGTACTTTTATCGGCGGAGTAGAGCAGCTAGGCTCAAGATTTGAACGGGGAAGGATATTTACGGGACACCCGTGAATTGTGACATTTTCTGATAATAACTGCCTGCAGCCCACTTGGGTGTTATTTGGCAGGACTGCAGATCCCAGAATACCTTGCGATGGATGTTGCAATAAATAAAGGGACTACTTTCTGCAATCCTGGTGTTGGCAGTTTGTTCAGAGCAGAGAAGCCTCAGATGAAGGGCGGATGCCCGAAACGCGTCAGGCTCTGCTGACGCTGGTTGTACCCGCTTCCCTCCCTTACCTGGAAAGAGCTGGCTGGAGTGCGTGCTGCACGTGGGTGCTTTGTGGACTTTAATATTGGACGGCCGACCCGGCCGGGGCTCGCACCACCGCATATGAAGCGTCTCTTCTGCTGGTACTTTTATCGGCGGAGTAGAGCAGCTAGGCTCAAGATTTGAACGGGGAAGGATATTTACGGGACACCCGTGAATTGTGACATTTTCTGATAATAACTGCCTGCAGCCCACTTGGGTGTTATTTGGCAGGACTGCAGATCCCAGAATACCTTGCGATGGATGTTGCAATAAATAAAGGGACTACTTTCTGCAATCCTGGTGTTGGCAGTTTGTTCAGAGCAGAGAAGCCTCAGATGAAGGGCGGATGCCCGAAACGCGTCAGGCTCTGCTGACGCTGGTTGTACCCGCTTCCCTCCCTTACCTGGAAAGAGCTGGCTGGAGTGCGTGCTGCACGTGGGTGCTTTGTGGACTTTAATATATATATATATATATATTTATATATATGTATATATATATATATAAAATCCACGCAGTTTTGCTCACAAGGAAGAGTCGCCAGGTAAGTTGCGTGTTGCACAAATTTAATGAAGGCTGCAAGCAGTTTTCAGCTAAAACCAGCATTCAGTTATTCGCGTTTCGGTGTTACCCTTCTTCATTGGCTTTAACTAGTGAAAACCTTGGCCGAAAAATGTGCGTTTATATTTGTTCATGAACCCCAACTTCATAGGCGTGGCCTTTTGCATGGCCTTCTGGGTCCTGTAGTCGCATCATTCAATATTCCTCAAGTGAGCCTGCCATCGGTGCACTGCAAGTGTTCCAGATAAAACCCCAGTGGGCAGAAGCATGGTTACCTTGAAAACTGCTGCCTCTTACTGCATTCATTAGGTCTTGCCTCCCGTTTCAATGGCGACCTGTCTTTTCAGTCTCCACGGGAGCGCAGCTGCGGGGTGACTTCTTCCGCGTCCGAGCAAGCCGCTAACATCAAATCCACACAGTTTTGCTCACAAGGAAGAGTCGCCAGGTAAGTTGCGTGTTGCACAAATTTAATGAAGGCTACAAGCAGTTTTCAGCGAAAACCAGCATTCAGTTATTTCATAGCCAGACGCGTTTCGGTGTTACCCTTCTTCATTGGCTTTAACTAGTGAAAACCTTGGCAGAAAAATGTGCGTTTATATTTGTTCATGAACCCCACCCTCATAGGCGTGGCCTTTTGCATTGCCTTCTGGGTCCTGTGGTCGCATCATTCAATATTCCTCAAGTGAGCCTGCCATCGGTGCACTGCAAGTGTTCCAGATTAAACCCCAGTGGGCAGAAGCATGGTTACCTTGAAAACTGCTGCACCGATGGCAGGCTCACTTGAGGAATATTGAATGATTTGATGTTAGCCTTCATTAAATTTGTGCAACACGCAACTTACCTGGCGACTCTTCCTTGTGAGCAAAACTGTGTGGATTTGATGTTAGTGGCTTGCTCGGCCGCGGAAGAAGTCATCCCGCAGCTGTGGGCCCGTGGAGACTGAAAAGACAGGTCGCCATTGAAACGGGAGGCAAGGCCTTATGAATGCAGTAAGAGGCAGCAGTTTTCAAGGTAACCAGGCTTCTGCCCACTGGGGTTTAATCTGGAACACTTGCAGTGCACCGATGGCAGGCTCACTTGAGGAATATTGAACAATGCGACTACAGGACCCAGAAGGCCATGCAAAAGGCCACGCCTATGAGGGTGGGGTTCATGAACAAATATAAACGCACATTTTTCTGCCAAGGTTTTCACTAGTTCAAGCCAATGAAGAAGGGTAACACCGAAACGCGTCTGGCTTTGAAATAACTGAATGCTGGTTACGGCCTCCTTTGAGGATTTGGTAACCTATCAATGGTTTGCACTAAAACAGCAGTTGCAAACCATTGATGCATAGCATTCCGAATTGCAGTTTGGAAGGGGCACCCTAAATCTGTCCATTCCAACTTGTGATTCAGTAATGAATTTGTCATTAAATGACATTGGAAATGATTTAAGAATTATATGGTACAGATAAAGAATTGTTCCCCAGCATGGGAAGAAGAGTAGGAAACATTTAGGTTGAGTAATAAATGGGACAGGGTAGACATAAATGGGTTGCTATAATACAAATCAATGTGGTGGTCACCGCATTGTTCTTATTTACCCAGTTTTTTTTCTCTCGGCAATGTTTATGTATTTATTTATATTACTACATAAAAGTCAACCTATGTTTCAGCCATGTGTCAGTCAGAGCACCTGACCCCCACCCATACAGAAGACCAGATATCAACTTTCACAAATCTGTATTTTTTTTCAGCATGGTCACTCTAGATCTTTCACTTTTTTCTGGACCTTATTTTTACTGGACTTAGAATTCTGTTTATTTCCCAGTGTTAAACAGGAATAAAGTGCCTGTGCTCTCCCTTTAGCCATTGTTAAATTAGCTTATTTTTGATTAACATATTTATTTTGCCTATATGTCTATAGTATGTGGAGTAGAAAATTCACCCAGGCCTGGTAGCTAACTGCCACAAGTCAATCTAATGATAGAGAATTAATGGGTGGTTATAAAGAGACGAGAACTCCCCACCCGGAGTTCGAAATGCATGGACCGTTAGTTTATACGCCATAAAGATCTCAAAATATTAGCATTTTTGTCTAAAATATAAACATTTAAAAAGTTTTGTTTATGGTGTTCTGTATATCAATTACTGGATGTTTCATGTAAATAGACAATTCCTTCTGTGGGTGTGAGAGCGATTGGTTGAATGTGGAATGTGTTGAGACTGAGAGTAATGAATGCTTTGGAATGTGTACAGTTTTATTCAGTTTTCATTGTATATATTGTCTTTTGATCGTAGGGATATAAAATTTGTATAAATGATATAAAGTAATTGAAAAATGTATTCTGAGTGGATACAAAAAATGATGATTTACTCAGACTGAAATACTAGTCTTGGAACCCACATTTGGTTTAATTCCAACGTGCTGTGACGAATAAGAGGAATTTAGGACAACAGTATTGGCAATTGTAGTGTTTATTGTTAGACCAGTGGACTGCAGCACCTACAGTACTATCCACAGGGTTGTTCTGTAAACCATGGCCTCAGACCATCCATGTGTATCCTGACTGAAGTAGCCTAATACCTTGCTATCAAATCTATCTAAATAAGCCTTTTTGACAGACAGGAAATCCTGCTTATAAATATTTCATGAGCCACCCCTAAGTATACCATGTTGACAATTAGGTTGGGTGCCTGGTTTTAAAAAGTAGGACATGTGTACAATAAGATTTGACTTTTAGCCTCCAGTGAGTAGCCCCGACATATATTTTCACTGACATTGCAAAAGCTGTATCCTATAAAATGTCATGAAATAGATAATAAACTTTAATATTTACCTTTTGACAGGATGCTGCTAAAGTAGTTGGTGAGGTTAGATATTGAACAAACATTTAGGAAAATACCTTTTAAAAAGTTATCTTTTCCCTGACTAAAGCACCTAAAGGGTCATTTGCATTAGTCTGGCAGCAGGTGCTCAGCCAGTGATCCACCTTAATGAGATGTTAAAATGCAATAAAATTGGCTGGGTTTGGGACATGTTGTCCCTATCAGGCCAGGGAGAGCAGCTAGGGCGTTTCCAGGAACTGCAGTAACTTGAAAAGGACAGAGGTGAAGCCTGCTCTTTCATATTTTAATATAAGTAAAGACATGAGGGGGTAAAGTGTTTGATACCTAGGCCCATACTTTCTGGGCTCGCTCCAAGCCTTATGAGAGGGAAGCTACCCACATAATCAGTTTGGAGTAGACAGACACAGGAGAGGGGACTGCTTATTTCCCAGGCCACAAGGCCTCTGAGAGACACAAAGGCTCTGTATGAGGGATCCACATTTTGGATTTTCAGAGTAAGGTGTTTTCTGGGATCGTTTGTGGTGGGGAAAACAGGAACAGCTGAGAAAGTGAACTTTTACCTCATTGGTTAGGGAAGGACCAGGTGTCTTTCCCCACCCACAATGGCAAGTGCAAACCATAGATGTGGCACCCAAAGAAACACTACTCAGAACACTTAATGGACCCAAATTGGACCCTGCTTGCTGTAATCAGAGAGAAGCCCTGAAAGACTTGACCTGCTCCAAGTTGTACCAACAACAAAGAAGTAGACTCCAAAGGACAGCTTGCTGACCACCTGTTTGCCTACAGGGACACAACAAGCTGCAAGAGGCATTTTCCCTGAAGTGACCAGTTGACCAGTACTACTTGGAGCTGCACTGGACTGTGCTGGTGGACACTGCTGGAATGTAAGTAAGTAATGTGTTTATTGTGCAGTTATTTAAAACCTTTACAAAAGTTGGACGTCTCCTACAAACAGTAAAACATCAATTTAAAAGGCTGATAGCCACAGTGGAGAACACACATTAAAATTACAGAAGAGATCCACTCCCCCGGCCTTGGTGACCCATAGTCTAGTTTCTTCATTTTTGTTCGCGGAGATTAGCAGCAGTTCATGGGATAGAATTACCCCCCTGGTCAGAGTCTTGGCTACAGAATGAAGGCAAGCGAATAGGTGCAAGTTTAAAGTGCATAGTGCAGCATCAACATTAATTGCTTAGTACAAAAATGTCCGAGGTTAGCCTGTTAATGCTCTTCCTTGAGGCTTGGGTGTTCAAAAATGCTTAATGCTTGGTGTGCAAAGCGCTGTTACGGTCATTACGCAATGGGTTAACAGCCCGGCTCCATCCCTGTTCCAGTGCAACTTCTCTGATGGTCTGGCGGTATCCATTTCAGTCGGAGATCAGCAGCTGTTCAAAATGTAACCAGGCAGCAGCTTAGTTGAATATCTTCACCAGAGAAGCTTGCAAGCACCGCTTGTCTACACAACCGTATTTGTTTCTTGTTAAAAATTGGTCTAAGTAGTGACCGGCGCTCCTGTATCCGTTCCCGGCAGATGGTTATGATGTGGACTATGTCCTCCCCTCCTTCCCCGCAGAGACGGCAAATTGCTGGAATGAATACTGGCGACTAAGTGCTGTCCTTGTGGTTCTGTGAGTCTTACTGGTGACCCAAAGAAGCTGCTAGAGAAACCCATAAAAGATGGGGCTCTCAAATGTTTGAACTTCCAAGACCTACAGAATGTCATTAGGACCTTGCAACAAAGGTTTTTGATTTCAATTTTGTTCATCTTCCTTGGATCCATCTTCACGCTTGCCGTACTAGAGAATTTTGAGCTCCATAAAAAATACTAAGTCACAAGGAAAACTCTATAACTGGGATGAAACATCTTAGTGTATATGACCTGTGTTCTAGTGCTGTCAGTCCGAAATTACTCCTAGGTCCCAGGCTACCGCTTCTATAGACTATCATTAGTGCTTGAAACTTTTTGGCACTTACTTTTTTACTCAAAGCTTTTACAGTTGATAGCTCTTCTTTCCCCTATTTGATTTTTGTTATCTGCGTGTCTTTCTTTTTATTAAAATTTTGACTATTTGAATTTTTGGTGTTTAGACTTTATAACTGTTTTGGTATAGCATAAATAATTTACATATTTCCCTAAGTTAAACCAATCTGCCTTTTGCCATAGTACTGGGGGTTAAGCTTATATTAATTTAGTGACATTTAGGGTTCAGCCTGATAAGTTCATATATTATTATTCCATTAGGCAGGTAACTGTTTACTGTGAATATTTGTCCACTCTATCACACCAACAAATTTGAGGATTATTTTTAAATGTTTTAAAACCACCTTTTTGTACAGGCCAAAAGGTCATCCTGAAACAGAGGAGAATAGTTTGTAGGTGGTTATAAAGAAAAGGGCCAGTAGAAGAAGGTGTTTGGGGGAAGATTTGTTTTTCTCAGGGTGAATGTATATAACAAGGGTTTTTAGAAAATATGAGTATTTTTTGTGTGTAATTTCGTCAAATTCTGAAAAATATTGCAAATTACACAAAATGTAAATTTGGTATTTAGCATTACCAGTGCATTCAGAATGTACTTTGTGCAAATAAATAGCGCCAAAAATCCAAGTACTGCGAACAATTGCTGGTTGGTCTTAGTTCGCAATTTTCCCATAATTCTTTGATGGGAGTTTTACTTGAGTGGACTTAAACTTACACCACATAGTGTAATGGTGACATTTACAGTTTTTCATGGAACCAGCATAACACAAACTGTTGGATATTACTTAAGGTTATTCAAAAATTATCCCTTGCTTTTATAGAACATCATTAGGTTTCAGTTACTCACTGAAAACTAATTTGAAAATGGTTGCAGCATAAATATCTATTTGCGGAAGGATTGCTGAACCAGGCCAGAAAGTTTGAATAGTTTTTAGTGATTCCTACTGCAAATCTTTACAAGGGGGTATCCTTTCAGCTAAAAGATACTTTAGAGGAAAGCTTACCTTTTATATGGCACAATAATATAATTCTAGCTCTTTCTCTACTTCATTCTCCTATTTGATTTTAAACCTAAAGGACTTCAATGGTTCAGTTACTTTTCTTTGCCATATGATATCCTGGCCGATACCAATGTGGAATGGGCAACAGGTTTGTTATTTGTGTCTGAGATTTTTTTCCTGCATCTCCCACTTTTATGTCAAAGTCTTTTCATTTTGGTTAGTTTTGGGGGCAAGAAATGTGCCTTGTTTGTGAGTTATTAGTGTATTTCTTTTAGCAACTGCTGTGGTAATTAAAGTGATGATGAACAATAGGTCTGCTGATAATGTTCTGTAAGATTGCAAGAACTAGATTCTGCTTTGGCTCCTGTGGAGATGGGGACCAGAAAGCCTTATACGGTTCTTGGAATGTAACATACCTTTCCTCTTCATTGTATGATTGGGACCCTGAGACTGGTTGTCGTTGGATGTGCACGGGTGGTAAAAGTCCCAAAGGACAGTAAGAAGAATGTCCCAACCTCCTCTTTGGTTGGACTACCAGGGGGCAAATTTTGAATATGTACGTGGCAACTAGGAGAAAGAAGGTCAGGTTTAGCGTCGGGGTGTTTTTTAAGCTAAACTAATCCAAAGGAGCCCTTTCTGTTGATTTCTTATTGTTATACCTGGCCTCCTTGGCGGCAAGGGAACCGCCCAAGTCGTCCATACCTTCTATACTTAGTAAAAGGAGACACAGGAGGAACCCAGATTTATTCAATAGCCCGGGCTATGGAACAGAGTCCCAAGCTAGTCAGAAACAAGACAGAGGAGGCTGCTGCTTTACTCCGCAGCTTACAAGCCTTTTATACTTTTTCATTCAAGTCTTTTGGCTGTTAGTTCATTGTTCAATCAGGGCAGTGTTTGCAGTTGATAACCAGATCCAGACGACGTTTGTAGATGGTGACCTGGTCAAGGCTTGGTACACAAATCATTGTTCACTTGGCTTGATCAAGGCTCAGTCTTTCAAGTCATTGTTTAATGACCCTGATCAAGGCCCAGCAGTCAGACCATTGTCCAGATAACCTGATCACGGTGTCAAGGATGTTTACCAGGCTGGGAGCAGGAGATGGAAAACAAATAATTTACTCAGGGTGTGAGTGTCTCGTGGCTTTCATTTGAACTGTAAGGAACTGGGGGGTTGGGTGTGCAACAGTTCCTGGGCAGAAATGCGGGCTGCAAGATGACTGTTGTCGTGTTAGTTAGATTTTCCCCAGGCATCAGCAGAAACGACCAGGTGGGTCGTGTGGAAGTGTTTGACACGAGATGGCAATGAAAAAAGCAATGGAGTCCCGGTACAAATGATGCCGATCAGAAGAACACTTTTCATCACACCATTGAAAGGCTATCTTGCCCATAGGACAGAGTGGGGAATGCTCTGTAACATTTTTACAAGCATATCTTCCCATAGGAATAAGATAGAAAATTGGAGTCTGGAATCCCTGAACTCAGAATTTAATAACACATGTTTTAGGAAGGATGGTTTTTAAATTCTGTATTTGAAAATAGCACTTTTATAAAGTGGCTATTTTTCCTGTCAACCTGTCTATGTGCCTCTCTCTGGTTGTGGATTGACTGTCTGGCTTTGGGAGTGACAGGGGCTCGTGAGGTGTCGTGGCTCCAGGAGTCTGGGTGAGTCAGTGCTAGGCTGAATAGGTTGATCTGCATTGGGAGTGGTGGGAGGTGTAGCACCTGTGCTTGAATAGGGCTGTGCCTACCTTCCACGATGCTGGCTATACCCCCCTGTGGTCTGTCTGAAGACCCTGGCCACACTAACAAAGGAAGAAGTTGTGCACTGGCAGAGTGTACCCAGAACTGGTTTCAACTGGGCTCAGAGCCCCTTACCCAAAGAGAACAAAGACCTTTTGGGGTATAAATATTAGACCTGAAACCCCTGAATTTTAGACTGCTTTGTGATCAAGAGAAACCTTTGCTGAAGAGGACAGGTGAAGAGACTGAAGAGAAGTGCTACCCTTGCTGTGTGACTGGGGCTGGCCTGCAGTTTGCTGTTGCCGCTCAGGGAAGGACAAGGGACCTTGGTGTGTGCTGTATCCATCCCCCTGCTTGAAGAGGAGTCTCAAAGGGCCTGTGTGACCTGGCCTCTTGTTGTGGAAACATAGGAACATAAAAATTTCCAGGATCATCTCTAAGACGCTGTGTGCATGTGTCTGCACACAGCTGGTGACCTTCGTGAAACCTACATAGTCTAAAAGTGCTTCGTCCCCAAGATCATTTCTACAACACAGTATGCGTGTGTCTGCACACCGTTGGAGACCATTGTGAAGCCTGCGCTGTGTACCTCTGTCTGTACACAGCCCTGCAATTACTGTACTACAAGTGCTGCGTGCCTCTCACCGCCGCCAGCCCGAGCCATAAACTACAGAGTGCTTTTCACCGCCGCTGGCCCGAGCCGTCAACCACAAAGTACTGTGTGCTTTTCACCACCGTCGTCCCGAGTCGACTGCCCGAGACTGCAACTGTAAGGGAAGGAACAGCGCCGCAGCCTGAGCAGAGATGAGGGGTTGCCTGGCAAATGGGACTCCCCTGCATCAAGCAGCTGCTGCCGGGACTGCCCAGCAGGACGTCAGCTTCTAGAGAAAGAACAGAGCAACCCCCAGGAAACGCTCGGACTGAAGTCCTGAGCCGCTGCATGTGTCGCCACCTGGGGTTGGTTTCAGGTCTGCAAGGGACTGCCCTGACTGCCATTTAAGCCACGGGCCTTATCATCTAGTGAACGGCCCACACTTGAACAGAGTGGATTGACCGTACCGGGGACCTGAGCTACTCATCCCTTTTTATTTGCTAAGTATTTGGGGGCATATTTTTGTTGCCGCTCACCGCGGAGCCAGGCTTAGAGCGGTGAAGGGTTCAGAAGCCTCAGGAGCACCGTAAGTCAGTGCGGATGTATGACATTACAATGCATGCTTTTACCACGCATGCCTTTACAACGCAGTTTTTACAACACATGCCTTTACAACGCATAGCGCTTAGGGGTGCTGGATAGTGAATAGTTTAATTTACTATTCCAACTCCAGTCCCCGTGGATAGTAGGGAAGGTGTTGGATAGTAAATTAAATCTATTCCCTATCCTAGAGCGCCCCCCAGCGCTATGCATTGTAATGACATGCGTTGTAATAGTTGCGTCGTAAAGGCACTGCGTGGTAAAAGTTGTGTTGTAAAGGATGTTTCCCGTCAGTGCCAAAGTGGATTTGAACTTGTGACATTATATTTACCTGAAGAAGTACAGAATCTACCAGTTTATTGTTGGTAATATCCGTTTTGAAAGACATTTTGCTCTGAATACGTGTATGATTGGATTTTTGTCGTTTGGTCTGGATTAGTTTAGATAAAGAGATTTTACTTTTCTAAACTGGTGAGGTGTCCTTTTTGGTGTTTTCACTGTGTTTCTGTGAGCGTTGGTACAAATACTTTACACATTGCCTTTGGGATTAGCCTGTCTGCTCGTGCCAAGCTACAAAGGGGGTGAGCAGGGGTTATTTAAAGTGTGTATCCCCCTTACCCAGACTAGAAGCAAGGGTCCCTATTTGGATAAAGGTGCCTACCTTTGCCAACTAGAGACCCCCAGTTCTAACACTTATCATGCGGTTAGTTGCACCATGTTTACCCATAGATTTAAGCCCCCCATCGATATGGTCCAAAGTGACAAGGATGAAGTAGATAGAGTTAAGACAGTCATTTCTCAGAAGATGATGCCCGGAAGGCGCCAATGCCATGTGGACTTATTGTGCTGTAGAGCATCGAAACTGGAGGCGCTTACTCGTTCCCTTGATCATGGGGATTGTAGACATTTTAATGAAGCTTGCAGAATGTTGAATGTACTGAAAAAGAGATGGCTCCTGGGACTCATTTCACGGGATTGTGAGAATGATCCAAAATAATTGTTTCTATATCCTGCATAAGATAAGATTCTTATATTGACGTGTCATTTTTTAAGCGTGTGCCAGATGGGAAAAGTAGAATGAGTAAATTGGTTCCCACTCAGCAAGGCTTGTGGGGTGTGCGGTTGGACTGCATCCTGGATATGGTAGGGGAGGATTTACCAGGGGTTAATCCGAGTAAATCTAGTAACAAAACGCAAGCTTTTTCTTTGCATTTGTACTAACAAAGAACCGCTGCTTGTCTCTCAGTACTCAGTACTTCCTCATTTTTTACACACTATTGAACATTTATGATAAATTAACTGAAGCTGTCAAGAAAATGCTGGAATGCCTTAGATTTGCTGTTCTGTTAATGTACTGTTTAACATTCAAAATGTCTAAAGGCCAGACCTGAGCAGAAATGTTCAATACTTTTCAATTTATGTGCCATCAAGCACATAGTTCATAACTGGAGGGGTATATGTAAAATAATTAAACTATAAAATAAAGAGAGAAGTTAAACACATGCAAGATCATTAAACCAGGCAAAGTGCCATAAAGCTTAAATTTATGGTTATAATGTTTTTAGTGTTACGATTGGCAGACAAAAAAGAAAAAAAGAAGAGATCTTAAAAAGAAGGAAAACAATTAAGGAAAACATCGAAATTGATGACAGTAGTATTGTAAATTACGCTCATCTACTAATCCAAAAACTTTACAAGGAAAAATAATTGGCTCCAAGCAAAATATCAAGCCACCTTTCTGAACTTGAAACCTATTTTTCAAGTATATCTCAATCAATCAAATGATTAATTCCACCTTTGTAATGTGTCAGTAACAAATGGCAACCAGTTGAGTCAATAGAGGGTCGTTTGTCATCTTTCGGAAAGCCCACGGATTGTTTATAGGCAAAACACCGACTCAGTTAACAACTGCTCAGTAAAACATAATTAATATTCCACTCCACTGTGATATGTTAAACACATTGCTTCAATAAAATAAAAAAATGGTGCTTGCAAGGACGCAATAAATCATCACATGTTCAGATGTTCAGAGAAAGAAAATATGAGCGATGTTCTCGGGCCTGCAGAAGCGGAGTTTGTGCGCGTGCACTCCTGGAGACATGAATCATGGCGGAAAAAATGCAAGCTGATCAAATTATTTGTTTAAAGTCCAATTTAAGGGGCAATATGTATTCGCATTTGGTCAGCTCTGATTGTATTTGGAGGACTGTATTCCATATATTTTGTTTCCACAACATCTTTTTCAGATTTCATGAATCAAAGTGTAATCATTGTTGGGCAATCATATGGTTGAATATATGATGCATACATTATTGTTTTGCTCTTTACGTACTATTCTACAGTTACAATGCATAGTGACATTTTCAATAAAGTAACAATAGTTGTCTTAACTGTATTTGTCTAACAACATATACGGGTATGTGCTTGTGTGGTTTGTGGATGTGTGTGTGTGTCTGCATACATATTTGTGTAAGTGTTAATGTATGTGACTTTTAATTGATTTAGAAAAAAATAGTGAGGAGCACAACAGATGGGGCTGCATATATTGATTTGGGAGGTCAGTGGCAGCTGGTTGATGGGCTTGTTCAGGTGGCAGCATAGGGAAACATATATCTACTAAATGATCTTCATATATTAATGGGGTCAGTGCTCTCTAACTCGATTTATGCTCGGCAAGTACCCATAGATACATATGTATTGGCAGCTTTAGTATAAGGTTTCTTACATTCACATTCAGCCAGGATGAGACATAGCACATCAGGCTGGACTGTCACCATGTCGGCTGGACCAAGGCTGATTTGCATATGGTAAGTCTCTTTACTCCAAACTCTATGCCACAAGAGTATTGGTTCTAGTTTTACGAGCTCTTCGTAACAGATAAATGAGGAAGTGCTAGGGGGTGAAGAAAGGATATATCTTAAAAAAGTATTTTCAACTATTTGTAATGGGGTAGCGTCTGCAAAACCCCACACCCCTACCCCATAAGTTGCCTTTGTTATGCATTTTGCTTTATATATTTGTTTTAATTCTGTGGGTGGTTTCCTTCCTAATTTTTTGGCAAAAGTCACGAGAGCTGAGGTAGATGTAGAAAATGCCAGCTTTTAAGCAGATAGGGTAGCAGCCCAAGAATCGTGCTGATTAAAAAGTATACCTAGGTAGGAATTTTTTTTTTTGCTGATAATAGTTTCTTCCCATCTATGTACATTTCTCGGGTCTTCTGGGTCCCTTGCCTGCATCTCATAACGTATGTTTTAGCAATATTAGTTTTAAGACCGAGGTCCTTCATAAATATGCTGAAACTACCCAGAACTCTCTGAAGACCATTTTGGGTACGAGTCATCAGCACGGCATAATCCGCATAAAGTAGCGCAGGAATATACCGACCATCTACTTGGGGAAAGTCTTTGCCCTGCATGAATAATGCTTCTTCTAGTCCATTAATATAAAGATTAAACAGGAAAGTGGCCAGGAGGCAGCCTTGTCTGACCCCTCTTCTAACGGGAAAAGCTTGAGTGCATTCTCTATTTATGCTATACCAACGCTTGCTGTGGCTCCACTATACAACTGCTTTAAGTACGTAATAATTTGTGAATCTACCCCTACCCCATCAAGAACCTACCACAGCCTCTTGTGTCTAACTGAATCAAAGGATGCGGTGAGGTCCACAAAGGCCTGAAAAAGACTTCCTTTTTTTGCCCTGGTATACTTGCCAACCAAAATTGACAAGTTCTGTTCAATAGTGCCAAGGCCAGCACAAAATCCATACTGCAAGTCCGATATTATCTGGCTATCCTCTGCCCAGTCTTGAAGGTGCTCCAGGATGACCCTCCCTACCACTTTAACCATGGAATCCAGGAGGGACATTGGTCTATAGCACCCTGGATCTTGTCGATCGCCTTTAAAAAAAATTATTGTTGATTGCGCCCAAGTCTGAGGGAGGACAGTCTTTATGCTGGCATTGATCACCTGTGTTGAAATTAGGCCCCACAAGGAAATGTTAAATTTGTACATGTTCACAGGGACCCCTGCAATGTGTTGTGTTTAGTATTAGTTCTACAAGGTGGTAATGACAGTCTCCCTCATGAAAATGTATATTGCTTAGGGGAATCGTGTTGGAGATATAAGTGGAGATTGCCTATAAGTTCCTTGTTAGAACAAAGTGTTTCCATGGCCTGTAAGTTAAAAATCACTAGTGGATTACAGCATCCACTATGCCACCCACTACAGTGACATTTAAAACATGACTGCAGGCCTATCATTGCAGCTTGGCTGTGCAGTTTTAAAACTACAAATTTGACATGGCTAAATACATCCTTTTGACAACCTTAATCTTTCTTTTAAGTATTAATATGTCACCCTTAAGAGGGCCATATTGCCCATAAGGCAGGGTGCATGGCATTTGAAAGAAGATGCAAAAAAGTGTTATATCAAATATGTCCTTACAGTGTAGTGGCCCCAAAAGCTATATTCACTGTAGCAGGGTTGTCTGTCCCTTACGAAAGCATTTGGATGCAATATTACATCTAATAATGGTATTTTCTTATACGAAACATTTACAAATTTTGTAATATATTTCTACAAGCCCAATCCACCAATGACGTCAGGTTTTTAATAAATATTTTGGAGATGGTACTTTTGAAACTGTAACTTTTCCCTACATGTGGAGGCACATTTGCATGAGCTCCAAACGACACCCATGAGCTGTATAGTCCCCTTGATGATGTGAAAACTGCTCCCAGAGAAAGACAAAGGGCTGTTCCTCTCTCAAGATGACCATCTGAGCTTTGTACAGGTACTTCATTAACTTTAAATAGTCCTACCCTGTCACAGGAAAATGTCAGCTGACACCTGGGTAGAGCTCTTCTTTGATCCCACAATCAGCTACACTCGAACCCCAGACGGTGAGGAGCTGTCCCTAGAAATTATTTCAAGAGCTAATAGAGGAGGAGTTGCTAATTTCCCTGCTCACACTTCTGGGGTGAACAGACATGCTCTACACTTGGGGAAAGGAGCTTCACCATTGGAAATGGGCAGAGAGGTGCATTTGGGGTTGTTTATAGGTGGGCACACAGGAAATGTTGCAACAGAGACTAGGGCTACCCCAGGAAAGTTTTTTACCTAAAGGTTAGGGAGAGTCCCGGCGTCACCCCACCTACAATCTAATGCCACTACTGGACCTGCCAAAGACCGAAGAAGGACTGTGCCTGCTTTTGAGACCTGTGAGGGGATTTCAGAGGCTAGACTTTCTCCTACTTGTACCTAGAACAGAGAAATGGACTCCAGTCGTTAGTCTGCTGACCTCCTGGTAAGCTACAGGACTAGAAAATGCTGCAAGAAGCATCCTTTTCCTGAAGAGCTCTGCTTACCAGATCCAGCTGGAACGGTTGGGGAGTCTGCTGTTGGCTTCTGCTAGAGTGATTCTTGACACTATGTGCTTTTCCCAAAGTCATGGGACCTTTGGGTGTGTCCAAGTGTACTCCTCCTAACATCCTGAAAAACCTAGGGAAGTATCCAGTTTCTTTGCACCCTTTACAGCTAGAGCGTGCAGCATTGGCTGGAGGATTCTGAGTTCCAAAAAAGTGACTGAGTCTAAAGGTAGAAACCTTCAAAGGGAGAAGGAACCAAAACGTATGCAACCGTCGAGGGGATCATCTTTTGTGTGTGAATTTTAAATTTTTCCTGCCAAGATCTTTTCCACCAAATTTCAACAACTTCACCAGGACCTCCTCGGAAAGTTATCTAAGCAAGTGGAACCCTTCCCGACACAGCCTGCTGCCCTGCCCAGAGGCAGAATTGTGACTTTCATTTCAGAGACTAAGTCTGAAGGTAAAGTGTTGAACCAGGTTGAGCCAGGCTTCTGTATCCAACCTGCGTTCCATTGTGGTTAGTCCTATTTTTCAGCTAGCTACTGGTAAAGCGCAACTAGATGACTGCAATTGGCACGTAGTTCTTTTTAGTTCTATTTTTATTTAAATATTAAAATTCATATCACTGGTTCCCTTACTGGATTGTGTTGTTGTTTTGGTGTCATTTTGTTCATTATATTATTCTCCAGTTTTTTCAATTGGAGTGGGACTTTTTGTATGTTGTATATTTCGCTTTTTGACAGTTTTGCTACTTTTAAATGCTTTACAATTTGTTTAAGTTAAGCCTGTCTGCTCTGTACCATAGCTCCCAGGGAGATGAGCTTATAATAATAAAAAAAGAGTGACATTATCACTTGTGGTGGACTACCCTCCACCCCAACCAATAATGCACTGTCTCATATTTGGCATGACTTTTTGTACAACAGTCACAGTTTTTCTTAGCATGTTATGACAGCACCCTGCATACATTTACCCTGCATGTCTATACAACACAGTCACTACCCTGACATCGACCTAACCACATTACTTTACCACGCAAGTCCTTACATTGACTTGCCTTAGGGGGTGCTAGACTTTGGAACAGTATAATTTACTATTCCAACTCCAGTCTACATAACAGTAGGGAAGGTGTTGGATTCAAAATCCAATACCAGTACAACAACACACCCCCTAAAGCAAGTCGTTGTAATGACCTGCGGGATAAAGGAACGTGTGATAACATCACATTCGGAGTAGTGACTGCATTGTAAAGGCAGGTCATTGTTCTGACTGCAGGGTAAAAGATGTTTCTCTTTTTCTTGTTCTTATGGCATAGTTCACTGTTTGATTAATCTTAATACATATTAAATGACATAAAATAAAACATTTGATCCATTAACAGGTAGAAATATTTCTCCCCAAATCTAGTGGATACCCAGGCTTCCCTTCAACATTGGCAAAAATGTACACTTAGTGTTTGTGTTAGCAAGTAGAGGAAACACCAATGCTTTATTAGGATCTATTTGAAGCCTTAGGTCTCCATGTTAGTTAGTTTTGAAAAGTCCAGCGTGCACTGTAAGAGTTGATTGTGCCATTCCTATGTGTCTTTTGGCCACAGATGAAAAACTATTAATTGGAGGACTAGATATTATAAATTGAGTCCTGACAGGTAGCAGCCAGTGTACTAGGTCCAGAGAGGGCCATTGAAGCTGGTCTGCATGATTACTTGGCAGTTGTTTCTTGTGTCAGGGAAACACACATGATGCACAGCAGGACTGGAGGCATGATGGGTGAAAATAAAAAAACAGCAATAGACACTGTAGGTGATAGAGCTATTACTTCAACAAACGGTGTCTGAGAAACTGAAATATTCATTTGGGAAGTGGTACCCCACCAAATTATAAGGATGATATGTGTGTAGGTCATACCACACATTCCGGCTATTTTTCTTTTCACCTCATTTTTTGTTTTTTTTTGTCTGTTCTCTGTTATGTTTTTTTAACTGCTGAGCCGCCCTCTGAAAGCGCCGGGACACTCTTGTTGAGTAGCCGTGCGCTATATAAATAAAATCATAACATAACATAACATAACATAACCATAGCTCACTTATCAACCCCTGGTAACTATGACGCAGGGAGCAGGTATTTTTCATGCTAGGCTTCTACCGGCCTGCACGTTTCAAAACCTGTAGATATTGGAAGTGAAACTATGACACCTAACTTTTAATTTAGTATCTCCCTACTTATTAGATAGAAACTACGTTAACTTGATATACTGAATTGTAGCTTGTCAGTGCCACCGTGAATAATTGTGAACATACAATTGCCAAGAAAATTCAAAGTTGTAATACAGCTTAAACAATTGATTGGGAACTATGCGCAAGTTCAAACCATCAACAATGGATTGCTGTGGGCAATACCTTAGAGAATGTCCATTCTTTAGATTTTTACCTCCGCACTATAAAGTTTTTGGTTCTCAGACTCCTCTTGTTGGGTAAGACAGGATTACGTAGCCAACAAGGGCACCACAGCACCAGATACATTAGGTTTGACTGTTGTGTTGCAGGGATTCTGCTCGTACACAGAACTGTGCACATAGACTTGGGACCTTAGTGAATTAGGGTGTGCCAAAACTCACATTTGTACCCAAAATCCCCTACCAGACTAGCATCAGTGTCACATTGGCTCTTCCAAAATACCAATGATTAGACAACCCAGAACACGCGACTTAGGTTACCTCAGGCAATGTGGAAAACATGAAACTCCTTCGTTATACTCTCATACCAGTCCAAAACAGGGAGTAAAAAGAGACACGAGCAAGTTTGAAATATTTATTTCTAACGCCGTGTTCTCATGCGCAGCATCTTAGCTAATACAAGCAGACATATTATCAGAACCAAGATAATCAGCATAGTTACTATTCCATTAAATACAAAAGGGAGAAAGCATGTTATAATGCTAAATGGAAAGAGGTTTAAAATATACCTATATTTCACCCTCCCTTGCTAGTAGGTTATTTTATAACTACAGAAGGTCTCTTGGGATTACATAGGCGGCCCCATGCCTCAGGAATTAGCAGAAATGGATCACATCAAATACTGCACAAGTTCTCAGCATACAAATGTTCTCCAAGTGTGTGTGATTATGCCTACGCAATGCATTATTAAACGCGCCAAAATCAGAGGTGGCCGCAGCTGCATATGTGTTATGTCTAGAACGTGTGCTGATCAGTTCGAACAATAACCACAGTGTTGAAATAACCTTGAAGGCCTCGGCACTCACTGTTCAGAATAAGCTTACCAAGCAAGGCTACTAATGTAGAAAAACATGTTATTCTCGTGTAAAGCAAAACACTCTGCTAAACTCTAAACAATTAATAAAGTGTATGCTGTGTGCAAAAGGCAGCAGAAAGGAAAAATGGCGTTTAAACTTCTAATAAGCTCATGTCAACCGAACACTGTGTGAATGCAAGGCTCAGCCCCACAACAGTCGCTTGAAAAAGCCAGAATGTGGCAAACCGGCAAATCTCTCTGGAGATCAAAAACTTTCAAGACATTTCTATTTCACGATTTTTTGGGATATGCTGGAAAACATAGTTTTGAACACATGCAAACAGACTAGCGAATGTTCATAATTTGGCTTGTGTGAAATTCTCACAATTTATTTTCGTGAAATATTGGGAAAATGACACATTATTACTTGTGATTATTTGAAAGGTAAGTCAGTAATTTATTTATTTTTTATTTAAAGTTTTTGCATATATATACTTTTATACCAAGTGTTACAGCACACTATATCCAAAGCACATTTCCAAAAGTAATACAGTACGACATAATACAGGTTGCACAATGTTCTAGTCACATTTTATATTTTTCTTTGATCTTTCAGATAATAATAATTCGGTAAGTCAGTAATTTAGCAGTATATTTTAGTGTGAAATGCACCCGGCATCCCTTTTTGATGCAAGAATCCATTTTATGCCAAATATAAGAGCGAGAGAAAAGAAATGCAATGAAAAACAGCTTCTTGCTGAACTATAATGTTGCAATGACTGGTGACGTAATTACACAATGTGCATTAATCAGAGTCGGACTGGTAAGGGGGGTATATGAGCGATGGGCCCATATCTAAGTTGAGGCTTTTGGCCACTTTTCTGGGGAGCATGATGCCAATTTAGGGCCAGCCTTTGCTGTTAAGATGCCGCCAGCAGCCTAGTGGGGGTCAAAGAGGCTTTTTTGAAGGCAGAAGTTCCTCTATTACCTCTCTTGATCCAATGGAGCGGAAGTATCACTACCAGTCTCTCGCTGGGCCATCCCATTAATGTATGCAGATTGAGCACGAGCAGATAAGCTGAGCAGAAGTGGCTCCCTCATATTTAGGTGTGGTTCACCAGTGTGAATGAATCTGTGCACAAAGAGTCGTGCCAGCATTTGCATTTTCTTTTTATCTCAGTGAAGAAAACATACCTTTTTTAGACAACCCTACCCATTATTTTGGTAATGCTTATAACACTGAAGCAGTGTTTTGTGAAAATGCACAATCCGCAAATGTGGACCACTTTTATTTTAGGGTCCCGGCCCAATGTTGCTTCCCAATCCGACCCTGGGCATGATGGCGTACTTTCAAAAAATTCCCCAATCTAAGATAGTATCATTTAAATTTCGCCCAGGACAACTCATAACGTTCAGACCCCAGTTCAGCAGTAGACTTCTGTCTCAACCATATACTCCAAAGGATCTTCTTCAGCCATTTCATGTCTCAAATATTCAACATGGTTGGCCAGGAGGAATCACCAATGCCAAGTGCTACAAAAAACATTTCAGAAAGAAAAAATAAACAGTTGGAGGATACAGGCCACTCCCCCCCACCCCAAAGGAATCCTGGGGGCTGTATTGTAGGGGCCTGAAATATATGTCTTTGAAGAACCTGCTTGTGTGCAGCCTGGAGAAAGTCCAAGTGAGATTAGTAGGCTGCCCTAGAGAACCCATGTACAGTTGGTCCATAAGAGCCAATGAATGAGCATCAACTTCCTAGTCTAGTCCATGTGAAAGTGGATTAGGCACACATCTGCATTTTCTCCCACATTTTTCTCAAGAAGATGTGGAGAAGACGGCCTCTTCTCCCACATCTGATGTGAAGCAAAAGGACTTATCTCAGCATAGGGGCATTTGGGCCTGGGAAGGGTGCCCCTTAGGCAGTCGCGGCCAGCCTTAATCATTGGTGGGGGGCAGGGGTCATGCGGGGGGTGGTAAAAGAATACATTTAAAAAACTTACCTTTCCACCGGCCGACCGGGTCCCTTGTTTTCTCGTCTCCTGCTTCTGTACTCCTGCCTCCGACAGGAACAGGAAGCAGGCAGCCTCCGTCCCCTCAGCCAATCACAACTTTGTGATTGGTTGGGACTGCGCCCAGCCAGGAGCCTATAGGGAGGCCGTTTTCTCTATGTAGGCTGCATTGCAGCCTGCATGGAGAAAGGCAGAGTGCGCATGATTGGTGTGGATGGACCAAGGGGGGCGACCAAACCAGTCATGCTCACTAATGAGTGTACTCACCACTCCTCCCCTGCCCAGCTCTGCACCTAGAGCAGCACGCCCACCTGCCTGCCCGCAATCAAACACTTCTGCTTTCTCGCAGTGTGACAAGCAGAAACATACAATGGTAAAACTACCATTTTATGTTTCTGCTTCTCGCCCTGCGAGAAAGCAGTGGGACAACACTCCTCTGCCCTAGAGGAGGAGCAGCCCCTCACCCCTTATGCACCATAGAGCCGAAGGAACAAATTGCACCCACTGCACAATTCCAAGCACTCAGGCTGGAGAAGCAGAAAGCATTGACTCATCCACCTGGCAACAAGAAGAAAAATGCCAAGGCTGAGAGAGAGAGTCAGAAAGACTATGTAGTTTTGGAGAGCTCACCTCATAGAGTCTGGCATGAGTTCATCACTGTGTGGAGAGATCTACAAAAAAATCAAAAAATAAAAGTTACGGCCCTAACCAACGTCAAGACGTATTGGTGTGAGGCAAAGAAGAGACTCATCAGCTTGCCCTATAGAGCCACAGAATAGAAGGCCTAGACCCAGTTAAGGTGCTCATCAGGCTGACCTTTTGTAAGTTTCTGGGTCCTGGAATATTGCCAAACAACCTCATGTGTTAAAATAAATACATCTGTTCATTCACATATTTACTGTTTTGAAATCTTTACTATTAAACACATGCCAAGCCGGGGGGTGTGGCTTGGCAAGCCACGATGGCGGCTGTGTCCTGCTGAGGCTCCGCGATCGGGCTAGCATCTTGCCCATTTCCAATGATCGCTGGGAGCCTCAGCCTACCAACTACTACCCCATAGAGGCTTACCTACAGTGGGGCATCCTCTAGTTGCGTCGTGGGAGCTGCGGACGGCCGTTGGACACTGACCCGTCCCTCTTCGAGCCTGGAGCCGAGTGCCGAGCGCCCAAGATGGCGGGCGCGGCTCCTTCTGCTCGCTGACGACACTGCTGGACTCCTGTCCCCGGGGGGCGACCCCTCGCCGAGGCGGACTGCTGATGGCGCTGATGCCCCGGTGAGGAGTGCAGTGACCGGATCGCGGACTTTCGGTCCGGAGCTGATGACTTGCGGAGGCAGCCCGGCGCACAAAATGGCGGCCGCCTTGCTGAAGTAGCGCTATACCGGCGCTTCTCCACGTCCAGAAGCCTGATCCCGGTGCTGTCCAGATCACCGCCGCGGACCGGAGGACACCAGCGGAGGTGCCGCCTGTGTGGCGCTGGACCCTTCGGGCAACCACGATCCCTCCTGGAGGCGGTAGGTGTCGGCCCTCCCCCCCCTCCTCCTCCCGTGTACCGGCGGCCCCCCTACCCCCTCTGGGGCTCGCCGAGGAGTAGCGGACTGCACCGGCCCCTGCTCCCGGGGGGGGGGGAGCCGGAGTGCCTCTCTCTTCTCGTGTAGCCCGGAGGACCCGGGCGCCTGACCCTAAGATGGCGCCCGAGGAGTTCGGGGCGCCGTGATCGGCGTGGGACCCACCTTGAGACGCGGTGTTCTTCTGTCCCTGAGGCGGTAGCACGCCATATCGTGAACACTTCTTGGCCTGGGGAACCCCTCCTGGGTCCTGGTCGCCTACTCCTTGGCCCCCCCGGGGGTCGCCTGGGGGACAGTGCTGCGCACCGGGGAGGAAGGGGCGCAAGACCCGGCCTTACTGAGGGCGCCCTATGGTGACGGTGCCCCCCGGCTGTACATCTCCCGCCACCTGGACTGTCGCCCCCTGCGGTCCCGAGCTACCGACGGCGCCCTGACCTGACGGAGGTCCCCTGGAAGAGGAGCAGTGACTACCCCGGGATCGCAAAGGACTGGACGTTTCACCTACGTTAAGCTGCTGCCTACCTGAACGCGCCGAAGGGTGGTGACCCGTTGAACGCAAGGTGCACAGGGGCCTGGGGGTCCCCTACCCGTCTTTGACAGCACTCATGGGGAAGACTAATTCCTCGAAAGGGACGACTGTCCCCGAGACGGCCCCCGAGAGGATGCCACAGACGAGAACATGGACGCAAGCCCACGCGTCGCAACCCGACCCTACACTGTCGGCAAAGTTGGACCAGGTGTTGGCGGCAATCGAATTATCCCGCCTTTCGATGGAGGAAAGATTAGGCGCCCTGACAACGGACATCAGCCTAATCCGTGACGACCATCGCAAGCTGGCGGACAGAGTGAAGGAGGGAGAACGAATCGTGTCCGAGCTGCAACCTACGATGAAAACACAGGACGCGGAACTGAAGGAGATCCTACACCGCGTGGCGGCCCTCGAGGAACGCACAGTGGACTTGGAAGGGCGCTCCAGAAGATGTAACATCCGCGTCCTCGGTCTGCCGGAAGGGATTGAGAACTCGGACCCTCTGACGTACATGGAATCCTGGACCAAGTCGTTCACACCGGAGGCGGACAGGTCGCCATACTTCTCCATTGAAAGAGCCCACAGGGTCCCGGCCCGGGCACCCAAGCCGGGCCTTCCTCCGCGACCCATGTTGGCTAAATTCCTGCACTTCCGAGACCGTGATGCGGTGCTCCGTGCGGCCCGGACGGCGGGCCCCCTACAAGTGGAGGACCAACATGTAATGGTGTTCCCGGACTATGCACGAGAAGTCCAGCACCAGCGCTCCACCTACCTAGACGTCAAGAGACGCCTCCGTGCAAATGATCTTCAATACTCCCTGCTGTTCCCGGCCCGCCTGAAGGTCCTGCACAAAGGGAAAGCCCTCTTCTTCAACACAGCGGAGGAAGCGCAGGATTGGACTGAGTTTCACTGCCCAATAATCCCTAACCCTGGTCCCCAGAGAGCACGCAACAACGACTTCAGACGATCCAGACGACGAGGTGCGAGCCGTGCTCGATCCGGCCGCCCCAGGGGCCAGGGGTCACCCCCCACGGGCTCACCCGACCTCACACAAATCATGCAGGAGCGACGAGAAGCGGTGTCCGGACTGCACACGTCGCCCGCGGCGTCGGATCTGGAGGGTCAACCACACCTGTTCACCCCTGAGAAGGACCGGGACAGTGATGGGACACTGTCGGGGATCGGACCGATCTCCTCCCCCCTGGTTGCGGGGCACACCTTGGACGCTACCCTGGCCAGCCAACCTGGCGCCTCTTCATGATGAAAGGACTACCCACTGTTATATCCTTCTCATGGTGACCTATGGTGCTGCGCGACGTCTAGGAGCCTAGACTGTTTTGTCATATGCATGTAAGCGCTAGCGAGCAATAGACGCTTCTCCTGCAAGAGCCCGACCCGCGTACAGGCCCAGCAGCGACACACGCTGCCGCCCCCGCAGATATTTGTTATATTTCTCCCCTAGTGGGACACTAGTTTGGATATGTCACCTCCGGTGAGATATCCCCTGTATTGGGACTGTTTCCCATCTACGGTTCTGTTTGTTGTTAATCCCCTTAGTCCCTCCCCTATGACTGTGGAAGCTTGGCGCATAGGAGCACACGTGGCACATACACACTGGCGGCCGCCGGGGGCTGCAGGGGGCTCCTTCTCCCACTCACGGCATCCTACGAATGGCAGTCTCAAGCTCAGACATTAATGTCCTTACACTGAACGTACGAGGCCTACACACGCCCAGCAAACGCTACTCTGTTTACTCATATATTAGGCGCATGTCAGCCAATATTGCGTTTCTCCAGGAGACACACATTAACGCTACCGAACTCACCCGCTTGCAGGTCAAGTGGCGAGGGATCCTCTGTGCCACACACTATTCGGCGTTTGCGCGCGGCGCGTTAATTTGGGTCAGGCCTGGCACTCCCTTCCGGGAGCTTCGACGGGTGGTAGATAGAGAGGGCAGGTATGCGCTTTTAGAAGGGATACTTGATGGCCAAGGCATACTCCTTGGCAGCATATACGCCCCCAACACAGATCAGGACAAATTCTGGGACCACCTCACGGGCGTTTTGGCCCAGTTCACTACAGTTCCGTGGGTGCTGGGAGGTGACTTTAATTGCTCATTGGATCCCACCCTGGATCGCTCGCATCCTCCCCCCACACACTCCCCGGCCCCCCGGCAGGCAGACCTCTTCAAGGCATGGACTATGCACTGGGCACTCACCGACGCATGGCGACACCTACACCCACTGGCTCGTGTCTACTCTTTCCACTCGATTCCACATAACCTCAGGGTCCGCCTGGACCGTTTCCTCTGCTCTGCACCAATCCTCCCTAAGATCACATCTACAGATTACTTGGGCCGGATCCTCTCGGATCATGACGCCCACATCGTTCGGCTGAGCTGGCGCCCCCCGCACCCGCCAGTCCCCACCTGGCGCCTCCCTAGAGACTGCCTCTCAGACCCAGTATTCAGAGACGCACACAAAACCAGCATCCAAGACTACTTTACACACAACACAGACACGGCATCTTCGGTACTGGTGGAATGGGACGCTTTTAAAGTGGTGGCACGAGGCGAATGCATCAAACAGGTAGTCGGGGTCCGCCGCACCTTGGAACGGATGCTCCAAACCTCAGAGCAAACTCTGGCCGCACTCACTACACAGCCTGACGACTCGGAGGAGCACGCCATGCTCACGGCCGAGGCTAAGACGGAGTATCAGACCGCCTGCGCTGACCTCCGAAGATACAATTTTAGGACTTACGCCTCCAGGGTACATAAGGACAGAGACAAAACTGGAGCGCTACTGGCTTGGATGGCGAGGCAGGATACCGAAATCAAGCCGATCACGGATATTATCAATCCGGACGGCGTGCTGGTGCGCTCACAGGCCGAGATCCTCCTAGCGTTCCAGCGACACTATATGCAAGTGTACGGGACTCCGACCCAATGCTCCCCTTTTTCGGTGGATAGTTTTTTAGACCCACTGACGCTACCCGCGATTTCGGATTCGGACAAGCGCACCCTTGACGCCAGGATCAAACCCTCTGACATCACCCAAGCGATTAAGGCCATGTCCCGGAATAAAGCACCGGGACTGGACGGCTTTCCGCTGGAGTACTACTCGACATTCTCTCCCCAGGTGGTCCCCCATTTGTCGCGGGTATTCGGGGCGTCCCTTCATCTAGGGAGGTTACCTCAGTCTCTGCGGGAATCCGTGATTGTCACCTTTCCCAAGCCCCACAGAGATCCACTCCACATGGGATCGTACCGCCCCATCACGCTCCTCTCGGCCGACTGTAAAATCCTGGGGAAAATTCTGGCTGATCGTTATGCACAGGTCATACGCCCGCTGGTCCACCCCGACCAATGCGGCTTTGTTCCGGGGAGAAACACCTCCCAGAACCTCTGCCGTGTCTTCCATGTTCAGGATCAGGTGCGTGGCAGATTTCCCCACGCCGCCTGCCTCATTATGGACCTGGAAAAGGCATTTGACACCCTCACCTGGCCGTATCTCTTCTCGGTCTTGCAACGCCTCAATGTTGGCCCGACGCTCATAGCGTACACACGCCTCTTGTATACCGATCTGACCACGCGAGTCCGTATCGGGAAACGTATATCACCAGCGTTCGAGGTTCGGCGGGGCACGCGACAAGGGTGCCCCCTGTCGCCTCTCTTATTCGCATTGGCAGTCGAGCCGCTGGCGGTTCGGCTGTGCCTGGAGGGTGCGGAATGGGGTATCCCACTTGCGGACAGCACGCATTGTGTCTCCATGTATGCGGATGATCTCCTCATATACGTCCGAGACATCGAAACGGACCTGACCCCTATAGGGGTGACACTAGAGGAATTTGCGGATGCCTCGGGACTACAGGTGAACTGGGATAAATCCACAGTCTATCCCTTACACCCGAGCCTACCCCCCCGGGAAGTCGAGCTCGGAACGCATAACCTCTCATGGTCCGCAGACGCCCCCCGCTACCTCAGTGTCCACTTGTACCATTCCCCAGCTGACCTCTTCGCAGGGAACCACCGCAAAGCACTTGCCAATCTGCGCCCGGCTGTCGCCTTCTGGAATAAACTCCCACTGGCCCCAATAGGACGGATAGCACTGGCTAAAATGATAATGCTTCCCCGACTCCTCTACCACTTCACGAATTTACCAGTAGTACCACCCAGGTCTTTTTTCCGCGACGTTGACTCCCTCCTGGGGACCCTTATCTGGGGCAAGGGCCGACACAGGGTCGCCCTGAAAACCCTCCAACTTCCCACGACGTTGGGCGGGCTTGGAGCTCCGTCCTTCGAGTCATATTTCCTTGCAGCACAGCTCCAGTGGCTGTCGTACTGGACGGCGGATCGTTACCCTCAGGAAACTGTCACCTCGACCGGCAGAATCGCGGCCCCAGAACTCACCCGTCTACTACTCCCGGGCACCAAGCCACGGCGCACATACCCCCTCCAAGTGGTGATAGCGCGCCGGTGCATGATGCGGATCCACCGAATGTCCCCCAATAGGCCTCCGTACTCTCCGCTCTTACCACTGATTGGCAGCCCCAGACAGGACTCCTACTTCACGGCCCCGTTCTTCGCCGAATGGTCGCGCTGTGGCATCACAGATCTGGAATCGCTTTTTGAGGAAGGCCAGATAAAAACACTTCATCGCCTGACCGCTGAATACGGGCTCCCCGCGGGCCAATTCCTCAGATATCGACAGCTGATTGATGGATACCGACCCCTTTTTAACCTTCGTACGGGAGAGCCAGACACGCATCCAGTAATACACACTATCCTACGTATGTGGTTGGGACGCCACTTAGTCACCTGGTTGTATAAATCCATCCGTGAACTCTCACACGCTCCCCTGACGGCCTTGCGAGCTACATGGGAGGAGGACATAGGCCGTGCACTACATGACTCTGAGTGGACTAAGGCACTGGAGGCCCCCAAACGCGTCTCCAGGAACACCCGCTTCAAGAACATCCAATACTACATCCTGCACAGGGCGTACCTCACCCCAGCGCGCTTACAGAAATTCTATCCCTCCACGTCATTCCTCTGCCCCAGATGCTGCTCCCCTGCTGCAGATTTTCGCCACATGTTCTGGAGCTGCCCTGACCTTCAGCCCTTTTGGCGGGCGGTACACGACACCCTGTCGGAACTGACAGGTCTCACGACATTTTCCACCTGGGAGTCTAGTGCACTAGGCATCTTTCATGTCCCTAAGCGAGTCCCAGTGCATAGACGCTTCGTGTCCTTGGCTCTTTTGTTAGCGAACAGATGCATAGCCATGCGCTGGCGATCCCCGGAGGGCCCCCCTATAGCAGCCTGGACGGGGGCGGTCGGTAAATGGGCGGCGGCGGAAGAGGATGCTCTTAGAGAAGAAGAGGCCAGGGGCGCACGTAAATTTCCTATATCCATGGACTGGGCCATGCTCCTCCACAGCTTCCGGCAGTCCACAAGTGTACGCGATCCACCTACCCCTTCCCCCCCCCCTTCCAGCCCGAGAAGACCAATAGCATCTGCCTGGTGTTTCCCCCCCTCCCCCAGAGCAAGCCCCTGATTGACCTCCCACCCTTCTGAAACGCAGGCTGATTAACTCCCTGGTCCCCCCCCCCCTGACGCCCACCACCGGTATTCCCCTGTTTTGACCATGCTGGCGCCCACATGCTTCCCTCCCACGGTTTTGTCCCCCCTTGTTCTCTGGTAGCACCGTTCACGGACAGTACAGACCCCGATCCAACGCCCCTGTGACGGGAATTTACGTACCTGTTGTTGTCCACTGTACTCTTGACCATGCAGGTTTACTGTTTCCCAACTTGCAGACATGGTTGCACGATCTGTACAAATTGATTGAGGAACTGTATATTGCACCAGTTGTATAAACCGAAAAACGTTGCACGCATGGCTGAATGTTGATGCCACGTCAGCAGATTATTTCCACTGTATTCACCTACTCTGATGCAACAATAAAACAAATTAAAAAAAAAAAAAAAAACACATGCCAAGCCAATAGCTTTTACTTTTTCAATGCCAAATGGAAAAATGTGGTCATCCTTGTTAAATAGTATTGAAATGTTTATGCGCAGTGTAATGTTAATTTTTAATTGTTGAATACTGTAGAGGGTAGGGCCTGTTGGTGTACAAAGTGTTAAGGTTACCTCAAACCTTCCGGGTGAATTCTGCATTCTAGGGTTTAGGTGGCGTCTGTTACATTTCTATAGAGTGCTTCACATATAGTTTGTGAGGACCTTTAAAAGATGTTCCCGTTTATTTTTCCACCTGCCATTAGGAATGTATTTGTAATGTTGAGAGTAGTATTCTGTTCTTTCTGTATTAAAGTAATTTTCCTTAAGAAGGAAAAGGAATGACTGGGCATAGTTTTATTGAGTGTATTTGTAATGCGTTTCTACCTCACAGCACATCCCTGAATAAGCACTGGAATGCACTGCCTGGGTACCATGAGAGTACTTGGTACTTGTTTCCCAATTTAAGAGTTAGCAATGAGTGCAAGCCAGGACACCAGAAGTAAAAGATCCCTTTTTTCACAGCTGGGATCCAGTAATATCTGATTGCTTTCGGACCATCTGACCCAGATTTTTTACACTTGATGCAAGGGAAGTACAATCCTTAGATTCTAGTTTAAGTGCTCAGTAACAGCACTTATGAAGTCCATTTTTACACAAATAGCCTATGCTTAAAAGTGTAAATTCCATACTAGAAGGATTTAAGAGTGTTTCAAATGTTTTGTAGGAAGGGAACACAAGATGAAGAATAAGGAACCCACCAACTCATATGTCGCATGTGGCGATATGGTATATTGGCTTACAGGATTTCAGTGATGTGACTGGTTCACATTTTTTAACAATGGTGAAAACATGATGGGCACTCCTATAAATTTTTCCATTAGAGGGACCTCAGGCTTGAGACTCATTTGAACATAGACACTACCTGCTCTATAACTGTAAGAAGAAGGAACTTTCATGTTGGTTCACAGACTGTGAAAAATATCTGCATCAGAGAGAGAGGGAAGACAGGGGGAACTTGCTTCTTGGGTTGTGGGAACTGATTGAGCAACTATGGTTTTGTTTTGCACCAGTCAGTGCCACTACAAATTTCAGGTAAATGAGTGTCTGCAGTACAGTAGGTCCAGAACACAAGGGGACATATTGTACTAAGAGTGCACTCTCCCTGTGTTCGGTGCACAGACATAATATCGACTCCACAATATCGAATGGATAAAATATCGAGTAAAAAATATCGAATATAATAAAATATCGAGAACAAAAATATTGTTGTCAAAAATATCGATTACAATAATGATAATAAAATATCGAGTCCAAAAATATCGACTCAAAAATATCGACATGACAAAATATCGAATAATAGTTAAAGTAAAACATATCGATATTATGTTGAAAAAAGGTAAAAAATATAAATAAATTGTAATAGTAATATAAATTGTAGTTAATGTTTAGGAGCGGGATGTTGGGTTAATAGGGGATACGGGTGGGGAGTAATTTAAAATAATTAATTAATTAATAGATGTTTGTAAATATTTTTATATTTTAATTAATTGGGAAATAATTAATATTAATTAGTTAATTATTTATATAAATTTCTATAACATTTTTATTTGTAATTAATTGGTAATTAATTAATATTAATTAGTTAATTGGTAAATAAACCATCATAATTAGTTAATTAATTAATATAATTGGTAATACAATTTTATGTAGTAATTAATTGGTAATTAATTATTATAAATTAGTTAATTGGAAATTAAATAATATTAATTATTTAATTAATTAATATAATTGGTAATAAAATTTTATGTAGTAATTAATTGGTAATTAATTATTATTAATTAGTTAATTGGAAAATAAATAATATACATTAATTAATTAATATAATTTGGTATAAATTTTGTATTAGTAATTAATTGGTAAATAATTAATATTAATTAGTTAATTACATTATTTAGAGTAATTGTTATATATATAATATTTTGTTATAGTTCATTAAATAATTTGGGAAAAATTTATTAATAATTACATGAAAATAATTACAGCTAATGTGCTAAAATATTTTCTTCTTTGTTATTGGTATAAATTGTAGTTAATGTTTAGGAGTGGGATGTTCGGTTAATAGGGGATAAGGGTGGGGAGTAATTAAAAAGAAATAATTAATTATGATATGTTTGTGATAAATTTAATTTATCAATTAATTGGTAAAGAATAAATATTAATTTGTTAATTAATTCATATAATTTGGTACATATTTATCATTAGTAAATAATTAGTAATTAAATAATATTAATTATTTGATTTAATTATTAATAATACATTTTTTTTCTTATTTTGTTATTATTAAATATGTGTTTGGGAATAAATATTATAAATAATTATATTCAAATAATTACAGCTATTTTGCTAATATATTAACTTATTAATTATAGTTAATTAATCATTAATAGTTAAATAAATAATATTAATTAAATGTGGGTACAGGAGGAATTTTAGTGTTCAGGCTCAGTTTTCTCTCTTTAGGTAAAGGGGTATTTTTATGTTTCAAGGTCAGTTTTCTGTTTTAGGGTAAAGGGGTATTTTTAGATTTCAGGGTCAGTTTTCAGTTTGTGGGTAAAGGGGTATATTTAAGGTTCAGGGTCAGTTTTCAGTTTTTGGGTAAAGGGGTATATTTAGGGTTCTGGGTCAGTTTTTAGTTTGTGGGTAAAGGGGTATATTTAAGGTTCAGGGTCAGTTTTCAGTTTTTGGGGAAAGGGGTATAATTAATGTTCAGGGTCAGTTTTCAGTTTTTGGGTAAAGGGGTATTTTTTGGGTTCAGGGTCAGTTTTAAGTTTGTGGGTAAAGGGGTATATTTAAGGTTCAGGGTCAGTTTTCAGTTTTTGGGTAAAGGGGTATATTTAAGGTTCAGGGTCAGTTTTCAGTTTTTGGGGAAAGGGGTATAATTAATGTTCAGGGTCAGTTTTCAGTTTTTGGGTAAATGGGTATTTTTTGGGTTCAGGGTCAGTTTTCAGTTTGTGGGTAAAGGGGTATTTTTTAGGGCTCAGGGTCAGTTTTCAGTTTTTGGGTAAAGGAGAATTTTTTGGGTTCAGGGTCAGTTTTCAGTTTTTAGGTAAAGGGGTATTTTTAGGGTTCAGGGTCAGTTTTCAGTTTGTGGGTAAAGGGGTATATTTAAGGTTCAGGGTCAGTTTTCAGTTTTTGGGTAAAGGGGTTTATTTAAGCTTCAGGGTCATTTTTCAGTTTGTGGGTAAAGGGGTTTATTTTTAGGTTCAGGGTCAGTTTTAAGTTTTTGGGTAAAGGGGTATATTTAATGGGTCAGGGTCAGTTTTCAGTTTTTGGGTAGAGGGGTATATTTTTGTGTTCAGGGTCAGTTTTCAGTTCTTGGGTAAAGGGGTATTTTTTGGGTTCTGGGTCAGTTTTTAGTTTTTGGGTAAAGGGGAATTTTTAGGGTTCAGGGTCAGTTTTGGGTTTTTGGATAAAGGGGTATTTCTTAGCGTTCAGGGTCAGTTTTCAATTTTTGGGTAAAGGAGAATTTTTGGGGTTCAGTGTCAGTTTTCAGCTTTTGGGTAAAGGGGTATTTTTTAGGGCTCAGGGTCAGTTTTCAGTTTTTGGGTAAAGGAGAATTTTTTGGGTTCAGGGTCAGTTTCCAGTTCTTGGGTAAAGGAGTATATTTTTGAGTTCATGGACACATTTCAGTTTTAGGGTAAAGGGGTATTTTTAGGGTTCAGGGTCTGTTTTGTGTATATAAAGTGTGAGAATTTTTTTTATAAATATGACAAATAATTGAAAAAATTTTGTGACAAAAAGTTGCTCTTTTTTATGCTAATAATAATTTTTTTAACTACTCAGCAAAAAATATACTACTAATATATGTTAATTATATTTATAAAATATATATAAATATTTGACACATTTTACACTATAACATTATACTAAAGTAGCCATTCTAATTTATACATGGTCAGTCTTCAGCACCTTTCCAGATATTACTTTCACTTGAGTAGGAATAGTAAATAATAATTGGTCAGTGTCCAGCAACTTCTCTGATAATACTTTGACTGGAGTAGGAATAGCAATTATTAATTGGTCAGTGTCCAGCACATTTGCATATAATTTTACATTAGTGTGTTATTATATTACAAGAGAATGCAAAATGGATGTTTTCACAAAACTTTATTACAATTTTCCAATATTTTCATGTGTAATACAATACATTCACTATCAAATATAACATAAACATTTTTGGAAATGTTGTATTTGCAGAATAACACATTCTCATTTATGTACATGTTTTAATTTGTCACACAAAATTTTTTCACAACATTTTTTATGTCAAAACAAAATATTATTATCAATCACTTTCTGTAACAAGTATTTATATTGAAATAAATAAAATTCAAGTTATTTTTCTGTTTCTTCCATTTATATTTAATAATGTTAATATTATATATTAATATTATTAAATATTTAATTTAAATATATACATTTTTATAAAGTAACATGACAATTATTATATTTGCTCAAGATATGGAAATACTAATTAAGACATTTTTTTTCACATATTTCTGACAATCTTCTAAATTATACATATAAATATATTATGTTGTTAACTTTATAACTGTAAAGGGGAATAATATGTTTAATAATAATATCTGGTATTGGTAAAAGATTATTTATGCAATTATATACTTTTATAATACTTAGACATTATTATTAAAAAAAATGTATTATATTTATTATTATTATTATTAATTAATAAACTTAAACATTTATCTTTTCTTTTCAGAAATACATACATTCAGATAAATAAAAATACATTATTTAAGGGGATTATTTATATAGTAAATGGTTATAATTTTTATATTAATAATAATAAATAAGTTATATTATTTATTATTATTAATTATTTACAAAACATTTAATAATGTTTAGTTATAAACAAACACAAACTTATTCCTATAAATGTACACAAAAATAATTTTTTTACATATATTATTTCAAGTGTTACATACTTATTTAATATTATTAATATATATTAATTACTATATATTAATTAATATTAAATAAATTAATTTTTTTTTAACAGTTTAAATTATAATGAGTCTACTGTATTAATTTGTTACAATAACAATGTGTATGTATTATATTTTTATACTATAACATTGTATTTTCTATGATACCTTTTCAAAATTGGTTTAAGGGGACTACTTTTTTACCGCGTAAGGTTATTGCGCTTCATTGAAGACTGGAGAAGCTCGCGGTTGGGAGTTGCTTCGTGTGGAGAGAGGTAAGGTAAATTTTATATACCATTTATGACTGAGTGGTAATGTTTGAGGGTATATTCGAACTGTGTAGTGTTTTTGTGTGTATGTATGCTTTGTTAATGTAGCGTTTAGGTGTAATGTCGTCGTTATAGATGCGTCGTGTATGTTTTAGTTCTAGTGTTATTTGAATTGTTAGAAAATGTCTTCTTACATGGTTAATGTTAATTGTGAGTGTATTTACAAATTTTATGGGCTATTTGTAGGTGGGTTTCGTTATGTATGTTTTTTTACAGGTTCCGGTTCCTCGCATGAAAACTACATGGAAGGAAAGCGTGTTTTTTTTCGGAGATACTAATGTATGACTTATTATGGTTATATTTTTACGTGTATCTCCTATTTTTCGTGTTTGCCAGGAGCGGATTTTAAGATTTTTAACCTTTTTTCGGGATTTGTGAGGGTTTCGTATTGGATTGATACATTGGTATGCGTCACCGTTTTTTTTAAAGTTGTGTGTATATCACTTTAAATACTAAAGTGTCCACACTACTGTTTTCGGGATTTCCTGGAGCGTTTATTTTATTTTTACATAATTTTCGGGTTTTTGATGGTTTCCCATATTGGATTTTTCTTACTTTGTAATGGATTGTATGGATTGTATTTTGCTTCATTACGTCTCTTTCATCTACAGAAATTGTAAGTATTTTTATATTTCTATTTATTGGGTGGGAAATGTCGATCTTTATGTAATGTGTATGTGTGATGTAATTATAAATATTGCATATTTGTTCAGAAATAATGTGCAAAATTTTGATAAGTTTGTAAAACAAATATGTCTTATTTATAATTGTTTAGAAATGTTTATGATTGTTATATGTATCATTATTGTAAGAAGATATTAGTATATTTTGTCGACATTTTTATAGTAGGGTTTTAGCTATTGTTGACAGATATTCTAATCCTCTAGTTGTAGGGTATAGTGTGACTTGACTTTGCAGTAGTCGGAACATTTGTTTTCTTTGTTTACTTAGTTTTGGACCAATTTGGGTCACAGATTGTTCCATTCTTAGTTCTTGATAGCTTTGTTCTTTTATCAAAGCTTCTAGTAGGTTATGGAATGTGGGTCTTGTTCTGCTTGTGGTAGCTTGGAAAGCATTATGCCACCCTTCTACACTGTTGTTGGTTTTAGCCTCTTGGTTTAAAGTACTAAGATAGACATTCCACCAAGGGATTTGGAATTTGGGTTGGCGTCGATGTCCAGATCTGTGCAACCTTCCCACCCAAGAATCTTCGAAATAATCCAGTAATGGGGTTAGTTTATCTTCATTCCTCTTGTAATATGTGCTGTCAATTAATAAATTATAGTGTTCCGCTACATCGGTAACAGGAACGTAGGTCAGTGCTATCAATTTTTTAATTTGATAGGCAAAGGTGCTATCTGTTGAGTACAAAATACTTAAAGTTGATTTTTGGAGATGTCTCCATATGCTCTGATTGAAATGATAGTAGCAACCCTGGATTGCTGTGTGGGGAAATATTTTCAAAATGCTATTAATCATAGCTAATTCGAAATCAATAATTATTTTTTCTGGAAAATTATTATTGATTTCATTTTTGAGAACATTTAATACTTCTGTGTAAGTGTTTTGCTGTTTGTTTGGTAGCAAACAGTAAATGAAAGGGATGTTATAGTTATGGTATAACCCGTGGATGGAATATAGTTGGTAAAAAGGTTTTGGGCATGGTTTAAATGTTCCATCCATCATCCATTGGGGACACTGTTGGATTTTTCTTAAATTACTTGCAGTTGCAAACATTATGATTCTGTTTGTACTGCTTTCATTGTCAAAAAGGATACATTTATCTTTATTGTGTGTGATGGACATTTCTGGTGAAATAATAATTTCATCAAAAGTAGTAGGGTTGGGTGGGGTTGTGGAAGTGCGTCTTTTAGTGTATGCAATTGTGCGTTTTAGGGAGTCAATAGAGGGTAGTTGACCTGAAGCATGGGCTGGGACTTTTAACAGTTCCTCTTTAAGGATTTGTGTTGTTGGTCTATCACTTTGTGTGCTAGCAGTCTTTATACTTTCTAAAGCATCTCTTATTTCAATTTCTGTGACATTGGGGGGATGATTGTGTTCCCTGGTAAATAGCACATTAGTTTCCTCTGTAGTAGCCCTTCCATAACATTTGTTTGAGTAATATTTTGTACATTTCCAGAAAACTTTTCTACCACTTTGTCTTTCCTGGCTATAAACATAACCCATATAACATAACAGTAATTTATTTTTCTGTGACATAACAAATTCTGCACCTTCTGTCATTTTGTTTTACTTGTTCTAGGAAAGAGTAGAAAGAAACAAAATCAAATAACATATATTTCACTTAGTGGTGCTAACATAATTAATGTTGTATTTATACTTACGTTTACTAAAAGTAGTAATCACAAATGCAGAACTGTATTTTGAAGGACTTTCTTGTATGTATTTCTTTATTTACTGTTGGTATGAAAATATAGAAATGCTAAGTTAATGTTTATACATAACAAACGTTTTTCCTAGGAAAAAGCAGTTTTTTAATTTGCTTAGTACTACATTTGATGTGAACATTACATATACTTACTTGTTTAAATAGTTGAGTTGTAGTATTTGGTGGAGTACATCAAGGTAGTAAAGTTTAGATCTGTAGAGAAGATAGAATAAATACATGTCACATATGATAAAAATTATTTTGAAGCGTTGGGAAATTGGAAATATTTAAAAGTATACTAACTTCTAAATATGTACTTTTCTTTGCTGTAGGTAGAATAGATGTATGATGTATTCACAATATCTGTAGAGGAAATATAAAATACATAACATGGTGTTAAGAACACAGTTCTTGTTTTTATCCGAAGTTTTAGACAAATTGAAGTATACTTACATTTTTTACAAGGGTAGTCTTGTCTTTTGGTATAGTTGATGTAGGATGTTTTTATTGGATCTGTAGGGAAGATGTAATATGCAAGATATGTTGTTTGGAAAATAGCATTTTAAATATTGGTTGTTTACTAACAAAAACATATATACTTACATGTTTAATTAGTGTAGTTCTATACATTTGTAGTGTTGAAATCGGAAAATCGCTGAATATCTGTGAATAAAATGTTTTAAATTAAGTATGAATCTTGTGAAATACTGTTTAAAAACAGCTGTTGTTGTATAACAGACCATTAATATATACTTACTATCTTATTTAGCAGGGGAAGAAATAGGAGCATGTATTAGGAATTTTTTGGTAGTAGTTTCTATCAGAAAAGTAGGAGGAGATAAAAAATAAATAAGTGGAAGAGTTAGGAGATATAAGTAAAATAATAGACTACTAATTTAGATTTTTAAATAATGGAATGTAACTTACTTGAATGATTAGCTAGTGAGCTGGATCTTTAAAGATTTTTGTTCAGGAACAAAATCTTCAGAGTGTTGGCATCTTCTTTCTATGGAGTTAGCAGCAGCAAATGGTAGAATGCATTTATCCCTTTTATAGTATGTGTATTTTGTGTGCTTGGATTTGATTGGTTGTAGGATGAAAGGAAGGATTGTATAGGCTAGTTTGAATTTTTCTTATATTAATTGGTGTGTTTGTTGATGTGAGAATGGTGGTATGTGATGCTTTCCGCATTAAAGCAGGTTAGTTGTTAAATAAAATAGATGTGTAAGTGTAAAAATATTATGAAAATTTTAGTTACATGTAAAGATTCTTTTTCAAATGATAGAACGCCTTTAATATAATGTATAGCAAATGATGATAAATAGTAATGTTATAAAAGTAACAGGTATTATATGTAAAATGTTTTTGTATAGAGCAATGACTTTTATAGACCATTAATATGGTATTTTAGACATGAAAGGGTACAAAAAATAACTCGATATTTGTTTAGAAACGATAGTTTTGTACTCGATATTTTAGTAGTCGATATTTTTGTATTGTTAGGTGTAATTTCATGAAAAACAATATATTAGTAGTCGATATTTAATGAGACGATATTTATGTACTCGATATTCTAAATACTCGATATTTTTTAGTCGATATTTTTGTATTTTGTGTAATAAGTATACAAAGTCGATATTTTTGTAGTCGATAATTATTCAACGATATTATTGCTAGTCGATAATGTGACCGTCGATTATATTTTAGTGATCCCTGTGTTCGCCATGGCACCCTATTAAATAGGTTCAGCAGTGCATGAATCGGGACAGTTCACCCTATTCCTTGTAACACTTTGCCCTCAGGGAAGTCCATGTTTGGCACCTGCCCTGGGGGCAGCACATTAGTTAAAGGCACCACAAAGGGAGGACAGTGATTCCCTTCAGATGTGTGCTGTGAGTGACTGCACCTACTTGCAGAGTGACGCATGTGGGTACATTGGACCCACTTCCCCCTTTTATCTCCCTGATGTGGCTTACTGACCATGCACCACTTCTTTATTGTGCACAGTCACTTCACCTTCTTCGCCTCTTTGCCACTGCGCCCACATCCATCTCACCATGCAAGAACAATGACAAATTGTCCCATTCAGATATTGGTGGTGCTTTGACTGCACCTGTGCTATCTGAATTGTAGAAAGGAAACACAACGTTCTGCTGCCCCTCCCGTAATACTCTAGTCCACCAGTTGTGCACAGAATGGGAGCATATGCTGTTATGACCCATGTCCTTAAAGTAATACAGCCCCCAAAAAAAGGACGGTTGCCAGAGTTGGGGGTCAATTCCGTTCTTATTGCTCTAGATGGGTTACTACGTGCATTATATCAAGTGGTATTTGTAATATGGTGCATGGGTATCTGTCATGTTTGACGAAGTAAGCCATCCACCAAACTCTAAATCAGTCTCAAAGTCCTAAACCCAGACAATGCTACTAAAAGATGAGTCAAGGATCATGACGGAGATCTTTTGCCTGCTTTTTCAGTAATTGTCTGACAGAGGAGTGTCTGGCGATGGCGTTATTGCGGGCCTACTGTTAAGGGAGTATCTTTCAATGTAATGATGTAATGTAAATGACATCAGCACCCAAATCCTTACCACAACTAATCTAGGCAGAGAGGAAGGCTACATCAGTAGAAAAGAATATGAGTTCCTTAATGGTAAAATTTCCAGAACTCCAGTATTATACACCCTCCCAAAAATCCATAAAAGTACCTCAAACCCCCTAGGACGCCTCATCCTATCTGGCTGTGGCTCAGTACTAGAACCCATCGGGAAATATGTAGACCACTTCATCAAGGGCTTTGTACCTACACAGGAATCTTACATCAGAAACTCAATGTATATGATCAACTTGGTAGAAGGCAGGCCCTACAACATAGACACAGACTGGTTAGCTACACTAGACATCTCCTCACTTTACACCAATATCCCTCAGGAAGACAGCATCTCGGTGATAGAAGACCTACTTGAGAACAGACCTAGACCCCTACAAGTACCTACCTCATTCATCATTGAACTACTACGAATTACACTTAAATCTAACTATTTCATATACAACGGAGTGTACTACCAACAATGCTCAGGGACCAGCATGGGAGCTATTTTTGCCCCGAATCTGGCTAACATCTATATGGAGAACATAGAACATAAATATATATCCTTACTGATATTAACATGTACCATTCCAACATCAAATCTTGGAAAAGGTACATTGACGATATCTTTCTTATATGGTCCAGGACTGAACCAGACTTCGAGTCCTTTGTTACATACCTCAACAACGTTCACACACACCTCACTTTCACCTCTATCATTCATAAATCATCTATCTCATTCCTAGACCTCAACATACAGCATGAGAATGGCTCCATTTACACATCACTACATCGTAAACCGAGAGAAAGGAATACCCTTCTAGCCTACAGAAGTCAGCACCCCAGGGCACTAAGGGCCCGATGTAGGTAGGACTTATTTACCGATTCTTAATTACCGAATTTTACCGATTCGGTAATTAAGAATCGGTAAATAAGAAGGGGGGACATGTAGGAGCATCCAGGTGTTTCTTTTACCGAATCGGTAAAAATCTGTATTTACCGATTCGGTAAATACCGACCGGTAATGCCCATTCATTCCTATGGGCTTTGAAGCCCATAGGAATGAATGGGCATTACCGATTCGGTATTTACCGAATCGGTAAATACCGAATTACACAAGGGTGCACCCCCAAAAGAGGCTTGGGTGCCATATGTAAATGTAAATGTAAATGTAGTTGAGCTTATATAGCGCACAGCTACCCGCAGTGGGTGTCCCGGCGCTTGCTTAGGGAACCCTTCCTGGTATTCCCCTGTGAGATAGCAGGGTATCCACAAGGTGAAAGTCAGGCATCCCGCCGCGAGGGGCCGTTGTGGAGATTAAGCAAGCTATTGCCCAGAGTCGCAGAGTGTGAACCCGTGAGTCGAGGAAGCACCAGGGCGAGAATTATCGAGTCCATGGAATTTTTAGCCCAAGACCCCGCCGAGGCGGGGAATTGAACCCTGGTCCAGGACCGATCTCAGCTTCCGGGTCTGCTGCCTCTAACCCCTGAGCCACACTTCTCCACATATGGCATAGGTGCGCATGCACACATGTGCATGAACACCGGAATCGTTATTTTAACATCAAATTGAATTTGATGTTAAAATACCGATTCTGTAAGGCATATATCTCATAATTATCGATTCGGTAGAAATATCGATCGGTAAACTTACCGATCGGTAATTTTACCGAATCAGTTACACATGCCCCTACATCCCATTTCTGTAATACCGGTCGGTATTTTCGGCCGTTACCGACCTACATCGGGCCCTAAGTGATGGATAACCATTCGGTCAATTTTTGCGCCTCCGCAGAAACTGACTTTCTGGCAGAGGCAGAAATCTTGAAAGAAAAACTACTTGCAAGAGGGTATCCCAATAAAATAGTGAGACGATCTTTAAAAAGGGCTGGTTCTGTCCAAGGGAGGAACTCCTAAGGCCAATACTGATTTGTGTGACCACATTTGGGGTTCACTCCAACAAAGTAAGAAACTTTATCCAAAAGAATTGGCATCTGATAAAGAGCATAGACAGCAGCATAGAGATGCCTATGTTTGGGTTCAAATGGGGCAAAAACATAAAAGGCCACCTGATATGCTCCTCCACAGAAACCACACAGCGGAACAAGTCATCCATACTCACCGCCCGGAATCTACCAAAAGTAAAAGGGCATTACAAATGTGGGAATTGTGTAACATGCCCCTCCACTTTTAATACAAAAGTCTTTGAACATGCTAGTGTAAGACACACTCTGCAGTTTCATTCGAACTGCAATACCCGCAACGTGGTATATTGTATCTGCTGCCCCTGTGGTCTGCCATATATTGGTCAGACTCAACAGCCCGTCAAAGCCATAATTGGGCAACATAGTAGCCATATCCGGCGGTCAGTGCCCAATGCACCACTAGTAACACACTTTGCAGAACTGAAACACATAGCTCACGACATTAAGTGGCATGTTATCGACAAGGCCATTATGCCAGTCAGAGGAGGAGACATGACCCAAAATCCTTCAACGGCTAGAGTGTCGTTGGATTGAAAAAACGGATTCAATAGCACAGGGCCTGAACTCCGCAGGGGACTGGAGAGGCTTTGTCACCATGCTACTGTCATAGAATTGCACGTGCCACAGACCCCTGATACTACATGTCAACTAGCGTTTAACACACGCTCAAGACCCTTATAACAACTAAACATTAGCACGGTGCCCAGAATAATCAGATATTTTACTAGATGCTTGCAATAAATATGCTGAATATAACTTGACGCCTGAGCTACACATGTATGCTTTGCTAGTTGCTTCGGCCCCTATTTACATTGTGTGCTGAACGAATATGTTGCTGAGACTATAATACGTATTCATGATAATTGATTATTACTATTTTACACTACATGATGTTGTCTGTAGCTTGAAGTTCTGGCTACATGACTATAAAGAACTTGGGGGCATATTACCAAGCAATAGCGATGATTATCGCTATTGCTTGGTTAGAGACAAAAATTTATCGCCGACCTGCGGCGATTTTTATCGCAGATAAACCTTGGTATTACCAAGGTTTATCGCAAATGCGATAAAAATCGGCCACAATGCATGAATATCGCTGAAAAGTCTGCGATATTCATGCATTACCGAGCTAATGCTCTTAGCCATGTTATCCACCTCCCATTGGATAACATGGCTAAGAACTGCTCAGTTTAACAAAAAACGGGGTAACCCTGTGTCCCTCAGAACCTGGGTATTAGTGGTTAAATAAACAAGTGGTTTTGTTGGGTAGGACAAATTTCTTTGAAAAATGCCAATTTATGCAAATGAAACAACAATGAGAACTCTCTGATACAAACATGCAACTGAGAAATCAATGCTCAAGCTGGAAAAACAAATGGTATAACCTGGTGTTGAATTCATAAGTATTTATATTTAGAATTCAATTGAATATTTCCTGAATTACTTCATTCAGTGACAAACACAATTAATTCAAAATACGACCATCACACATATATACAAATAAGTGACAATTGGTGAATAAAGTGCTCAAGTGCTAAGGTATATATACAACAATTAATGCAATTAAATATACAGGTGATAGATAGGCCAACAATTAATTGATCCCCAATGAATCCTGGTGTTTTATAGAGGTGTCATGGAGTATTCTGGACCTAAGGTTAGCGTCGACGTTTCGACCCTAGTGTGCCCCAGTTGGTGGTCGCTGCGGGTCTTTATCAAGACAGGATGCGGTCGTTGACGGTAAGGATCAGGAAGATGATTTACCTGAAGAGTTGCCACACGTATGTTAGCCAAATCCGTCGTGGAGACGATCAGAAGTGCTTAGTCCAATGCGACTGGGAGTGAAGTCTCAGGGCAGGTGTTAGCTTTTGGAGATATTCGCGCTTAGCGCGAATATCTCCAAAAGTTGGTAATAGGAGATAGCGATGTTAGCGACTGTTTCCAGTCGCTAACAATTTTGGCACGCCCACTTTGCATGTCATTAGTGATAAATTTCTCTGACATGCAAAGTGGGGCCCAAGATGGTCGCTATCTCCTACTAGCTGTCGCTAACTAGTCTTAGCGACAGCTAGGTAATAGGGAGATCATTTTATCTCCTCTTTCTTGGCTTTTAAAGCCAAAAAAGCGGAGATAAACCCCCTTGATAATATGCCTCTTGGCTCTGATCACTTGAAACTTACCTTTTTACAATTGCTCCGGCCATGAACACCTAATGTGCCATTACCAAATCAGGGCTCCTAGCTGTGTCTATAAATACCGACTGAATCGATCAGGTGACAATGTATAAACAAGAGAGGATTTTACTTGCCGGGTTGATATATACACACGACTTGTAATTGCAATAAATTTCATCATGTATGTGGATGTATTGAAAGTGAGTATGTAATTATTGATATTGGGTAACCCATCAACTGCACTTTTTTTATTACAAATGCTCTGTTGTTGTCTTTTCCAAAAGGTTCTCAACGCAATACCCTCCTCCCAAATAACCTTCCCCACTTCTACAAATGAGAGTAATGAGGGCCTTTACTACTTACTTTGACCAATACCGTATTTCACAGTTTTTGAGTAATGATTGCTCTGTTTGTGTTGTGTTTTTTCCACAGGACCTGTTCTAGCATTTCGTTAAAATCGAATTATGTTTCATACATATCCGTGCGGCACTTTCAATCTTTCTTCTATCCACTTCCGACATTCGGTAGTGATGCCTGCCGCTAATACCAGTTTGACCGAGCCTAGACACTACTTAATGGGATGAGGCTCATCCCCTCGCTGTCACTGCACCTGACAGACGCTGACGAGGAGACACGCGTAGCGGATGCACGCGCTGGTTACTTACTAATTTAGCAGGTAAGCAGCTACACGCCGAGGATCCCCCTACATACACGTTCCTTGGACAGTCTAGGTTCTTGTAAAGGATGAGCTCATTTAATTGTACCATTTCAATACTGCACACATTTTACTTCACTGTTACAGCTATTTTACTAACACCACTCCTATGTAGATTTACACGTGTACGTGGCAAGCGTACACGGGCTCTATATCTACGTAACATTAGAAACTATGCTGATGGCATTTCTACACTGCATTGCCTTTACCATTGAATCGCTGCATGTGTACACGGCCACCGCTAATGCATCTAACACACTCATGGCACAATTTAAACGCGACTGTTCTATTAAGGCTATGGCAGTTATGCATGCCTATTTTGTAAGGCCTACATAATAACGTGCTCACTGTCCTTTACCATTATGATTAAATAAATAATCATGATAAGCTGGTTCCACTGAGTGTCTACACTGCCCATGAATACTCCCTATATGCAGCAATCCCTGCTCATTTATTGATGATTGAGCCACATGTTATAACCCTTTTTGCAGAAAACCATTGAAGGGACACAACCTGTTCCCACCCTTTCGAAATCTCTCCACAAGAAGCGCTGGTATTTAGGCTTGGGTATCCACCTTGCCCTTATCTTGCACTACGAGCCTGAGGTAAGCGTTATACAAGACATAATCCTATGACCGTTACTAGCATCCTCTCTGTTTTCTAAATCGCCCTTTCATTTCTCTAACACATGTAGCACCCGACTGGGTCCAGTGTGAGTATCCTTTTCCTTTTTTTCACTTGACCAGTGACCATCACTTCATGCACGTGGCTGGGCATAATTATTGATACTCATTCAGGTATATCTTGGCCCGTGTATATCTTTTTTAGAATGTACACGCTCTCCTTGATCTTTCATTTACGCCACTCTCCTTTAAAATTCCAGATGTCCCTATACTTTTATGTCCTGAAGAGACCCTGTACCCAACAAAGGGTAGAAACGCTGTCGACATCCCTGAGAAACGAACCATTACAGCAGCACTGTCCATTACAGTGTTTTGTAACATATGGATACAGTCAGAAATGGTCGTTTTTTGTTCAATGGAAACCACTTTATAAATGTCACAACTGTCACTAGCCTGTTTTTCCTTTGGTTTCATAATCCACTGGGGACACTAAGCACCTATTGTTGTATATACTTGTAATTTTTGTTGAAATAATTTATAAAAAGTGTAAGTATTTAATCACACTGTATTCGGCCTCCTCTTTGTCTGACATCCATATGACCCAACACTCTTTGCCATTGGGCATTTTTATTATCATTATACTCCAGCATCTTTGCCACAAGAACCGTTGTTTATTGATACATAGTGGTGATCTTAGGCTGGACATGGTGACAATGGAGTAATATGGAAGAAGGCAAGGTTTCTTCCTTACTTTTAATTTTAGATACATTTTATGCAACATCACATGCTCACTTTACTGTCTACTCCATTAATACGTGTGCAAAGAAAATGTCTGCCATTAACATATTAAATATTCACAGCTTTAACAATTACAGAGGTATTTAATTCACAGTATTAAGAATTCGTCATACAAGCATTAAAACATGTAATAGGAAATTTAAGCAATCAAATGATTGTTAAGGGCTAAGCTTATAGCATGATTGAATCAGAAATTAGCGCATCAGCGTAAAAAATTGACTAAATAATTCAGTTAGTGTTGTAGAAGGAGCATTCACTATTTCATTTGAATGTTGAGACATGGTATTTCTTCAACAATTTTCAGACCCATATACAGCCTATATGTTGGTTTTGTTGTGGCATTGTTTTGGCTGGGGTCTTACTTTAGAGGGTATTTTAGATGTGTATGGAATTGATCCACCTTCAACTACATGTGTCTGAATATGGTTGTAGCAATAACACCCCTCGACATTCAAGTGCAATCATGCAAGCTCCATTCACATGTCTGGCTCTAGACTTGAGAAGAACCCCCTAACTAGAGCATGGGGTCAAACCATATAATATCTACGAGAGGAGACATGTAAGCACATAATTAATGGTATCTTTTTGGCAGCAAGAGGTATCAGCTAAAGGACCTACTCCAAGCTCACTGTGTCTCTGGTCCCCTAAGTCAATTTGAGGAAGAGACTGTACTTTAAAACACAGCCTCAACGCCACCCCAATTCAAACAACTGGATTGGTTTACTCTCCGGACTAGTTATGCCTATCTTATCAGACAGTACAATGATATAAATGAAATAAATCTCCCTACAAACTTCAAAATATACCTAATTTCTATGCTGATCTGTTCAACGCTTTTAGGCTTTCACAGTGGAGGCATTCATTCATTTCAAAACTTTATTCGGTTCATAAAATGAATCATAAAAGTACAGAACATACATTTCATCGTACCTCATGGAACAAACTTAAAAGTTTTTAGATACACAATTTCCCAAATAATAAAATAACTTTTTGTAAAAAATATGCGCATATACAATTTTCACCAGAGAATGTTCTATACATTTTGGTATTAACCATAGACCTTCCTAATCTTTAGCGAAACTTTAATAAAATTTAGCATGGCACAGCAAGTTTCGACAGAGGATAGTGCTAACAGGTAATCATACCCTTCCTTATAGGTGCAAGGTTGCCTCCCCTTCAGAATCGGTTTAATAAACCGGCTCCTTGGTTCTTGATATAAAGAGCAAAAAAGAACCACATGTATAGTGCTTTGGCTATCCCTATTGTTACATGGACAAGGGGGCAGCCTCTCACACCAACCCCCCTGTTTCGGGAAAGCAAGCAAAAAATGCAAAATATCCAGTCTAAACCTTGTTAGCAAGAATCGCCATTGCACATTAAGAGTAAATGTTAGATAAAACTGAGGTTGGGGCTTGTGAACATAAACATTAGCATCGTCCAAGGATGGCGGATTCAATGATTTCCAATACATTGCCTTTATGTCCACCTTTGGGTTTCCCTCTATTTTTTCAGGATTGTCATAATAGGAACCCAATCCAATCTTATTTAGCATGTTACAAACATAGGACAACCAGGGAATCTGTTTTGAATTTTCTAGAGCCATGCAATCAATAATAATGTCTTTAGTGAGTTGCAGGTCTTCAGATTGCCATATTTTGCCCCATAACAATAAAGGGGACATACGAATTGTATCAGAAACTCTTACCATTCCAATTTCTTTGTGGCAGAAAATGTTTGAACAACCTTTGGGGACTGATAAAACCCTTTTTATGAATTTATTTTCCACCACCTGTATCACAGATGGTATTTCAGTACCCCATACCCCTGCCCCATAGGTGGCCACCGATAAACATTTCGATGTATAAAGGGTTTTAAGGTGCGTAACATGTTTTTGCCCCAATTTGCTACAGAAACGAAAGATGCCCTCTATAGCCCGGGTCGCGTTCTGGGCTCGAACCTTCATGAGTGGCGTCCAGCTTAATTTGCTATTGAACAAATTGCCAAGATAATTAAAATTTTCCACCTTTCCAATTGTGCGTTTATTTACCACAAACTTCCTGATGTTGGACCCTTTAGGACCACAAGACATTACAAAGGATTTATCAAAGTTCACCTTTAAGTCGAGGTCAAGCATGAAAGTATTAAAGGCATCTAAGCATACTTGCATGCTATTTCCGGTTAGGGTCATTAAGACAGTATCGTCTGCATAAGAAAGCATGGGAATACTTTTGCCATTGATTTTTGGAAAGTCACAACCCTGGTTTAATAGATACTTTTCTAGCCCGTTTGTGTAAACCAGGAAAAGAAAAGGCGCCAAAATGCATCCTTGGCGCACGCCCTCGGTGGAAGGAATTGATCTTGTCATTTCACCACCAGGGCCAAATCTAATTGATACAGTTGTAGCTGCATGTAACCTGCGGAGCAATGTGACCAACGGTTCCTCAAAGCCCATGTCATCCATCATCCGCCACAACTTATTTCTACAAACAGTGTCGAATGCACTTGATAAGTCCATGAAGGCAAGATGTATTGAGGACTTTTTTGCCTTCATGTACTTACCTATAATTAGTGCCAGGTTCAGACACTGTTCGACCGTCCCCTTTCCATGCCTAAATCGGTATTGGGAATCAACTATAAATCCTGTTGAGTCTGCCCAACTTTCTAATCTCGCTAGGATTACCCTACCCAGGATTTTACATGAGGCGTCTATTAAAGAAATCGGGCGATAGCAACATGGGTCGCACCTGTCGCCCTTCTTAAAGATTGGCACTACAATTGACTCCTCCCAAGTACCAGGGATGCGCCCGACCACAACAGCCTTGAAAACATTCAATAATATGGGTGCCCATAGACTAACATTGTGTTTAAAAAGATCCAAGGGGACGGTATCTGGGCCTGAAGCTTTTAGTGATGATCCCTTCTCTAAGGCTTCCTCAATCTCAATCAAGGTAAGAGAAGAGCTGAGGGTCAAGGCCGAGGGGGATATCACTAATTCCCCTGTTCTATCCGTGCTTGACATTAATGAGATAGAAGTTGGATTAAAAATCTTAGTAAAATGTTGGACCCACTGTTCAGCGGTAACCTGCACAACTATAGATTCTTTCTTATCGCTCTTGAAAAGGGGGCGATTTAGGACCTCCCAAAAGAGCCTACTATCTTTTAGTTGTGCAGCCTTTTCAAGGTCTTCCCAGGCAATGTTTTTTAGGTCCTGCTTTCTTTTTACAATAGCCTCCCTATAAGCCTTCCTGCTAGTTCTTACAAGTTCTCTGTTTCTTGGTCTTTGGCGCAAGGCTAATTTTAGTGATTGGTGTGTGACGGAACACACAGAGTCAAACCATCTAAATGCCTTTCGGCCACCATTTCCCTTGGGTTTCCTGAGGTGCTTTGCTACATGCCCACACAATTTCTCAAAGCTCTCAATAACCTGATGGGGGTCGGTTACAGGGGCTAGACATGATTCCATTTCCATTTTACAATTTGAAAGAATATCTTCCTCCAATTTTAAGGCATTTACCTTCCCTCATTTCAAAGTAACGCCCTGATTCCTGCTATACTTAATTGACTGTTCACAGATCTTAGGTGATTCTTGTGTTGGCACGCATAATGACAACATTAGGGGATTATGGTCACTTGCGGGGTTGGCCACCACCTTCAACTTGTCAACATATTTGAGAAAGCTACTGGATACCAAGACAAAGTCAAATGTGCTCATCTCCCCCCTTGTTCCCTGAAAAGTTGGTATATGCGGAATGTCGGGGGCTGACCAAGGTTCTACCACACACAAGTCATTCAGGATAATAATGTTATTTAAAGCTTCCCCCTGGGGTGTGTGTTTAAAATGGGTCAAGGGCTGAGCGTTTGAGTCCACCATCCCACACACATTCGATCCTCCAAAACTGCACAACGTACAGTTGAAATCACCGACCCAAATGACAGGCGATAAAGGGTGCCTGCTGCGTGCTTTGCCCACTGCGTCCTCTAGACTTTGAATTATTGATATATCATGTCCATTAAAGATGTTGTGGTACCAGTTGACTAACAACACAGGTTCTGGAAAGAGATGTTCTAATAACAGCAATTGGTACCAGTTTGTATCCATCAATTTCAAAGTTGTCAGTTTCTGTAGTTTTATAGACAACGCTGTCATTATACCACCCTTTGCCCTCCCAGATGTCGATGGGACAGCCAAAACATCAAATGATTGAAAACCCTCAATGTCCAAGGTAGTCCTAGACCAAGTCTCCTGTAAACACAGGATTCCATGGGCTCCCACAAAGTCCAGCCACGCATCATCTTCCAATCTCCCTATAAGACCGGCAATATTCCAGGATATTAAGGATATTAAGGACGGTCCCTGTTTCCCATTGGTGCCTCCCAGATCAACTCTTGCACTTGAAGGATCTTGACCAGGCAGCAATGTGTGTTTCTCACAACCCAAGGTGGTATTTCCCCCAAAAGGAACAACGTTCTCGGCGTATGGGGGGCCAATACTCACAGTATCAAATTTTTTCATTCAGTCCTGCATCTTTAGCTGACTGAACTTTTGTATGGCTGTATTTTTGGCCTCTTAAGTACAGGTTGTAATTAAAAGGTAAAGTTGTTTTCCTCACTGCTGCGATTAGACACTCCATACTTCACCATACATGTAATGTGTCATCGCTGGGCTTATTCTTTTAGTCATCCACATTCATTCTTGCATTCACCCACTCATCTACAGTAAAACAAGCAATTAAGCATTTATTAGTTTATTGTAAGAATACGTTTAGGAAACGATAAAATGCTTGTCAACATGTGGGCAGGTGTTTGTCATTGACAGGCTCTAGCACTACCGCGCACGCGCTGCTGCTGGCGCTCTCGCTTTTAACAACTCCCTGATTTTGTATCTAATTTTGGATTTTATTTGTTGCACTTTTCCCCTGCTTTTAGCTGGGTTTCGTCCCCTCCCTCATTCCGCATTTAAATTGGCTCCTCACCGCCGCTTGGCGGGCCTGGGTCCCGGGGGTGGTCCACTGTGGGCGCCATTTTGCTTTGGGCTAAGGGTAGAAAATCGGGCGCCATCTTGGAGCGTCCTTGCGCTGGGATTGGTGGCCCTATTTAAGGCGGATCTTTGCATCTTGGCTGCCTTGACAGGCTCTAGCACTACCGCGCACGCGCTGCTGCTGGCGCTCTCGCTTTTAACAACTCCCTGATTTTGTATCTGATTTTGGATTTTATTTGTTGCACTTTTCCCCTGCTTTTAGCTGGGTTTCGTCCCCTCCCTCATTCCGCAATTAAATTGGCTCCTCACCGCCGCTTGGCGGGCCTGGGTCCCGGGGGTGGTCCACTGTGGGCGCCATTTTGCTTTGGGCTAAGGGTAGAAAATCGGGCGCCATCTTGAAGCGTCCTCGCGCTGGGATTGGTGGCCCTATTTAAGGCGGATCTTTGCATCTTGGCTGCCTTGACAGGCTCTAGCACTACCGCGCACGCGCTGCTGCTGGCGCTCTCGCTTTTAACAACTCCCTGATTTTGTATCTGATTTTGGATTTTATTTGTTGCACTTTTCCCCTGCTTTTAGCTGGGTTTCGTCCCCTCCCTCATTCCGCATTTAAATTGGCTCCTCACCGCCGCTTGGCGGGCCTGGGTCCCGGGGGTGGTCCACTGTGGGCGCCATTTTGCTTTGGGCTAAGGGTAGAAAATTGGGCGCCATCTTGGAGCGTCCTCGCGCTCGCGCTGGGATTGGTGGCCCTATTTAAAGCTTTCCTCTCCCGCGCAGTGGGACGCGCAGGTTGGGACGCCGTCGCTTAGCCGGAGTCGTGCCAGAGTCCTGCCCGTCTGCGCTCGTCCGCGACGAGGAGGCGCGTGGCGGGGCAGTTCCTGGTCCTCTCCGTTGTGGCTCTCATCAGTCCATCTGTGTTATGGTGTCATATACACGGTCAGAGCTGCTGGCTATAGGGCACAGGAATAGAGTATGTATTTGCAAGCCTGTTGATCCTTTAGTAGGCCCATACAGCTGTGCCTGTAAGGGTTGGTCACTTGCGAGCCCTACTAAGATCCGCTCCCTGGAAGACGCTACCCCTATCATACGTAAGCACGTTACATCTCGGGACCTTCGGATCTGGTGCTTAAACGTGAGATCTCTGGTCAAACATCACCAGTCCATATATGATCTGCTTGAAAAAGAAGACCCTGATCTATCTTTTTTTATTGACCGAAACCTGGCTTCAGGATGCTGACTCTGCCATGTTGAATCTTGACTTTCCCCAGAACTATACGGTCTTTACGTCCAACAGGACCACAAGAGGAGGTGGTATCGCCATGGCAGTTAAATCCTGTTTTCCTGCTGAATGGAAACTGTCGGGGCTGCCCGCCTGTGAAAGTGCTATCTTCAAAGTTGCTTTTAGCCATCATTTTACGTTCAGCGGTATGCTCATCTACCGCCCTCCCGGCAATGATACTGTCTTCAAATCCGCGCTGGCCGATATGGTGAGCCCTATAGCGCTCGGTTGTGCGAATTTTAACATCTTGGGGGACCTGAATATCCATTTCGATAATAGGTCATCCACAACCGTGAACACTCTGCTGGCGGACCTTGAAGCTCTTCAACTCATCCAGCTTGTTACTCTTCCTACCCACTCAGGGGGCCATATTCTGGACCCCTTTTTTCCACGCTTGAGTGTGTAAAGATGTCAGACCCGATGCAGATGGGATGGACGGATCATTTGCTAGTGGAAGCCTTTTGCCCTGTCCACGATAAGTCTTTCAAATCGGTGGACAGGCCTACTCTAAAAAGACTTTGGCATAAACTCAAACTTGAAGAGTTTTACAGTTTACTGGAACAGAAACCTTTGAGCGTCTTTGCTAACGTGGACCAAGGTTACCAACAGTTCTGCACTTGGATCTCTGAGGCTCTTGACTCCCTTATACCTTTTCGGTGGTCGAAAGGCCGGGCAAAAACATCTAGCCCATGGTATAATGAGTCCCTTGCCGAGCTGAAAAAATCTTGCCGGAAAACAGAGAGGGAGTGGAGAAGATCTTACGATCCTGCTCTGAAAATCCGGTATTTTGCCGACCTGAAGCTCTATCACAGGGCCATCTGCAGAACACGGGCCGCTTTTTATGCTCAGGAATTTGCAGCCAGTACTAATCCATCTAAACTGATCTTTAAGGTCCTGAAGGACCTTATGAAAAAAAGAGCCACCTCAGAGGTGATTTGCACAGACTCCCACTGTGAGAATCTGGCCATTTTGAGAAAGTGCATAAAATTTACCGAGGATTCGATCAATGCCGGCTGAATCCAGAGGTAACTGACCCCTATTCTTTGGGGTATGAGACCATGGCTACTTTACCAGACTTGTCCACTGAGGTCTTTGATAAACTTAGCCTCAGGGTGAAATCAGGTTCTCCTCTGGATCCGCTGAAGCCAGCTCTTATCAGCACTCTTTCCCCGCTGTGTCGGGCTCCCATATTGAATCTTATCAATATGTCATTGTCCAATGGAACGGTACCCACTGCTTGGAAACAGGCAGTAGTCACTCCAATTTAAAAAAAGGCCAACTCTGACCCTCGGTTGCCAGAAAATTATCGACCTATATCCCTACTGCCCTGGATAGCTAAAGTAACGGAAGCCCACGTTAACTCAGTTCTGTCTGAGCACCTGGCTCGCAATCAGATACTGGATCCCAGCCAGAATGGCTTCCGGCCAGGACACAGTACCGAGACGGCATTACTTTACATCACTGAACATCTTCGCCAGGTACTTGATTCCGGACGGACAGCAGCGCTTTTGTTATTAGACCTAAGCGCTGCCTTCGATACTGTGTCCCACCATATACTGATCCAACGACTAGAGGAAGCTGGAGTCACTGACATCGCTCTCCAGTGGTTTCGATCATTTTTGTCTGATCGAACCTTTAAAGTGGCAATACCACCAGGCCAATCCATCATCCATCCCTTGGAGCTGGGAGTCCCACAGGGCTCCTCGTTGAGCCCCACAATGTTCAATCTCTATGTGAAACCGTTGGCTGCAGTCGTCAAACAGTGGGGTCTGACGATGACCTCATATGCTGACGACACGCAGCTGGCGGTGACACTCAGTGGAGACCCTGAGGTGGAGGCCCCCAGATTCCGTGCGGGTCTTGTGGCAGTAGCAAGCTGGCTTCGCACCAACTGCCTACAGTTGAATGCCACCAAAACTGAGGTGTTGGTATTGGGGAAGCACGCTGAGCTATGGGGAAACCAGTGGTGGCCACCAGAGCTGGGCGTTATCCCGATTCCAGCTGCTGGAGTGAAAAATCTAGGCATTTGGCTGGACCCCACGCTCACTTTTACGGACCATACTAAGAAGATGGCTGCCACGTGTTATGGTATCCTGCGGGGCATAAGGCCGGTCTTAAAGTACTTCGATCCCCCCACCAGACAGCTCGTGGTCCAGGCATCTATTTTATCTCGGCTGGACTATGGGAGTGCGCTGATGTTAGGGATGAATCAGGCGGAGGCCTCTAGGCTCCAAAGGGTGCAAAATGCTGCGGCACGGGCCATTGTGGGCCTCCCCAGACACTGCTCTGTGTCTGGTACCATCTCGGCCCTACACTGGCTTCCGGTCAGGCAGCGGATCAAGTTTAAAGCGCTGTGCTTGGCCTTTAAAATTCTGAAATTTTCTTCGCCGCCGGCACTTGCCAATCTACTTATTCCTTACATCCCTCTGAGATCATTGAGATCAGAGGCTCTCCATCTGGCAGTTTGCCCTCGTTTTAAACTGAGTAGAATGGGTGGCCGTTCTTTCCGGGTGCTCGCAGCAGGGTTATGGAACTCGCTTCCGGTGTGCACTCGAGCTCTTAATGACTTACTCGCCTTTAGGCAGGCGATTAAAACCTTCCTGTTTCCCGCCCTAGGATAGTCATCCCTCTCTTTTACTGTGTGTTATGTTATAGTGCCTGTCAAAGCGCCAGGACGCCCCTTTGCTGGGGCAGCTGTGCGCTATAGAAAAATAAATAACATAACATAACATAACAGTCACCATTGCTGAGTCACCATTGCCCACTATCCCTGAATTTTCCTTCTTTCCCAAAACTAAAACAGTAGGCGCGTTGCCCTCAAACCCAGTTGATGGTCAGTCTACCCCATCCATACCCATTAATGGGTCAAAGCGATTTCTCAGTGAGATATTATTATTTGGGATCCATCCTGGGTATTCTGCTCCCTTAGTCCTTAATCTTCGTGGGTTAAACGGGACTTGTGTAAAAGGGCCCATACTTGGTGGTCCCAAAAAGGGGCCATTTGTCTCGTGCCAAGGGGCCCAATGATTTTGTATACCTTGCTTCATGTTCAAATTATGTGCCCAACCCAGGTGATTGTTACCGCTTATTCTATACCCACGATGGTTGGGGTTTGATGCAGTATGATAAAGGTTAGGGTAGAAATATTCGAGTCCCACACATTGGATGTCCCCCATCCTACCGAACCTTGCTTTACTGCAGATAATATCCTTAACCCAGATGTCTCTAAAGTTAATCAGTATGCAATCTCCCTCCAGATCTTTTTTGCTTGGCCCAACCCAGGGAACCCTCCCTACACTTAAGATTTTTGTGGCAGTATCTTCAGATAGGGGCCTGTTATTATTTAGCCAGAATTTTGTTTTATTTAAATGGTCCTCCATTTTCTCATATTTATTCTCAGCAATTAATGGAACACCTGTCAGAATTGCCGTATACGGGGCAGATTCAGGGGGAATATTTACATAAATCTGCTTACCCGGCAGTGGTGTTTTGCTAGGAGCTAAAGGTTTACTAACTGGAGTTTCTTTCCCCTCAATATTTATAAGGGCTGGGGCAGCTATGTTTACTGGTGTGGCCACCACCTTAGAGTTGTTTGTCTTTGAGCCCACAATAGTCACCGGCTTAGTTTTAGTAGAAGCAGCTGGTGCTTTACAAGGGATAATACCGTTAGGATCTACGGACACTACAGTTTTGGATTGCTGAGGTTGTGCCTGATTTTTCTTAGCACCCTTTTCTTCAAAACTAGTAGTAGTATTACCACCAGTAGCAACAGATTGTTTGCTGTTATCTACAAGGCTCTCCAATAAAGTGGTGTTTTTAGATGTTAAAAACTCTAATTGATCTAGTTTTAGGTTTATAATTTGGGTTTTTACCATAAGGGGATTCAGCAGGTTTTTTTCCAGCTTCTCAAGGCTGGCCGTGAGATCCTTATCTGCTCTATGGGTTGCTTTTTTATCTAAATTTAAGATACTTTTTTCAATGCCCGAGAGCTGGGATCCTATCTCTGAGAGTCTCACTTCAAAGGGAGTTAAGAGTTTTTTTAGTGTTTCCCATACCACAGTCAAGAATTCTACGTCTTTCCCTTTTATGACGCAGAGTGGCACCCCACTAATTTCGTTCTCTAATGTGAGATTATTAATTTCATGGGTTACTACCAGTGATTCTGGGCTGGGTTCTGGTCTTAGTTCAGGAGGCTGTGTGTTTTTCCTTAGGGGTGGATCTTGGGGTAGAAAAAATGGTGCCTTGATGGATAACTGTGCCTTTGCAATCTTAGCCTTTTTTCTAGCGTATGCTGTTAGATTATTGTACTTCCTTTTATTGTGTGGCCCTCGTTGTTTAATGGAAAAATTTCCCCCACCCGTGGAGGCCAAAAATAATGATTGATTACAATTACTCACATTTTTTATTGCCTCCTTGCATTGAGGTCATTGAATCACATCATGAGCTCAGTCCTTCCTATTCACATCACTAGTTTAACACTTTTTGAAAAGTATAAATGATTATGTGAAAAGTTCTTTGACAGTGGGTTGGATGTGCTAGCGTAAACTGCGGTTCTAAGTGATGTACCAAGTGGAGGGAGCTCTTTTTCGCACTTTTGCATAAGTACTACAGTCCCATCCCCTTGTCTTTAAAGCCAAAACTTGTTTCCTTTCAACCTTCAAACTGCTTGTGGAAAGGTTTTTTTCCACCTATAGTTTAAGATGCATCCAGCTTTTCACCCTCCTCAAAAATTACCTTGCCAATCATCCACCTACACATCAACATTCTACTCTGGGTAGCCTTAGCTTGTTTTTCGTTTACTGATAGACAAGTTGATTCACTTAACATGATTTACTTCAGCATCTAAGCTTGCGAGAAATTATCTAGATGTCATGAACTGGTTTAACATGGTATACATCTCACTGCACTGCTTTTAACATGTAATGATTTAGAGACTAATCAGCAGCACTGAATGTGCCAAGATTGTTCAGTGAGACACTATTCTTAGTCAAACAATTGATACTAGCACAGTATCCCCACCTTATGGCATGTCCTTCCTCTTTTCTGTGCTAATCTTTGTGGGGTAAGTTCTACCTTTTGTTTTGTTTAAATGTCCGCTGTAAACATTAAACATAATTGTAGCTAGGACATAACCCTTGCTTCAGACCATTAAATATCAGTTTCTACTTAGCACTATTAAGGCTTATGATTTTCTCCACTTATGTATCAGAGCTCAATAAATGATTAAACTACCACTACTACTACTTTTTCAACTACGAGCACCTTATTTCTGTATCTCACTTTCACTGTTTCCATAGTCTGCAAATACAGGTGCTAAAATTACCCTCTTTATGATACTCAGAGGGGGAGCACTGATGTCCAAACTAGGGCAATGGGGAGCAGTATTTTATAATCATTATTTACTAACAACTTTGCCTCGCATTTAGTGTGTTTTTAAAATTTGAAACAATGCCATTGTACCTAAAAGTATAGATACCTATAAAGATAAACCTAACTGGAAAGTCATGTAGCAAGCTGATGGCGCCTTTTGATTCCTGCAAACTACTGTGTGTTGCCCTCATGTGCCCCTTTTTAGGGTTGAACCTGAGCGAACCAAGCGCTCTCGCTTGTGACACACTATTGCTTGCAAAAAGTCAATGGAGATCACCCATTTTTTACCATTTGTTGGCTTCTGTGTCACTTTTCATTTCAGCCTCCTTATTTGGCCAGCGCAGGCCAAATATCACTTTTGCCTTTTCTGTGGAGCAGGGACCAAGCACAGATTGACTCAACTTAATCAGTGCCCTTCTACTTCTTCAAACGTGATTGATGTACCATTTCTTCCTCTTCCCACTCTCCCTGCCTGCTGCCCCCTTCTCATTGTTGCTGGTTTCTTCTTGTTTATCGCTGTCTTGACTTCCTCCTTGCCGTTGCGAAACACTGTCCCTGTGTGACCCCTTTTGTAGCGTACTTTTGTTTTCTATTTTTCTTGCCCTGTTGTTGCTTGTGTATGGTTTTGCTCTTTCTGATTTGCAGAGGCTGTCCAGCGAGCAATGCTTATATAAAAAAGCACTGTGGTACTTATCACAGAGCAGAACATGTCATGTTCCCAGCATTGTTTTTATCGAGTTGAAGTGCGTCACAAAAAAAGCAAAAAACTCCTTTAAAAATAAGTGTGCTACAGTATTGCAGGCTACTCGATGAATGGCTCCCTTGACCTGCTTTAATCCTAGGGAGTAGACCACAACACACTCACTCATCAGCCCTACCCTGAGAGGAAGCCTACTTGTGTGTGTCAGTGTACCGTCAGGCATTGCGCTGCTCGAAAATAGAGTCACTTCATTACCAGCTTTGACCCTCGAAAAAGTCAAAATTGTGATGACTGCGAACATTTAGCCAGCAAGATAGTTCACTCATTTGATGCACCTACTGCAGAGATTTCATTGGCACCTACAGGGTCCTGCATAGGAGTGCCAGCTTTAATCTGTGGTTGATGATGAGCACCATAGATTTGGGAGTCATCCTAAAGTTACTGTGAATACTCAGAAGATGAAATCCTAGTGAAAATTAGTGCTCTGTAAATAGCTACTCAATTTACGATTCATAATATATTTTTCACTTGTATCATGAAAACAGAAAAACGCTATCTAACATTCAATGCATAAAAAGTTGTTTCAAACAACATTCTCATAGTTTAAACAAGGTAAGTTTCTCAAGCTGCATTATTGATAAAGTGCTTAAAGGGCACATCCAAGTATTTCATGCTTTCTGAAACTGGAGCGGAGCAAATGAGAACACAGGGCCTGCTGCTGCCTCACTAAACACCAAGGGGCTTATTTACAATGAAGGAAGCTTACGTCAACATCAGAAAAACTGAAAACTTGCAGCCAGATTCATGAAGCAAAATTGCGATCGCAATAGCTGCGAATTAGCTATTGCGATCGCAATTTACAGAAAAGCAATTCATCATTGCAAAAATACAGATTTTGCGAATTCGCAAAAAATTATTTGCGAATTCGCTAAAAAATTTGCAGAATCTAGGAGGAACCCCTATAGTGAATCGGAATTTGCGAGAATCCATGGATTCTGCGATTTGTTTAGCGAATTTGCAAAATAATCGCTATTCATGAAAACTCGCAAATTGCGAAATAGCTGAAAAATGCTATTTGCGAGGTGCAATTTAAGGAGAAACAAAAGCAGGTGGTAACCATTAAGGATTTTATTTTTTACTAACGAGCCACAGGTGCAGTCCTAAACAAACACACTTAAGGAAACACAGTAGTAGCATGAGGACTCTCACAATGCCAGGACTCTACATGGTGGTCAGGCGGCGCAGGCTCCAGGCTGCAGCACGGAACAGACGCAGGATCCAGGAGCGAATATTCCGCCTGCGGGTCACCCTGCTGGGCCAAACAGCGGAGCAAATTTACTCTAAGTACCGCCTGAATGGGCCAATGATCCTAAAGCTGATCCGGGACCTAGACCCCCTGATGCAGCACCCAACAAGGAGGACCAATGCAGTGCCCACCCATGTCCAGGTCTTGTGCTCCCTGCACCTACTGGCCTCCGGAAGCTTCCAGGGGATAGTCGCTGTTGCTGGGGGGATATCCCAGAGCACCATGTCCCGCTGCCTAAAGAGTTTCCTGGAGGCAATGCTGACCCGGCTACAACACTACATCTCATTCCCGACAACCCAACAGGACTTGAATGAGACCAAGCTACATTTCTACAACGTGGCGCAATTCCCACATGTTATCGGATGCATTGACTGTACCCACATCCACATCTGCCCACCAGCACAAACGGAATACATGTACCGCAACCGCAAAAACTATCACTCCCTCAATATCCAGATGGTGTGCAACGCAAAGACTTACATCACGGACATAGTGGAACAATACCCGGGGAGCACATATGACTCCTTCATTTTCCGGCACAGCGGCATTCACACACGACTGGCCAGGGGAGACTTTGGCGAAGGACACATACTAGGTAAGTACACATGCCCCCATATAGTACACTGTGATCATGTAGCTGCGCAGAACATGCACTCACCCTCTACTCCTTTCATTCAGGTGACAGCCCCTACGGTCTCCGTGAGTACCTCCTCACCCCTTACCTCAACCCTGCAACACCACAGCAACGGTGTTACAATGCAGCACACATCCGCACTAGGAATTGCATTGAGAGGACATTTGGGCTTTTCAAGAGCCGCTTCCGCATACTGCATAAGACTGGTGGGGCCCTCAAATACGAGCCTGAGATCTGCTGCCGCATTGTTGCCGTGTGTGCAATACTCCACAACATTGCTACTAAGCGCAGGATACCTGTTGAGATATCTGCCATTGAGTCGGAAGGGGACAACCGCCCACCTGCACATGCGCGTCATGCATGCGGGGAAAATCCAGCTGAATGACACAGACGCTGTGACCAAATCACAATTAACTGTTTCTAGTGCACCCACTTCCCTCACCCAACACTTCACTCATGCATGACAATTGAAATAATGACATGAGTCTGATGTACTGTTATTGAATAAATATTATTGTTGTTTTCACAATAATATTGCATTATTTTCACAAGATACATTTGAGGTGTATTGCGTCATACATCTCCTGATTTGTTAGAGGGCATGCTTTTCTCATCAGCATGTACCTGCATGATGAGCAAAAATGTCAATGGCGCCTCCGGCCCGAGGTTCCGATTCGCCTCTCCACATCTTCCTCCAGATTCGTCCGTGATGCCGCAGTGGGCCTGCTGCTGCGGCGGGGAACTCTAACCAGTGGCAAAGACAGGCTGCTGTGGCTAGATGTTCCCTCACTAGCGTCATCCCCTCCTGCCTGGCCGTGGCCAAATGCCTGCAGAGCCTGAACTGCAGTGCTTTCCTGCTCAAGTGCCCGTACCACGTCCTGGCAGTATTGGGCCATCTGGATTTGCATGGCCAATGATCTTTAGGACAGCTGGGATGTTGCATTGCCAATTATATAACTGGAGTGCGTGTATGCCGAGAGGCGTGTTAGGAGCTGGCGGTGGCGGCGCCGGGTGAGGTCCCGCTGGGTCAGCATGGCCTCAGTGTTTGCCTCCACTGCTGTGGTCATTCGCTCCATCCGGTCGGACAGCTGGCCAACATTCCTGGCTGTATTGTGCAGCTGCAGATGTATTGCTGCAAGGTGTCGTGCCTGTTGATGGTGGACGCGCAGCATGCGGCGCTCTATTGAAAGACCCGGCACACGCACAGTCACCCCCTCCTGCCGGCGCATGGTGTAGTTTGGCACCGCTCCCTGACCTGTCCGCTGGACTGGGTGGGCACAGTAGGTGTGCGTTGTGTTGGTGGCCTGGCGGCTGCTGGTGTTGCCGATGCCACTGGCATGGGTCTCACGGTTGGTTGTGGTGCGCCTGTTGTCGCTGGCGTTGCAGGTGGTGGCAAGGCTGCTGGCGCTGGTGCTCGCCCTGATGGACCTGGTTGTGTGGATAGATGTGCGTCACCCTCAGAATCCTCAGGATTCTCGTCAATTTGCAGCCCCTCACTGTCGCTGCTGGTATCTTCAGCGCCACCTGTGATGTAAAGTGGACGTTGATTAATAACATGTATCTTGCACATGGAAGGTTGCTACATGCATGCAGGCTAGCTTTCCCTGACTGGCTGTTGGATTGACCCCCATAGGACATATCTGGCTGTATGGGGCTGAATGTAAATTGTGGTCAGACTACATGTCCCACAATGCAATAGGGATTTTCTGGTGTGCATGGGCTGCATGACTGGGGTTTCCAATGGTTAGCTCTAGGGTCATGGCCATTGTTAGGGGACAGGGTCGCATTCGCATGGCACTTACTTTGGCTTTCTTGGGTGGGTCGGGAGGAGTCCAGCCGGGTTACCCCCACGCATGCCTCAGGTTGCAAGGTGTCCTCTACGAGGTCCTCCAATGGGGTGTTGGAAGGGACTGTTGGCTCTCCCCCTCCTGTTGCAACACGCTCACCCAGCCTCTTGGCGATCCTCTCCTTGGCACGACCTCGGAGGTTGTACCACCTCTTCTTGAGATCGTCGATTGATCGCTGGGTGACTCCAACTGAATTGACTTTTGCGCGGATGCGCAACCAAATTCGCCCTTTGTCGGCCTCTGACACCCTCCTGGAGTCCTTCCCGAACAGTCTGTCATGATCTCTACTAACTTCCTCAATTAGATGTTCAAGCTCCTGTTCGGAGAATTTAATTTTTCTCTTTCTCCCTGTGGAACTGGTCCCTGCTGCTTCCTGTGACATTGCAGCAGTGGGGTGTATCCTGATTCAAAGCTGGAGGTGGTTTAGAGTGGAGCTCTGGGCAGTGCTGCTTCCAAATCAGCCTCAGTATTCAGCATGAGGGAGGGAACTGCCTGCTTCCTGGTTGTTACGTCATCACTGTGCTCGAAATGCGACTTCCCGTTTTTGCGATCTCACTATTAGCGAGATCGCAATTTGCGATTTCGCTAATAGCGAGATCGCAATTTCAACACGGAAATTGTCCGATTTAGCGATTATTCTGCGATTTAGGGAAAAGCGCAATCGGCTTTTGCGGCAGAATGCGAATCGCTATTTTTTTTCGCAGAATTTCAGGAATCCCATTATGTGAATTCTAAATTGCGATTTGGTATTTCTCGCAATTTAGAATTTTCAGAAAATGGGTTTCATGAATCTGGGGTTTGGGGCTTATTTAAAAGCCCCTTGAACCACACGTACGTCACTACCCATGTTAAAAATTACGCAAAAGTGGCACAAGCGGCTTGTAAATAAGCCCCCACGTTTTCAGTTTTTATGATGTTGAAGTAAGCCTACTTCATTTTCTGTCAGTGTGATAATACAGATGCCCAGGGAGACCTAAGGTGATAGGCATGAGATAACACAGTGTGTCAGAGGGGACTGGAAATAGTCTGCAAAATCTTCAAAGCACCAAGTATCTATTACTAACAGTGAAGGAAGGAGAGTGCAACAGATGGACTCTTTGCATCTGAGTAAACTGATTTGGGTTCCACAGGATCCTGTGGAATGGTTACTGCAAGAAAGCATTCTCTGATGGAAACAGAATGGCAAGAATGAAAACGCAAGTGTTTTAGCTCTCAGATAATGCTTTTTTTTAAGGCATGAAACCCTCCCTGGAAATCGTCCAGCAAACAGGGCAATATTTTGTTGCACGTATAAGCCTTTCACATCTTTCCGTTGGTTCCTCGTTTGTACAGTGCTGTGGTAGTTAAAAGATGAAGAATTCCTTTACTACTAAAAGGCACATTTTCCTGGCTGGTGCGAGTGGATGCTTCTTTGCTTCAGAGGATAATCTGAACACTCAGTTTACATAGAAACAATTCAGGATCGAGCGTTTTCACTATTGCCTTTCTGTTTCCATCAGAGAATGCTTTCTTACAGTTACCGTTCCACACGCTCCTGCAGACCCCAAATCACAGTTTCCTCAGATTCGGAGAGCCCATCCGTTGCACTCTCCTTCACTGTTGGTAAAAAATACTTGGTGCTTGGGAATATTTTGCAGACTATTTCCACTCCCTGTTGGCACACTGTGTTATCTGATGTCTTTCACCTTACGTCTCCCTGGGATATGTATTATCACACTGACAGAACACGAAGGAAGCTTAAGTCAACATCAGAAAAACTGAAAACTTGGGGCCTCATTTATGAGGCTGTGCGTCACTTTTACGCCGCTGGTGCGTCACTTTTTGTGACGCACCAGTGGCGTAAAAAATGGGCCTTGTTGCACCATATTTACAAAGTGACACATCTAGGTAGATGCGTCACTTTGTAAACCCTTGCGCCACATTATACCTGGGCCAGGTATAATGTATGCAAGGGGGCGTATTGACGCAAGAAAGGGTCGTAGAAGTGACGCAGTGAAATCTATGTGATTTCACTGCGCCACTTCTAGGACACAAATGTGTCAATTTCTCACGCCTGCCTCACAGCAGGCGTAAGACCGACGCAGGCCCTTTCACATGGGGCTTGCCCCATGTGAAAGGATACATTGCTGGAGTTGCGTCACTTTTGTGACACACTCCAGCAATGCGCTGCTTTTGCGCCATACAGGTATGTCAGAAATACTGACGTATCTGTAACTCCTTGCGCAATGATGCGTCATACTGTAAATATGACGCATCATTGGTGGTGCAAGGAAGGCACAGTGAAAAGTGACGCATCGCTGTTTTCACGCAGCGATGCGTCACTTTTCATAAATGAGGCCCTTGGTGTTTAGTGAGGCAGCACCTGGCACTGTGTTCTACATTTGCTCTGCTCCAGTGTGGGGAAGCATAAAATACTTGGATGTGCCTTAAACCCTTTCGCTACTAGGCCATCCCCCGTTCTAAGCCTTTTTTGACTATTTGGGGTAGTTCGTGCTTAGGCCCCTGTAAGGTATCCAAGCCAAATTTGCATACATTTCTTCCAACATCATGGGAATTGTAAAGGTACCTAGGGTTTGTTGATTCCCTTGGAGGGGACCAAGAAATTAGCCCATATACAGCCACACTTTCCTGGAAAGCTATACATTTAAAAAAAATGCAGACAAAATTCTGAATTCAGCAACAGCTCATTTGTGTAGATCCTTCGAGTTTTTTTTATAGAAACTTACATTTGAAAATAGGAAAAATTGAAAATGAGTTGAAAGAAACAGCCATTTGCGCCAACATTATCACCCGTAACTTCTTATAAGTATGAAATTTTTTTAAAGCAATATACCGTTACATCTTCTGGACCTTTCTGGTTGTGCAGATGTATAGGACTTGTAGGTTCACCAAGAACCTGACGAACCCAGAGTCAATAACTGAGCAGCATCTTGCAATGGCTTTTTATTGTGTACCGAGTATATAGCAATTCATTTGGGAAAAAATAATCAGTGAAAAATCTGTATGAAATACACCTATTTATTTCTGAAATGGAACAAAATATAGAGTTTAGAAACAGTAACTATATGCACATCTCTGGAATTTCGGGTACCCATACTAGCATGTGAATTATAGGAAATTTTTTAAAGTGATTTCTTTATTACACATTGTCTTACATTTGGAAGGCAGAAATGCATCAAAAGTCAATAGTTAATAACAGTTGCTCTACAATTCTGTGTTCCCCTAAGTCTCCCAATAAAAATTGTACCTCACTTGTGTGGGTAGGTCTAGTGCCCGTGACTGGAAACGGCTCATAACCCAATGTGGACACACCACATTTTTACAGGGAAAACTGACACTTTTTTCCAAAGTGCTAAGCTGAAGATTTTGAACCCTAGCTCTGCCGGCACCTAGGGAAAACTAGAAAAACTATATATTTTTGAGAACTAGACACCTAGGGGAATCCAGGATTGGGTGATTTGTCTGGCTCTCACCAGGTTCTGTTACCCAAAGTCCCTTGCAAACCTCAAACTTTGTAAAAACTACACATTTTCCTTCTATTTATGTGATGGAAAGTTCTGGGATCTGCATGCATCCAGAGAATTCCACCCACTTCACATTCCCCAAAGTCCTGCGAGAATAATGGTACCTCACTTGTGTGGGCAGGCCAAGTGCCTGCGACAGGAAACGGCCCAAAACGTAATGTGGACACGCCACATTTTTACAGTGAAAACTGACACTTTTTTTTGCAAAGTGCCTAGCTGTAGATTTTGAACCCTAGCTCTGCCGGCAGCTAGGGAAACCTAGTAAACCTATAACACTTTTTAAACTAGACAAGCAGGGTAATCCAGATAGGGCGATTTGGGTGTCTCCCAACAGGTTCTCTTACCCAGAATCCCTTGCAAACCTCAAACATTGGAAAAAAACAAATTTTCCTCACATTTCTGAGATAGAAAGGCCTGGAAAGTAAGCCTGCCCAAAAAGTCGGGAGACTTTGGGGGATTCTGGTTGGGTGGAAGTTTGTGGATCTGGGCAGATTCCAGAACTTTCCATCCCATAAATGGAAGGAAAATGTGTTGTTTTCACAAAGCTTGAGGTTTTTGACTAAGGGGTAGGTTTGAACATGGACATGGACAGCTTTTGGTTACCAGTCCTGTCCCGATTACATTAAACCAAATAATAACTACAAAAAAATGTAGAGTGGCAAGTGATGTCATTTTCAATTCATACCTAGCAACAGGTTACATTTTTGTGTAATGTTCTTTGCTCTTTAAATATCCCCTGTGCTGCTCTATTATCAATATTACAAAAACTTTACTTTGGTACAAGCAATTGTATAGAACCATTCGCATCACTTTTACTGCTTGTGCAATCTGGAAATGAGCAAGGAATATGCTGCTCAAAACGTAGCACAAACTGATTTCAGTCTTTCCTTTCTATGAATCAATAATAAGAAATTGAGAAAAGGCATTTTGTCCACTTTTTAATAGGAAAGATGGGTCTAGCTTTGAAGCAAAACCAAAGGGGATGGTGGACTGAGTGTTAAAAATTGCAAGCACTCACCCCCAGTCAACTGATCTGGGTTTAATCCATCATCATTCTTTAGCTCACTCCGCCACCCCAGTTCAGATATGGCCATATTCAAATCAGTCTGACCCTGTGCCTCAGGGGAACAGACCAGCCCAAACTGCCAAGCCATGTCTTCCCTGGAACGGAAACAAGCATCCTGGGTACTGGTTTCGGGATCACAGCCCTCATCAGCCAGGCTATCTTGGATCCAGTGACAAAGTGAGCAAGGGACCTACTTCTGGGCATACCCTGCCAACTTAGGGCGAACAAAGCAAAACAAAAGGGGATGGTGGACGTAGTGTTGAACATTGCAAGCACTCACCCCCAATCAACTGATCTGGGTTTAATCCATCATCATTCTTTAGCTCACTCCACCACCCCAGTTCAGACATGGCCATATGCAAATCAGTCTGACCCTGTGCCTCATGGAAACAGTCCGTTAGCTAGCTTTGAAGCAAAATCATTATGCCCTATTTAATATTACATACAAACCACAAAAAGGCCACACCCAATTTTTTTGACATGTAGGCCCAGATTCTGAAACATTTCTCGCAAGGCAGTGTAACACAGCACATGAAGTTGCTGAGCTGCATTGCGTAAAAGTGACAGAGCGGAACTGCACATTATTTTTAAAAACATAGCAGAGTTGTGCTATCTTCCTGCACTGGTGCACTTATTGGACTACCTAGCACCAATGCAAGTTCCTGAGTTATGTTCAGGATATATTATTTTTGCAGGAAGGGGTACCCAACTGCACAGAACACATTTTTATTTATTTTTTCTCTTTTTATATGTGCTGCAGAACACAGCAGACATACTGAGGAGAAATAAATATATTTACAATTTTGGCACCCAGCCCAAATGCCCATTCACCGTCCATTGACCACCTCCCTGATGCAATGTAACATAAGGTGGTGCGATGCATTGTATTACTTTTTATGAAGCAACGCAAACTAACATTTCTGTTACTGAGTAAATACCAAAATATGTTTTGCTACATGTCTACGTCAAAAAAGTGATGCAAACCCGATAGAAAACCTTGTACAAGTTAATTAATAAACATAAATGTTCTTCCCAAATTGGCAACTGTCCGACAATTTACATACTCTTACCCTGGGTGAAAAAAAACATCTGTTGTATGGACAGAAATTGTATTCACTCCACTCCTTTGAAAGAAACAAATAAGTATAGCGTTTCTCAAACATGGCATGAGAAGCCCCCTTGTAACACATACTCTGACTTCTAGCCCAATGTCTTAGTTTGTTCTGCCTCTGGAAGAACCACTCTGTGAATTGATTCTTGTCTTCCCACTCTGCAGGTGCTATAGACAAGATGGAGGTGGATTTTCGATGCAATTGTCACAATACCCAGAGTAAAATGGTGAACTCACTGCAAGGCGTGTAATTATTGCATTTATAATACCAGCACCATAGTAACAAAACGCGAGGATGCGCTGAAGGTACAGCAAATTATCTACCTGTTACTTACTAAATGCTCTTACTTACATCTCTGAGCTATACTTAACACATACAAGCCATCCACCAAAATGTATAAAGTGTCATGATGCACATTTAATTTCAGAGATGCTCTGAGATAAACATAACGTTTAAAAATTCACAAGTTTAACTTGAAGGTTAGTTTTCTCTAAAGTAGGGGTGCTGTGTGTGTGAAATCATGCTTTTTCTTTGCAACATTAAATTAAATTCCATGAAATTATGCTTTTAGAGCAAAATGTGGTTTACAATATTTCTTTTTACATTTTTCACACGAATGCTACTTTGCTTTGAAAAGTCTTGCAACATACCTGCACGAAACTGGCTCGAGAACAACATTTTGCACAGGCAATTAGTGAAGGAGTGCAACTTCAAGATGCAAAAATTCAAAGAAATTATGTAATGCAACATTTCCAGAAATGTTGGCAAAGTCTGGTAAGGTACAGTTGGAAATTAAGAGAAATTGTATTAAAATATCACCCAGGGCTAAACCGTAGGTCCATGACAGAAGATCTTTGTCAGACCTGGTAGATGATTTTGGTTTATTGCTTCTGAATACATTTTTTGTAAGTAGCCAGAAAATCAGGCATGATCTGGCCCTAAAATCTACCTCCTTACTTTTAACCTTTTCCTAGTAGTTGCATACTGTACATTCTATTCAGTCACGCATTTCGTTATTTTGTTTTTCATGACTAACAATGATATAAAATGAAGATATAAAATCTTATATAAAAATTAAGAGTTTGTGATCCTTCACAAAAATTGTTAGTTTGCTGTCATTCACAAACTTCTCTCCAGCCCCTTCCCATACAGGAAATAATCGGAGATTTACTACAATTGATGTTGGAATAACTCCCCTTCCATTATAGGAGTGGAGGGAACTGGAAAAACATCCACATTTTTGGGGGGTTACTGGGTAAAAGTTTTACAATGGAAAATGTCTTCCATGTGAGAAAAAATAAGAAATGATAACTTACACAGCGGTCTCTATTTTTCATTGTAGAGCAATATGTCAGCAAAGTAAATATACATTAGGGAAATAGCATTGTTATGTAGTTTCTGAAGAGTGTGCCAGGAAAGATGGAATGGCACCACATTCCTTGTTAAATACCAGGCATGTTAATTAATCTCCTAAAGTAGCACATTTAATGTGCGCAGGTGTAGATGTGTGACTTTTCTTTGCGAATCAGGCCCTCAGGCTGGATTGTGCTCTCCACATTATAAAACTTGTGGATGAGTACCAAATAAAACCTGCTCCTATGGTTGAAAAACTTTGTGCGATACCCAGTATTCTCTGTCAGTATAATGTTTAAACGCTGGTTCATTAAAATTACCCAGCTTTTGTGGATCCCAAAAACTGAAATAATAGTGTTTGACACTGACAATTGGAAGTTTTACGTGATAGATGTACAACATTGATCCACAAGTTCTGGATCCATACCACAATTTCAGGATACCCACTCACAATGAAAATGATTTCCATTTAGTTTATTTCTCTGTGAATTTAGCCCAGGTGACTATCTTGAAAAACAGGCACATGTCCTAAAATTGTAGACCTGGTTAGAAACACCTCGTTGAGAGCACTTTTTAAATGAAATTCCCAAATGTCTTGATTTTGGAGTTCTGTGGGGTGCACGTTATGATGGGATCCCCATTGTCTAGTATAATCAGAATTTAGTTAAATATGCTTTTTCTTATCTTTAATAGCACAGTAGATAGTATGTCAATTATTATCAAGACCTGCCAAGCATCTGGGAATCACACGTGATTAGAGAGGATTAAAAGGTTGTGCTGATGTGGAAGGATTACCTTTGTCAACAACTAACTTCCATGATCAAATGGACCCTTCTTTAAAAACTGGTCTCTGATGCTGCTTGGAGATTAATTTACATGATGTGAATATTAGCAAATCATAGTTAGTTTTCATGGAATAAAATGTGCAAACAATGTATCAAGTCTGAGTAACAATAATTAGCATTAATTGTAGTATAGGACTGACCATAAGACATATGAGGAAACTCCTTCAGGGACCGGACCACATGTGCATTCAAAGAAGGCTAGAGTGATAATTCTGGAGCTGACGCAGCAGCATGCAATTTTCTGTTATCTATAAACATGATTTATAGTTCCAGAGGAATAATGACTCTACAGTCAGTGACAATGTTCTATGACATCAATGCACTTTTAGCCTAAATATCTGAAGAATGGTATTACCAAATGAGTTGCATGTTCTATATTATCATCACATTTCTTGGCTGGTGATTCTCAAAACTTTTCTAGAAGTATAGGTGTGGGATTTATACAATGCAGAGCAGCTACAGCACAACTGATCTCTTTGAAGTGACATAGCTAAAGAGGAGTAGTATAAATGATGGGAACGTTTTAGTGAACGCAGGAAAGAAGGACAAATTGGATAGCAAGGTGGAGGCCATCATTTGGACTGTTACACACACACACACACAAGAAGTGTGCTGGACGAGGAGGATCCTCAGTTCCTTCCTGAGAAGCAACACTAAGTGAACTTGCCATATCTTAGTAGGAAGGATGTTTCAAATTCTATGAGTGTAGCAAAAAGCTTTGTGTTTTGTCTCTTTCTCCTGTGTTTTGTTTCCCTCATCAGATGAAGTTTATATTGCAAGTGCTCTTTAGTTGGATGGATATCTCAATATGTTGCACATGAGGGGCAGTGCTCTCGTATTCCACATTGATAATGATATATAAGTCAATGACAGTAATGCCAACTGGTAGTGGGAGGTAGTAGAACTATGTGAGGGTCAATGAGGATATTTCAGTTTATGGCACCTGGGCAGTATCATGAAGGATGTTATGGAGGGGTACATATGTCATTCAGAGAATAGATGCAAGATGGAGTCTGGGATGTTTGAAGTCTGACACATGTGGAGCATGTTAGTTGCTACCAGGAAGATTGTAACTTGTTGGATGTCTGTTCCCAAACTGTGGGTGGCTTGAGTGTTGAATCGATGTTTGACGCATTTTACCTGTTGTCGGATGAAGCAGTCAGTATACATTGCTAAGGACTATTCTTATATACATTCCAGTTAGGTGCTGCTGCCAATTACCCTAAATTCTGTTTTTAGGATTAGAGCTTGAAATACATCGAGCCAGGGATTGTGCCTGGGCTATCTTTTTTTTATCAAAGTGCTCCACTTTCTAGTGAGATGCTTTCTACAATCTGAGATCCCTCCAATATCTTGCCCAGAAATGCTTTTGGCTTATCCTCGAGCTAAAGGGATACCTTCTCTTTAGTTCAGTTGTTAATTCTTTGCCACTCATTAAAGCAGGAATTATAGGGAGGAGCTGGTAATGCTGGAAGCCATCTCTCATCACTGGACCTCTTCCAGGGCCTGGCTATAGTCCCAAATTGGATCTAGTATCACATTGTTGCTTAGAGCTGCAGTTAACATCCATTCTGGACTTGGTTAGTAGGCAAAGAATCTTGAATTTCATTCTGGTTAAATTAATAGTAGAGTACATTTACATGCAAACAGATTAGTTCACACATGACAGCACATCCAACTACCCCTTAAGCTAAAGTAGAAAAGCAAGAGAAATGATTGCTGTGTCCTAATCAGAAATCATTCACACACCATCAGAATGAAACAGGTAAGGTTACAATAACCAAAGAGCCACAATCCAAGCTAAAGTATAGGCAAGAGTGAAAACTGCACACCACCAAGTACAAAATAGCATATCAGGAAAAGGATTCCACAGGAAATTCAAGAAGTACAGCACAAGAATCTAGCACACAAACAAAGCATGAAACGGTTATACACAATCGGAATATGGACAACTGCACATGTGCTGCTCTTCGAAAGAATAACCTCAATCTGTCCCAGTAGCACAAGTCATTACAACACAGGGTTTACCAAAACTTTCAGACATTCAAATCTATTTTGCCATAACTGCAATGCAAACATGGATGGTACAAGACACATGGAATGTCTATCTCTACACACTCCTGCTGTTTGCTCTACTACAAACCTGTGTTTCTCAGTAATAATTTCAGCTTCTTAATGTTTATGTGAACATCTGAGCTCTAGAGGAATGGGACATCTCAACGACTAGCAGTACTAAGCACTGCAAAATGGAGTCATACAATTTATGACAGAACGTTCCTAAAATCCCTTGTTTGAGGTCAAGCAACTACTGGAAAGCAGACATTTTTCCTAACTGTGGAAAAGAAAAGATGATCATAGGTAGCTAAGCAAAATAGACAGTTTGTTTCTCCTCAGGCTGAGGCTACAACAGTTACATTTTTAAGGTGGTTGCTTCTTGTTCAACAAGATTCCTTTTATGCTTGACATGATAAGTAGTATGTGAAGTTAGTTGTGCACTTTTTATTATGCCAGACTTAGAGCATATAACATTTTATTCGGCATCTGAATAGGCACTCTGATGGCAGTATTCACAACATTTTTGTTTAGTGCTATTTTATGTCCTCGGTGGTATGGTAAGGCATTAGAGGTGGTGGCAAATGTGTGTGCCTATTTGTTGTGTGTCGTGATGTGGTGATGATATATATTGCTGTCTTATGTGCAGCTAGGTTGGTGCCAATTAATGCAATATGGTTTTTGTGCTGCATTTTATTTTTACTGTTTTTTGTGTTGTACCCTCTAATGTTATATTTGTGCACTTTGTGCTTGTTATTGCACTATGTTCTGTTGTTTACTTTAAACATGTCAACAAAGGTAGCATCCTGCGAAACATTGCATATGCATATGCAAAAACAAGAAAACTGTGGTGTAGATGTCGCACATCACTATCTCTGAAGCACTCTTATGTTAGAGAATGGTGCTTACAATATTTAACATGCATTGCCATGATGTGCCTAACCGTCATCCTACACTAAATGGTGACTACTGCTCAAATCATATTACCAATAAATAATGGAGCGCCCTTTACATTGTAAATGGACAAACTATAATATGAAACATTGATAATTTAAGTTTCAGCCTTTTAGTAGCATTTTGGTAGCTGTGAGAGTTCTTTATTGTTTGATTAATTAAAATCATGACAATTAAAAATCAGTACTTCTTGTATAAAAAAAAGTTAAAAAGGCAAATCAATAATACAAAATTAAAAAAAAGGGTGGTATTCTTGCTAAAAGTTTGTTGGGGCGGGATGTCCCTGGTGATTAAGTGATCGTGATTGTCCAGGTTTCTGGTATGCCTGATGTGAAGAGTAAACTGGCTGGGTCAGTGTCATCATTGTTGAGGGCAGACAGAAAATGGTCATACATTAACATTCTAAAAGGTGTAGTAAAGGTGGATAAAAGAGCAGAGCCTGGGCAGTTGTTTTAAGAATCAGTTCAGAGTGTTCAAGAGTTCATTGGCGGCGCAGGTGACATCATAGATGTACAGGTTGTATCGGGGGTGCTTGGTAACCTGATTTTCCAAGGTTCTTGGCTGCTCTTGTGACATATTTGGTAAACCGAATGTAGAGCATCGTGTTTTCTGGGTTCATGGCAGCTATATTGACTTGTCGACACGATTGAACGCCGAGTTTGTTCCATTCACCCCGCAACAGAAACCTTCTGTCATTAAACAGTGCAGGACAGGTGCAAACCATGTGCTCAATTGATTCCGAGTGGTAGCCGCACCCCCTGCACTCGGTGTTATCACTTGAATGACGCCATTCTGGTAAGTGGCTTAAAAAGGGCCATTCGCCCATTCTCAGTGCCATGAACATTTTCTTCTATGAAAGTGCATAGGTGCTTGATCGCTAAGGTGCTACAGCCACTGGCTTAAATTACGAGATAACTGTCCAGGTGTGTTTTCTTATGGACAATTTTGCCCTGTTTGAGTGAAAGGACCGGAGTCGGACACTTCTCCTGATGGAGAGTTTTAGGGCCTGCTGGCATGGGTTTGTTTCCCTGTATTCTTCGACGTCAAGTAAGTGCACGGAATGTTCCAAGTGGTGTCTGTGTTTTTGGCCAATTTGGCCAGTCGATATTTCTTGCCACAACCTGGCCTCCAGGCTGCCTACCCGGGAGTTGCGCACTCTGTTGCACAGCTTGATAAATACACCAGCCTCGATACCTCGATGATCTGGTAGGCCGAATTCAAGCCTAACCTGGGCTGACTAAGAAGATCTCGAGAGGTACCATACTCGCTTCAAGATTCTGGTTGTTATTTTATTCAGTATGTTAGTGTTGAGAGTGACCTCCTGTTTACTAGCGACCAAAATAGCTTTGAATTAGAGTTTTACTTGTGTGTACTACTTTCAGCCAAAACTGGTCACCCACTTTTTGCTTGTCTCTGTGAATAGATAATCTGAATGCTTTTTGAGCTTGCTGATAGTTGTTGAATAGATGGGCACCTCCTGGTCACTGCCTGGCAAGGAGAAGAACAGAATTTCTTTGAGTTTTTAAGTTTTTGGTCTCTGTTGAGATACATAATTGATTGGGGGTTAATGACTTTTGGAACAAAGAAAGGAATTCACTAAGTAGTCCGTTTGCTAGAGCATCCAATGTGTCTGTTGGTGCGACGACCTCTTCACGCCAGACATATAACAAAGATCTTCATTTTTCCAGTTATGGGAATAGAATTGTCTGTCCATTTCAATCTTCTTAGGTTCTCTGTGTAAGTGCCAGTTAGCGTTTGGCCGATGGCCAGGTGGTGGGCGACATTGAAGTATAGACTTATTATCTGGAGATGATGATCGCTCTCACCCGATGTTGAGATGCAGTAGTTCTCTATCAAGGGGAGCATTTTGTTGGTGCCTAAGGTAAAATCCAGAAATGAGTGGGTGTGGCCATTTGTTCTTGTCCACGCCGGTGGAGTGTCCGTGGGGAAGTAGCAATTCAGTACAGGGAAATCCACACTGCTAAGTTGAAATATAGTGTATTCTCCCAGTTTGGTTTGTTTGTTACCTTGGAGTATCGATTGCACCGTGAGGTGTGATGGAACTGCTTTGGATGTGTCAACGAAGTCCTCAGTTGTATTTTGAAAATGGTCGCCTTAGACTAAACAAGGTATGCTACCATGTTCGTTTAGTAGGTTGCATATAATTTTAATCAGACTGTCCAATTTGGGCTTTTTCTTGCTGGTGTAGGTTGAAATGTAAATGTTAAGCAAAAGCAGCTGTCTGCCCGAGTTGAGGATTCCCACTCCAATAGCGGTGATCCAATCCTCGTCAAATTCTAACTGGTTAATGTGTAAAGATAGGTTGCAGGCAGCATAGATCAAAAGCCCACCTCGCAGTCTGTCATGCTTATACTGTCTTGAGGAGGGGGACATGAATTCCAGAAACCTTCTGTGGGGATACTTGTTGCTGCCCAAGTTTCCTGAAGGAGTATGATGTCATATTTTTTTAGGAATTCGAGCATACCTAAAGATTGAGATTTCGTGGAAAAGCCATTGATGTTCCAGGAGCATATTGTTATACCTTTGTAAGTGTTATTTCATTCTTTCAGGCCCCGGGGCAGGGTGGTTGGCAGCCAGGTCCAATTGGCCTTTATTGTAGCTTGACGCTCTATTTCTGGCTTTATCGAGTCCAGCTGGAGAGCAGCTTTGGGCTGATTTTAATACGGAAAAAGGAGGAATTACTGGGTTACTGGGGATTGCCTGGGTGGTTGCTAAAATTGAGGCATACCGAAAATCACTGGGTGTTGTAAGTTTGATGCCCCTGTTGCGGAATTGGTTGGTTTTGATTGGACCAACTCCTTTATGACCTTAGACACTAATGTAATTAGGGTTGTTTCAGTTACTCGATTGCTGTCGCTTGGTTTGAATTCAATTGAAATTATGTCTTTAGATTCCAAATTACACAGCTCAGGGATTGATTTGAAGAGTCTGAGGGTGTTCCTTCGATTTTAAACATCATACGGACCTTGAGAGGTATACTCCGGGGTTTACAGCAGCTTGGTCTGGGATCTGTCTGTGGCCAGGCAGTGCTCTATTACAGTAGCTGAAGGCTCCGCCAATTTGGGGGTTTGTAACTTTCTCCGTTGGAGTGTTGGCAGTTGTTGCAGATGTTGCAGAAAAGATGCTTGAGCTGATCTGAGGTGGTTTGAAGTCACTGTGTTGGAGACTGTTTTGCACAAGGTCTCCAGGTCAGATCGCTTAAGTAGTGTTTTTGGGGGCCTGTCTTCAGTGTCTTCTTTTGGGTTGCCTATGAGGTGTTGTGAAACCGCCAATCTCTGTACTGGTCTGGTTTTGCCGGTTGGTGGTGAAAAAGAGGTTTTAGTGCCGGGGCTTATCACTAAATGATTTGCCACAGGGGCTTGCTCCTGGACAGGGTCTGACTCCACGTTGGATTGCGATGGACCAGTCCCTGGTGTCGCTTGGAGAATGGACTTCGGTGGGTAGCTTGGAGCGGTTTGCTATTGTACTTCTGGTGAACAATTGGTTTTTGGTAGTTGTTTAATGCTCTTGAAATTAATAGTCCAGTATTCATAGAAAGTGGTAAGTTGTTTCTTTGCTCAGTTTAAGCATCATCAAACATGGAATACAGTTGGTTTATTCATACAAGATACAGATCATTCAGCTGACACATGTTTCGTCCAAACTTGAACATTTTGAAGGCTGATATAGTATCAGAAAGACAACATAGAAAAAAAAGAGAAATACAAATGATGATCACCGCAATGGTATTCCCAAATGTTGCATTTTGAGTAGTGCTCTCTTGCATTTATGTGCATGCACATCCATGTGCTTAAATGCCAAAGACCGTGTGGCTTTTACCGGACATCCAATTGCATAGTATCCATAAACATAAGGCATTGGCAGAGACAATAGATCTTAAAGGCAAGACATATAGACTTTGCCAATGCTTGATTCCAATGGCGTTGTTTCTGAAACCTGCCTACATGCAGAAGTTTCATGGAGTTTTAACAGATCCCAGCAGGCTTGCCCGTGATCACATGCCTAAAGCTTAATAATCGCACATCTAATGCATGCAGGGCCTGACTGGCCATTTATCTAATGGCACATTTCCCCTGTGGGCTGGAGCCATTGAAGGCCGATTCTTGAATGATCACTGCCTCTGCTGGTGTCTACTATGTCACTCTTTTCTGCTCCCTATGATTTGTTGCAACAGGCACAGTGAGTGCATCAACAGAGGGAGGGATGAGAGGTCATTGGCAAATCCTCCACTGTTGCGGAGGAGCATTGCCCCTTGCCAGCAGCCTAAAAATTAAAAATAAAAGGATAATGAACCTCTGTTTATTATTGTTTTATTTTTATCCATAGCATCGTCTAGGGGGTTGGACCATGGTTGATGACAGGTAGAGGTAGAGTGGTAGGTGCACTGCTTGTCAGTTAGCATGATGGTTTGGCCGGCCATCTCTGCCTGGCCAAACCATCATGCGCACTGAAGCTCTTTCCAAACCCATCTGCGATGCTGGGTTAGAGAGAGAAGGCACAGGCTCCCAGTCTACATGGGAGGGCAAATCTATAGCATTCGGGCTAACACTGATGCTGCTTTTGGGTGTGCATCCCCAGTCCCCCCTCTCGCCCTGCCTCGCCACTTTGCCCAGACACCGGCCGCTACAGTGAGAGTTATAGGTGGGTGAAACAAATGGAAGGGAAGAGAAAGCATATACAGAAATAAAATGAGGTGGAAGATGAGAGAGGCAAGAGAAAGTCAGAGATAATGGTTCGATGGAAAGAGAAAGAGGATGAGTAGAGCACAGAACTGACTTGAACAAGAGAGAGCAGGGCCACTAACGGGTAGGTTTAAAAAAAAAAAAATCTGGACGGATTTTGGTTACCAGTCCTGCCCTGATTACATGAAACTTAATAATAACTACAATATAATGTGCAGTGCCAAGTAAGGTCATTTTCGATTATTACCTACCAACAGTTTACATTTTTTGTAATTTTCATTGCTCTTTAAATATCCTCTGTGCTGCTCTTTTATTGATATTACAAAAACTTTACGTTGGTACAAACAACTGCATAGAACCGTTTGCATCACTTTTGCTCCTTGAGTAATCTAGAATGGAGCTAGGAATAAGTAACTCTAAACAAAGAGCAAGCCAATTTCAGATTTTTCTTGCTCTGAATAAATGATATAGAATTGAGAACAAGCATTTTCTCCACTTGTTAAATTTGAAAGATGGGTCTAGCTTTGAAGCAAAATCAGATTGCCCTATTTAATATTAAATACAAACCAAAAACATGCCACACCCAATTTTCTCCATTTTTTTTTAATGTAGGCCCAGATTTACCAACATTTTTCGCAAGGCAGCACAGCGCAGCACATGAAGTTGCTGAGCTGCGTTGCATGAAAATGACAGCGAAGATATGCGCCATATTTTATAAAACACAGCAGAGTTGAGTTCTTCTATCTGACTGCATCAATGCTCTTATTAGCTTGCCTAGCGCCAATGCAAGTTCCTGCGTTATGTAAAGGATAGCTTTTTTTGTAGGAAGGGGTACCTATCTGCACAAAACTATTTTTGAGGGCATTTTTTCTCTTTTTACATATGCTGCAGAATACAGCAGACATCCCGAGGAGAAATAAAGATGTTTACCATTTTGGCACAAAGCCCAAATGCCCATACACCACCTACAGAGCACCTACCTGACTCAATGTAACATAAGGTGGTGCGATGTATTGTGTTCTTTTTTTTTTATAAGCCATGTACATTGACATTTCTGTTGCTTCTTAAATACCAAAATGTTTTTTGCGTCATGCCTACGTCAGAAAAAGTCATGCAAACCCGGTAGAAAACCTTTTACAATCTGGTCCATCATTCATTCACAAGGATTACTTTGGTAAAACTGAAGACAAGTTAATTAATGAACATACATTTTCTTCCCAAATTTAGCTACTGTCCTACAATTCACTTTCTCTTACCCTGGGAAGCAAAATGAAAATTCTGTTGTATGGACAAAAATTATTTGCTCCACTCCTTTTATTGAAAGCAGCAAATAAGTGTAGCGTTTCCCAAACATGGCATGAGAAGTCACCTTGTAACACATACTCTGACTTCTAGCCCAATGTCTTACTTTGTTCAGCCCCTGGAACAAAGCCTCTGTGAGTTGCTGCTTGTCTTCCCACTCTGCATGTGCTATAGACAAGATGGGGGTGGATTTTCAAAGCAACTGTCACAAACCCGAAGTAAAATGGTGAACTCACTGCAAGGCTTGTTATTATTGCAATTATAATACCAGCGCCATAGTAACAAAATGCGAGGATGCGCTGAAGGTACAGCAAATTATCTACCTGTTATTTACTTAATGCTCTTACTTACAGCTCTGAGCTATACTTAACACATACAATCAGGCATCCACCAAAATGTATGACGTGTCATGATGCACATTTAATCTCAGAGATAAAAATATAATACAAAAATTCATACGTTGAATTTGAAGGTTTGTTTTCTTTAAATTAGGGGTGCTGTGTCTGTGAAATTTTTTTTTTTGCATGAAATGATGCTTTTAGAGCACGATGTGGGTTGCAATATTCTTTTGACATTTTTCATTTGAATGCTACTTTGCTTTAAAAAGTCTTGCATTATACCTGAAGGAAACTGGCTCGAGAACAAAATGTGACTTGCACAGACATTTTCTGAATGAGCGGGGCATGCCTCACAGATGAGAAAAATTCAAAGAAATTGTATAATACGACTTTCAAGACATTTTGCCAAATTCAGGGAAAGGTAAAGTTGGACATTTAGCAAATGTAATTAAAATATCATCCAGGGCTAAACCGTAGGTCCATGACAGAAGATCTTTGTCAGACCTGGCAGATGATTTTGGTTTATTGGTTTATTGCTTGTGAATAAAAATTGTTAGTTTGCTGTCATTCACAAACTCGTATCCACCCCTTCCCATCCTGAAAATAATTGAAGATTTACTCCAGCTGATGTTGGAATAACTCCACTTCCATTATGGGAGAGGAGGAGACTTGGAAAACAAAAACATCCACATTGGGAGTGTGGGGGGCGGGGGGGTAAAAGGTTTTAGAATGGGAAAAATAAATATATGACTTACACAGCAGTCTCCATTTTCCATTGTGGAGCAGTGCTCAGCATGTAAATATACATTAGGGAAATAGCATTGTTACATAGTTTCCAAACAGTGTGCAAGGAAAGGTGGAACTGGCACCACATTCCACGTTAATTACCGGGCATGTTTATGAGTCTCCTAAAGTAGCACATTTACTGTGCGCAGGTATAGATGTATGACTTTTCTTTGCGAATCAGGCCCTCAAACTTGATTGTGCTCTCTACATTATAAAGCGTGTGGATGAGTCCCAAATAAAACCTGTTCCTAGTGTTGAAAACTTTTTTGCAATATCTAGTTTTCTCTGTCAGTGTAATGTTTAAACAGTTGTGCATTAAAATGACCCAGCTTGTATGGATCCCAAACACTAAAATAATAATGTTTGGCACTGAAAGTTGGTAGTTCTCCATGATAGATGTACAACATTGATCCACAAGTTTTTTTTTTTGAGGGAGAACATGACGACCGCCAGTTGAGCCGCCGCTTGCCTCCGAGGCACCTACGTCCCGCGCTTAATGCCTAGGCGAGGCTGATATTTGCGAAACCGCAACCCCGCTCTCCTGCGGTTGTTTCTATTATATGGACTTCTTCACCTTATTCCCAACAAGGCCGTGATTTTCTTGCTGAAGGGGATGTGCGTTGGTGCACTTGCTGACTTGCCACTTTGGTCCGTTGCCATCCTGGAGTTGAGGAGGGGCCGCAGAGCAGCGGTTTGCAGGCTCCTTTTGGCCCATGCCAGCAGAGGTAGCACAGGGCAATTTTTTTACACCCTAGAGAGGACTGCCCCTTCGAAACAGATGGACGAGCTTCCTGAGCAGGCTCCTCTGTCACCCTCTGTACAGTTGCAGCAAAATCAACTGGAGGAGGTACTGGGGGGCCAGGTGGGGGTAATCTCAAGCACAGCCTTTGTAAATAACATAGCATTTGTAACGAAAGGTCCAAGGAGGGGTAAGAAACGTGGTGGGCGGTGCAGGGGATCAACAAAGGTGAAACCTGAGGGGGAAAGTAATAAGCAGTCCCATAATGGAAAATCTGACACAAAAAACAGTGTAATTCAGGGGAAGGGATGCGCCACCCCGGCCTCGGTTGTTGACAGTAGCTGCTCAACTTTTCAGCGTTGTGAGATTAACGGCAGGACTATCAAAGCAGGCAGAGCAAAAAGCAACCCCTTGGATTTGAAAATAAGGATTACTCCTCTGCGGTCATACTTTAAAGTCCAACCATTGGTCCTGGATGTGGTCAAACAGGGGGAGGCCCTTAGAAAGAGTTCTATAGGACAGTTGGAGTTACGGCCCATCTTTGAGAGGATGGAGGTGGCTGGAAGCCCCCTCCCTGCTACATTAACCTCACCAGTTACTTCACTCATAACTCCTAGTTTGACTCCTAGTCTGGCTCCAATTACGGCTTCAAACCAAAGCAGGGTTACTCTGGGTGAAGATTTCCCAGCTCATCAAAGTATGGCTGCTAACGGCAGTTTAGAGGTGGACAAAGTTTCTAAGGGACACAAAATCGGGGGGTCCTCAATAGCATCTCTCGAGGCCCTTTTTTCCACCCTGTCAGTAGATATCAGGAAGGGTTTTTCTGTTGCTGAGGCAAACCAAGGGGAGATCAGGCTCTTCTGCGAGTCACTAGAGAGGAAAATTGACCGCTTAAATTCTAGGACAGTGATTTTGGAAAACTCTGTGAGAGATCTTAGGGATGACTTGGGAGCGGCTACAGCGGACAAAACATCACTCAAGAGGGAAGAAGTGGTGCTTCAGGACAGGCTTGAGAGCTTAGAAAACAATGCTCAGAGAAATAATCTGCATCTTCTGAATGTTCCAGAGGGGAGAGAGGGAGAGGACCTCAAATCCTTCATTGTTACACTTATAAAGGAATCAGTCTAGATTGAAGAATCCGAGGAGGACTTGAAGAAAGATATTCCAAGTTTCCCCAGGGATCCCTTTTAGGAAACATCCTAATCGGGCAGTACCCAGGAAGATTCTCATAAATGTTCTTACTTTATCCCTGAAGGAAAAGATCCTCAATAGTGTCTTAAAACAGAAATCTCTGAAAACCCAGAGATTTCCCCTATGAAATCCGCTCTGATTTGGCCAGAGTCACCCTGGACAGGCAATGGGAGCTGGCCAGGAAGCTGGATGATTTTAAGAAGCTTGGTGCGGTGGCCCAGCTAAAATATACTGCATCCCTGAAAATCATGTACAAAAACATAATGTACAACAATAAATCAGTTCAAGAGGCAGATGAGCTTCTAGATAGTCTCAGCAAAGTTACAAAATAATCAACTATTAAGTACTAACTTGTCATTTGCATTAGGTCTCCCTGGGTTCCTAGGGTTGGGTAGAATTTTTCTATAAGGCTTGAGTTCTATGCGACTTTAGATATCAGGGAGATAATCGGAAAACATAGGTTTATATATTCATACACGGCCACATGTTTACACGCAAAGAGGGGTAGAGTATGGAATTTGGAGGTGGGGTCTTAGTTTTCGACCCAATTAAGTGCTTAAGTATATAGGGACAGGGTAGTTTGCCCCTGGAGGCAGAAACTGGACTACATTGGTCCAGGGGAATTGGGGAAGGGTTCTCCAGGGAGTGGTTGTGGGGGGGAGGGAGGAAGGGTAGGGGGTGCACGGGGTGTGGAGCATTGGGTTAAAAAATAAAATATTTTCCTCATTCACTTTTAGTTTGGCCTTGTCACGTTTGGTCTGGAATCGGTTTTCTTGGAAACTTAGTCCACCTATGGTTTAGGTAATCAAACTCCCATGAGTAGTATCCAGTTTTTATCCTGGAATGTTAATGGCCTGCGGGTGAAAACCAGGAGGGTAAAAATGTTGCAATATTTAAAAGATTCTCCTGCGCAGGTCATTATCCTCCAGGAAACTCATCTTTTAAGAGAAAAGATGTCTGTAATTTTTTAAAATGTTAAATGGGTGGAACACTTGATAAGCTCTAATCAGAGTGCTAATATCAGGGGTGTTGCTATTCTGAATAAAAGGCAAGCAAACTTTTGCATCTTAGTTTTTATGGTAGACCAAAGTGGCAGGTGGGTCATCGCGAAATTGACTATTCAAAGTTTATTGCTTACTGTGGTGGGCTTGTATGGCCCAAATCAGGATGACCCCCTCCTCTCTGAAAAAAACATTTTTTCAAATCTTTCGGAAGTTCCAGACCCAGTTATTATGGTAGGAGCTTTTAATATAGTCCTAAATCCCAAGCTGGATAAGTCTTCCAGTAGCAGAGCTAATGTGCTTTCCAGGTCTCGAACGTACCTTCAACTGATGATGGCGCAGACCAGACTCTGTGATATCTGGAGGGACAGGTCGGGTTCTCAGCCAGGAGTCTCATTTTAGATAAGCAAGTATGGCCATATGTCAATGATTGACTATATTCTGGTTCGCCACAGCTCCAGGGGTAAAGTCAAGGGCATTGGTTATTTGACTCCCCATTTGTCATATCATGCAGCTGTGTGGATGGATTTAGCCTTGGCAGGAAATCCACATTTGAGGATTTTGATGTTCGATCGACCTTTACTTCTTGATGAAGCTGAGACAAAGTACCTGTTCCAGGAAACATAGTGTTTTTTAAATATGAATCTCAGTTCGGCAGAGACTTCAGCAGTATGGGATGCATTGAAGACTTTTTTGAGAGGTATGGTCACGAGCAGGGTATGTTAGAAAAATAGACATTACAGGAAGGAGGTGACTCACAAGGAGACCGAGATAAAGGCAGTAGAAGTGAGTCTGAATATAGAGACTGTCCCTGAGAAGCGTCAAGAATGTCTTGCTAAACTTGGAAGTCGAAAGGATCACTTGGATACTATCATCCAAGCGAGCGTTACTAGAAGGTGGGAGTCCAGTAAGCTTGCCCATTTTGAGTATGGAGAGGGTGCTAGCAAGCTTCTTGCGTGGAAAGTTAAGTCTGATAGGATGAGAAATTTGATAAAACAAATAGACAGTGAGGATAGGATTTTTGTGTTATCTACTGACAAAGAGATTGGGTATGCTATTTTTGCTTTTTTCCAGCAGCTCTATGATGAGGATAGTGGAGTGGAAAACCAATGCCATGGAGTGGCTACGTGGGAGCAAGCTTACCTCTCTGAATTCCTCTCAGCGAAAAGATCTGGCGCTAGACATATCTCAGCAAGAGGTCAGGAAGGCTATTTTTGCCTGCAAAAGAGGGAAGCGTGCAGGGCCTGATGGGCTCCCAGCTCAACTCTATGGATCCTTAGGGGAGGCAATAATCCCAAACTTGACAGTAATCTTTAATGAGATACTATCTGAGGGTGCTAGGCTACCGAATTCATGGGGAGAAGCTACTGGCTCACTAATATTGAAGGCAGGAAAAAATCCCACGAACTATGGGTCTTATAGACCCATCTCGCTGCTGAATGCAGATTACAATATTTTTGTAAGGATCCTGGCAGACAGACTAGAAGCAGTGGCGGACGATATGCTTCATCCTGATCAAAAGGGGTTTGTGAGAGATAGGAATCTAGCTGACCTTACTTATGATTTTGTTGGTGCAATAGACTTGGCTACCACTTCTTAGCTTCCCCTAGCACCAATGACATTAGATGCTACTAAGGCCTTTGACAGGGTCAACTGGGCATACCTCTCGGCAGTTTTGGAAAAATGTAACTTTGGTGAGAAATTCTGCAGAGTTATTCAATTTATATATATCGGGACTCTTTGGCGAGACTCCTGGTAAATGGCAAATTGACTAATCCCTTTAAGATCACTAGGGATACAAGACAGGGCTGCCCCCTCTCCCCGCTCCTTTTTTGATCTATACATCGAGCCCTTTGCTCAGCACTCAAAAGAGGAGCCTAGCATTCTACCTTTCAAGGGACTGGGAGAGGAAGGTAGCCCTGTATACCGAAGATATTTTCATTCTTTCTTCTGATTTAGAGAGGTCTTTTCCTCAAGTCGTCAGGTTGGCACAGAACTTTGGGCAGGTCTCTGGTTATGGGGTTAATGAAGAAAAAACAGAGCTAATGTCTTGCAACCTACCAAAATGCCTGTACCAGGCCAAGCGTGACATAAGGTATTTGAGGATTGGGATTGTTCAGGATATAGAGAAGATCTCAGGGTCTAATTTGGCAAATGTTTCTAGGGAATGCCAGAAATTAATGAAATCATGGGCCCATCTCCCATTGACCATTCTAGGGAGGACCAATTTGATTAAGATGGTAATATTACCAAAAATTACATTCTTTTTCAACACTATCCCTTTACATTTTGAAAAATCGGCAATAGATAAGATTCAGCAAGCAATCAACTCATTTGTTTGGGCTTACAGGGCCATGAGGATTGCCTGGAAGAAGTTGAGGCATAGGAGGGAGAAGGGAGGTTTGGCACTCCCCATCTTGCAGTACTACACATTGGGCGTTTCAGTTGTCGCACTCGAGAATGCTGCTTAAAACTCCAGAGCATATTTACAACAAGGGGTGGTGATGGACAGAGTCTCTGAATTAAGCAGAATACTCTCACCCAGTCAAGAGATCAGGGCTAGATCCAACACCGTTTTTTAGCTCATTGCACCATCCCAGTTTCAGAACCTGGCTATATGCAAATTAGTCTGTCCCTGGCCCAGTGCATCATGGGAACAGGGCAGACCAGACTACAAAAGCCAATTCTTACACTGGGAAGGAAACAAGCTTCCGGGGACCGGTTTCTGGCATTTCAGCCGTCTTCAGCCCGGCTTGCTTGAATCCTGATGGTGCAATGAGCGAGGGACTCACATCTGAGTATACCCTTCCACGCTTAGGGTGGACAAAAATATTTACAACAAGGGGTGGTGATGGACAGAGTCTCTGAATTAAGCAGAATACTCTCACCCAGTCAAGAGATCAGGGCTAGATCCAACACCGTTTTTTAGCTCATTGCACCATCCCAGTTTCAGAACCTGGCTATATGCAAATTAGTCTGTCCCTGGCCCAGTGCATCATGGGAACAGGGCAGACCAGACTACAAAAGCCAATTCTTACACTGGGAAGGAAACAAGCTTCCGGGGACCGGTTTCTGGCATTTCAGCCGTCTTCGGCCCGGCTTGCTTGAATCCTGATGGTGCAATGAGCGAGGGACTCACATCTGAGTATACCCTTCCACGCTTAGGGTGGACAAAAATATTTACAACAAGGGGTGGTGATGGACAGAGTCTCTGAATTAAGCAGAATACTCTCACCCAGTCAAGAGATCAGGGCTAGATCCAACACCGTTTTTTAGCTCATTGCACCATCCCAGTTTCAGAACCTGGCTATATGCAAATTAGTCTGTCCCTGGCCCAGTGCATCATGGGAACAGGGCAGACCAGACTACAAAAGCCAATTCTTACACTGGGAAGGAAACAAGCTTCCGGGGACCGGTTTCTGGCATTTCAGCCGTCTTCGGCCCGGCTTGCTTGAATCCTGATGGTGCAATGAGCGAGGGACTCACATCTGAGTATACCCTTCCACGCTTAGGGTGGACAAAAATATTTACAACAAGGGGTGGTGATGGACAGAGTCTCTGAATTAAGCAGAATACTCTCACCCAGTCAGGAGATCAGGGCTAGATCCAACACCGTTTTTTAGCTCATTGCACCATCCCAGTTTCAGAACCTGGCTATATGCAAATTAGTCTGTCCCTGGCCCAGTGCATCATGGGAACAGGGCAGACCAGACTACAAAAGCCAATTCTTACACTGGGAAGGAAACAAGCTTCCGGGGACCGGTTTCTGGCATTTCAGCCGTCTTCGGCCCGGCTTGCTTGAATCCTGATGGTGCAATGAGCGAGGGACTCACATCTGAGTATACCCTTCCACGCTTAGGGTGGACAAAAATATTTACAACAAGGGGTGGTGATGGACAGAGTCTCTGAATTAAGCAGAATACTCTCACCCAGTCAAGAGATCAGGGCTAGATCCAACACCGTTTTTTAGCTCATTGCACCATCCCAGTTTCAGAACCTGGCTATATGCAAATTAGTCTGTCCCTGGCCCAGTGCATCATGGGAACAGGGCAGACCAGACTACAAAAGCCAATTCTTACACTGGGAAGGAAACAAGCTTCCGGGGACCGGTTTCTGGCATTTCAGCCGTCTTCGGCCCGGCTTGCTTGAATCCTGATGGTGCAATGAGCGAGGGACTCACATCTGAGTATACCCTTCCACGCTTAGGGTGGACAAAAATATTTACAACAAGGGGTGGTGATGGACAGAGTCTCTGAATTAAGCAGAATACTCTCACCCAGTCAAGAGATCAGGGCTAGATCCAACACCGTTTTTTAGCTCATTGCACCATCCCAGTTTCAGAACCTGGCTATATGCAAATTAGTCTGTCCCTGGCCCAGTGCATCATGGGAACAGGGCAGACCAGACTACAAAAGCCAATTCTTACACTGGGAAGGAAACAAGCTTCCGGGGACCGGTTTCTGGCATTTCAGCCGTCTTCGGCCCGGCTTGCTTGAATCCTGATGGTGCAATGAGCGAGGGACTCACATCTGAGTATACCCTTCCACGCTTAGGGTGGACAAAAATATTTACAACAAGGGGTGGTGATGGACAGAGTCTCTGAATTAAGCAGAATACTCTCACCCAGTCAAGAGATCAGGGCTAGATCCAACACCGTTTTTTAGCTCATTGCACCATCCCAGTTTCAGAACCTGGCTATATGCAAATTAGTCTGTCCCTGGCCCAGTGCATCATGGGAACAGGGCAGACCAGACTACAAAAGCCAATTCTTACACTGGGAAGGAAACAAGCTTCCGGGGACCGGTTTCTGGCATTTCAGCCGTCTTCGGCCCGGCTTGCTTGAATCCTGATGGTGCAATGAGCGAGGGACTCACATCTGAGTATACCCTTCCACGCTTAGGGTGGACAAAAATATTTACAACAAGGGGTGGTGATGGACAGAGTCTCTGAATTAAGCAGAATACTCTCACCCAGTCAAGAGATCAGGGCTAGATCCAACACCGTTTTTTAGCTCATTGCACCATCCCAGTTTCAGAACCTGGCTATATGCAAATTAGTCTGTCCCTGGCCCAGTGCATCATGGGAACAGGGCAGACCAGACTACAAAAGCCAATTCTTACACTGGGAAGGAAACAAGCTTCCGGGGACCGGTTTCTGGCATTTCAGCCGTCTTCGGCCCGGCTTGCTTGAATCCTGATGGTGCAATGAGCGAGGGACTCACATCTGAGTATACCCTTCCACGCTTAGGGTGGACAAAAATATTTACAACAAGGGGTGGTGATGGACAGAGTCTCTGAATTAAGCAGAATACTCTCACCCAGTCAAGAGATCAGGGCTAGATCCAACACCGTTTTTTAGCTCATTGCACCATCCCAGTTTCAGAACCTGGCTATATGCAAATTAGTCTGTCCCTGGCCCAGTGCATCATGGGAACAGGGCAGACCAGACTACAAAAGCCAATTCTTACACTGGGAAGGAAACAAGCTTCCGGGGACCGGTGTCTGGCATTTCAGCCGTCTTCGGCCCGGCTTGCTTGAATCCTGATGGTGCAATGAGCGAGGGACTCACATCTGAGTATACCCTTCCACGCTTAGGGTGGACAAAAATATTTACAACAAGGGGTGGTGATGGACAGAGTCTCTGAATTAAGCAGAATACTCTCACCCAGTCAAGAGATCAGGGCTAGATCCAACACCGTTTTTTAGCTCATTGCACCATCCCAGTTTCAGAACCTGGCTATATGCAAATTAGTCTGTCCCTGGCCCAGTGCATCATGGGAACAGGGCAGACCAGACTACAAAAGCCAATTCTTACACTGGGAAGGAAACAAGCTTCCGGGGACCGGTTTCTGGCATTTCAGCCGTCTTCGGCCCGGCTTGCTTGAATCCTGATGGTGCAATGAGCGAGGGACTCACATCTGAGTATACCCTTCCACGCTTAGGGTGGACAAAAATATTTACAACAAGGGGTGGTGATGGACAGAGTCTCTGAATTAAGCAGAATACTCTCACCCAGTCAAGAGATCAGGGCTAGATCCAACACCGTTTTTTAGCTCATTGCACCATCCCAGCCAGGTTCTGAAACTGGGATGATGCAGTGAGCTAAAAAACGGTGTTGGATCTAGCCCTGATCTCTTGACTGGGTGAGAGTTTTCTGCTTAATTCAGAGACTCTGTCCATCACCACCCCTTGTTGTTAACTATTTTGTCCACCCTAAGCGTGGAAGGGTATGCTCAGACATGAGTCCCTTGCTCACTGCACCATCAGGATTCAAGCAAGCCGGGCCGAAGAGGCTGAAATGCCAGAAACCGGTCCCCGGTAGCTTGTTTCCTTTCCAGTGTAAGAATTGGCTTTGTAGTTTGGTTTGCCCTGTTCCCATCATTCACTGGGACAGGAACAGACTAATTTGCATACAGCCAGGTTCTGAAACTGGGATGATGCAGTGAGCTAAAAAACGGTGTTGGATCTAGCCCTGATCTCTTGACTGGGTGAGAGTTTTCTGCTTAATTCAGAGACTCTGTCCATCACCACCCCTTGTTGTTAACTATTTTGTCCACCCTAAGCGTGGAAGGGTATGCTCAGACATGAGTCCCTTGCTCACTGCACCATCAGGATTCAAGCAAGCCGGGCCGAAGAGGCTGAAATGCCAGAAACCGGTCCCCGGTAGCTTGTTTCCTTTCCAGTGTAAGAATTGGCTTTGTAGTTTGGTTTGCCCTGTTCCCATCATTCACTGGGACAGGAACAGACTAATTTGCATACAGCCAGGTTCTGAAACTGGGATGATGCAGTGAGCTAAAAAACGGTGTTGGATCTAGCCCTGATCTCTTGACTGGGTGAGAGTTTTCTGCTTAATTCAGAGACTCTGTCCATCACCACCCCTTGTTGTTAACTATTTTGTCCACCCTAAGCGTGGAAGGGTATGCTCAGACATGAGTCCCTTGCTCACTGCACCATCAGGATTCAAGCAAGCCGGGCCGAAGAGGCTGAAATGCCAGAAACCGGTCCCCGGTAGCTTGTTTCCTTTCCAGTGTAAGAATTGGCTTTGTAGTTTGGTTTGCCCTGTTCCCATCATTCACTGGGACAGGAACAGACTAATTTGCATACAGCCAGGTTCTGAAACTGGGATGATGCAGTGAGCTAAAAAACGGTGTTGGATCTAGCCCTGATCTCTTGACTGGGTGAGAGTTTTCTGCTTAATTCAGAGACTCTGTCCATCACCACCCCTTGTTGTTAACTATTTTGTCCACCCTAAGCGTGGAAGGGTATGCTCAGACATGAGTCCCTTGCTCACTGCACCATCAGGATTCAAGCAAGCCGGGCCGAAGAGGCTGAAATGCCAGAAACCGGTCCCCGGTAGCTTGTTTCCTTTCCAGTGTAAGAATTGGCTTTGTAGTTTGGTTTGCCCTGTTCCCATCATTCACTTGGACAGGAACAGACTAATTTGCATACAGCCAGGTTCTGAAACTGGGATGATGCAGTGAGCTAAAAAACGGTGTTGGATCTAGCCCTGATCTCTTGACTGGGTGAGAGTTTTCTGCTTAATTCAGAGACTCTGTCCATCACCACCCCTTGTTGTTAACTATTTTGTCCACCCTAAGCGTGGAAGGGTATGCTCAGACATGAGTCCCTTGCTCACTGCACCATCAGGATTCAAGCAAGCCGGGCCGAAGAGGCTGAAATGCCAGAAACCGGTCCCCGGTAGCTTGTTTCCTTTCCAGTGTAAGAATTGGCTTTGTAGTTTGGTTTGCCCTGTTCCCATCATTCACTGGGACAGGAACAGACTAATTTGCATACAGCCAGGTTCTGAAACTGGGATGATGCAGTGAGCTAAAAAACGGTGTTGGATCTAGCCCTGATCTCTTGACTGGGTGAGAGTTTTCTGCTTAATTCAGAGACTCTGTCCATCACCACCCCTTGTTGTTAACTAAAACTCCAGAGCAAACAGGGGTCAGGCCACGTTCTGCGCTATGCTAAAGCGGGTGGGTCAGTCGCAGGAGGGGTTTCCTGAACTTAAAGAAACTCATAGAATACAACTTTGAAGAGCAGTTAGTGGTAAGACCAGCAGAAAAAAGAGAGGCCTCTTTCTTTTAATGGTCCATAGAGGAAGCTATTGACAGAGATTTTAAATTAGCAGAAGAACGGTGGGGAGGCTTCATGCCAGATAAACAGTGGGAAGACCTGTGGCAAACTTCCTTAAACACACTGTTTGTCATTGTAAAACCAGCTTGGCTCAGAAGGAACAATTGTTTCACTACCCACAGGGCCTATTTATCTCCATTAAGACTTTCCAAAATATCGAAGGGACCTCCAGTCCAGCTGCAAGAAATGTGATTTAGAGAGTGCCTCTGACATCCACATGTTTAAAGAATTCCCAGCGATAATAGAAAACTGGGAAAAAGTAGCTACAACCATTGCTGACATCTTGGGATTCCCAGTCCAAATCACTCTTGCTATAATAATTTTTGGCATATCCAGCGAGATAAAGGGCCCGGTAAGGGGGTTTCTTTTCTATGCAATCTTGTTGGCTAGGAGAGAAATCTGCAGGAAATGGGTAGAAGTTGCACCCCCTACAAATTCGGAGTGGCTGTTCTCTTTGCTCAAAACATCTAGGGCAGATTTGGGTAGATTGCAGAACAGTAAGAAGAAAGCATTACGGGATTGTTTATTAAGCTGGTCTAAGCGATAGTTTTTGGGGAATATAATCTAGGGGTTTGAATTGTTATGCTTAAATTAATTTGGATCCTATGATTAGGCCTCTTTGAAACTCTATGACTGTGCTGGGCCCCTTCCCCCCCGGTTCCAACTTTCTGTAGGCCAATGTTAACAGTCATCGGTTATATTCAAACTGGTGGAGAGTGTGACCACACCTTTCCAACTTGGAGCCAGTGACATTTTTAGGACTGTTGTGTATTGGTAGGTGAGGTGCTCTCTTCTGGTCCTCTGTCGATAGCCTACGTCTCCTTAAAACTGAGTAACGGTAACAACGTCTTATTCTGTCAACTGGGGTCAAAGGTGAATGAGGATAAAAAAGAATACTAAATATTCAGGATACCAACTCATAATAAAAATGAATTCCATTTAGTTTATTCCTATGTGAATTTAGCCCATGTGACTATCTTGAAAAACATGCACATATCCTGAAATTGTAGATATGGTTAGAAAGTCCTGATTGAGAGCACGTTCTGACATTAGATTTCCAAATGTCTAGATTTTGAAGTTCTGTGGGGTGGGTGCACGTTATGATGGGATTATCATTGTCTACTATATCCAGAATTTAGTTAAATATGCTTTTTCTTCTCTTTAATAGCATAGTAGATAGTAAGTCAATTATTAACAGGACCTAACAAGCATCTGGGAAAAAATGTGATTAGAAAGGATTAAAAGGTTGTGCTGACGTGGAAGTAGTTACCTTTGTCAACAGCTAACTTCCATGCTTAAATGGACCCTTATTTGAAGCCTGTCTGATGCTGATTGGAGAATAATTTACTTGATGTGAATATTAGCACATCGTGCTTAATTTATAGTAATATGTGTGCAAACAATGCATCAGGTCTGAGTAACAAAAATAAGCCTTTATTGTAGGACAGAACTGATCATAGGACATACGAAAAAGCTCCATGCAGGGTACCCGCCTATATGTGCATTCAAAGAAAGTAAAAGTTCTGGAGCAGATGCAGCAACATGCAATTTTCTTATAACCATTAACATGATTTTCTGTTCTAGAGAAATAATTAAATGTTCCATGGCATCTATGCGCTTTTGGCCTAAATATCTGAAGAACTATATTATCAAATGAGTTGCATGTTCTATATTATCATCAACGTTCTTGGCATAGCTAAAAAGTAGTAGTATAAATGATCAGGAAGTTTGAGTGAATGCAGCAAGAAAGGACAAAGAGGACAACAAGGTGGAGGCCATAATTGGGACTGTTACACACACTAAAGAAGTGTGTTTGACGAGGAGGGTCCTCAGTTCCTTCCTGAGAAGCAGGACTAAGTGAACTTGCCTTATCTGAGTAGGAAGAATGTTTCAAATTCTATGAGTGTAGGAAAAAGCTTAGTGTTTTGTGTATTTCTCCTGTGTTTTTTCCCCTCATCTGGAGAAGTTTATATTGCAAGGGCTCTTTCTGTAGCTGAATGGATATCAAATTATATTGCACATGGGGTGCAGTATTCTCCTATGCCATATATTGTTAATGATACATTAGTCATTAAAGGTAATGCCAACTGGTAGTGGGAGGCAATAGAACTATGCGAGGGTCAGTGAGGATATTTCATTTTATGATGCCTGGTCATTAGCATGAAGGATGTTTTAGAAGGGTACACATGTCATATAGGGAAACGGAAGAGAATAGATGTAAGATGGAAACTGGGCTGCTTGAAGTCTGCTTCATGGAAAGAATATGACATGTGGATCATGATATGTTCCTACCAGGCACTTTGTATCTTGTTTGATGTGTGTACCCAAACTGAAGGTGGCATAAGTGTTGAATCGATGTTTGATGCACTTGATCTGTTTTCGAATGAAGCAATCAACACCCATTGCTAAGAAATATTCTTATATACTTTCAAGTTTAGTGCCGCTGCTAATTACATAAATTCTACTTTCCTGGTGGGATGCTTCATACAATCAGAGATCCCTCCAATATTTTCCAAGAAATGCCATTAGCTTAGTCTCGAGGTAAAAGGATACCATCTCTTTAATAATTTGTTAATTCGTTGGCACCCAATAAAGAAGGGATTACAGGGACCAGCTAGTAATGCTGGGAATCATCTCTCATCACTGGATCTCTTTGAGGCCTGGCTGCAGACCTTTATTGGGTCTAGAGCCCCATTATTGTTTAGAACTGCAGTTAATTGCCAGTCAGAACTTGGCTAGTAGGCAAGGAAATCTTGAATATGGTACTGGAGTAGCTTTATAGTGGAGTACATTTACATGCAAACTAATTCACACATGATAGTATTACATTCTAAGTTCATCTGGAAATGCAAATGAAATGAAATGAATGGTGTGTTCCAATCCAAAATTATACACACACAATCAGTATGAAACAGGTATGGTTACAATAACCAAAGAGCCACTATCCAAGTTAAAGTATAGGCATGGGTGAAAACCACACAGCACCAAGTACAAAATGCATATCAGGCAAATACCTCCACAAGAAACACAAGAACTAGAACCCAAGAATCCAGCACACAAATAAAGCATGAAACGGTTATACACAATCTGAATTAAGAAAACTGCGCATGTGCTGCTCCTAGAATAGTAGCCTAGATCTCTCACAGTAGCATAAGTTCTTACACACAGTGTTTACTAAAACTTTCAGAAATTCAAATCTATTTCACCATAACTGCAATGCAAACATGGAATGTCTCACATTACAGACTCCTTCTTGTTGCTTCATTACAAACCGCTTTTCTCAGTAAAGGTTTCAGGTTTCTAATGCTTAATTGAACATTTGATGTCTAGAGGAATGGGCACATCTCAAAGACTGGTGGTACTTGGCACTGCCAAATGAATTCATGTAATTTATGACAGGACTTTTATGCTTGACATGATAAGGAGGATGTGAAGTTAATTGTGCACTTTAGGCATGTCAAAAAATGTTGCTGCTTTGCCTGCCAAACATAGCACATGCATATACAAAAAAAGAGTAAACTGTGGTGTAGGTGTAGCCCATCCCTAAATGTGAAGCACTGTTATGTTAGATATTGGTGCTCATGCAATATTTAACATCCATTGCCATTATGTGCCTAAGCGTCATCCCACACTAAATGGTGACCACTGCTCAAATCATATCAACAATAAATAATGGAGCACTCTTTAGACATGTAAGTAGACAGATTTATAATATGCCACCCTGATAAGTTCAGTTTCAGCCATTTAGTAGCATTTTGGTCGTTGTATAATCTTCTTGAGAGCAATACCCAGCATTTATAGAAAGTCGTAATTGTTTCTTTCCACAGTCTTAGCATCATCAAACATGGAATACAGTTGGTTCATTCATACAAGATACAGATGATTCGGCAGGCACATTTTTCATCCAACCTCGGACTCTTTTGATATGGTAACAGACAGACAGCATGGAAAAAAGGCAGAAATACAAATGATGATCATCACAATGATTTCTAAATGTTGTATTTTGAACAGTGATCCCTTGCATTCATGTGTGTGCACAACTGTGTGTTTAAATACCAAAAGCCGGGGACATATGGCTTCTACTGGACATTCGTATTTTTCGTTTAATGATAGAAAAGAGAAAGAGAGAAGAATCATAACCCTTATACACGTACTGCCACCAAACTGAGTCAATGGTTATGATAAGTCAAAAATAGTGCAAGCACGGTGTATAAATCACTCATGCAGTACCCGCCACTGATGTATTCTCCATCCAAGAGATCAGAAGAGAAAGAAGAGTCTTTATAATTAACCTTCACCATAGAGGAGGAGAATTTTGACAGTTGAGAAGATACTTTTGCTCAACACAATGAGAGAGAGAGATGCAGAGACATGATAAGTACCTATATACCGAAGACATTGTTCCAGAAGTCTAACAAATCAAATAAAGTGTATCCACTCCAAATGTTATGTCTAACTTAAGAAGCTGACTTGAGAAACCCAAGCAGACAACATCAATTTATGTAGGGCAGTCAGTATGTCATCTCTGTATTTCAAACATTTGGCACTTAGTGCTTATCAAATATAGTCTAACCTCTATCAACCAAGCTGCTGTCAAATGTGAAAATACAAAAAGACCAAATAATGTGTCTACACCAATTTATAAAGAATCGTCATCATGTTATAGTCCAAAAGGCTTACAGCCTGATTCATGTAGGCAATAGCGCTCGCAAAAGGGCCAGATTCTGAGAATCTGGCCCTTTGCGAGTGCGATTTTTGCATTTGGTATTCATGATCCCAAATGCAAAAATCGCTATTTAAGAATTAGCAAATATGCGAGGAATAGCATTTAAGGAATCTCTATTAGAGATTCCTCAAATGCTATTCATGACACATTACAAAATTGCGATTTTGCACTTTTGGGGCCGCTATTTACCGAGAGGTCAGACCTGTCGGTAAATAGCAAAAACTCAGAAAAATGCTTTTAAAAGCATTTTTCTAAGTTGCATGTTGCACACACACATGTCCTTTGGACATGTGTGTGCGCAACACCTGTTCAAATGTGCATTTTAGGGGTGCTACAGGGCGTCCTTTGGACACCCCTGGCACCCTTAAAATCGCTATCTTATTTGCGAGTAGCAAATTGCTACTCGCAAAGAAGGGATACTCCCCATTCATTCCTATAGGCCTCTTGGCCCATAGGAATGAATGGGGAGTTTTTGCGAGTAGCAAATTGCTACTCGCAAATAAAGAACATGTAGGAATCGCTATTTAATTAGCAATTCCTACATGAATGCCGTTTTGCTTGTCCTCAATAGCGAATCGCTATGATTCGCTATTAGGGCCACGCAAAACGGCCTGTACATGAATCAGGCTGTTAGATTCTATAGTTAGCTGCTCCCATAAAACTACAGCCTGTAGATAATTGGATAATGATTATCACCAAAGTGAACATATGCCCGTGGTTGCACCTATTACCATAATCACACATGTAATGAACCTTGTGTCAGAGGAACAGAAATTTGAACCATGTCCAATAAGAAAGTGGTCGTACCAAACGTTATGTGTTAAATGCATTCGTATCCATCTCCCTCCGTGAGGCAGACCATATCCAGTTTATTGAACATTTCCACGCAAATTCCACAATCAGTTCCACAACATTGTCAAAAAAGAACGAAAAAACCAAGGAGAAAGGATTTAATTAAAAAGATTTCCCCTTTTCTGTTTATCCGTTCAACATCCCTTATCTTACTATTTGTAGATTGTTGTGACCAGACCAATGCAGTCTTATCCCAATCCTATCCAATTTTTACAGTAATTGCTCTTTTTTTACTATGTTTAAGATGATTCAAAATTGTATTACATTTCAAACTCTTGCCAGCATAATTAATAAAGTGTCCAATAATCCCTTGAACGATGTACAGGCCCACACACTACGTTTTCACACTCTGATAGTATAGATAAACCCATTACCTTGGACCCTGATAAGACCTGTACCTGTCATGAAAAATATCAGATAAACATTGTCACCAAGTCGTCAGAAATTCTGTCAAGGCTTGTTAGAAATCTAATTTGAAAACAGCTGTGCCCTGGTCTATACTGTCAACCCCACCTCATGAGTCTCTATTTATTTGCAAGGAAAACAAATTCTGAATGCTTTCCAGTGACTTGTTGCGCATGAGGCACCTCTCTCCGATCCAAGCAGATTCAGAAAACCGTCAAAGAGCTAATGCCGTGCTCGCCTAACGGCAAGTCCTAGGATGTAATGCTTAAACTTGCTGCACACGCAGATGTAAATATATGCTAGTTTAACTTACCACAAAAAAAACACAGGCCGCCATTTTTTAAAGGTTTCTGGAGATGTTGCCCATCTAAGGCTTGAAGGCCTATTGTGTTTACCATTAAGTGTGCATTTTGTTCCCACATCCAACTCTCCTGAATCTAAAGAAAACAGGGGCCTATTAGCAAGAACCTCATTACGCTAAAACGGTGATAATGGGCTTGCTAATATGCGTTATTGAATTCCAATAGAAGCCCAGGTTGGATGTGCTGCACATCTAACCCGGGCTTCTATTGGAACTCTATACCGCATATTAGCAAGCCCATTATCGCCGTTTTAGCGGCAGTTTCCTGCCGCTAAAATGACGATAATTTTAATGAGGTTCTTACTAATATGCCCCAGAGAGTTCATGCAGGGATCAGCTAGAAAGAGGCATGTTTCCACCATTTTGGAATGTTCCCGAAGCCCATTGCACACTAAGGGGAGTCTCATACTAGAACTGCCATCGTTGAAGGTCTCTGAACCCCTTCATTGCCAAGGAAGGGCTAGAATGCGTGTTGTATTTAACAATGCATTTGCACTGTATTGCTCACATCCAACTCTTCCATATAAAAAACAACATCCATACACAGGAGCTGACAAACTCATGTCACCGCCATGCCAAAATGGTGTCCGAGCCCATTTCGCACTGAAGGGAAGAGCGACGGCCATATATCACAGAGCGCATGCCTAACCATCATCAATCCTCTTCCATCCTCACCTGGGCCTGTTCCACCTGCACAGTGCTTATAATGGGCCTGTACTCCCCATTGACCGCCAATTCCAAATTTTCTGGCCGTCTGTACCAGCACTTCCGCTAATAGATGGCACTGCAGGCTCCGGTTAGGTAACTCTTCTAGCACAGAGTAGATGCCGATCTGCTTCTCAAGAGCTTGTAAGCGCAGTAGCCTTTTGCAGGGTCCCTGCTGGAGATTCCAGCAGCGTCTATTTGAATGCCCTGAGACTGCAGGGGTCTGAGAGGACTTTCCTTGCGTCATGCTGTGATTAACAGGCCTAGGTCTAGACAGATCCTGCACCATCGATCAGGGACACATCGACCATGCGGCTGAAAGTGCTTTAGCCTCCCCCCCTCCATCAGGTGTGTTAATGAGGTCCCTGTGTTCACCATCACATTGTGTATGACAGTGGAGGTTCCATTTAGGCCCTATGCTGTTAATCACATTCACACTATTGTGTGCATTTGGGCAAATACAGGTATGGAGGCAGCACACTGACAGTGGCAATTTAGCAAAGCCATGGGAGGCAAGGAGTTTAAAATGGCTTGAACCCCACCTGAGGCTTTGTGTGAGTGTTTGCTTATGTCCGTGAGATTGCCAACTTGTTTGTGTCTGTTTTTGTGTGTGAGAAAAGTGAGAGAAAGTGGAAGAGAACCTGGACACTCTCAGGAGATATTTTAAAGGGAATGGGTGGAATGTTTTTGTGTACGTCTGCTTGTTTCTGTGTGTGTGCGTGTGTGTGTGTGTGTCTGCGTGTGTGTGTGTGCGCACACTTGAGAGTATATAGAATTGTGCCAAACAAAACAAAACACAGTATGGCATTAGGAAGCAGCAAATATTGCAAAACAAGGACCTGTTAACATATCATCCTGGTTGGCTTTCATTTTGTGTAATGAGTTAACATGTTTTGATTACATAAACACATGTCTGATGTGTTTTGATATGTGCTGCAACTGGTACAGAAGTCATTATGCATCAGCATATCTTGCCCTTAGCCCCATCCCTAGCCCCGCCCACTTGCCACGCCTTTAGCTCATATTAATGAGTACCTGCACTTATTTTTTCCCATTTAAAACACTGCACCTGCAAGTAAACACCATCATGCCTAGATGTACACAAGCATGCAGATGTGCTTTGCTTCACACCCACATCCCGGAATGAGCCAAACATCTAAGTTTAGCGCCCACCAAAGTGGAACGCACAGCATTACAGATCTGGATAGGGACCATATAGTGCGAAAGTGATACTTTTGTAAAAAGGAATGCAAAAATGAAAACACAGATGATAGTGTGACTCCTGTGGTAATGTTCTTAATAATAAAATGGTTAGTATAAAATATGACATTCCTATAAACACTGGAAAAACACTGTTTCTGTTGTTTTTAATGGCGCAAAAATGTGTAACCACTGATAACCATTGTTTTTTAAGGTATTGAAAACACTGAAAAACCCCACCAGAATTTACCAAAAATAGAAACTGAAAACAGGAAAGCCTAGCTATGTATCATCATGCTGGAAAGATGTATATGTATAGCCCAAGTATTGAAAGACCTTACATCTGAAATATTGTGAGAAAGAAGAGGAGGGGAAACCAGGAAGTTCATGTGTGATAGATTTATAGCAGGAACGTATTGGAACAGCATTAAACAAGAGAGTACTTTTAATAGAATTAGCATTACTCACTGTAGCCCAGTAGTGTTAAGATCTATTATAGTTATATTAAGCACCCAGTTTTAAGATTAAAATAGTCCATTAAGGTCTAAATTCATATACGGACATATGTCTGTCATCTTATATGTGGTTGTTCAATTCCCACATGCATTACTGGAACGAGGTGGAATGGAATTGCACTGTGATGGTAGGAAGTTGGTCACCATATAAATTGAAATCTAATCCACACCTATGATCATAACATATTGTTCAAATACGATGTCATGCAGATCAAATTATTGCAAAAACTGGTGCCATTCATTATTTTGATTGATTTCGAGTTACATCGCTCATAGTCTTCTAATTCATCCTTCCTCATTTTTACATGTTCTGCCTTTTGGTTACCACCCTTGGGGTGTGCTCCAAATGTCTTTGGACTGAGCTGTGGGTGGGAGCATATCCGCATGGAGATCCAGCAGTTCATTGCAAAAATCAAGGTAGTGAGCCCCAGCTTGTGTTTACATGACCTGTCCCACCCCAGCAGCAGGTCACTAAACGCTTCTCCTGCAGGAGGGGCCAGGCCAGTGGAGTGTCAAAAGGAAGAGGGCACATACCACACCCACACCAGGGAGTTGCGTGGTAGGTCATGCTCTGTCAACTCAGAGAGGATCGCAAGGATCTCCCGCCAGTGCTCACTGGTGCCACTACACAACCACCAGATATGCAGTAGAAGCTGCTTCCTCCTGGACACATAGTTAACATTGGAATATTAACATAGTCCAAATTTGAAGAGTGTTTGGGGTAGGTAGTGGGCCCTGTGTATAAATCTGTACTGTATAATGAGCTTCACACTGCTGGCTAATATCATACTTGTTTGCCCACAGCAGACACAACATAACTTATCTGTTTTATCAAGGCCCAGCTCTTCCTCTCACTGACGGTTTGCCGAAAGGTGATCCAGGGGGATTTCTTCCAATGCTGTTGTGTACCATATGAAATTAATCGAGTCTTGCTTGGGGCTGAAATTAGTTTTTACAGGGGGTGACTGGCTCCTGAGGGATGTATAGGATGAACAGGCGTGTTACACCTTCAATCTCCGAAACAAAAATACATTGAGAAGCATGTCTGATGGACTCCCCTGAAAATCAGGGAGGTACTTGAATTGTTGATTATGATATAAATCACCCAGTAGCGGCTGGGGTGGGTGTAGAGCGGGGCGGTGGGGTGGGGCGGAGTGGAGCAGGGTGGGGGGTAGTAAACTATGGAATACCGCCCAACGGAGGTAAGTAAATAAATGAATAAATAAAACTAATGTTGTTGAGTGCTCTGCATCGCATTTGGCAATGCAGCGCATGCAATGAAATTCATTTTATTTATTTATTTGTTTACTTACCTCAGTTGGGCCGTATTCCATAGTTCACTACCCCCCACCCTGCTCCACCCCACCCCGCTCCACCCCACCCCGCTCCACCACCCCGCAGCACTTCCACCACTGGCCGCTACTGAAAACACTCGAGGTGTAAAGCCCTGTGTATGAGTTGAGCAATCGGCTTTGGCTCATATGTGAAGAGAAGGAGAAATTGATGGTGGAGCAGAGGGGAATACAGCATCAATTTTTACACCTGGCCAGATCGATCCAGATTCTTGATGTTCAGGCTACTGTGCCTGTTTTAAGTGAGAAGCGAGGAGTCGTGGTAGTGAGCATTTATGTCAGTGGTGATGGATGGGCTACGTCCCTCTCCACCACTAGATGTGGGAGGTGGGTGGTATGGGAAAGGAGAAACAAGAAGTGTGCCTGCACACATAGATAGTACAGTTCTGGGTCAGAGGCTTCAAATTCTCCCAAGTGAACCGGGAGCACAAGAGTGTCCCAACGTATCCTGGGTCTCTTTGCTGCCCAAGTGAACCTTATAAACTACGCATGGAACAGATGAAACGAGGCCTGGATCAGTGGCAAATCAATACTGATAAACAGATACAACAAATATGGGAGTATCACCATCTTGATAAGACCTATTCTCCCGCAAGTGACAAAGGGAGAGACAATCATATTGTGATTTTCTCAGTCATCTTTGTTAAGGCATGGCCATCATTTCCCCTAATCACTGTGTCCATATCTCTATGTCCCCATACTCCCATGTATTTGACAGAATCACAGGCCCTCTCCAGTTTATATTCAGGGGACACACTTTGGCATGTTAGGGGCGAGCAGAAAAGGGACCAATTTTGACCAATTGATATGGATCCTGAATAGCGTGCTATATCTCATTTATTCTTTCAGTATATTACTGAGGCACAATGCTGGGTCCCTTCGGTATAGACTCATATCATCCGCATACAGAGAGATAAAGAGCGCCCCACTGGTGCATTGGATAGTGTCTGACTGGCTGCCAGAGGTTTCAGTGCCGATACAAATAATATCAGAGAACGAGGGCATCCCTGCCTTGTGTCTCTCACCATTGGGGCCTGGGGGGTCATCTATTTGTTAATGCGGATCCTCACCACAGCGGGTGCCTACATCAGGTCAATCCAGTACTAAAAGCCCCATGAAAGCGCCATTCTAGCCAGGATATTAAATGGGTAGCTCCACTCAAGGGAGTCAAAAGCGCAAGGGCATCTAGATTTACTTCCACCACAATAAGACTGAGGTCTAGGTCCTGAAGGATAGCAAGGAGGGTCCTCCAGCAACGTGCACTGAACACTGCTTAGCCAACCTTGAGTGGTGGTCTCTAAATAGACTGCAATCACACAGTCCGAAGTGGCACAATATAATTAATTGTCAGGGTTGTTTAACCATGCTGGCCAGCATCTTGTCAGGCTGTACTCCCTAAACATAGGCTTTGGCCATGGCATATCTCCCCCAAAAGTGTCATTCCCTCTCTGCTAGCTTGGAGTGCTCAGTCATCATGCCTAATGAGCATCGGAGTGACATGAGATGGGACTCTGGCATCCAGTTTCACCAAAGCATTAATGTCTTGCTTCAATGTGTCCATTTGTAGGAGTGACAGTAGGGAAATGAAATAGCTTCCACTTGGTCACATCCCTTCCTTTCAGAGATTCCAAACATCCCACCTGATACTTTCAAGATCAAGGAACACAGAAAGAGCATGGAGCCAAAGAAAAAAACAGCAGCTTCATGTTTCATCTGTTTGAAACAGGACTTTGCGTGCACAAATTGAGCAAATATTCAAATACACCATTTCAGGTATTACTGTGGACTTTCCACTCTGATGTGAAAAATGAATCTGCCCAAATATGATTGACTATGTGCGTGAAATTCAAACATTGCCGAGTCCTAGCTCCAAATACTAAGGGGCCAATTACAATCCTGTTCGGAAGGACTCGGAATCAGATTCACGTTTGCCGAATGCAATTCGGAACCCTTGTTGCTGACCGAATCATATACCATTCAAACGAAAAGTTTACGATGACTGTACACCACTAGGGCTGTCCAAGTTGGTTCTGAAAGGCATTTGGATATGTTGAGTCTTTCGGAGCCAAATCGTACAGCTCTATGGACTCATTTTCCTAGCGAGCGATTACGATATCCTATTCAGACAGCTGTTCGGAATTGGTTTCTAAGGAATGAATCGACAGCCGGATTCTGTTTTGGGTTTCTGTAGCAGCCTCCTTCCCCTGGGGCCCTCTGATTCGAGCCTGTGGGGGTATCCAGGGGTCCCAACTTCCCAACCATGCACCCACAGTTTGTAAGGTTTTCCCCTGCCACCCCTTTCTTCAATAGGATCCTGTGTTCTCATTCGGAACACAGGCTCCCATTGAGGTCAATTGGAGTCCAACCGCATCATATCAGGGAGCATCTGGATGCATCTAAATAGCTCGGTCGGACTCACCTGATCTGAGCTGTCCGGAAAGCATTCCAGGACCGAATCAGTAGGAATGCTTTCCAGACGATATCGTAATCGGCCTTAAAGAAATAGTACATGTTAGTTCAGGGGTCTCCAATGTTTTCTGTAATGGGAGCTACTTTTGTTCAATGAAACTCATTGAGAGCTACTAATATTATTAGCATTGTAATAGTGGCCACCATATGCAAGGCTACTATCATTTTACTACCAGCAATTACTTCAGTGCATCAGTCATGGTTACCAGCAGTAAAGTAAAAAAAATCTTTGTCAACATGAAATGCCTCTAACTGAGTAATACATTACAGCCATAGGTCCTATGTCGCTGGCACCAAGGTAATAACGTTTGTGTCACATGATTTGTCACTCAAATATCAGCTTAGAATATATTCTGGAAATTAAGTGATTTTCCTAAACATGTCAGTGCATGAGTTCTTAAAATGAACACATTTTCATCTCAAATACACACTCTCAATTTTAGTAAAAGTAAATTAAATCAGCCAAGCAATAGCTTCTAATTTTGTCGGTTTGTCTACACACAGGAGAGACTTACAGGTATCTGGAGAGCTACCAGTAGCTCATGAGCTACTCGTTGGAAAAGCCTGTGTTAGATACATAGTTATGGCTTCCTCACTCCAGAGAATTCCATGCTAGACTATTGTAATAATGGCTTGGAACTTCAGCACATTTCGAAGACAGTATTTTTGAGATTGTTACCACATTAAGGTGGCATGGGTCTTTGCAAAATGAAAATGATTTACACGTAGAACATTGTTTTTGGTAGCATGCATAAACTGCGCATTTCTTTCCTGAAACAAAAGGCATATACATCACTATATCGTTTAAAAATGCAATTTATTATTAGATAAAGGATACACACTGCTTTAATTGTGGAAAAGACAAAGGAGGTCAAATGTAGAGGAATTTTTACCTCAATACTCGAAATTCTGCAGGTGTTAAACGCGAGAGTCGTTGCTTTTTTGTTCCATGAAATAAATTATATCTTTAGATTCAAATATTTCGCCTGATGTTAACATTCATTCAGATGTAAACGTCACATTGAATTTACTGCAAATGTCAAATATGTATTCTATTTAATCTAATGCGCATGCCCTTACAATATTAGAAATGATCTGAAATACAACATCAAACGCCCACAAGAAGTCTTCATCTGAGCTATCCGTGGCTGTTTTTATGTTAGCATCAAATCACGCTATGGTGCATTAGTCATGTTGCATTTAGGTAAAATAACTCACTGTCAGCAGCAAACTGTTGTACAGTAGGTATTGATGTTGCATGCAGATTTGGCATTCAGGAATGAGGGAGGCAGTAGTCGCATTCCTGCTGATTTCAAATATGTTGTGCACTGAAGCAAATTCATTTGAACTAAAATATGTTGAAACTGCTCACAAGGAAGTTATAGCAGTCTGGGGACTACTACAAAATTACACACTAATTGAAACGATTCATCTAAGGCCTTGTAGTCCAAAGACTCAGGCGTAAAGACAATTTATTAAGTGCAGCAAATCTGAATGCTGATGTGTTGATTAGAAAGGAGGGGGTTGGTCTGTGTAGGGGGGCTGTAGCGTGGAGAGTTCCTATTTTAGGTTGCTCAGCATAGTCCATTAAAATACCTCAGAAAGGATGGCTCAGTTAATTAATACTTACTGCTGGAATATGTAGCAACCAGCGGGTCACCAGTTCAGAACTTTTCAAAACTGAATTCGCCACCCATCCTCCGAAGGTGGGTAAATTCAGTACCGTCACATTGTGAAAATAATAGCTGGTATTTACCATGCCCTGAAATAGCAAAGTGCTCTACACAAGCTGCTTTATTGAAACCAGGAAGAGGGGTGAAAGCTCAGATTTATAATTGCAGAAGTCCAGCAAGTGCACGGTGAGAGGGATGATGCAGCCATGACCCTAGTTTAGGAAACACTATTGGGTTTGCATATTCAAGCACAGAACTGCTCTGCAAGCTGCACGCATGCACTTGCAAATTTACCAAGTCTGTTTGGTCAATGTGTGAATTGTACCAGTGCATGGCACAATCATACAGATCAAACACAAGGAGACGATGGACGGAGCGCTGAAACTTTTCAGACACTCACTTCCAGTCACAGATCTGGGTTGAATTTGTCTGAACTGGGTGGCAAAGTGAGCTACAGAATGATGATGGATTCAATCCAGATCTGTGACTGGGGGGGAGTGTTTGAAAAGTTTCAGCGCTCCTTCCATCGTCTCCTTGCGTTTGTTACAATCATACAGATGCCTGGCAAAGTAGCACTGATGCCACTGAATGTTGCAATAGACTTTATCCAACATTGCCATCAACAAATTGGTACAAAAATGTAACCAATGTAATAGCAATTCTTTTTCCATCATTGCAAAAAAAAGTCATTGCACTATGGCCAGTGTCAGTCTGAAACAACTGTAAAGCTGAGCCCATCTGTGTCATAAGAGTGTGCTCTGGCCTTCAGTGCAATAATTCATCTGCAGAAGTCTTTATTGTGTACTATTTGATCATCACCAGGCGACGATTAGGTACATTCAGCTACTTGTAATGTGTTACAGAAAAAAAGAAAACAACTCCAGGGGCTCACCTTTTAAACTTTGCAGTGTCTCTCCATTTTCAACTGCATATTTGTTGTTAATTGTGTTTTAATGAATAAGAACCATTGGCATTACCCCTCTCCATATCTCTAAAGATTTTTGCATTAGGGAAAAATGATTAAAAGTTCTGTTGAATCATGTAAACATGGGCATTTCTCATAACGTTTATAAAATGTGCACTAATAAAATGATCAACAAAATATAGTCTTTCAAAAAATGTTTTAAGAAAAAATAAACTTTTGTGTTTTTTTTACTTCTGTAATAACACTTTGTAAACTTATTTTATTTCAAACATAGTCCCAATGGCACTCTTGAAAGTTCTGTATGTTTAGACACAGTATAAATATTGTGAAATCAATTTGTTCTATCTTCTAGAGCCTGATTACAGTGGTGGTCGGTCAGATGCTGATCTCCATCACATCGGGCAGGAGACCATCTGACAATGAGTCGGTCATCCCAACCACCCAAATTGGATAAGACCCACAGCATGTTGGTTGAAAAGTATTTTTTACTACTGCTAGATGTGCTGAGGCCCAGGAACAGGGCAGCAGCACAAGCTGCAAAGGTAAAAAACACTTTGTGCACAATTATATACTGTGTGCTGTGTGCTAGGCACCATGTGGTGCTGGCACGTTCCATGGATGTGAGGGGGGGGGGCACAAAATGTGTTCTCCAGCCCAGTTAGCAGTGGTCTTTGGGGAACAGGGGCCCTGCTTGAGGCCCCCAAAGTCCATTTCCCTCTGGCTTTTCGTAGCAGTGGGACCACCATTAACAGGCAGTCGAAAATGGACATTCTAATCCCTATGGCGCTGCTTGTGCTTGAACCACCTCCATTGTACAATTCCTACTGCTGCCCTGCCAGGATCCTATATCATGTTGGAGGTGACAGTGTCTCCCCACAACCTCTGCGCTCTCACCACCGGTATTGTTATCCGGTTAGCGGGCCGATTGCTTGGATGTCAGGTGGACCGCCACAGACGACCTGTGTATTTAGTGAAATGAGAGTATTCCAGGTAAGGATATCACTTTTTAAATAGGGGGTGGCAAAGAATTCTGCTCTACCGCTGGAGTTCTTGGAGTTTCACACTCTAGACCTCCTCGCAGTGATATTTCTCTTCGTGGGCGGTTGCAGAAGGTCGCAACCGCTTGTGTTGAGAAATCTGCCATTCGCTTAAGGAAGCTGCCGCTTGAGTAGAATGTCTATTAGAGTGGTAGAAAGCAGGGGGCATGGCTACGGTGCCAGAGGAGATGGCCGCCACACTGTGGAGCTCTGTGGAGACATGAGACGGCAGAGGCTCTCCTGGTGCTTTTTACGGTCTCCCGAGTTCCGAAAACGCAGCAGTTATGACCGGAACCCTTGCTGCCTGGAATAAGACCTTTGTCGACTTAAGGGGTGAGAAGGAAATTGACTTTTTGGGCAGTTTGACGATTGCGTTTCGCGGCTGAGGCGTGACGGCCATTTTGTTTCATTTACCAACTCCTGTGTCTCCCGCGCGCCTCATGTCTCATACTTTTGTTTCAAAAAGTGCTTTTTATCAGGAATGCTCCAACTTTTTCCTCATTTTCCTCTTCTGCTGGACATCTTTTAAAAGCCTGCTGATTTTTTAAGGGTCTTATGTAGGGGCCTTCAATTTACCAGCTCTTACAATATTCTTGGCTGCCATTTTAGATTTTGGTGTTTTTTTTTATGGCTTTCCTTTTTTCAATCCTTGAATAGCAATGCCTCGCACCAACAGCAGTAATACTCAACAAAATTCTGCTATATTGGAAGATATTATTCCCTTCAGTGTATTGCAGGATAATAGGGAAGACGTGCGTATTGATGCTTCTGCAATTAAGGGCTCCTCTCCCCACACCTCACACCCAAACTCTAAAATGGCCTCTAAAATACCCTCAACTTCTACTTCTACGTCAGGTAAATGAGTGAAAACGAATCCTCCTTCTCCTACCAATTCTTCTTCTTCTATTTCTATGGAGCTGTTGCTTGAGGAAATTCGCTTACTCAAACCCTACATGGTGGAGACGAATTCTTGTCGTCAACACTTGGAAGATAATTGGTCTTACACTGAACAAAAAGTTTACAACTTTGAGAGAAGAGTTGCTTCAGTCCAAGTAATCGCAGACCAAGTTCCTTGCCGCCACAAACAAATTCAAAATCTGAAACAACAAGTTGAAAATTTGGAAAATGGTAATAGGCACAATAACTTATGCATTTATGGGCTTGCGGAAGGTCTTGAAGGATCTTTTTGCCAGTTATTTCTACCTAAGCTGCTTGGACTTCCAATTTCTCCAACTCTGAATATTCAAAGAGCTCACTGTTTGGGTCCAATTTCTCATTCTTTTGTTTCCTCTTCCTCTTCAGAAAAATATAGAGGTTTCATCTTGTACTTTTTAGAATACACTGATTTACTTTAAGTTATTCAAGCCACCAAACAGAAAGGGAAGATTACTTGGAATGGTTCAAATCTTTTCTTTGCGCAAGATTACGCTAAAGTAACTGCAGATCATCGGATGAAGTTCCTGGAGATGAGATGAGATGAGGCCGCTATGGTCTGTTTCACCCTTGCCTCTTCAAAGTGACTTATAAATAAGCATGGGCGGAAAATCCGTTACGCTCGCGGATTTTTCGGATTTTCGGTAAATCCGCAATCCGCGAACTCTCACGGATGTGGCGAAAATACGCAAATCCGCGCGAAGCGGATTTTTTGCTTGTGTTCGCACTGCTCGCGGTCCGCGGCGCGGGCAGCAACAATCTCGCACTCGCGAAAGTACAAAAATTACAATTGGGGAGGGGTGAAGGAAGTGGCCCAGTCTCCAACTTCCTGTTCCTGTCCAGCAAGCTCCTCCCATAGGGGTGGGGTGAAGGAAGTGACCCAGTCTCCAATTTCCTGTTCCTGTCCAGCAAGCTCCTCCCATTGCTTACTCCATTTCCTGGCCACTTTGAATTCGATCTTGACTGGGAAGGATTACTTTTTGTGGATGCTGCTGGAGATTTGGCTTTGAGGCCTTTTGGATTACTTTTTGATTCGACATTTGATTTCACAAGTAAGTTGATAAGTTGATGTTGTTTGTTTGTGGTGATTTTTGTGTGTGTTTTATGTTTTTCGACTTTTTGGGGTGGGTTTGGGGGCTGGCTATGTTGGTGGGAGGCCATTTTGAGGCATGGTCCTGCAGGTCCTGGCCATGTGGATGGGGTCAATCGGGCCACCCAGTCTGCTCTGATTGCTTTCATATGCCCAGGGGGCCTAGAACTCCCGCGGATTACCCGAAAATCGGATTTAAAAAAAAAAAAAATTGCCTGTGTTCGCACTGCTCGCGTCCTGCGCAGCAACAATCTCGCACTCGCGAAATAGTAAAAATTAAAATTCTGCACATGAATTGAAAACTACCAGGCTTAGTTATGGGTGCATGCATGATACAACTGTTTTCTTTAATTTTAACATTATTCTGGCCAGGGCATGGATGGCATTGGATTGTAGTGATTTTTGTGTGTTTTACGACTTTTTGGGGTGGTGTTGGGGGCTTGCTATGTGGGTGGGGGCCATTTTATTGCCTGGTCCCATGTGGGTGGGGGTCTAGGGGCCATTTTTAAGCCAGTTTGTGTGCTTTGTGCCATAGGCCTGCACCCAGTGTGCTCTGATTTCATCCATTATGGCCAGGGGGCCCAGAATCGGTCTGTTCGCGGATTTTGCTGGTTTTTCGCCACGTTCGCGCCGTGAAGCAACAATCTCGCACTCGCGAAATTGTAAAAATTGCAGTTTTGCACCAGAAAACCACCAGCAGGCAGCATAAGCCTTTTGAAACTTGATGGATGGCATTGGATTGTGGTGATTTGATTTGTGTTGTGTTTTTTGACTTTTTGGAGTAGGGGTTGGGGGCTGGCTATGTTGGTGGTGGCCATTTTGAGGCATGGTCCTGGCCATGTGGATGGGGGTCAAGCGGCCATTTGGAAGGCAGGCAGTGAGCTTTGAGACATAGGCCTGCACCCTTTTTGCCTTGCTTTCACCCATTGTGCCCAGGCGGAGTCAGGGGTACATGAAAGTACAACCCTCTCTGTGTGTGCTCTCTTGGATCAATGTTAAATTCCTGTTTCCCAAAAATGTAGCAAATCCTAATTTTGAAATTTCCATATTGTGTGGTGTGCACGTGTGTATTCATAAATGCCTACTTGCAAACTATTTATTGAAGCGCTACATATGCAACATATATTTACTGATGTTCCTCTGTCTTCGTTTGCTTTTAGGTGCACAAAGTCAATAACTCCGCATCATCGTTGAGCATCAGTGCCAGGAAGAAGTCCTGCTGCGGCCTGTTGTTCCGACATCTGAAGAAGATGGCTCCAAAAAGAGGTGCCCGTAGGTCCTCTTGCAAGAAAGATGTCTCTACTAAGGAGAAGAAGAAGCAAGTGGCACCACTTACCAGGGAGACTGGTGGCTCGACCACTAAATTGTTTTGGGAAAAACAAAGGCCCACCATGAGTGCTGCACAGGTAGCCTGTTTAGTTGTTCAATCACCAACGACCAGTGATGTTGGTTCATCGCAAGAAAGTAGCAGCACACCATCAACACAGGTTGTAACTCATCTCACAAGTACTATTCAACAACCAAAGCCGCAACAACAACTGCATGGGCTACTAGTACAAGCACAAGTACATGCGCAAGGAGCTGTCCGAGAAGGAGCCGTCCGAGAAGGAGCTGGCCGAGAAGGAGCTGGCTGCGAAGGAGCTGGCCGAGAAGGAGCTGGCCGAGAAGGAGAAGGCCGAGAAGGAGAAGGCCGAGAAAGAGAAGGCCGAGAAGGAGAAGGCCGAGAAGGAGAAGGCCGAGAAGGAGAAGGCCGAGAAGGAGAGGTCCATGGAGAGTTGCAAGTAGAGGTCAGTGAAGAGGCCCATGTAGCGGCGCATGGAGCGGTGCAAGTGCCCACAATGGTTGTTCTTCCAGAAGTAGGGGCACAGGAGGAAATTGACTTTGGAGCCGGGGTATCATGTCAGGAAGACGAAGGCACTCCTCCTGATGATTCATTTTCTCCCAGCTCCCCAGCAAGGAAAAGATCAAGGAGTGTGTGTAGAAGTTCCTCTTCAAGCCCCGCTCCATCAGATGATGATCTGGATCTAGATTGTCAACCATCTCCGACGTCTGAGAGGGAGGCACACCATGAGCTGCGAAGGGTATCAAATGTTAAAAGGAAGGGCCCCGGAAAGCTCATACTTATGGATCCGAACGTCGGACTTGATGAAGTGGTGCATTGTGATGTTGTTGAACAGGATGACAGCAATGACCTAGTCATCACACACGTCAGTCCAGCCACACCGGCCATGCAGCAGACAGACATTTATACCCTATCCCGACGTCAGGCTGAGCGTGACCCTTTACGACGTGCCACTGGTAGCACCACCAATGCAGTCAAGTAGTACAACAAGTTCAACAAAACCTACAGCTTCCATATTTTCTCCCCAGAGGGGGACTCCATCCAGCTCAACTCCCTCAAGTAGGGCTGCTGAAATAATTGCACAACCCAGTAGATGTCTGCAAGGCTCATCCACCACTGCTTCATCTGGCATTGGCAGTATCATCTCGTGCGCCAAAACCAGAGGTTTCAAGTCCCCAGTTTGGAACTTTTTTAGTGTCCATGCAAAGTATGATAACATAGCCGTTTGTTGCATTTGTAAGACTAGCGTTAGCCGTGGTAAGACTGGTACCAACTATGGAACCGGAGGCCAGATAGGTCATCTTGAAAGACGGCACGCTGTCGAATGGTTTGCGCACCTAGCAAACATCAAGGGAAAGCAATCCCAAAGGGCAAGTGGCCAAAATATACCCATACTAGGTGTTTCATCTGAAGATGACGGGGAGGTAGAAGAAGCGTCAGACATGTGTCCGGTTGCACCCAGTACTCCTGGCAGCACCACACCCTCCGGAACACATAGGAGGCACACTGAGAGTCTGGGAGACACACCAATGCGGAAAATGTCAACACTGAACAGAAGTGGGTCGAAGAAGGCATCAGCATCATCCCGTAAATTTGTCCAGCACACCATTTCAGCCATGTTCTCCTCAGATGTGCAATTTCAACGCAACCACCCAATTGTACGCCTGTATAACACTAAGCTGGCTAAAATGCTAGCGGTGGACCTTCTCCCTTTTTCGTTTGTCGAAGGTGTGGGTTTCCTTGAACTCGTGGCAACACTGGCCCCTAAATGGAAGGTTCCTAGCCGGTTCTATTTTGCCAGGGTTGCTGTTCCAGCACTATATAAAGAGGTGCTTGAGTTGGTTGGGGCTGCTTTGCAGAAGAGTGCTGTTCACACTATACACCTGACAACATACATGTGGACCAGTTGCCAAGCCCTTGATTACATGTGCATCACTGCACACTGGGTCTCTTTTTCAGGGGTTACAAAACAGATAAATGCAGGTGGTGACTTGGTCGAGATTTTTAAGGGTGCTCGTAAACATGCAACATTAGCCATGTTTGGCATGGAGAAAAGTCATACTGCAGCCAACATTTTGGATGACTTTAACAAAAAGGTCTCGCAATGGCTGCCCCCAAGAAATTGCAAGGTTGGTTATGTTTCTACTGATAATGGCAGCAATGTAGTTAGGGCCATGGAGGACGGTTTCTATTTCAGAGTGCCGTGTTTGGCGCACTGTATGAACCTTGTCGTGCAAAAGTTCTTAAAAAAAGAACTTGCAGTCGACAAAATACTGACCATCTGCAAAAGAATATGCACACATTTTAACCATTTGTTTAAGGCCCGGAAGGAGCTGAGGCGCAAGCAAAATGAACGTAGTATGCCAGTGAAAGCACTTATCCAGGAGGTGGCAACACGTTGGAACTCAACCTTCTACATGCTTGAGCGTCTGCATGAGCTGTTTCCAGTAGTCAATGAGTATTTCTACAACCTGGGTGGTGATACGACAGAAATGATGCTAGCGGTGGAGCAATGGCAGCTAGTTAAAAGCCTGACAGACATGCTTCGTCCTTTTGAGGTCTTCACGCGTGACGTCAGCAGGGAGGACTGTTCTTTGAGCAAAGCTATCCCATTGTTGCTGAAGCGCGAGCACCAAGTCAAGGTGGTGTCTTCACAATTAAAAGGTGCTGGAAAGAATGAAGCATATGAGTTGGCGCAGAGATTATTACAACGCCTAGTTAGCAATAAACGGCTTGTAAATATCAAGAAACAACAGCACTACATTTGTGCTACTATTCTGGATCCACGTTACAAAAAGCCATTGTTTGGCAAAGTAATAATTCCTTTTGAAACATCAGATGTTACAGAGTACAAAGGTTGGCTAGCTAAGTCAGCCATTCGTTTTGAAAGAGAGCGGAAGGAAACTGTAGGAGAAGACAGTACTACTAGTGAATCAGCAGGCCATCAGGCGTCCCAAAAAAGCACTTCTGCATCTGTGCCTCTGGCAGAAGTGAGGGACTTTTCCTCTGAGCCATTAACCACACCAGCAACCGTATCATCTGCACCAGGCCCAGGCGATATGTCTGAAGCGGATTGGCTAAGTGAGCTAGGGTTTCCTTGTCCCAGAAAGGACACAGAAGTGCAAAGTACAGGAATGCGGGAGGACATTCTTTCAATGGTGCAGGCCTATCTGGATGACTCAACAGCGGTCAATATTACTGAGGACCCATTGGCGTATTGGCATGGGAAAAGAAAAATATGGCGAGAGCTCACCAACCTGGCTATCAATTACTTGTCTTGCCCACTCGCAAGCGTGTCTTCAGAACGTGTTTTTAGTTCTGCTGGTTGCATTGTGACTTGCAAAAGGTCCCGCCTCTTGCCCGCAAATGTGGAGCGGCTCACCGTGATAAAGATGAACCAGCACTTCATACCACCAGATTACAAAGTACGAGAATGCACGCAGGAAGAAGAGGACACCGACCTACCTGAGGAAAGTTCTCCTCAGTTACCAGAAGTACTACCGACTGAATTTGCAGAGTATGAGGACGAGTTCTGCTTCCCTGACAGCGAGTTCTGAAAATGAGTCAATGATTCATTAACTGTAATTTTAGTCCTCCGTATTCACTTTTATTCCTGTGTGTCTGTCTTTCTTTGTTTAGCAAGTGCTTCATCACATTCACAACAAAACTGTAATCACCCCATCACAACAACAAGCCCATCAGCAGAACTGTCTTGATTTTGATGCCGCAGCATTCCTCATGTTCACAACAGTTAGTTGACAAGAACTCAGTCCTGGTCGTCTATCCTCCTCCTCCACTCATCCTATCCATTTCCCGTAATGCTGATGCCTGGATTCTGCACAATGAAGAAACTTACGTTGAGTCCCCTAAAGAGGGACTGGAAGTAGTGAGTCCTCATTTAAATACATTTTACTAAGTGTGACTTTTTTTCCCCGATTTGCATTTTTGGCTGTTTGGGGGTGTCAAACTTGTTTGCGCTTGGGTTTACGGGTCTTGGCTGGGCCATTGCTGGCAAGGTCTATTAAGGGATGAAATTGGTTAGGCATTTACTTTGGAAAACATTTGGCCTATTACACGTGAACGTTTAGGCGTTATTATTGCTCGCTTGCCTGTCTTAGGGGTGCTGTCTGTGGGGCTTCTAGGTTTTTGTGGTGTGTGAGCACCGCTGCCACATTTCTAATGTTGATTGCTTTTGTTTTGCAGAAAATCCACGCCGGGAAACTCCAGTTGTGGCCCTGCTGCAGAACGCTTTAGGACTCTGTGAATTCCAGGTGGAGCCAGCCCTCAAACACAAATTACAGGTAAGATAAGCGTTTGGATGGGAGGTAGTATAATGGAGTATTCGGAGAGGCGAGAGAGTGACAGTGGTACTAGTAGTAAAGTCCTAGGGCTCTTGAATTAACAAACTCTGTGACAGGCATTTACTTTGGAAAACATTTGGCCTATTGCACGTGAACCAACACGATGACAGTGTTCAGTTAAATGAACTTACTGCAAAACCACCACCCACCAAGCTCAAAAGTAGTAAAAAAACAGGTATGCTCAGATAAAGTTTGAAAAAGTATATTTATATCCCTAACAAAATAATCTCCCGCAAGACCCTCCCTAACCCCAACAAATAAATAGTCCTTCAAAAGTCCCCAAAAAACCCAACTCCCAATTCCCACCCCCCAAAAGTCTCTAAAAAAGGGGCAAGGGACACTCTAGGGATGCAAGGTGTTGAGTTTGGCCTCCAGGGCATCATGCCTTAGGGCCAGGGCATCGTACTTCTCCTGGAGGGTGGCGTGATCTAAGCGGAGGCCCTCCACCACATTCTGATACTCGTTCCATTTCTGGACCTCCGCCTCTAGGTCGGACACTCTGCGGAGTGCACGGCGCAAGCGAGCCTTAACAGTACTGTGAGGTGCAGCCTTTGCTGCTCGGCGGTGGCGTCTTCCAGCACGGCTC